>NC_139006.1:81575987-82298425 GCF_964374135.1 Grampus griseus | reverse complement strand
AAAATTACACAAGGAAAAAGGGGTCAATTCTCCAAGAAGACACAATCCTAAACTTGTAGAGCCCTAACAACAGACCACCAAAATAAATGTGGCAAATACAGAACTAAAAGGAACTTTGGTTCCCTGTGACCTAATAGATTTCTTATTTTTCCTAATAATCAAATTTAAAAATTGGGTTCTGATATCAGGGCACGTTGGTGTAACATATTAACACCTAGAAGTACACAGGCATACCTAAGGCATACCTCAGTTCAAGACCACCACAATAAAGTGAGCCACACAAACGTTTTGGTCTCCCAGTGCGTATAAAAGTTATGTTTACACTATATTGTAGTCTGTGAAGTAGGCAATAGCATTATGTCTACAGAAATAAGGTGCATAACTTCCTTAAAAACATTTTATTGTTGGAAAAACGCTAACCATCATCTGAGGCTTCAGCAAGTCCTAGTAGTAACAAGATCACTGATCACAGATCACCAAAACAAAAACAATGAAAAGTTTGAAACACTGTGAGAATTACCGAAATGTTACACTGAGATACAAAGTGAACAAACGCTGTTGGAAAATTGACACCAATTGACTTACTCGATGCAAGAGTGTCATAAACCTTCAATTTGTAAAAAGTTAGAATCTTCTAAGTGCAATAAAGAAAAATACAATAAAAAACAGGCATGCCTGTACTACAACCACATTTCTGATATTAGTGGCATAAAGGATCTATACACGCCTCAACGCTGTAGCCTCTTGAACCAAAGGAGGGTACTCCTTCAGCTTTTCTAAATAATCCCACTCCTTGTCCCACCAAAATGACACCTCGAAATCTGAACACAGTCTGTGCTATTACACTCAACATCTTCTCCCACCTCCCATCTGATCACTCTCTATATCCCCTGATTTATTTTTCTTTGATTAGACTTATCCCATGTGTCACACTGCTATTTATTTTTACTACCCCACTCTAAAAGTTAAGCTTCATGAGAACAGGCACTTGATCTATTTATTGTTATATCTGAGACCAAAAGAGTGTGTGGGATCATTCAAATTGAATGAATGACCGTGAATTTTCTACACGGTTTGGAGATGTGCTTTCGTGGCGGTGTTTTTCTTCTTATGGCGTATGAACACCAGCATGCTACCTGTAATTCTATTTTGTAATTATGCCACAGGGGATTTAAAACATCACAATCAGGAAAAATCACTTCCTTGTCTTTTTAAGTGTAAAAAAATGTTTCTACTCCTGAGAATCTTACAAAGAAAATTCATGATGAGATGACACATCGTCAAATCCCCACTGATAACTTTTTATGCCTTTTTGAGAGCAAATTTTGGCACTGAATTGGTTGGAGTGGGGAAAATGTGGAAAAGGAAAGCCACAGCGCCAAAGACCTAGAACAGGCTTTTTCTCCATCACTACAAGGAGGGCTCGTTCCAGCACATGCAGAATAACAGCTTCTAAATTCGCTTCTTAGTCCTAATTTTCCGCTGTATCTAGATTATGTAGAAGGTTTAATGTCTCCTTTCGTTACTTCAGTGAGAACTAAATGTGCACCTGTTATTCAGTTATTCACCTTCATAGCAACACAGACCACATACTGCATATGGTAATTCGGCAGACGTTAAACGTTTACTGCTTCCAGGCACTGGATTAGACTTTGGGCATACAGAAATAGAATGATGATACGCTTGACCTTAAGGGGTTAAAGTCTAGTATTAATAGTCATGAACACAAACATAATATGCTACTGTTATAACGGAGGTACGCCTGTATATAGGACATGCTACAATGGTGTAAGATAGAGATTAAACGGGAATATGCACAAGAGGGCATAACTATCTCTAATGGAACCACACACCCCTCTCCAAAAATCACTGGAACTCAGCTTTGAAAGCAGTGGAAGTTTGCCAGGACATCAAGGCATAGGAGGGCGGAGCAAACTATGTCACTAAGCAAATTTCTTCCTTATACCAGTAGGGAAAAAATATATTTAATATCCAAATTCAACAAAATATTATTTTGCATTTTATTTTTACTGATTTCCTGTAGATGCAAATGCTGATTTGCCTTTGGCATTTCTTACTAATTGTCTACATTATTGATATTGTAATTTTACTATGTCTTTGACATACTTTCTAGAAAGCAGTGAGAAAAATAAGCTTTTACGTTATTTCAAGCTCTGTATTAGTGTTACATCTAGAGATTTTTTTCCAGCCGTTTAATTTACAGAATGAATAGTTGCTTGTTATATGATTCAAAAACTCTGAAGAGTCTACAATATAATTAACGGCCTCCCCACTGCCTTCTCCAATTCACTTTCTTGTGTTACACACTGCAAACTAGTAACCAGTAAGTAATACATCTTTGCTTCCCCTATAAAAGCACATTAAACAAATGTGAAGATATAGGATGCTTTCTGGTTTCCAATTTTATTGTATAAGAGTTTTATCATATAATGCATACCATTCTGTAACTCTTACTCTACGTAACATACATCATGGATTATTCCAGAATATTTTAACAAATTTTTGTCATTTACTAAGAAATATTAGGGACCAAAAATGTGCCCAGCTTCCTGAAAAGCACTGGTGATAGTGTGGGGTGTGCAGCTATGGCCTCTGCCCACGTGGACCTCACATCTCACCAGGACAGTAGGCAGAAGAGTGGAGGTCATGCTTATTGTAGCTGCAAGGGAGCTCTGCATTCTCCCGGTGCTGAGAAAACCCAGAAAAACTAGCTCTTGGAGAGTGAAAATTGAAGTTTAACCAAGCCAGAGGAGAAAAGAGGAACAATTTCACAGCGTTTTCATTCACTCAGAAGATTTCAACAAGTATTTACTGCACACCTATTATTTACCAGGAATAAAATCCTCCTGCCATGTGGAAAGGGAATAAAATTAATATCAATGTATACGTAGTTTATTAGGAGGGAATGAATGCACAAGAGAAAAATAAAGCACACGAAGATACAGGAAGAGCCAGGTTAGAGATGGGAAACTGTGTTTCTTGTTGTTGTTGTTTTATATCGAGTGGGTGAGTGAAGTCCTCACTCATACGGAGATATTTAAGCAGAAAAAAGAAGAAAGTAAAGAAACAAGTCAAGAGGATACTTGTGAAGGGCCGTTTGAAGGCAGGGGAATGGTCAGTGAGAAAATCCCGAAGCCAGAGGAGGTGAGCGTTTTGGGGGGAGGTACAAAGGACACCGTGGCTATATTCAGAAGAGAGTTAGGAGACGAATTCACAGGTCACAGAGAGACAGGAGACCACCGAGGGCTTTGACCAGAGAAGCGCTCTGGCTGCTAAGTGGAGCGCTGATATTACAGAGCACGAAATGAAGCTGGAGGGCCAGCCTGCAGGCAATGGAGGTTGGCGACTGGACCAGACTGGCAACAGGGCAGCGCGCAAAGATCACTGGTACTTCGGCTAAAGATAGTTGCAAGAACCTCTCAAGGATTTTATGTAACAATTTTCGTAAAGACTCTGGTTGGGAGAGAACAAGCATAAATTTGAATATAACGAGTCTACTTAGGAAGTCATTACATAAATTTGGAAATTTTCTGTTTTCCTTCTTAAACAAACTTCTAAAGAAGGAAGAGAATTCATATTCATGATAGAGGCTAAGCAGATGCACATGTTGGGAAAGGATGGAGCAGAAAGCTTCCCAGGCAACCTAGAGGACTGATCAAGGGCGATAATGGTTTTGAATATATGGGATTTGACACCATAAAAAAATCGACTATGCCATATTGCAAAACCCACAAATAAACATGAAGAATATTTTAAAAATCAAACCACCTTAATACAAAAGTCGTGCTGACGGATAAAGATGCCATGATTCAGCTTTATAATTTCTTTTTGACGTAAGAATTTCAAGGGTTGTTGAAGTTACTTGTGGAAATACAAAGTCATGCTTTTTTAACCCGTCACAACCATGAAGCTCTATTCACTGTAATTATTTATAATTGCTGCCCTCGTTATTTTAAAGACTGGACTTTGCTAATTAGCTCTATGTGAATGCTCTGATCCTCGGATTCTTACTTCCTCTTCATCCAGGCTTTGTTTGGTCTCGCTTTTATTTGTATTGACCTTTGACATCCCAATTTTCTGTTTGCTTTTACAATCCTAGCTAATTAGAGGATTTCAAATTCTTCTTGATAAAGAAGTTCTTGTACAGAGCATGTAATTAGACTATCTGATGACAAGCCTGGATTTTAGCACCCCACAGTTAAAAGATCACACCTCCAAGCAGCATTTTCCCACAGGATGCTTTGCGTTTCAGCAATTAACCTCCTGTTCAGGACATGGTCTGCTATTCATCTCCTAAAATTCCTTAGTCGGGATTATTTCAAAGTCGCCCTTTTATTGCCTTTTATCAGATGCAGTGAACCCTGAGGTCAAAGTAAAAAGGCCTAGAGAAAAAGTCTCATCATCTTGTAGAAATGATCACAGTGCCTTTTATTAGAAATGTATCATCGAAAGCTTGCAAATTGCCTTTTGCCCTACATAAAACAGCTACACTTACAATTGCTTGTAACATTACAGCTACTGATATTTCCTTGGTGAATTACAGACCCTGCTGCACCACCTATGCATTTGGATGTGCACACACACGTGCACACTTCCCATGGAGTCACAGAAATTGTTGGAATGACAATTAGTATCTGAGTAGGCAATGAGCTAGGACGGAAAGGATCTAGGAGCTCCTATTGCCACGAAATTGGATTTTCATTCCTCCTTCATTCTGTGTACGCTTAACAAGTGCCTACTCTGTGTTGGGTGCTGTAATTTATGCTCAAGACACAGACGTGATAAAACCATGTCCCTGTCTCCCAGAAGTAGAGAGAATAAATAAGCCAACTTAAAAGTGTTAATACCACCAGATGTGGTGTTAAGTGATAGTACATAAATACTTAGTGGTTAACAGAAGAAACATCCACATCTGCTTGAGGACCTAGGGAAAACTTCAGGAAAGAGGACACGTTCGCCCTGAGATTTGACAGAGAAGTAGAAGCTCTGTGGAGAGACGGTGGGAGCGGGAGGTGTGTGTGGTGGGGCGGTAGTGGTAGAGAGAGGGGATTCTGAGTATGTGGAAACGCACAGAGCCCCGACAGAACATGTTCAAAACTCAGCTTAATCCCACACTGTCAGAGCAGGGAGAGACGACGATCTGGACAGCTAGGTAGTTAACAAGTCAAAAATATACGGCTCCTCTTCTAAAGCAGTAAAAAACCAGCAAAAGCCTTGGCACAGACGCCGACGCCAAAAAAAGACGCTTCAAATTTTATCCAACAGACGATGAAGAGCCACAGGAAATGTGTGTGACTGGACATGTGTTGCTATAAGATTACTTTGCTAGTAGTAGGAAGGCTATACCAGTAGGGTTGTGACCAGAGACAGGGAAGCCAGTAAGATGACCAAAAAGAGAGTCCAGAAAACAGGAGATGAGGACCTGAAATTGGACAATGGCAGTGGAAAAGTAGAGGTGGCAAAAAATACAAGGGAGACTCTAGAAGTACTTGTTGACTGATTAAGTGAACCTGGTTTAGTCCCCCCCACCGACCCCGTCTCCTGACTTGGGAGAGCACACAAATGATGATGCAGAGGCTCAAAAGAATGCTCCACCAACCCATGGATCACGCAATGCGATGCAACATTCGAGAATGTTCCGTGACTCCTTGAAGCCCATTTCTAAATGGAGGTAATCCTGGCACCTGCCTCAAAGGGTTGCTATGAGAATCAATGGATTAAGATTCTCTAATTCAACTGTACGGACTCAGAGCAAGCACTAAGTATTAACTAGTATTTTATAGGTATCTTGAATTTATCATGACTTTGAGGCAATCACGTTAAAAGGTCCATATTTGGATAAGTAATAGACTACAGAGAATTGTGATTTTCAGCATAAACGTAACAGATTAAGCTCACAGACAAATCTAGAAATTTCCAGAATGAAAACAGAACAGGTGAGTGCACAGTTTTGAAGAATGTCAACATGTAGGGGGAGAACACAAAAAATGAAGCCCACAAAAATAGCTGAGGGTAAATGGGGGTCCAGGAACAGACTGAAAGCAGAAATCATGCAACGTAAGATAGACTCAGTGGACTGGAGTTAAGGGCAGGTATCCAGGCTCTGAGAGGCTCCTGAGAAGAGAAGGATGCCAATCAAACTTGGCATATGGACATTCACGCATGCATTCCTATTATAATGCACATAATACTATGATTCATGTGTTTGTTTTTCAAGTCTGCCTTCCATTTTGGAAAAGTAATCTTCTGTATCAGTTCTATATTGATCATAAGAAACTGTCCCCAAACTTAGTCACTGGGGGGAAAAAAGCATTTTATTTGCTTACAAATAACGTGCCACGTTTTAGCCTGGGCTCGGCTGAGCAGTTCTGCTGCTGGCCCCTCCTGAGACGGCTCTGCATTCATGCAAGGGCGTGCACGTGTGGTCAGAGCACTGAAGATCTACCCTCTTGGCCAATGTCAAGTATACAACATAGTACTATTAACTACAGTCACCACGTGGTATAGATCTTCGGAACTTATTCATCTTGCATAACTGAATCTTTGTGCCTTGACCAATATCTCCCCATTTCCTCCACCCTCCAGCCCCTGGCAACCACCATTCTACTCTCTGCTTCTATGAATTTGACTATTTTAGGTTCCACATACAAGTGAGATCATGCAGTATCTGTCACTCTGTGTTTGGCTTATTTCACTTAGGATAACGTCTTCCAGATTCATCCATGTGGGTTGCCAATGTCAGCACTGCCTTCTTTAAGGCTGAATAAAAGTCCACTGTGTCTATGCTTTGCTTGTCTAGCAGCTCCACCGGGGCTGCAATAACTAAGGTGGCTACACGTACACTGCTGGCAGTAGAGGCTGGTAGTGGTCTTGGCCACGTGTAGCCAAAAGGCAACTGTCACCTGAGAGAGAGACACACACACACACACAACACGGAAACTCAAGACCTCAAGGCTCAAAAGTCCCACGTGATTTTCACTACCTTCTATTGGTCAAAGCGAGTCATCACGCAGGCCCAAAATCAAGGGGTTGCGAAATAGACTCCACTTCTCTATGAGACAAGTTGCAAATAATTCTTGGCCATTTTCAATCTGCCATGTCACCTCAGGGCAAGAGCCACAGGGTTTGGATTTTGTATTCCCAAATCCTGATACGCTATTATTCTTAAAGCTATATTGAATAGCAGCATGGTTCTTTGGGGGCATACTTCCTTTCCCAACATCAGAAGTTAAGAGTTTAAAAGAAAACACAAAACTTCTGCAATAAAACAGAATGAGATTTACAAAGATTGGCGTCAAAAAAATAAACCTATGTGAGGAATGAAGCCCTACCTCAAAACCGTGACTCTTCTTTTGAATTGTACCATCCCCCTGAGAGATTACTTTCCATGGCTGCCAACACCATGTACTCAAAATGACGACCCAGAAACCTTTCCTTGATATGCCCTATCTTAGATGAAACTAATCTGAAACATTACACGAGACTGAACTATGGCAATAAAGGTCAAGTGTAACATAAAACCAAACATGGGTTACTCCCAAAGGATTTGGACCCCATCCCATGTTCATCCGTCAAGCATCCACCTCGACTCCAGCAGAGCCATCACTGCGTATCTCCACGGCTACCCTCATCACTGTCTCAACTCAAAGAAGACTGCCTTGGAGAACAGCAGGAACTCCTTCTCCCATCTCCTTCAGAATCTTTTTTCCCTGCCTGAGGATCAAGGTGTTTTTCAGGTATTGACTCAAGGACTGTGATCAGGGAGACTCCACACCCTACTTACAGGGATGTGACCTTAACCCATGGTCATTGCTAGAACTGTAACTGAAGAGAACTCATCACAGCACCCATAAATGACAACATCAGGAGTACCCATTTTCGGTGAGGGTGCTTTATCACACAGACTTAAGAAGTGTTAAAGGTAAAGAGTGATCCAACACTTTTTTTTTTTTTTCATTCACGCAAATAATTTTCCTGATGTGTCAGAGCAAGAAAGAAGGGTAAGAAAGGGAGGGAGAAATGTCCGACCTAATTTAAAATCTGTGACAACAGAGTTGTTCCCTATGTTAATACATTCCATGAAGCTACTTACTTCTTGACATCCGTGTAGTAAAATTTCTGAATGTTCTAACATTTAATTTTCCAATAACAATTTTCACTTTTTCATAGCACTAAGGTTACTCCTAGATTCACTTAATCAATGTTAGGCAAGATTCAAAGCCTCAGACAAATGATCATTTAGTCTCAAAATATACCCAAGACCATTTAATTGTCAAAGAATAGTCTCAACATATTCCCAAGACCATTTAATTGTCAAAACTACAGATGCTAAATAAATCTGGCTATATCATACAGTAAATAAATCTGAAATATATCCCCACCATTTTCCCCCTTCGTTTTTCAGTACTAACCATTGTTGTCACTTTTGCCTGGAGTTGTAAAACTTTTCATTGCATTCTCCAAACTAAAGATAACTTACATAATACAAAAGAAAATGGTGAATAGACGACATATAGCTGCATATAGGAAAAGAGTCTCCTTTCATCTACCACAAGGCTACCTTGGAGCCAAGGTTACAAGAATGCAGGAGAACCAAGCATCTTCAAATAGAAGAACTTGAATTGAAAGGAATTCTATATTTCAAACAGAAAATGTCCCAAGGGGGAGAAATAGACACAAGTTTGAATTTTTCTAAATGAGCAAATAACAAGAAAATGTCAGAAATATTACCTTCATACGAGGAACGAAAATAAATGAAAATTTTCAGAGGCAAAGCAACAAAGCCTACTTGTGGTAATAGCGGTACACAGCATTTGCATAGAGCATTACAAGTTGATTCTCTATTAAAAAAATAACTGAACTAATGTTTCAATGGGATTATCAAATTTTTCTGATTGAAGATGTGCCTCACTCGGTGTGAGAATTATTTAGCTTGAACTCAGTAATGTGGCTCATCATAGCCAACAGCAAACTCGTTCACACAGCAATACAATCGAGTGTTGTTAGATTCAACGTCCAGATGAAAATAGAGGTGACTGCTCGGAGGTCTCACATTCACACTAGTATTAGGTACCATAAACCTTTGAGAGTTACTACTGCACAGTGAATGGTTCTTACATAAATTGAATATAAAAGAGTCGTCCTTTTTTCTAAATTGAATATCCCAACGTACGTGTTGGTACACCAGCAGGAAGAGCTAATACCAGAAGCAACCCCAAACCCGTAATGCATAGATGCAGGTGCTTGAAACTTCAGAGAATGGGAGAATGACGTGATCATTTTGGTCCCCAAAGACCCATTGTTAGTGCATCTGTTCTTGCCAGCCTGATTCCAAGTGGGTGGGCTGCTGAAGACACTCCCAGCATTAGTTATAAATAAACTCTGGACAAAAACAGTGAAACAGGACTGCTTCCTTCCCACGTACTTGCTCCCTTTCTTGCCAATGCCTCTACACCCCCGCCCAAGTCTCTGACGCTCTAGGAAGGCATTCTGCTTTCAGGGCTGCACAAAGTGACACCAGACGCAGGCTGGATCTTCCCCCCTCATCATAATCCAATTGCTTCATCATCTCACTCATCATCAAATTTACTCTTCACCTCAGGACTCTACTAGTTAATCTAATTGATTTCAATAAAACATTCATGGTTTATTTGGGTTTAATTTGTTCTCATTGCCAGTTACCATGTTCGCATTCAGTGAGGGACTTACTGGCTGGACCCAGTGAATGAACAGTGTGACAATTGCACGGGCTGCAGGATAACCAGAGGAAAAACAACTTGGGAAGCAGGTGGGACTCTGGTCTCCAATGAAGTCACAGTGAATTCGTGGCTGCCGGTCTGCACGGGTTTACAAAGAACCCAGAACCGGTATGTCTTGCTGTAAGAGCTACACCTATTGAGACGGAATCCTCCAACTGACAGCACTGTATTGCTCAGATCCGGTCTTCGATTTGAAATGCAGCAGAGAACACATAAGCCCATAGGGTTTTTTTAGTCTCTTGATGGGAATTATTGAGTTGTAGACTTTTTTTTTAATTACTGGGAAAAGGCCAGGTGAAAGTGACTGAAATGTAAATTATAAGTAAAAAATGGTACTACAGAAAAGGGTTTATTTTAGATTCCATAACAATCCAATGTGCAGTTATGAATTTTCAAGTGAAAGCAGAAGATCCCTATTACCTGCTGCTCCTGGAGGGTGGACCAAGCATAGATGATTGCTTTATCACCACCCTCCTGGGAATTCGCCAGGTGTTCCAGACAATGCAACACGAAAGTGCCCGTTTGGATTGCTGCCACTGACTTAATAGGAGACAGCAAGTGGACAGACTAACAAGAAATGACTTCAACGTTTCTCAGGACAGTAAAACGTTAGCTTTCCATTACTTGCTGGGGTTTTTTTAATTGTTATTATTACCTTTGTAAGCCTATCAGGTATTTTAAAACTTTTTTTTTTTAAATACGCAAAACATAAAAAGTACTTTTCCCTGGTCTGATCATCTCACACGGATGCGATCTCTATTAGGCATTTACATTTTTGCTACACTGAAATACATTCTCTATTAGAAGTCAGGGCACTTTTTCTGTAAAGGGCAGATAAATAGTTTTTATGGGCGATATGGTCTTTGTCACAATTACTCAACTCTGTCATGGTACTGTTAAAATGGCACAGAGGGCACATAAATGAATGAGCATGCATGTGTTGCAATAAAATTTTATTTACAAAACAGGCAATGAGCTGGATTCGGCCCATAAGCAAGAAATCTAGCGACCACTCTTCTATGTGATGTTTGTGTGTATTTTTTCCACTATCGCCTAAGTGCTCTATACATAGGTGGTACTCTGTGTTTCCTGTAGACTGGATGACTAAATGGCTTAAAGCAAATTATTTAATGTTGATGATAAATGTAAAGACAGTTCTGCAAAGTCTTATTAGAAAAAAAAAAGCTTCCTAACCACTTTCTGTCTTGTCTCATAAAGCTCATGTCAAAATGTGCTTCCCAAGATAATCCCTTAAAAATAACTTTGCATTTTTAGGAGGAACACAAAGAACAGTGCAAGCTTTCACTCAAGAACTACTTAAAATTTATACCCCAAGATCCTTAGGAATTAAGGCCTTATTTAACTCTTTTGCTGTGCTGTTTTTCACAGAATATTAAATGACAGCCGTACAAAAAAAGGATACTTCAAAAATTTGGGGGTAATCATGGTTTTAAAAATAATTAATTACAAATAATGAAACCTGGCTTAGCAATTAATGTAAAATCCTTTCAAATACAATTATAATTTAGGCTCTTTTTTACCTGTAGACTAAAATTTTTTTGATTCACGTTGGATGACAATTTCACTTAATTACATGGCCAACCAACTACACTCGTAAAATTTATCCATACCTACCACGTTATGACATTGCAATCCTAATGACAGAAAGACTATGTAAGTCTTTGGTACCCCACAGAATATACAAGACTGTTAAGAAAATAAGATGTTCTTGAGGTTCAAGGAAGACATGACACCTCATTAAACTGGTCGGATGAGGAAAAGATTCCTGGAGTCCCATCTTTTTTGTAAGACACATCGACCCACACATCATAATCTGGACTTGAACGATTTTTCACATTTAATTCTTGTTCCTACCATGTTCCATAAATGTCTTGTGCATTTATAACTCCTCGTGTGGTTTCCAGTTAGGAATACCAGTCTTAAACTTGGCCATCCTGGCGACCTTTCAAAGCCTACTTCAAATATCTTAACATGAAGTCTTATTAATTTTTACTTCTTCCATGCCTATCAAAATTTCTTTCTCTCTCACTCAGAGCTGTAAAGCATTTTTGATTCCTAAAAAAGCACTTCCCACATCGTAAGGCTTTTCCTTGTATTGGTATATCAAGTCTGAAGGGTCTGAGATTGTACTTACTTATAAGCTAACAAGGTAACCTGCCGCAGTTTCAGAGCTGGCAGAAGACACAAGATGCCTGTGTCAGAAATAACTTTACTATTCACAGCAATAGGAGCCAGAGTGACAATACTGCAAGCCCCAGTTTCCTCAGGCAAAGTCAAGAGAACCAGGTGATGCCTGCACACACAAGAGGCTCATCACAGGAAAGGAACCCTAAGTTCAGGGGCCTGAATCTTTTCTAATGGGCCATAAGCATGCCTGACCTTCGCCTCAAGGAAGGTATCTTAATTCTACGAGACATGAAACACATCTTCCCTCTGCTCTAGTGCAGTCACTAGCCCTATCTTCCCCAAGGTCCCCTCCACAAATAGAGTTGAAATCACAGTCCAGAACAAAGCAGTCAGTGTTTCTACTCACAGACTCGCTACGATGTGAGAACCGTGGAGAATCTGGAGAACTGTCTCCCAATAAGTGACCTTCCCTCCTTTTCACTTCAGATCAGTCTTATTTTGTGCTCCCCCTGAGAAAGATCCTGAGATGAGGATTCAACCAGACATGGTTTGGAGACAGATGTCAGAAAACATCAGTAGGGGAGTGAGAGTGAGAAAAGGAACAGAAGGAAGCCAATGAAGGGCAAGTCATCACTCTGGGTACCGCTGCAGATAACTAGAGGCTCATCCTTCTGGGAACTCAGGGAGACCATGTAGAAGATGTAAGAACTCCGAATTAGCCCCCTTAAGGAAAGGGTGCTGACGTATTTATACACCAACTGTCCTTGGTTACTGTCTGAGAATTGTTCCTGGGAGGTGACAATATATCTAGTGGCTCTGCCTACTGTTTTCAGAAACAGAATAAGCAGGTACAAAAAAAGAAAGAAAAAGAAAATCCTCTGGCCAAAGAAAATAGGTGCATTGCATGTTAACACAAAAATGGTACAGCCCATAGGGATGTGGACAAGACATGGCCAGTAACTGCTACAAGGGCAGAATATATATTTTTTTCTTTAACAATTAGCAAAACTTAGTTTATTGTTGGCACTTAATCTTTTGTTATTGAATGGAAAAGAAAACTTGACGTAGGTCTTGAAAAAAGAGTATTGATAGGCCTAAGTGGAGGAAAAAATACAGGTTTGATCTGTGAAAAAAATTTAATTTAACAAGTAAATGTCTCATCTAATGTTGTACCAAATCAGACATAACTAAAATATTTAATTCTGCTAATTTATTTCTGGGCCATAGTAAAAAAAAAATGGCCCTATAACTCATGAGATCGTACGTTAAATGCGATAAACTCTAGTGCAAATTGACTCTTCTTTCAAAATTTATTCATCTTCATTGTATAAGTGAAGACAAGAGCTCAATGAAGCATGTTTTAGATAAGGCTTAATTCATTTCCAAACATCTAAATTCTGTCAATTAGACAGTTTGAAATAAAATTTTCTTAAAGAAACTCAACTTCTGAATACAATTATGTATTCTAAGTAAAAGAACTGTATTCTAATGTGTGCTTATATCATCTCACACCCGTCAGTATGGCCATCATCAAAGTATCCGCAAACAATAAATGCTGGAGACGGTGTGGAGAGAAGGGAACCCTCCTGCACTGTTGGTGGGGATGTAAATTGGTATAGCCACTATGGAGAACAGTATGGAGGTTCCTTAAAAAAACTAAAAATAGAGCTACCGTATGATCCAGCAATCCCACTCTTGGGCATGTATCTGGAGAAAACCACAGTTCGAAAAGCTACATGCACCCCAACGTTCACTGCGGTGCTGTTTACAATAGCCAAGACATGGAAGCAACCTAAATATCCATCACGAGATGAATGGCTAAAGAAGATGTGGTCCATATAAATATGATGGAATATTACACAGCCATGAAAAAGAATGGAATAATGCCATTTGCAGCAACATTCAGGACCTGGAGACTATCATACTAAGTAAAGTCAGACAGAGAAAGACAAATATGGTATCTCTCATATGCAGAATCTAAAAAAAATGGATACAAATGAACTTAGTTACAAAACAGAAGCAGACTCACAGACTTACAGAATGAATTTATAGTTACCAGAGGGGAAGGGTGGAGAGGAGGGATAGATTGGGAGTTTGGGATTAACATGTACACACTGCTACATTTAAAATAAAATGCCTAAAAAAGTTAAAAAAAAATAAAGTTATTCTTACTACTCATCTTCAAAAGAAATAAATAAAAATAAATAAATGTGTGCCTTCCCATAGACTAAACTGAGGCTCCCAGGGAGATTGAAACTCTCTCTGTTCATGACGATACAAAACTGACTAAGGATGCCCTTAGTCTTCCTGGCAGACAAGAGTCTGTTTCTGGGCAGGTTTTGTCAAATGCATGCAGAGCTTCACGTACTAAAGAGTTCCTTACAGTTTAGACACTGATCAACTATTGGCTCCATAAGGGTTCCCTTTGATTTTTCTTCGAGATGCTGCAGAAACTTTCTCAAATCCCGGCTGTTGCCAGTGAGTCTTTCTTCTGCCTGCCTTTGTCAAAAACAACAGTAAGATGAAACCTTCAGCTGGGGCGGCACATCTTCACCCAAATTCACTTCCTATTATTCACAAAGTATTTCAACTTGCTTCTTGGCCAAGCAGCCTCACCCAAGACAACAGAAAAACTCTCTGAAGAAGTCCAGTTATGCTTAAATATCCCAGTATCTGATGGTTAGAAAGAATACCAGGGCCATCTGATGTTATTATCCCAAGCCTTTATCCTCTCTAGAGAGCGCCTGGCCTCAGCTTCTTCAGTTTCTGCTCTCCTGTCCCATAACGTAGTGATATGGGAGATGATAAACTTTCTTATTATGAGCCAAAGGGTATCTTTCTTCAGCTTTTTCCATTAGCCAAGTTTAACCTCGTGCAACAAAAAATAAATACCATTAAGGACTATTATATACAGGAAGACCAAGTCTTTCCTCTCTTCCCATGTTAGTTCCTTAAATTATGTGTCACATGGCATTTATCCTAAAGTTCCTCCAGACCCATCGCCAACCTCTTCAGACTCCACTCAGCATTCTCTACTTTTTCAGTTATCTCTTAAAAATACTGTTTTTTTATTCTTATATAGTAAGATGATTTACCTCAAATATTTTTTAAGACACAAGAAATTCAACTTACATACTTTACACATATAATTACTAGTTACAAATTTAGATTTCATTAATAGGAAAAATCCATGTCTAATTATTTTAACTATTTCAGACACCAGGGTTAAGGGCATGTTTATAGATATATCAACTAAACTACTATTTATTGTTATTCCCCTTTGCACATAAACAATACAATTACCAATAAACTAAATCAGTATTTCTGACCAGTATTAAGCACTAATGAGAGTGAATCTATTATCTCTATAAATGTTTTAACTTTAAAATTCATAAACACCAAAACTATTTTAAAGATGAAAGGAACACAAAAGAATAGGCTATAAAATTATCCTAAGTATTCATTTTCAGGGAAGAATAAGCAGCAGCGTATGGTGAAAGGTATTTTTATGGGCTTCCTTCCATAGGTAAAACAAAAACAAAAACATTTAGAACTTCAGACCACAACACACTAGCTGTGAAGTCTAGTATCTTTAGCTAATGAACACCAAAGCAGACACCAAATTCTAAAATGCTTAATATATTCAAGGAATTATCAAAAAAAGGCAACATTTTCCTAAAAACTCACATAATCTCTATGCTTTTTTATACACAATGACTGCATCAATAAAAAAATCTAAGTACTCGCCAGCAGAACATGATTGGACATGGTGTGCACCTTCTACGTCACCAGCTTAATAGGAAATGTCTCACCCTGCTTTCCAATTCCCTTAGATCCGAACCCGCAAACGGCAGAAAACCAACCTCAACCTTGCACACTAGGGATGGCAGAGCAGCAAGATGTGGCAACTCTGGGTCCTTGAATAACTTCAGGTGGCAGGAATACCTCTGCCTGCCCTCTCTTCAGGCCACCACTTCTAGACAGTTACCTTACTTAAGCCATCAAGTATTTTTCTATACTATAGACCCTTGCTAATTCACCAAGTATCTGGAGCCCTGAACCTCCATCACTTCGTTTTCCTTTGGTGGTGGTTGTTCAGTTTGCTTTTATTAATGTCGTGGTAAAAGGTGGAGCTTTTAACATCCAATCTCATTGTCTTTGTTTCAACACATCTTGTAGGTTCTGCTGTCTGTGTATTCCTGGAAATGCAGAAATGCAAGAGCATTTTAAGAAGACCAACTCTTACTCTTTACATTTCACAAAGGAACACACCATACCTGCTGTACGTTGAGTATAAATTTATGGCACGTTTTTCAAGGCATTCACTGTAAATTCAGCTACATTGCTATTTTGAACTGTTTTATGATGCCCATTTTTCTCAGTCTGACGTTCCGGTAGGTCCTAACACACACATTCACTGGGCAAGTCTAAACACTAAAGAAATACAGGGTTTATCAATCAAGCAGCAGTTACTGAGAGCCTACTAGGGCAAGTTCTCTGCTGGGTGAGTGATGGAGAGGCAAAACATGGTCCCGATATAAAGGAGCCTGTGATCTTGTTGGGAAGACAGAATACACACAATGTGGACCAAATCACTAGCAAGCACATGATAAATGCCACTAAGTTCCAACGAAGGGTCGAAGGGGAATATTTTAAGGTAAAATTGATGCAAAAAACTTAAAGCTACCTAAATACGCTGTCAGCACTCTTGGCACATTTCAGCATTTTCTTCACTCAGTTTGGGACAACTCAGCATTGCTACCAGACTCGTCTAAGGTCTTTTTTTTTTTTTTTTTTAATTGGGGTATAGTTGTTTTACAGTGTTGTGTTAGTTTCTACTGTACAGCGAAGTGGAGTTCCCTGGGCTATACAGCAGGTTCTCATTAGTTATCTATTTTATACATGTTAGTATATATATATATGTCAATCCCAATCCCCAATCCATCCCACCCCCAACCTTGGTGTCCATACGTTTGTTCTCTACATCTGTGTCTCTATTTCTGCCTTGCAAACCGGTTCATCTGTACCATTTTTCTAGATTCCACATATATGTGTTAATATATGATACTTGTTTTTCTCTTTCTGACTTACTTCACTCTGTATGAGTCTCTAGGTCCATCCACGTCTCTACAAATGACCCAATTTCATTCCTTTTTATGGTTATGTAATATTCCATTGTATATATGTACTACATAAGGTCTTTTTTCATCCCAGGAATTGCAAACACATCTTCCAGAATTAATTTCTCTATATGGGACTTGAGTTTGCCCATGAGAAGCATGTGTACGAGGTTTGGAAAGCATGGCTCTGGGGCCATTTTCTCTAGAGGGAGTTGCAGCCAGATGTGCAGACAGAAATGAGGCATCCCAGTGGGCTCCTGGAGGGCTCTTGAGAATCACATGCCATCCTGTTGCAGACTGACACAGTTGGTGGTAGCTTCCCAGAGATGCTTCAGAAATGCCATCATTTCTGAGGAAGCACTTGAGAACCACCTGCTGGGGAGTTTCTGGCTGAGGTCTCTACAAGGACCTTCCTGAACTTCAACGTCATCTTCCCTGACCTTTACTCTTCCAGTTCTTGCTACCTTTGTGTAAGCCTCTATTCCTTCATGAAACCCTTTATCCTCGGAGTATATACGGTGGCTTGTATTTTCCTGTCTGAACCCTGACGGCCATAGGTGGGAATCCTTATAAAGTGAGAAGATGACAGGAGGGAGGTGCTTGTACTCCCAGACACTCTTTCTTCACCAAAACAAAACCAGACCAAATCATACACAGTGAAAAATGCATGGGGGCAGTGGCAACGATAAATTCTAAATCTGGTAACTCATTCACTTAAACTGAGTGAAATCGGAAAGTGGACCGAGAGTCAGACAGGAGGCTGGACATAAACCCTGGCTCAGCAGAGTCAAGAGGAAACGCCGAGAGGAAGGCAAACCAGGGTGGAGTTCACCTGGGATGGAGACACAAGACCCAGGAAGACGAAAACCAGGCAGGAGGAGACAGGGAAGTCAGCACAGCTAAGGAAATCAGATGATTTTTCAGAAATCAGAGTGAAAATAATTTCAATTTCAAATACAAACGACGTTGATAGCATTTAACAAATGTTCTATTTGAGGAACTGGAGTTTCTTTTCTCCACACTCCCCATCTCCACACTCCCGCCTCCCACACAGCTCATGAATGCCATGGATGTCAATATAAGGCCCCTTCTTCCTTTCTTATTTCTATATGTATTTTTTTAATAGCAAAACCTAAGTTGTACTGTCATCCACTTTAAGTATTGCAGTGAGATGAACTTTAGAGAGCTTCAGGGAAGGTGAGAGTAGCCGACTATAGTCACAGCACCTGATGCAGGACAACAAAGCAGGTACAGCACGTCTGAACAGTCATGGTTCCCAGCCAAGTACCAGTCTGCTAAAACACCTGCGGTGCACACATCTTCAGGAAACTTAAGATTTGTTTTTAATAGTATCAAAATTATTTTTAATTGAAAAGGCAACCTATGGAACAGGAGAAGACTGTGTACATCATATATCTGATATGGAGTTAATACCCAGAATATGTAAGGAACTCCTACAACTCAACAGGAAAATCAAATAATCTGTTTTTAAAATGGTCAAATGACCTAAATAGACATTTCTCCTTAGATAACATACCAATAACCAACAAGGATATGAAAAGATGTTCAATATTGATAGTTAGAGAAATTAAATGCAAATTAAAACCATAGTGAAATATCACCTCACACACATTAAAATCGCTACAATCAAAAAAAAAAAGAAAAAGAAAAACCCCAGAAAATAAATGACAGCAAGGATGTGAAGCAACTGGAAACTTTATGTACTGTTGATGGAATTATAAAATAGTGCAACCACCAGAGAAAAGAGTGTGGAGCTTCCTTAAAAAATTTTAAAGCTACCGTATGATCCGGTAATGCCACTTCTAGGTAATTTAAAAGAACTGAAAGCAGGGTCTCAAAGAAGTATTTGCACACCCATGTTCACAGTAGCACTATTCACAACAGGCAAGAGGTAGAAACAACTCAAATGTCCAAATGAATAAATAGACAAAGTGTGATATTACGCATATAATAGAAGAAAATTCAGCCTAAAACAAGAAAAAAAGGGGCTTCCCTGGTGCCGCAGTGGTTGAGTCCACCTGCCGATGCAGGGGACATGGGTTCATGTCCCGATCCGGGAAGATCCCACATGCCGCGGAGCGGCTGGGCCCGTGAGCCATGGCCGCTGAGCCTGCGCATCCGGAGCCTGTGCTCCGCAATGGAAGAGGCCACAACAGTGAAAGGCCCGCGTACCGCAAAAAAAAAAAGAAAGAAAAAAAGGAAATCCAGTCAAATGCTACCAATTGGATGAACCTTGATGACGTTATGCTATATAGAATAAGCCACTCACAAAAGGACAAATACTATATGATCCCATTTATGTGGTGTATCTAGAATAGTGAAATTTATAGAAACACAAACTAGAATGGTGGTTGGCAGGGACTGGGTGGGAGTGGAAAAGGTGAGTGGTTCTTTAACGGGTAAATATTAAGTTTCACAAAATGAAAACGTTCTGGAGATCTGTTTCACAATAATGCGAATATACTTAGCACTACTGAACTGTATAATGAAAAATGAGTAAGATGGTAAATTTTGTGTGTTTTTTCACTAAAATTTTTTAAGTAGCTTAAAAATTAGCTTTAAAAACATTCCAAGAAATATTTTTCACAGAAAATGTGCATCGTTCCCACCAGAGTAGGAACATGTGTCTCTTCAGTTAGTCACATTTGCTGATGCCTTTTATTTCCTCGTGAAGGCTTCCTCACTGGAATGTATTTACTAAACACAAGAATTTCCAGGCACACGTGTAGGGCACATAGTACTGCCATTGTGCCCCTTTGTTAGCAGTTTAGTACATCTGCGAAACTTCACTTTCACAAAGTCTCTAACTAGCTTAAAACCCCATTTGTTTACCTTTTACGTATCACACCAGAACACCAGAGACCATTAGCTCAAACACTTACCAAATTTGCTGAGATTCTAAATTATGCTTGGTTCTCAGTACATTATTACATTCAGGACCTCACAATCCACTAAGTGAACAGATAATTATAACACCATAAATGCAAAGCAAATGAACACATACGAGGTGAGAAGTTCAAAGATAAAGGTACATAGGCAACATGAACAGGAGATGATTAATTGTCAGAGCACACAGTGAAAGCTTTAGAGAGGACTTAGTGAAAGCCGAGAGAATTTTCCAGGCAGATGGGCAAGAGAGGAGAGAGAAAGGGATTCTAACAGAAAGAAGAGCATCAATAAATAAATGATAGGTATGGTGTTCAAGGAACTACAGGTCTTCCAGTATTTCTGGAACTTGCAGCGCAAGAGGTAGAAAGAATAAAAGATAAATTTACAGCAAAAGGCAGGAACCAGGTAACGGAGGGCCTTGTAACTCATACTAAGAAACTTGGACTCGCCATTTGCAGCAACATAGATGCTACTACAGATCATACTAGGTGAAGTAAGTCAGAAAGAGAAAGACAAATACCATATGGTATCACTTATATGCGGACTCTAAAATATGACACAAATGAACCTATCTATGAAACAAAAACAGAATCAGGGACATAGAGACCAGACTGGTGGTTGCCAAGGGGGAGGGGGTTGGGGGAGGGATGGAGAGGGAGGTTGGGATTAGCAGATGAAAACTAGTATATATAGAATGTATAAACAGCAAGGTCCTACTGTATAGCCCAGGGAATTATATTCAATATCCTGTGATAACCCATAATGGAAAAGAATATAAAAAAGAATGTATATATATGTATAACTGAGTCACTTTGCTATACAGCAGTAATTAACGCATTGTAATTCAACTATATTTCAATAAAAAATAAATTTAAAAATATTAAATAAATGACATCTTGAAAAAAGGAGAAATTTGGACTCGTTTTAAGGGAAATCCTTTGAGCGTTCAGTGGGATACAGAACATAAGATCAGATTTTTACTTTAGAAAAATCACACAAGCAATGCTGTCAATTATAGTTTTGGGACAGTAGGACTATGAAACAGAACGGCATCAATTAGAAAACTCTTGAAACATCTGGATTGATACTAAAACACCAATTTAAGGCAAATGGGCATGCAGCACAGGCAGGAAATTTTGAGAAATGTTTACAAAGTTTGCAGACTGTGATGTTTAGTTCGGTATGCTGGATAAGGAGAAATCTAGGATGCATCACTGGTGCTCAACTTCTGAACCTTCTACACACAAGAGTAAGCTAAGAGGGAAGTAACTTTGGAGAATAAGGAAGAAGAAAAAATTAGGGGTTGAGGAATAATCAAATAATATATTGAGTTGGAGCATCCTGGATCTAGATTCTTGTGAGGCATGGAGACAAAGACAGGCACAGAGCAGTGGAATGTACGGCTCTAGACCTCAAGGGCGAGAACGGGACTGGGGTAGAGGTTAAAGAGTCATCACCTAAGTCATAATAATGGATGACATTCATAGCGAATAGAGGTAGCACAAGATCAAGTACAGAGAAATACACATCCCTGGATTTAAAATAATAATAAATGAGTCAAGGAAGAGAAGCCCCTAGCAAAACAGACTACAGTAATATATGAACAACATAATGCAAAGTTCCCAATACTATAAAAATTTCTTAACAAATGAAAGCATAATTAATTTTGCAGCACTAATCTGAATCTCTTCTCGTAATTTACCTCCTCACTCAGAATGTTAAGTATATGCATAGATATAGTAGAGATATAAAGTGCTACGTAACCTTGACACCACGCTATCTTCACGTCATCATTTCACGTCACTCTGATGATCTTCAGCATAATCCAACCTGACCCCCATGTATATATCTACTTACATCTGAACAGAACTTCCCTGAAACTTAGTTATCATCCACTCGTTCAACGCATTTTTTCCAGTCTTCCAATATCACCACAATTATGCTCTCTCCATAGTCCTCGTCATCTACCGACTAGCTACCTTGAAAACTATTTAAAGCTAACGCATCCTTGGACGGCAGTGGTTTAAAACCATGTGTGTTTCATTTTTTTTTTACAGGAATTTTCCACCTCTTGATTGAAAGCAACGATTGATGTTGTATTGGAAATTACCAACATGCTATGTTAGCCTCCAAGTATGCTAACTGGCAAGCTATTCCACAAGTCACAAAACAGAAGGGCTCACCCATCACATTAAGATGCTTAAATCATACACAGTGAAAACAGGAGGAAAAGTATGGGCCAAGTGAACACAGTAGAGAATGCAAGCCGGGTAGCAGAACCACACCACTGAATTCCTGGGTCATGTAATGTTCCTGCAGGCAAATGTTCTGCTCTTTCTACCACATCTGCCTTCTCTGCTGCTGATGTGGTTATGAAGACCAGAGCTGGGGTTTGAGTAAGAGGGCTTAGCAGATGGAAAGTCCTGGAACCAACACACCCTTGCTCTTTTGGAAAGTATAGTAACCATTATGCCAGGTCACAGCTGTAGCTTGAAGAGGGGCTTTTGATAAGTTTCTTGTGCAGAAGACAGGTGGAGCCAGGAGAGTCTTAACGCTTCTCTTAATGCTTAGTGGGCGGTCAATTTAAGATTTCATGAAGGCTGAGGGCTTTGCATGCATCACGCACATCTGTTTATCTTGAATATTAGCTACCTCTGGGTCCTTCCACCTCCGATCTACATTCAGCATATAGATTTATTTTGTCCTATCTAACATGCCTTATAAGTAATTAACTTCCTTGTAAACAGAATGCATAATATGAGTTAAGTTTACATTTCACATACTACTTACATATTCAGTATATATACCTGCCATAGCTTATGAGGTTCAACTATGTTTACAATCGATTCATCATCCATGTTTAACATAAATAATGAAGGTTTTGTTTCTTAGTAGTTTTCATACCACATGTTTTCTCTTTCCTTATAAATGCACAACTGTAGATTCTTAATTAAGGTAGCAAAAATACATTACAACTTAATACTGGTAAAATATTCAGGCATGTGACATGTCATGGGAAGAGACTGATTTTAAAAAATGAAAACTTAAACTTCCATGAAATCACATTTCATAGAGAACCACTTACTGTAAATTTTTAATACCCCACATACTCTGATACAATGCCTCTCAAAGATACAGCTTGAATTCATGATGCTGAGAACCCCCAAGGTTGCTAGTAGTTTACTCAACAGTAACTTCTGAATAATATTGTCAGAGAGTTCCTCCAAATTTCTGAAGAACATGAAGAATGAGTAGAAATGGAGAATGATGTTTTTCTTTACTAAAATGATTTTTCAACTAACCTTTTCCATTGCTATGAGAACAAGTATCTTAACTCAGAAAAGTTGAAGTAATTAAGATGTTTCTAGAAGTTCTTATTCAAAATAATCACCCACTGCAGTTGTGTGGAAAAGTCTACTCTGTGCCATTATTCTACTTTGTGAATAACCATTATTTCTTTATCAGATAAAAACACATCCCTTGAAAGTCTTAAAATTCTAATAATTTATTATAAGAGCCCCAAAGTGAAATAGTCAAGTACTTTGAGTCAAAGGGTGTCACTTCATTAGAGAAAGAAACGTAGTAAAGTATAAACAATCCATGTGCTCACATTGATACCATTTACTGTGAAAGGTTTTGGCCTAATTAATAAAAATTTCAAGGTAACAAATTTAAAAAGAGTATCATAACATATCCAAAATATATTTATCTCGTAGGATTAGCTAATAGTTATTTTTTACTATGACTTTGTTGATTCCAAATAAAGTAGGAATTTTTTGCCTGTGTTTTTCAACAACTATTTCATCAAATAGAAAATAAATTGAAGATTCTGCAGTTAAAACTACTAGAAGGAAGCATAGAAAAAAAAGCTTTTTGACAACGGTCTTGGCAATGACATTTTTGTTTTGGGATATGACAGCAAAAGCACAGGCAACAAAAGCAAAAAATAGACAAGTGGGAATATATAAAACTAAAAAGTTTCTTCACAGCAAAGGAAACTATCAACAAAAAGGCAACAAAAGGAATGGGAGAAAATATTTGCAAACCATATATGTGATGCAGAATTAATATCCAAAACCTATAAGGAACTCATACAAGTTAATAGCAAAAATAACACAATTTTTAAAAATGGGTAAAGGGCTTGAAAAGATATTTCTCAAAATACAAAATGATCAACAGGTATATGAAAAAACACTCATTATTAATCAGGGAAATGCAAATCAAAACCAAAATGAAATATCCCCTCACACTTAAGATGGCTATTATCAAAGAGACCAAAGGTAGCAAGTATTAGAAAGGATGTGGAAAAAAGGGAAGACTTGTGCACTGTTGGTGGGAATGAAAACTGGTACAGCTACTACAGAAAGCATGGTGGAGGTTTCTCAAAAAATTAAAAATAGAATTACTTTATGATCCAACTTCCCATTTCCGGGTTTATATCCAAAGGGAATGCAATCAGTACTTCAAAGAGATTTGCACTCCCATGTTCGCTGCAGTATCATTCACAATAGCCAAGATATGGAAGTGACTTAAGTCTCCATCAACAGATAAATGAGTAAAAAATATGTGGTGTACATGAACACACACACACACAGTGGAATATTACTTAGTCATGAAAAAGAAAGAAATCCTGATATTTGCAACAGTGTGCATAAGCTTAGAGGACATTACGCTCAATGAAATAAGCCAGAGACAGAAAGACAAATACTGCGTCATCTCACATGTGGCATTTACAATAGTCAAAGTCATTGAAGCAGAGTAGAATGGTGTTTTCCAGGCTGGGGGTTGAGCGCAATAGGGAGATGTTGGTTAAACAGCAGAAAGTTTCAGTTATGCTGGATGGATATTGGAGGTACAGCATGGTGACTGTTGTTAATACTTCACTGTATGCTTGAAATTTACAGAGGGCAGATCTGAAGTGTCCTCACCACAAAATAAAAAGAAAATGGTAACTGTGTAGTGATGGATGTGTTAATCAGCTTGGCTGTGGTGATCGTTTCACTATGTATACATTTATCAAAACATCAAATTGTATACCTTACGTATATACAATTTTTGTTAATTATAGCTGAATTAAGCTACTTTTTAGAAAAAAATATATCTGAGATGCATGAAGTGGAAGAAGCAATTTCTGGCCAATATCTAAAATGTCATCTTTTTTCCATTAAAATAAAAAATCAAGTGTCCTATTGTATGTGTTTATCGATACCCATAGAACTGTACCTTAGAAAAAGCAAGTTTTACTGTACAGAGACAAAAAAGTGAATTAAAAACATTATGTGACCTCCTAAAGGTAAATTCTACAAACTTCAAAAAATAATAATCTATCAAAGCTGTGTCAAATATGGTAATACAAAAAAATAAAAAAGAGCATTTGGTTTAAGTAATTTTGTCCCTGCCATAAATAAACATATTGATAATGGTTCACTGGAGGGTCAGAGATGATTTACAGTATTAAGAAATCTGGAAGAGTGCTCAAGGAGAAAGCCCAGGGGCAGCCCAGTGAGGCCAATGAGGCGTGACAACTGTAGATTGTGGACATATCATAAAATCAAAATGACAAGGGGAGACGAGCAATAAATGCAAACTGCTAGTCATACTGCCCCAAAGCCATGTGGACATCAAGTACTGACAGAGCAAAGGTGAAAGTTCACAGGTCATCACCATCATTAACCTTACCGGTCAGTCTTTAACCCCAGTCCCAAGAAAGTCTAGAAACCAAGATTTAGGCTGGAAAAGCAAAGTACTGTGAACAACCCTCCCAAGGTCACATACAACATATCAGACGGCAGTAAAGCCATATAAACCCTTCTTCTACGACCTAGAATCAATTGTCAGTACTGTATACTCTTAATAAACACTGTCGGAGGTGGGTGTGCGGTGAGGTGAACTTCATCTTAAAGTCACCATGTTACCTGGAAAGTGTGAAATAAAGCATGAAAGTATAATACAGTTTTCCAGTTCACATTTCAAATTTTCTGTTTCAAAGTGGTAAGGTGTCATTTCATCCTATAACGTGAAAGTGTTGAAGATGGAAAAAATACCACACACACGCTATTTAAAGAACTTATTAATACTGCATCTAGTGTTAGCAAAGAAGCAGGCCAGGCACAGGTGAGTGCAAAGATGAGCACAGCCCTCAGAGTTTCTTATAATCCCACAGGTAAGTGGAAACATCCATGGGACATCCACAAGGACGTGAGAACACGCTGTCCGGATGTAGCTCTAACATCAGTGTTCTCGGCCTCCCGTTTCCAAGATGGAGCACTGATGTTTTAGACATTTTCTAAGAGAAAGGCTCACCCCAAAAGTCAGGTCTGCTAAGAGTCCTAGGAGGTGAGTGAAGTAGTAGCTGAAAGTTGTGGACTCAGAATAAAGTCAATTTCAACTAAATGCTTGGTTATAGGGACTTATTCCACCAGGGATATGGGCAAAACAGCAGGACAGATAGTGCATATCCAGGCACCTAAAGATTTCCTTAAGTTATGAATGTCTTGAAAATCATTTCTACCAAAAACCTAAAAAACAACCTTCTGATACGCTAGAGACTCAACAGCAAATACTCTAAACCATGGACGTGGTAGGTGCTATTTTGATGGTGAGACAAAGGAACATCTGAACATAATCCTAAATTTGTTCTATAGAAATACTGGGTTGGCCAAAAAGTTCGCTCAGATTTTCCCATACCATCTTATGGAAAACCCAAACGAACTTTTTGGCCAATCCAATAGAAATCAGCAGGAGTAGAGTTAGAGAGGAATACCAGAAGTAATGAGATGACTTCCTTATAATACAGTGCACTCTCCTAGAATCTGAATCCATTAAGAGCCAAAGTGGAAATTGGAGGCTTTGTGGCCAGCGGGGAAATGTGGGAAAATGTCTTACTGATCCAACAAATGCATCTCATCCAGATGACATTAACGCGTTGGTACAGAGGGGAGGATATTGTGTTTCATTTTGGTTTGGTTTTCCTCCATATCTCCTGTGATAAGACTGAAATGTAAAAGCTTGTTGGCAGTAGTAGTGATCAACTGTCCTTGGTTTTCTTTCAGAGTTGAGTAAAAAAAAAAGAAAGATTTATGAACAGTAACATGTATACAACTAATCTAACCACCACATACACAAAAGGTAAACTCTACATTCTGACATACAGCTGTCTAAGGCTTTAATTTCTTCAAGAACAAGGTTAAGAATACAGATGTTTACCACCAATTTAAATGGCTTCAGTTTCCTTAGGAGAAAATGAAGCAAGACATAGACTACGTACACAGTCTTGGAAGCCACTTCTAATTCATGCAAGAAGAAAATGCCTCCTTTTCCACTATTTCACTTGAAGAGAATTTGTTCTGAAGTAACGATGCAGTCGTTAGACTTAATTCTTTCATGCTGCAGAATACCAAACCTTCCATCTACCAGCCATCAGGACTCATATCCTATTTAATACAACTTGCATTATCCAGTCGCAAAAGTTCCCAGTCAAATGGTATCAAAACCTAACATAAGAAAATTTTCTAGAGTGAAAGTCAAGTAGCAACCACATGAGAACTGATTTCTGCCTACAACAGAGCAAAGCCAATACAACAGAGGAGATACCTGAATCCAACTAGCAGGGCAGAGAAACCTTCCAAAGTGATTGAGTGAGTCAGGATGAAAAGCTATATATCAAACGTTACTTTTTATCTAATTACATCTTTTACATAATTTGTTTTGCCATTTGGTGCAGAAAAATAATTTTACACACATTTGGAATTTTTTCTTCTATTATTTATTTTAAAAGAATTTTATTATTATATGCAAATAGATATTAAGCTCGAAGACTCCAGGGGAAAAAAATGGTCCTCTAACAATAGAAAAAAATCAGGGGTATGTTCCCACAGAATCTTTTAGCTCAGGAAAAAGGCAAATCAATATAAATCTGATATGCATACCTAGGGATATGGTACATAAGCCATAATAATTTTGATTTGGGAAAATACATAGATCATACCACATTCTATCTTAAAATAACTAGCTTCTTGTGATGAAAATTTCTTCATATTCTTTGAACCACCAGGATGATTAACTCAGGCTTTGATGGGAAGACAGCTGTGTGAATCCATCGCTGATTATCCCTGCTTTACCAGGGGTCAGATTTAGACTATTAAGTACATCAGGGGTTCCTAACTGTGAGCTCAGGACATCATTGGAATTCATAGTTAGGATGGACCTTTGAAATCAGCCCTGGTTTTATCCCCTTATCTGGGAGGAGACGAAGAAAGAAATTGATTTTGCCTCTTTCCCAGGGAGCTTGGCCCAGAAAGCAGCTCTGAGGAAACTAGAGAGCCCTCAAGCAGCCCTGTTTTCAGAATAAACATTGGGAAAGATAAAGTGGGGTGACAATATGGGGACAGATCAGGCGCTGCCCCAAGCAAGCACAGGGGACAGACATGCAGTTAACACTCCTCTCTGGGAAACAGAAAGGCCCCAGATTATAACTGGTTCCCATGACACAACTATTTCACTTTAGGTGTCAAAATATTAGCGATAGTCATTGAATTATATTCAAAATTTACCATTTCTTAGCTTGACACTTGGAATCATGACTTGAATCCAGATTTGAGTCGCATGTCTTTCTTTGCATATTATTTAAAGTCAGAGCCTTCTATACGAACTCCATCCACAATGGAGGGGGCAAGATTTCATCAGTGAAATATGTGTAAGTTTTATTGAGGTTCTCCCAGGTGACATGTTGCATAATATTAAGCGTAATGCTGAAGTTATCAGGTCTTAGCAAATAGCATAATTAACTATCTATGTTTAAATAGGAGACAAGTGAGAATTTATAAACTAAGATAAAATATGCATTATGCAATTAAGGCATGTAACATTCTTCTCTGTAAACAAAAGCAAACAGCTTTTTTTTCACAGTGCTAATGTCATTTTGAAAGTACCATGTTTCTCAAGGGCCATCAGTAAAGGCACTGCATCCATCTTTGTCAATTTCTTGGAGGAGTCATTAGCGAAATGTCACCTTCTGAGTTCCTCACACCTTGAGGACAGAAAGTTTTCACTTTAAAACAGCAACAATAAAAGCAACACCTGATGATGCCATCATGCCTTAGAATTTTGCAACTAGAAACACTGTACAGTTAGAAGAAAATCTCAAATGACAACAGGATCCTTGTAATTATCATTAATCAATTATTATTATCACAAAGTTTACCTGTTTTCTTCCCCCACTTAAAACTATCTCTGAAATATTAAACCACAAGACATGTAACTTAGAGGAAAACTGTCATTAGAGTGAGATCATGCCACATTACTTTTTAAACTTTCCCTATTTAGGAATCGTTTTGTCACTGACTAAAATCTGGAATCTGGGAAATGAAAAAAGATATTACAGTCATATCATTCCCCATAATTCTAAACAGCTGCAGCATAAGGACCAGGAACGCGTATTTAACTACTTTGTCCGAAGCAACCTTAGAAAAGCCCAGATGTCTGGATTTTCAACCATGTTGGTGGCTGAATCACATTACCTGCCAAAGTTAATGTTAAAGAGACTATTACACGTAACAGATAGCAGAGCTGATGCCTGACATCCCTTCCAAATACAGGATGCCAAGAGTATAACAATTATAGATAATAATCAAATTCAGTTCTCACGTTTCAAAAATCTGTACTTTCAAAATATTTAACAACGTTGCCAAATTCCAAATACTTGTTTTTAAGAAAAGTATAAAACACAGAAGAGCAAAACTGAATCTGCTCATATTCCTGATGAAAATTTATTTATATTAAATGTTTTCCTAGTCCCTTGTAAACACCAAGTTATGATATAGCGAGTTAGGAGCCCTATCACCTGTCTATTGCTTGCATGTCTCTGGGAAATTCAGAACACAGAGCAGCAACACTTAGCCCAGTTAGCAAGGTCCAGCCATGAGTTCTTCAAGGGTGTCTTGAGTCCTACTAGGTGACAAGTACCTTGGACACAGATAATAGTCCTCAAGACTATTATAATCTCATTGGAGGAGACAGGCATGAAAACAAAGTGATAAATGTTATTATGGACGTAAGCACTGTATTTTCTAATTGTGTAATCTAGTCTCCCTTTGAATTCTATTTCTTTCCTATTTCTACTTTAACAAATCACTGCAAATTTAGCAGCCTAAAACAACATGAGTTCATTCTCTTGAAGTCTGGAGGTCATAAATCTGAAATCAGTTTCACTAGGTTAAAATCAAAGTATCTTCTAAGCTGGTTCTTAACGGAGGCTCTCGGGAAAATCCTGCTTCCATGCCTTTCCCAGCTTCTAGAGGCTGCCTATTATACCCTGTTGGCTCACGGCCGCTTCCTGCATACTGAAAGCCAGCTGAGTAATCATTTCCCTCCTCTCTGGGTTCTGCTTTCCTCCTTACATCTTCTGCATCTCATCCTCCCTCCCTCCTCTAAGGATCCTGTGATTACGTTGGTCTGATCCAGATAACCCAAGATAATCTTCTCATCTCAACCTTAATCACCTTTGCAAAATCTCTTTTTCCATGTGAAGCAACACATTCATAGATTTCAAGGATTAGGACACAGACATCTTGGGGGGAGGAGTGCATTATTCAGCCTACCACGTATACTATGGACAATTTCTAGCGTATCAAAATTCATGCAGTTTCAATAATCTTTTGGAAGTTTACAAAGCCATATTTTTTAATATGCCAGTCCTGTGCCTTTTATGTAGCAGAATAAATTATGCTAGTTAGATATGGATGCAAAATTTCGGTAAAAACTTGATATATCTCAACACATATAATGGACTGTACAAATTGATAACAGCATAGCTGGGGCTTAAATGACCCATGTTAGCTTCTTTTAATTATACCAATAAGTTAGCTGATTCTGTTTCTATATTCCTTCGGGCTTTGAAGAGCAATTGCAGATTATTTGATTTCCAATTGCAATTTTTTTAAAGTGTGTGTGCATAGATATATTTATATATCTTTTCCATGAAGAATATCTTTTGATGGAAGTATATGTAAGATTCAAAATTACTGTACCGATGAGATTCAGGGTTATGAGTGTACAGTTTCTATAATTCCTTTATTATTAAGGGTGAGTAATGCAATTCTCTTGATAGTGTAAATTAATGAAATACTGTAGAGCTCTCATTGATGGCTTTCTCAAATTTCTTCATAAACCGTTATTACTATCTGTCTGTGGAGGCCTGTAAGCTTTGGGAGTTCCATGCCATCTTCACATCTTGAGACAGATGTTCTGAAATCATTTCCAATTACATCTCCAAATTTGTGAGTCTAAGGTTGACTGGAAAGAAAGAATGGAAATCAAATTCCAACCTACTGTCTTACTTTTAGCAGATGTCTCAGTTTGGAAGGATTCTTGAGGACTTTATCCATCCCCCTACCCTACCCCACTGGATGCCAGCTTGTATCACATAAGCATCTTCTTTTATCAGAAAGAGAAAAGAGTTAATATATGTGGTGCATCTGCTACCACAGGGCACTGAATTAGGCATTTTGCACATTCATTTAACAAACACTGTATTCATTTGTGAAAAACTGTATGCAAGTTGCTAAGGATACAGAGTGAAGTGAAATACTCTACCTTTCCTTAGAAAAATTAAGGTCCAGTGAGAACGGACCATTCACCTGTGACTGCATTCCAGAATGGTTCCTGGCTCACCAAAACTTAGTATCTAAATCCAACTTTAAGTACGCGAATTTTTTCTTGGGAACTGAATTTTGAACAAGGAAGAATTAGCTAAATGACACAACAGAGAAAAAGGCATTCTAGGAAGAGGATACAGCACAGATAAAGCAAGGCTGGTGGAAAAGCGTGACAGGACACGGCAGCTGAAGGAGTCAAGGATCGTTCCACAGCTGGAGATAGGGAACTTTAGGGAGGCAAGAGTTGGGCAATGACTGATCTTGTTCTAAATTAAGAATTATGAGTTTTATCCTGTGAGCTAAAGATGTGTAGCACAGTGCTTGCATGATCCCATTTATACGTTACAAGGATACACGTGGCACCAGTGTGGGGGACACATTATTTGATCATCAGCTCTGTTCTGACTTCTCCAGACTCCGAGCTGTCCCTGCAAGCCAAAGAGCTTTCTGGGATCTACTGCCAGTTGGGTTCCACCAGTGGGTGGTCCCCAAAAAGGAAAAGAGGAAGGAGATGAAGGTCAGTATCTTCATTCTTCTGACTTCTTGTCTGATTGTCTCAGATTAGATGCCTCCTTCATTCAAAGTCAGGGCTCCTACAGGAGGCTGTCTCCAGGTGGTACGGCCTGGCCGCTCTGGACACAGCACTATCTGTTGGTTTCCATACACTCTGCCTGCAGCTGTTTAAATGGTCCCCTAATTAAACTCTGCTGCAATTCTCCAACATGAATGGACCACCTTTTATTCTACCCAAATCCTCACTGATACCATTTTTATCCTCATAACACAGCGAGGTCAAAATCATTTTCCAACTTTTCACAGGTGAGGAAACTTAAATTCTGAGAACCTAGGAATCAATGTTCTTCTCTGCCTAGAAAACCGGCTCTTATCCACCCCCAACCCAGCCTGTGCACTGGCACAAGCTCCTTAGTCACTAGGGGAAGGCTGGCAGGTCCTGAGGCTTGAATCCCAAAGACCCTGCCCCAGTAGCTTGTGCATTCTCACCCTTTACCATGGTAGCATGGTGGATTTGAAGAAAATAGGATGCGATTTTCCATGCATTTTGTCTTACTTCAAAAGAACCATTGAAAAACCCAAAAAAACCCATTGAATCAGCCATTACCTCCTTACCTCCAGAATGAATGCATCTTCACAGCTGTACCCTTGCCAAAGCAAGACTGTCTGTGACAATCATTCCAATTTTCCAACACCTATGTTTTATATACTATATTTTTATATTAAAACATACTACTATATTTTTGGTATATAATACATAAATTTCTTCTGTAACTATTATTCCTCCAAAGGAATGGTCAACTGCACGGAAGGAAAAGAATATAACTTTCTCTCAGTTTTAATATATGAATTTCAACACAGTATCTAATGCGCACATCTTCTAATAGGAAGTATTTAACAAACGCTAAAAATATAAACAAGCCCAATGACACTGTTTAACCAAAATTCATATGGTGAGGTTTTATTTTTTTAACCAAAAAGTTTAAGACAATTAGCTTGTCTACATAATGATTTCGTCTTATAATACCATCATATGGAATAGGGCATTGATATCTTACTAAAGGAACAGACGTAAAATGCCAAAACTCTTGTTTTACCATCTTCTGTATTAATATACTAATACTGTTGTGTCCTTTTTTTCAGGGCCTAATATGCTCCCTCCTATCAGAGCTCCTTTCTTCCCTATATTTGTCTTCTAGTCTGAACTATTGATAAATCACTGATAATGTCTTCAAACACGTGTCAAAGTCACTGGCATATACTAAAAACCGACACAATGACACCTAGTGGTAACAAGAAAATGCATTTGCTTGAAACTAAGCAAATTCAACAAATGTGCACAGAAAACTGAGACTATTGAAGGATTTCCAGCTTAAACACTAAACTACATGCATTTGGTGTATGAGTATGTATGTCCTTCTCTTCTTTGACTTACAGTCACATTAATTCCAAGGTGATCTGTCTTCTTACAAATCCTTTGTTTGCTGACTGAATACACTTGAAAGTTAAATATAAACAAGTAGACAAGGCATGCTACAAAAAGATTAATCTAATTTAATGAAATATTATTTAATAGGTCATTCGGTGTTGATTTATAACTCCAGGAAAATTTCAGAGGTTCTACATATTTTTCTTTTTAAAAAAAATTCATAGCTAACACAGAACTAAATGAAGTGCTGCACAACTTTTCCCTGTAATATTTACAAATAAACAAATTCCCATCTTTCCCCATTCCTCAGAGAATTTAAAATGAGAACAGGAGACGAACCTGGTGGCACACTGGTTAAGAATCTGCCTGCCAACACAGAGGACATGGGTTCAAGCCCTGGTCCGGGAAGATCCCACATGCCGCAGAGCAACTAAGCCTGTGTGCCACAACTACTGAGCCTGCGCTCTAGCGCCCGCGAACCACAACTACTGAGGCCATGAGCCTAGAGCCCGTGCTCTGCAACCTTAGTGAGAAGCCCGCGCACTGCAATGACGAGTAGCCCCCGCTCGCCGCAACTAGAGAAAGCCCACATGGAGCAACGAAGACCCAAGGCAGCCAAGAATAAAAAAGTAAATAAATAAATTTATAAAATGATAACAGATTTGAAATGCCAAAGTCTTCAGGATAATAATTTAGATGGTGTCTGTTATTTAAATTATCAGAGTGCCATCATGAAAAGGACTTTGTTTAATTTCCTACCTGCCATATGAAAACGTAAAAGTATATTATAATAGCTGTTAAGGATGACGCTAAAATGTGATTCTGCCTCTGTCCCAGAAGGAGTTTGGTTCAAGGCACATGTAAAATCTACCTTACTGAACTCTAAAGAGAGAATATGAGTACAATGGCAACTCTCAATTTTATCACATAGTCATCATACCAAATAGAGAAGACGTCCCTGCCTTTTGCTATAATATATTATTGAAATAGTAAAGTAAAGCATGGATTTAACCTGAAAACTGCCTGACCATCTGAGCTTCAGATTCCTCACCAGTAATACTAGAGTGTGTGCCTAGATTATGTTTAGAGTTTGTTACTATGATAACACACTGTTATGGCTGTCAAACCCACAGCTAACAAGATGTACCTGATTTGCTCCACAATTATAAAGTTTCCAGAAGTAATTTTCTTTTCACTTTGTAAGCCTATTGGGTCCATTAATCATATTTTCTCCTCCAGATATATAAACTCACCAGAAATAAAAAAATCCTACTGACGATTCCAGAAAACACTAAAATAAATTCATTAAATTTAAATATGCAACCCTAAAGCAATGAAACTGATTTCTGTAAGACTCTCTATATAGAAAAAATTATTTCATTCACTTCTAAATTGTTTTTGTGAATGACATCACACTACAGTTAATTATGCCACAAAAGGCTTTATTGCCTACACTGATTTATTTAGGGGAAGCGAGAGAAAAACACAAGAAAACCTTCAGTACATTTGATTTCTTGTAAGAGTGAGCTGTGAACCCCACTGCGTAACAGTTACAGAGTCTGATTAATAATATACCTCTATTAAGTTTCTGGCTTCCCGTGGGAATTATAATATATATTAAACATGACCTAACTTCCTGTTTCTACATTATTATTAAGATCATATTGGGGGCGGGGGGAAGCTATTTCTGCATTCTAACACATGCGCCGTTGGAAGAAGGTATAAACACATTCTCTGGGAAGGGCAATCAATTCTCTAATTATCTAATAAAAGCAGGGGTTCCTCCTTGAGCTCGTATCATTCTCGCCCTCGATCAACAGCAATATCACAGAACCTGGACCAAAATATGTGCCAGTTTCATTTCGGAGGAGAAAGACCTAGGAAGAAATTTTGAAAACCTCCACATACTGCCATAACATGATACCCTTAGATCAAGAGTTTGGCGCAGTGGTTGAGAGTCCGCCTGCCGATGCAGGGCACACGGGTTCGTGCCCCGGTCCGGGAGGATCCCCGCATGCCGTGGAGCGGCTGGGCCCGTGAACCGTGGCCACTGGGCCTCGCGTCCGGAGCCTGTGCTCCGCGGCGGGAGAGGCCACAACGGTGAGAGGCCCGTGTACCGCAAAAAAAAAAGAGTTTGCACTTTGTTTTTTATAAGCTCACATCTCAGTATAAACAATATAAGCAACCTTCCATATTTCATTATAATTCAAATATAAATATTTACAAGAATGAAATTTGATTATGTTCTCAAATTTATATTAAACCCCAAAGAATAAATCCAGACAGTCTACACATATTCATGGGTTTCAAACAAGGTATCTGTTTCAATTTAATGAACATTAACATCTGCTCAAATGTATGAATACAAAACATACAAACATGTATGAATTTCAAAGCATGATGTTAAAAGGCTGTATTTCATTGAGCTGTTAATGACAATATAAATAAGATGAACAAGGCCAGAGTATATCACATGTGGACTAAAATGCCAAAATGTGAATATTTTTCTAATAAGTTAAAATGGGAACTAGTTTATTACTTGTAATAACGTTGCTGACAAACCCATTTACCCTACAGTAATGTTAATGAATGATACTCTGGACTACATACTATTCAATCCATGACTTTTTCCTATATACTTTCAAAATTTTTCTTTGAAACACATACCACTATGTCCATTTTCCAGCTAGCGCAAGCAAGACTACAGTATATCAATCAGAAATCAGAGTCACATTTTCATTTTGTTGAACTGGAAGTACAGTAACATTTATTCAATATATTTAATCCATCTGTATTCCTCATGAACCTTTGTCTGAATCTACACAGACTTCTTATAAACTACTGCTAGGAATCTGAGTTTATTGAATAAGCTATACAAAGTGTGTGACATTAGAACTATTGTAGGAAAAGGGTAGAAAAAATAAACTAAATTAAAAAGTGTAGAATGAATAAGTAATTACTGTGTTATTCTACATTTGAACCCAAAACAATTTGAGAATGCTTAAGTTACATAAAGGAACTACTTATTTTACAAAAGCCTAATAAATTATTTGATGTTAACACAACTGTGACACAGTCATTGGTGGTTTTGCTATCAAAACAGGAGATACAGATGCTCTAGCTTTAGTTTCCAGAAATGACTTCAAACCACTCAACTGTAAATTAATTCCAACCACAGAGTATTATGATTACAAGTATCCTCCCATTCATTCCTGGTCTGAAAGCTTCTGTTCCATGTAACCACTCCAAGAACCCTACTGTGCTTCTCCCACTGACGAGCTATTGGGCCAAGACGGCACTCTCTCTCCGGGAGTAGGTATTATGTGCAGCGTGAGAATAATCTCACACAGAGTTATTTAGAAGTTACTGGCGATTAAGTCATGACTATAAAGCCATTTTCAGCTATCCTACATTCTTCCTAGGGAATGCAGCCAGAGGCAATTTTACCTTTTCAAATAGTCTTACATGAAAGCCTGAAGGATTCTGAACATAGTATTTTTCTAACAGTTTTATTCCTTCCAAACATCTGTAACGACTGGTTGTTTTACATTTCTAAAATGCAAAATATCATACCACCAAAACTTTCTCCTGGTTTCCGAAGGGCAGAAGGTTTCCAGAAACTGAGGTTGTTAGAAATCATGTGAGATAATTTTTTAGTTAAATATTAAGAGCTAACTTTATTGAAACTAAAATAACACCGCCCTGTGCGAGTTCGGCTTTTGCACTTTTTTTTGATGTCTGGCTCTCTGTTGATGCTTCCTTATTATAACTTATTCTCTGTTGAAAAAGCCTGAAGAGAAGAATGCTATAGCAAAAGCCAGGTTGAACTGCATGGTCTACAACTTGTGGGACTGGGCTATCAAATATCCTGAAGCTAGTAATTTTTAAGCAACGACCTCTGCGTATTTTTTTTCATTAGCCATATGCCTCAAGGTTGCCTGCTTTAAAACTTCTTATACGTCCACCTGAAGTAGAAATACACTAAAAAAGATAAATAACCTTGCATAAATCATTAAAGCTTTCTCTCTTAAAAAAAAAAAAAAAAAGAGGGCTTCCATGGTGGCACAGTGGTTGAGAGTCCGCCTGCCGATGCAGGGGACGCAGGTTCGTGCCCCGGTCCGGGAAGATCCCACATGCCGCGGAGTGGCTGGGCCTGTGAGCCATGGCCGCTGAGCCTGCGTGTCCGGAGCCTGTGCTACGCAACAGTAGAGGCCACAACAGTGAGAGGCCCGCGTACCGCAAAAAAAAAAAAAAAGAAAATGAAAACACTCATCACTTGACAATAATAGAGGTGAAATTGGGGCAAAAAATTTAAAAATAGCTGAATTTATCTGCAGGATATGTATCCTATGCAATATATTTGGATTAATGATAAATTTATATTTATATGTGGATACGGGGATATCTGAGATTTTCAGAATTCAGGAAAGACATTAAGAATGTAAAGAGAGACTGAGAATTTAAAGTCCAGTTTCTCCAGAGCAGAGATTCTGCCTAACTTCTTTCTGTTTCTATTGAAGGTATTTCTATTAATAGTAGACTTGAAATGTATAGAGGTTTGAATAAGGACCAAGAAGCAAGTTTATAATTTGCAAAATTAAACATTTCTTAGATATTACTTTTGCATTAAAGGGATGATGGTATTGCTCACATGTCAAACTGGGAAAAGGGAGAAAAACAACACTAATACTCATTGAAGATCTATTCCATAGCAGACTGTTTTAGGTAATTCAATACACATGATCACATATTGTTCTCCCTCATTTCTTTGACCCCCTGGAGACAGAGGACTTTCTTTCTCAGGTGGATTCTCGGAACGCTTCTCAAAATTTGCCAGAATATTCTATCCCTCTCCTAAGTATGGCCCTTTTTGCTTAAGCAAACCATCCCGTTTGTTTCTAGGCTCTAACACTGCAGGCTACCTTGTAGGAAAAGGAGTAAGCAGAGGGGGAGATGATGCCAACAACAACAACAAAAATATTCCGTAACTTGAGTAAGCATCAATACCTTCGAATTGTGGAAACAGTTAAGGCACAGAAATGTATATATCTTCCCACCAGCGCACCAGCAAGACTGATGGCTTTCACAGCCGACTTGTGGTAAAACTGCCACGTGAACGACATGTGGTGGGCATGGGTTGGAGCCCTAGGCATGATCCCAGACCCACTTTTTCATTAACACACTTCTCAATATACAGTTTGCTGCTGGTTGATTTTGAGTATGGAAATAGTTGTTTTCACAATGTTACCTCGTTTAACACTTATTTGGGGGGAGTGAAGACTCACTCACTTCTTCAAAGAATCATAAACAGAGGTTCAACTTTTCTCTTTATCTTTGCTATATACTTTTCCTAGCCATTAAATAATCAAAATCCATAAATAGAGCTTTTTTTTCCCCCCAAATTCAGGTACTCAGTAAGTTATCAAATACTGTTTATAATTTGTAAAGCATTTACCTTGTCAAAACAGTACTTTATAAACAGAATAAGCATAATAAACTAATGATTTAATGGCTGTGCAAACGAGTAATCAGTGGCTTATTTACACAATAAGATTATTCATGCAGTTTATTTCTACTGAGTATTTATGCACATTTGATGAATATGAATCCATAAGGCCAAAGCCAGAAATTGCCCTGAATTATCTGTATTGGTTGTCTACAAACTTCTCTGTTTACACGTTACCAAAACAAATTCTATTATAATATTCTCCATTATACAATTTGGTTGTTTCTAAAAATCCTTCACTAAATTTAAATAGCTGAAATGAACAGAATTTCAATTTTATTTCAACTGTTAAACTTTTTAAGTAAAAATTATAAATCCTTTCTGTATGTATCCAATGGAGATTTAAATACTCACATATAAAAAATTTTCTGGACAAAATCTTTAATAATCTGAAATTGTCCATCATTTCTTTTTCTCCTTGAACTCTTAATTCCCCACTACTTACTCCTGAGAATTTTATCCTGATATACATACGTATGTATCTCCTATGCCTATTTTTAGCAGATAATATCTCTAACAAAATTTTGGATTTTGCATCTCTTATTGCACTCTTTCCCTAACCACCTACAAATACAATGTCTTGAGTGAAAAAAATTGTAATTTTATGTAATTATTACAATATTAAGTAATTATACAATATTGTATATAATTACAATTTTATATAATTTATCAAAACTAAATATGAAAACTATTAAACAAACATTAAAATCTTATTAAAATTCTATGTCTCAATAGACGGCTGAGGCTTTTTAAAATTTGTGGGATATGTTTTTGCAAAGCATTTAAGACTCCCTTAGTGAACACAATTTATAACTAAAGCCTGGCACAGTTAAGCATCAATTTTACTAATTCCTATGTAAATAGATGTAAGCATTAAGGTATCTTTTTTATAGAAATTAAGACATAAAGGGCTTTATTATAAGAAAAATATACAATATTTTTATTCCCTGAGTTAAATGTCAAAAATTACATTACAACTCATTATAATTTTTTTTCTATTTTGATCTTGTACTAGATAAGCTGTTAGGTGCTTGTAAAATTATTGAAAATAAAGAATTTCTTAAGTTTCACTTATAAAAGTACTTAGTGCCCAGTCATTAATCTCATTCTCAATATTGAGAACAGTGGTTTCCATTACAATGGCTTTGGCATTGTTAGAATAAGGCACCAGAGGGAGATTCAGGATATGCTAGGAGGATGGTTTTCTTTTGTAGGCTGGGCGAAAAGCAACGGCAAAATGAGAGGTGGAAAACTAAAACTAAGACTTGACTAAGGCACTCAGCTCAGAAATATCAGTTTAGAGAACAAGTATGTATGAAGTTTTAGGCTCTTGAAATTCATTCTCCCAACCACTAATTCCCAGGTCACTGTGTCATGTACACTCGGTGATAAGGGTAACTCAGTTTTAAGATCACTGATCTACAACAAGCTCTAATTGTAAATCAATTAAACATGCCTAACCTGAAGCCCCATGTGAAGGGTGGATGATCACATACCATCCAATATATGGTGGATCTAAAAATCGTAGGCTTAATTCATTAACATAAAGTAAACATGATTCTACGTCAGGTGATTTGCAAACTCCAGTACCCAATTTCAGTGCATGTGAAATCGCTGTGACTAAGATGATCCACTGAGATGCTGTTAGACTCCTCTTCCTCTCAAATCCTGAAGAATGTATTTTACTATGCAGCAGTTCTTCTTGAAAACTAAAATAAAATTCAGAGCAGGGATCCTTTCTTTACACATGTTAAACAATACAGGGCAAGGAGAAACATCTAGGTTATTTTGTTCCAGGACATACTTGCTCCCAGAAAAAATAATGTGAGCCAAGTAAAATAGCTAAACTTACTAAGATTAACAACTCGTTTACCAACACTTGCCTTCCAAAACTTCAGCTAAGTGAGACTAGTCAGACACAGAAAGGCAAACATTGCATGATCGCTTATTAGTGGAATCTAAGAAACCCAAACTCAGAAACAGAGTAAAATTGGGGTTTCCAAGGGCTGGGGTGTGGGTAGGGAGGGGGTAACAGGAGAGATGATGTTTAAAGGTACAACTTTACAGCTAAGAGGTGGAGATGATGTATAATATAGTGGATACAGACAAAAATGTACAATATTATAATCAAACCTGCTAAGAAAATAGATCTTAATTACCCCTACCACAAAAAAGAAATGGTAATGATGTGACACGATAGAGGTGGCACTATCACTACAATAGTAATAGTATTTCAATACATAAATGTATCAAATCAGCATGGTTGTATACTTTAATTTATAAAATGTTACATGGCAAATATATTTCAACTGAAAAATAAAAATTAAAAACCTTACTTCATTCTGTATACCCATCATAAGCCTTGATGAAAAGGACCAAATCAGAAGGAGCTGTTAATCCTAGTATAACATTAATCTCTCAGACTTTTAGATACACATCTCTTAATTAAAACAATAGAAGCCATCCTTGAATTACTGAAAAAAGTCCAGATGGGGGGGGCCTGAATTCAGCTGAGAACTTTTAGAAAACCACCAGAAACAGAACATCTTGGAAGAGAAGATAGATTTCAAGCTAGACCTTAGGATCAGGACAAAGCGTGTATGAATTAAATACACATCTTCCATATAAGACCCAAGAGTAAGATCCAGAAAACTGGACCCTCTGCCTGTCACACTTTAACCTCAAAGTTCTCATCTTTACCCAATTACGCTCACTCAACTTTGCTGGTCTAATACAGTAAGTCCCCCACATACAAACAAGCTCCATTCTGAGAGAGCATTCAGAAGTCCAATTTGTTTGTAAGTTAAACAAAGTCAGCCTAGGTACCCAACTAACACAATTGGCTATATAGTACTGTACTGTAATAGGTTTGTAATACTTTTCACACAAATAATACATAAAACACACACACACACACATACACAAAACAAAACATTTTTAATCTTACAGTACAGTACCCTGAAAAGTACAGTAGTACCAGCTACATCACTGCTGCTTTTACACTTGCTTCTGGACACCCTGGGATTGAAATAAAGACACTGTACTACTGTACTCTATACAGTACTGGACAGTAAAGTACACAAAAGCATAGCCACTTGTAGAGGATGCAGGCACGTAACAATGTATGCCAACGTGTGAACTAACTTACATGACTGGACATGTGAACTCACGTTCGCATCTTTGAAAGTTCGCAACTTAAAGGTTTGTACGCAGAGGACTTACTGTACACTGCATTGTCTTAGGCACTTGGAACTACAAAATTACTGACCTTTTGTATTGTACTATCTTCTTTTTTACCGGCTCTAGTTCTGAGAGCTCCTGATTCTGTTATGGGATCTGTCCCCTTGGTTTAATTTGGGCAATTACAGCTACATCGCTACAGACTTAAAATAGTCATCGAGTCATTCCTTTAATATTCATGTAGCCGTGCTCAACTGTATGCTCTCTGGAGTCTTAAATGCTGCCCAGCAGCCACTGTACCATCAAATGATCTGACAAATAATGTTCCATTTAGAGAAAAACACAATCTGACCCTTGTAAAGACTGGAACAACTACAATCAAAAACTCTGCATGCAACCATGACACAGTAGACAGTGATGAATATCTGGATTGATCACGTTCCCTAACAATAATATTCTGTCCTCCAGCTGAGGCTGAAGAATGCAAAATTGGAGGGCTAAAAACAGAAACCAACAAATCTCCCTGCTCCTTTGTTAAATAATACTGGAATCATACGAGCTTTTCGTCTCTAAGTAAAACAGTATTGAGAATGAGTAGAAATAATTTAGCTATTTACTCCAAGAAATACTTGCTCCTGGAAAATAATACTATGAGTGAAACAAAATAGCTGACCAGTCGACATGAACTCTTTGCTCATCCACATTTGCGTCAAAAACCTTGCCTCCCTCTGCCCACTAATCGAAAGCTATTCCAAAATTCTCCGCAATCCAATCCTTCCCCCTGCCTTAAAATCACTCCATTCAGGTTCAAAAACTGTATTAATATCCTCCCTTGAATTCCTCCTATGAGACACGACTAAGATTCTGCCAACATCATATTCCCTCTACACTGAATTAAGTCTAACAAACTTACATTTGCTTAGGAGTTTTTCATTTAAAAAAAAAAACTTATTTTTCAAATCAATGGTTGGCAACATGTACTGACACTAATGCTTTTTTATGTATGAAGTGTAATTTACTTTGATATCATTATTCAACTATTCGTATGATTTATTTTTATTTCCCAGATTCTGAATGTTATTAAGCAGGGCTTATACCTCATTTGACTGTTTATACTACACAGAGCACTAGATCTTAAGCATCTAATAGTCTGAGCAAATAATTATTCAATAAATAAATGCATAGACAAATATGATTAAGGCTTTTTAATGTATTATATTATTATTAAATTCCCACTGTGTAAATGTCCAAATTGTATACACACACAGAAATACATGTATGTGTATACAGTTAATACACATTAAGTATTAATTAGTAAATACAACATAATACCTAATACTGAAATATATTTTTACATGTGTTTGTGACTACACCCCCATGTAACTTTGAGACTACATGTACCTTATTTGTAAGACACCATATAGTTTCCAATTTGTACTTTTGTTTTCTACCATTGTATTGATAGATATTACATACAAAAGAGTATTCATTCAAATAAGCATCTGAAAAAATCTAGGCACCCGCAGTCTCACAAGACATCATTTTAATACCAAACTTACATAAAAGTAAACTTATGTATAAAAATAAGACAGCAAAATCATTAGTGCTTTACTCCAAAGCTTGAGTATGTGATACTAGCCACTGACAGTGAAAATGCTATCGATAACTTGTCTGATCTCTCAAAATAAACCCTGAGAGAGTGTACATTCATAATTATCTTTCAAATATAAGCATGTTTTCTTTTCACTATTTATCCCCCATACTCAAAGCTACAAATCATCATTTCCTTTATAGCTTCTCGTGATGCTCTGTATAACAAGCCAATGACTCACACTTCTATGCCCAGATTTAAGCTGGAATTTTGTTTGTTGTTCTGCACCTGTGAGTTTCAAGCCAGTTAACTTTTTGCCCTGAAAAAATAAAATATTCAATTTAAGATATGTGTGGGAAAAAAATCAGTTGAAGCCATAAGAAATTCCTGAGAGTTCTAAATATTCCGGGACCGTATTTCATAGTCCGTAAGCTATGAACACAAATTAAGATATAGCAGCTTGGTGGAGGCAACATGCGACCCTTATTCACATCTGTCAGCTAATGGAAAACTAAAATGCTACAGCTGCCAGGGTAAATATTAATCACTTGAAAAAGGAAAATTATATTAATCTATTGTGCATGATATGCTTATATGTGAGCGCTGTTTATGCACCTATGCTACACTTTTGCTAAAATAACCCTGCCCTTGATAAGCCATAGGGAAGTTTTGTGATTGGAAACAAATCATGAATTTAAGTGAGTTAAAGCATCAGCATACATTAGAGATAAGAAAAGCCAGGTTTAATGTTGAATGCAGAGAATTAAACATAATTGGAAATCAAAACTGTGGCTGTCCTTAAACAGGATAATAGAAAGGAACAAATATAAAACCTAGTTTTCTCAAATAATCTTTATTTTTCACCACAAACCATATGAAGTCCATTTTTGGATATTCCATTTTTGGATATTCCAATTTTGGATACTGGATACAAAATATCCAATTTTGGATATTTTTGGATATTCCAGTTTTGGATATTCCAATTTCTTTTTTAAAAGGCATATAATTGGGGTACAGATTGCTTAATTTTAATTTCAGCTTGAAATCCTGAATTACAATCTGTTTAGACAATCTTTCCAAACAAAAGTAAACAAGATCTGGTATCTTATAAATAGCACAGGCACTGCTGCTTGTTGTGACATGACTGGCAGCTGTTCCTCAAAGCACAACACAGAGAGGAAGCTGCTCTATCAGCGCAGCCCTCTGTGAATCTTCTAAGTCAATGCTATAGGTCCCAGATCACCTTCTCCTGCCCCTGCAGACCTAAACACAACCAGCTGCCAAAGGCCCATAAACTATGAGAGCAACGTTAGAAGTGCTTCTATTATGTGGGCTTCAGCATTTGGAACCAAAGTCTACTATTTCTTCTGATGGATTCAAAGTACCAGAAGCTATTTTTTTTCCTTCTCAGCACTGAAACACATGGGGAAGGGGCTGAGTTCTAATTAACAAAGAATGATCTCATGATTGTCAACTCATTTTCCTACAACCTAAGAAATAAATTGCAAAGAATAAAAGCAATGATAAGACACAGTGTAAAGGTCATAAATCGAGAAGAAATTTTAATGAACAGCTGATGCAGAGTGGTAAGGAAGGATTAAGATGGGTAAAAATACTTGCACAGCGGAAGCAAATAGAGGTTGTACTGACGGAGCATTTGGCTTGAAAATGACAGAGAATGGGGGTGAAATTTGGGACTGAAAACATGATAAATTGAAAGTCCTATACGTGGATTTTTAATAACTTCCAGTATCATACTTCCATCTCAACAAGAAGCAAGAGAATCCAGGTTTCTAAGTCCAAGTTAAAAAGTTCAGTGAAGGACTCTTCTTTGGAGAGTCTGAAAGCTATTAGAGAAAAGAAATGCTTTAGACATTTTGTTATCTTCCTGAGTGATGGTTGGTTTTTATCTGATTACCCTAAAATACAGCAGGAGATGCATCCAGCCCTCCATGACCATATGCTCCTAATTCCCAATGAGCTCTTTTGTACCTCTCTCTTAAAACAAACAAGGACCACGGACCTCATTGGAAATGACAAATATAAACAAAAATCACCTCTGAAAAAGATATAAATTCTTAATTATGAAATATCCCCAATTAGATTTCTCAGAGGCATGTACCATTACATCACAGGCAGAAAACAAGATCAATGCTTTTAAAAAACAAGTAGAAGATAATACTGCTTAGAAATCAAAATAATATTAAAATTAAAAAGTCAATGAAAGGTTTGGAAGATCATATTAAAAACACTTCTCAGAGTTGAACAAAGGTCAGAGATGGATATATGGAAGACAACATATATAAACAATCAAACTAGGAAGTTCAACATCTAATTAATAAAAGTTCCCAAGGGAAAAAAGAAAGGGAAGATAGAAGAGATAGGTATAAAAAAGTCATACAACAAAAATTTCCCGAGCTTAAGTACAGAAGTCTCCATATTAACAAGTGACACCAAGTGTACAAACTAATGAACAAAAGAAAGGCCAATAGAAATGTGTGACCAAGACGATCTAATGTTCCCTTCAGTTTGACTAAACTTTGACGGGTTTCTTCCTGGCTATAGCTCCCTGACTTCCCTTTCTTTAGAGCACCTACTGTAGAAAACGTCTAATTGTAAATCCTTTCTTTGCTTCATTGCCATAAAAATCTCCCAGCCTCTTGCCAATTTTACAACCCTGGAATGTCCTTCACTACTTCCTCACTAGCTTGCCCCAGCATTGAAAGATTCTCCCAATTCTTATTTCAGCAGAATTGAGTTCAATCTCTCAACTTGCTCTCAACTTAAGTTGTGTTTGCCTGTTTAACTCATCTGGTGCAATTTTTCTTTGGCAAGTTCATCATCAACAATTTTCAGAACATCAAGGATAAAGAGAGAATCTAAAATAACTCCAGAGAAAAACAAAAGATGATCAATATTCCAAATTTCTAAACAGCATTACTACATACTACAAGAAAAAGGAGCAATTTTTTCAAGTTATCAGAGAAACTTTAACCTAGAACTCCATCTTTAGCCAAACCAAAAATCAAGAAAAAGAGTATGAATAGTTTTACAGACACAGAAAAAGTCTTCTCCTTTAAATGCTTAGTTTAGTCAACAGGATTAAAATAAAAGTGTTGGTGTTGAGGTTACTGGGCTGTGTCTTTTATCAAAAGGCTTTATAAAACCAGAAACTTGAAAATAGAAATAAATTCCTATGTTTTCAAGATAGCTATCTTATATACCAGGGCTGCTGTACCCGCAAAGACCCCGAACCCTTCAATCTCTGCTTCATCTTTTTTACAGTGTGGTATTTTAACACAAGATAACTGCTGGAGCTCCAGTCATTCCATGCTTATTCCAGACAATTGGATGAAGATGGGGAAGAACAGTAAATCTTCTCTTTTTAGAAGCTATTCCAAACAATTTACACAAGGCTTCTACTTATAACTCATTGGCTAACACTTAGTCACATGGCCAGCATGATACAACAGGGTCTAGAAATTTAGCATCATGCTAAATGTAGGGCACTGATATTAAAGAATAATGGTAGGAAAATTTATATGCATAATGATGCAACTAGTATCCATTATAAGATGGCACTCAAAAAAGTTTGAGAGGATTTAGAGACTGGGAAGACTGTTAGGGTATGAAAAAGGAACAGAGTATAATAAAAAAAAGTGAGGACTTCCCTGGTGGCGCAGTGGTTAAGAACCTGCCTGCCAATGCAGGGGACACAGGTTCAAGCCCTGGTCTGGAAAGATCTCACATGCCGTGGAGCAACTAAGTCTGTGCACCACAACTACTGAGCCTGCGCTCTAGAGACCACGAGCCACAACTACTAAGCCCCCATGTCACAACTACTGAAGCATGCGAGCGTAGAGCCCGTGCTCTGCAATAAGAGAAGCCCCCGCAATGAGAAGCCCGTGCACCACAGTGAAGAGTAGCCCTCACTCGCCGCAACTAAAGAAAGCCCGCGCACAGCGATGAAGACCCAACGCAGCCAAAAATAAATTTTAAAAATAATAAAAAAAATTAAAAAGTGAATTACTAATTTCAGAACATATTTTAGTAGCTCTTAAAACCAGACAGATAAAATGGACAACAAAACAGCAAATATTCTAGAGATGTAATGCAAATATAAAGCATATTTTAACTGATATATAAAGATATAGGTAACGGAATTCCTGCAACCAGAAACAGAAAAATATAAATTAGTTCCCAGCACATATGAAATATAAAAATTGATTGTATTTGACCACAAAGTTTCATTAAAGCCTCAAAGAGGTATATCATAACTATTAAATCAAAAAGGAACTCTATTTTAAATTCCCCCCCCCAAAATTTTTGACTCAGACCATTTTCTTCCATAATGAAAATAAATTAGAATTTATTGGTAAAAAGGCGTCCATGCCTAATATCTTTTCATGGTGAAGAAAAAATCTCAGTAAACCTCGGAATAAAGGGAAATTTCTTCGACTTGATAAAGAGTATCTATAAAAACCCTACAGCTAACATCGTAATTGATAAGCAAGCCAAAGCTTTCTAAGATCAGGTGCAAAAGCAAGGATATCCCCTCTCACCACTCCTTTTCAACACCATACTGGAAATTCTAGCTAGTTCAGTAAGACCGGGAAAAAAAAAAAGGTATATAGTTTGTGAAGACAGACATAAAACTGCCTCTGTTCACAGGTAACATTATTGTCTATAAAGAAAATCCTTAAACAACAACAACAAAACTCATGGAACTCATAAGCTTTTAAAACAAGCTTGTAAGATACAAGGTTATTATACAAAAGTCAGTTGCTTTCCTATATACCAGCAATGAACAAGTGGAATTTGAATTGAAAGCACAACACGTTTATATTAGCCTCTCAAAAAAAAAAATACTTAGGTATAAATCTGACAAATATGTGAAAGATCTGTACGAGGAAAACTACAAAACTCTGATTAAGGAAATCAAAGAAGAACTAAATAAACGGAGAGAGATTCCATGTTCATGGTTAGGAAGACTCAAAATTGTCAATGTGTCACTTTTTTCAGACTTGTTCAATAGATTCAATGTAATCCCGATCGAACTCCAGCAGAGTATTTTGTGGATACTGACAAACTGACTCTAACGTTTATGTGGAGGCAAAAAGCCCAGAACAGCCAACACAATGTTTAAGGAGAACACAGACGAAGTACTGACACTACCAGACTTCAAGACTTAACTCTAAGCTACAGTAATCAAGACAGTGTGATATTGGTGAAAGAATAGATCAATGGAACGGAATAGAGATCCCAGAAACAGACGCACATAAATACAGTCAACTGATCTTTGACAAAGGAGCAAAGGCAATATAATGGAGCAAAGATAATCCTGTCAACGAGTGGTACGGAAACAACTGGACATCCACATGCAAAAAAAAAAAATGAATCTAGACACAGAACTTACACATTTCACCAAGATAAACTCAGTATGAATCACAACCTAAATGTAAAACACAAAAATCATAAAGCTTCTAGAAGGTAACATAAGAAAAAATCTGTATGACCTTGGGTATTGCACTGACTTTTTAGATACAACACCAAAACCATGATCCATGAAATAAATAATTGATAAGCTGGACATCATTAAAGTTAAAAACATCTGTCTGCAAAAGACAATGTCAAGAGAATGAGAAGACACACCGCAGACTGAGAGAAAATATTTGCAAAAGATACATCTGATAAAGAACTATTGCTCAAATTATACAAAGAACTCTTAAAATTCAACAATAAGAAAACCACCAACCCTTTCAAAAAATGGGCCAACTACCTGAATAGACACTTCAGAGAATATATACAGGTGAAAAATAATCACAAAAAGATGTGCTATACCTTATTTCCTCTGGGAATTGGAAATTAAAATGAGATACCACCACACACGTATTAGAATGGCCAAAATCTGGAACACCGACAAAACCAAATGCTGGTGAGGAGGTACAGCCACAAGTACTCTCATCATTACTGGTGCAAATTCAAATGGTACAGAGTTTGGAAAAACATGGAGGAAACTTAAATGCTTATCACTAAGTGAAAGAGGCCAATCTGAAAAGGCTAAATACTGTATGATTCCAACTATGTGACCTTCTGGAAAAGGCAGTATTATGAAGATGGCAAAACGACCAAGGGTCGCTGGGGTTGGGGAGGGTGGCAAGATGAATAGGCAGAGTCCAGAAGATGTGGGGAGTGTGAAAATACCCTGTATGATGCTGTCATACATTCGTCTATTCCCACAGAATGCACAACACAAAGCGTGAACCGCAACATAAACTCTGCACTCTGACTGGCGATGACATGTGAATTTCGGTCCATCAACCGTAATAAACTGACCACTCTGTGGGGATGTTCATGAGAGGGCAGGCCGTGCATGTGGGCTGCAGGGGAGGGGAGAGGTTAGTGTAGGGGGAATCTGTTCTCAATTCTTCTGGGAAGCTGCTCTAAAAAAATTAATTCTTAACATTTTTAAAGAGCCAAAGCTGATGTTTTACAAATTAAAAATCATCACGCTGAGATTTAAACATTTCAGTAGATGCATAAAAATCATTTGAGTGTTTCCAGAATTATGGCAGACTAAGTATTTTTTTAAATTTCTGTAGCCGTGGACCAAATATCAGAAGGTTGCAAAATTAAGTACTTAGACACACTGAGCTCAAAACGTTGGGAATAACTCTGAAGAGGTAGGAAAATAAAATACAACTATATAAACTTGAAAGAAATCTGTTCATCCTTAATGGAAATGCCAGTGATGGAAACTTGAGAGACAGGGAGAGGAGAGGAGATCAGGTATTGTTACAGTAAAAGAGGGAAGCTGACACAAAACACCAGTCATAATGTTAAGAAATTCAAGAAAAACACTTAGTAAAAGGTGACTAGGGTGTAATTTGTCTCCATATAAGATGACCCACAACTGAATGCACTCCTGCCTGTGCTATCAAGAAATATTACTGGGCTTCCCTGGTGGCGCAGTGGTTGAGAGTCCGCCTGCCGATGCAGGGGACAGGGGTTCGTGCCCCGGTCCGGCTGGGCCCGTGAGCCATGGCCGCTGAGCCTGTGTGTCCGGGGCCTGTGCCCCGCAGCGGAAGAGGCCACAGCAGTGAGACGCCCACGTACCGCAAAAAAAAAAAAAAAGAAATATTATTGGTGACAATGCTGATGATAACAATAATAATAATGATGATGGAACGCTAACAACAACACTAACTGTAGGGTCCCTTAATAATTTGTAACCACAGGCCTGATAACGTTTGGGTCTGGGATTCAAATTTAAAGAACACCTTCCTGAAGGCAGAAAATCTACAGGTGGAGAAATTAAACTGCATTGATTGCAGCTTGGTAACATCAGCTGATACATATTGAATAAAACACCAGTCTTCTCTGGATATAATCATCCTCAATTAAGGTATCCCAGGATCCCACAGATGAAATTCATGTAAGTATGAATGTAAAGGAATTATCAAAGAACAGATGATACAAAACATAAATAACAAGTATTGGCATAAGTATATCAGAAACAAGATCAGATTTAGACTGCTAAAAACTTTCGACTTTAGAATTACTCATTGGAGTAAACCACTACAATGAATAATGTGTTGAAAAGCGTAAGTGGTAAAAGTACAAAATTAAGTAAGCAACAAAAAAATATCAATAAAAGGCCAGAGAGATTTGAGGAATAACCAAAAACGGATACAGAGTGTGCATGCGAAACCAAAAATGTAATTGACAGGGTGAACACCAGTTAAAGACACAGTTGAAAAGATAATTACTGAATGTACCATAGAATTGTAAGGATTATCCAGTGTTCAGAGAAATAACGAGAAAAAAATATGATTGAGGTTAAGGGACTCAGGAGTAGAAAAAGCTCTATAATGTATATAATTGGATTTCTAAACAAGAGAATGAAGGAAGAATTATAAGGAGAAACAATGGATGGAAATAACCCAGAATGAAAGACATAAATCCAAAGATATAGAAAGTACAATGTATATTAAGTGAAATAAGAAATGCCCACTGATATATTATTGGAATTGTTAATACCAAGAAAAAGGAAGATTTTCAAAGAAATCAGAGAAAATGGAGAGTTCTCTAAGGAAGTTACTGTAACATTAAAAGCAGAATTCCCTCATCTCCTGCTACTCTGCCCTTGTTCCCTTGATCACGCCAGGCCAGCTGTTTCTGGAACATTCCAGACATTTTCTTATCTAGGGACCTTTGTTCCGGGTGGTCCTTCTTCCTGAAGCTTCTCCTACATGCTGTTTGTCCTACATTCCCCCGTCAGTTCAAGCTTGCCCTAAAATACCTCCACCTCAAGGATCCTGACAACCCGACAATAGTTAATATTCGAAGCTTTCCACAACTTCCAACCCACCTTATATACTCTACCTTTTATCCCTATAGCATTAATTCTAATGTATTCTATTATTTACCAGTAGTGTATCACAGATTTATCAAATGATCATAAACAACTTGAAAACAACTAATGGGACAGTAAATAAATTATAGTTCCTCCATGCAATGGGAAATCATATCTTCATTAGAAAGGATCAGCTAGCTCTAATTATAGTGTAGGGAACAGTGCCAAGATATACTGGCACCCAGAAATATATACATGAAAAAAGCAAAATGCAGAGCTATATGCATAGCATGCTACAATTCTACATGTGTATAAATCATATACATGATCTATATCTGAAAAGAAACGGGTACCTTATAACGCCGGCATCTTCAGGGTGAGCAGACTACCTGGCTGGGGGACAGGTAAGGAAAGGGGCCTTTTTCCCACGTCTTTCTTCCAAAATTTTCTTCCATGAGAATGTAATAGCTATCAAACAAGTAGATGTAACTACTAAAACGTACAGGCACAGAAGTCTCTTGCTTTTACATTTACGTATGTGTTAGCTGGATAAATATGAAAGTTAAAAAAGAAAAATGACCTGATTATGTTCCTGAAAAAGTAGAACTTTCAATATTTGTAGGAAAAATTGCTACCGTCATTGTCTCCAGGGTACACTTCATATTCCCCTTGACCATGACTGAAACATGTTTTCCCTTCTGAAGATAAACGACTCTCTACTATCTCTTTACCTGCTTCATAGAGAAAAGTGCGTGCACCCACACGGACACGGACACAGACACACACACACACTTAACCTGAGTCCCGACTCTCTCATCATTGCTCATTTTTCTCAATTGTGTATTTCATGGAACATTTATGATCAAATATGCCATTAGGATCTGGTATGTTTTTCTCTTCCTCAATCTGGCATTTAGCCATCATCATCCAAGACTATCTTGTGATGTTACCATCCTCATGCAAAGTGAGTTTCCACAATCTTTGTCTTTAAGTGACAGGTGGAAAATGTACCACAAAAGTCATACAGCGTAGAACAGGCAGTAAGAGCAGATCGGCAATGAAACCATGAGCCTGCATTCACGTCAAACAGGGTATTTGCTCTGAACCAATTAAGGCCAAGTTTACTGTGTCAATGTCAAACTCATGGAAAACAAGGTTTCTGCTTCTCTCTCATCATGAATAAATCACTTGTTCAACCCAACGACTCAGGCCTTATCAGGCAGTATTTAATTTCAGTACAGTTGTGCTGACAGCCCTAATCACAATTCTCCTATTCTTAGATGCAGAGAAGACCCCCTGAGGATTCCCACTAGGGACAGACTCCCTGGAGCACTTCCCTAAATTTCAGAACGCCTGCCTTACAGGCGTGTTTTCCTTAAGGCTCTGTGCTTTGCTTTCCAAGAGAGCAGACAGATAATGTAAGTATTCACTCCCCAGTGTGAATGCGAGATGCAGGAGCATCGGGCAAACCATCAGGAAACCGGAGTTCTTGTAAGAGGACCCTAACTCTGAATACCCATACATCCTGAGAGGGTCTTTAAGAACCCTGGGTCTCTTTATGTGAAAATAAGTTGGTCAACTTCTAAGACTCTTCAAGTTCTAAAAGCCCATGGATATCTACATGGACACTAGTATATGAAGATATTTAGTTGGTTCTTAAAGGAGTGTATTCATTTACTAGGCTGATATAACTAGTACCATGAACGACGTGGTTTTAAAACAACAGGAATTTACTGTTTTGGCAGCTAGAATTTCAAATTCAAGGTGTTAGTAGGGTAACACTCTCTGAAGACTCTAAGGGAGAATCTATTCCAGACCTATCTCCTGGCTTCAGGTGTTGCCAGCCATCCTTAGTGTTCCTTGGTCTGTACATGCTTCACTCCAACTTCTGCCCCCATCACCACGTGGTGCTCTCCCTGTGCCTGTCTCTGTGTCTCTGCTATCTTACAGAAAGCAGTCCTAGTGGATTAAGGACCCATCCTACTCCAGTATGACCTAATGTTAACTTGCATCTGAATTACAACAAAGGTCAGGTCACATTCACAAGTACTGGGGGTAAGGGCTTATACATATTTGGTGGGGGGGGGTACACAATTCAACCAGTCACAGGTGACGCTGTACACTTCTCTACATACGCATTTTAAACCAGATGCTCAGATGATGCAATCAGTTTGCCAATCTAATATTCGGAGAAACTGAAACAGACAATTAGAACTTAGAAACCTAAAAATCCCATAGTCACGAAGAGCATCTCAAAGGACATTATCTTGCATGCCTCTGCATTTTATAAGAAAACTGTGCCTCTCAAAAATATTGCTTCTTCAGGAAAATATATTGAAATTGAAACATAAAAGATCCCATATCAGATATTATTGCAGGAAATTCAAAATCTCCCTCCCACATAAATATCTGAAGAAACAACTAACAAAATTACAAATTCTGTAAAGTTTAGATATTATTGTCAAGAAGGTTTTACAGCTCCTGATAAATTAATATACTGCTGCCACACGCTTCTTCCACAGGCTGCTCTCAATACAAGAAGAACCATCCCTAGAGAAGTGGTTATGAAAACTGTACTTTGTTTTGTTAAGGTTCTATGCTCCGCTTTCCAAGGGGGCGGATAAGCAATATACGTATTCATGCTTAAAATCAAGGCTGAATAGAACGGGCTACCTTGTCATCTGGTAAAATCGAAAAGGCTCAAATGGTGTAACCACAAGCTCACCTCCCCATTCTGCTCCTGTAAAAGAAGTCCCCCAGCCAAACCACTCAACTTATCCAACAGACCCAGCACATGCCTGCTTATCCCTGAGTAGTGACTTTCAATTCCCTGCCAGCCCACAGAAACAAGAATCAGAATCATTCAAACAAGCCAATAACATGCTCCAGGGGGAAGCAGGGGGAACCTCGCCCTCTTAATACTACGAAGACTGCTTCCTACAGCCGGATTATCCTTTCCACTCCCAAATATAATCCCGGTACATCCTGCATGGCATGCAGGATCCTCCTCTCCCAGGCTGTGAATATAGGGGACTCATGAAATTGCTGTTGATTTCATCTGTCCAAAGTCGGGGGTCATGTGTTCCACCATCCACATAACCCCAGGGCAGGAACACCTTCCTCACCAATGGCGTCAAGAGGAGGCAGTCAAAACATACCTTTAGTTAAATAACTACCTAAGCAAGAAACCTCTAGAATCTTACAGCATTTCCGTAAGTATTTTGCACTTGACTGGACAGTGTTGCTAGGTCTCATGGGGCAGGAAGCAGCAGCAGTTACCTGTGCAGGACCATCTTCTCACAAGCCACGTATTAAACCAGGATACAAACAATATTGTACCACCTGGTGGACAAAAAGGAGGCTAAGTGGGCTACCTGATTACAATCGTGTGAAAATAAAGACTATTCTGGCTAAAGAGACTGAGTTGATTAGAGTTTGGATTAAAACTTAGAAGCTTTGAAAGAGATGTTTGTCATATTTACTTGTTCATAAGCCAGTATTTTGAGGAAAACCTCATAACGTTTAACAGCATCTAGTCTTTTTGTTTTCATTTTTGGTTGTGTTGGGTCTTCATTGCTACACACGGGCTTTCTCTAGTTGTGGTGAGCAGGGGCTACTCTTCATTGCGGTGTCCGGGCTTCTCATCGCGGTGGCTTCTCTTGTTGCGGAGCATGGGCTCTAGGCACGCAGACTTCAGGAGTTGTGGCACGTGGGCTCAGTAGTTGTGGTACACAGGCTTAGCTGCTCTGCAGCATGTGGGATCTCCCCAGACCAGGGCTCGAACCCGGGTCCCCTGCATTGGCAGGCAGACTCTCAACCACTGCGCCACCAGGGAAGTCCAGCATTCTAGTCTTTTGCAGAACACATTTTAGGAACACTCTTTACACTCTTGGATCCTATGTACACCTTGACCACCCATCTCCACGTAGCAAACAGAGCCATCTATCTAAAATCCCAGTAGGACCATGTCCTGCCCCTGCTTGAATTCCTTCGGTCTCTCTACATCCCCTGAAAAAGCACAAGCTACTAAGTATCGCATACAAGGCGTCGAATGACCTGACTCCCAGTCCCCTTCTTCAGTCTCGTCTCTCATGGCTGACAGTGGCTTTTCTTTTTAGGCAAAGAAAGAATGAGTTTGTGTACAGCCCGAGGAGAAGTACTGAGTGGAGAGGAAGAAGTTAAATATATATGAGGGAGGGGATGAACAATAGAATGCTATATATATGAGAGAGGGGGTGAATAATAGAATGATATTCTGGACAAGGTTGGAGCTGGGCTCGAAGACTTAAATAGAGACATGGCTCCCACTTCAATCTTGACATAGCGGAGGTAAGATACGGGCTGCAAGAAATGAATGTTGGGGTGGAAAAGAAGCAAGATTGTTACTGAAAGCCCCTATATTCTCACTCAAGTAGAAGAAAGATCATCTGCTGAGGCTGAAGGGAACAGGGATTGAGCTAGTGTTTTGAAGAGCAAGGTGAAATTTGGGACTTTATCCATGCAAACAGGAGGTGGATGTTACTAAGAGCTCACTGAGGGCCAGTCTGAGGAAAGGCTCTAATGTGTAAGGGTATGTGCTTTAGCCAAACGTAATTCAGTTCCACCCAGGGACGGAACTATCTAAATAGGGAACGAATTATTTCATTTCTCCAAAGTTCTTGTTTAACGAGACTACTCAGTGAGAAGTGGTTTCCAAGATAATTCATAAAAAACATAGTTCCTATCACTGAAGAAATAGGCTCACTGGATGTGATGGGTGCACCAAAGAAAAGAGAAGGACACGACTTGGAGATAATGAAAGCTCCTAAGCAGCAGAGATCTGAGATCAAATACAATATGGATACCAAGGGGGAAAGCGGGGTGGGTGGGATGAACTGGGAGATTGGGATTGGCATATATACACTATTGATACTGCGTATAAAATAGATAACTAATGAGAACCTACTGTATAGCACAGGGAGGTCTATTCAATGCTCTGGGGTGACCTAAATGAGAAGGCAATCCAAAAAAGAGGGGATGTATGTATATGAATAGCTGATTCACTTTGCTGTACTGTATAAACTAGCGCACTACTGTAAAGCAACTACACCCCAATAAAATTAATAAGATACCATATGCAGACCTGAATCGGTGGTAAGACTGTGCTCTTATAATGGACTCTTAATATTTACCATATCCAAGATTAGAATACTTCTAAAGGATACGACGGTCTAGCCAATCTCTCAAAATCCCCCATAATTATGCTAATGGCTGGAGTAAAGGGAGAGATTATTAAATCGTTCCAAAATCTTTAGTGAATGGGGGGAGTGTATCTTTTATGATATTTTGATCTTAAGTGACAGAAAAATCTAAGGAACCTAGAGAATTTATTGTCTTCCGTATCTGAAAAAATTATAAGGCTGGTTTCATGGATTTAAGAGTTTAAATGATATTATAAAGATTATATCTATCACGGAGTTCAGCTTTGCTATTCTTTGCATGTTGACTTTACATCAGTTTCCACATGGCAGCCAAGTGTCTGTAGCATCTCCAACTACGTATCACATTATATGCAAATGTGGCAGGAAAACACCTCAAATCAAAGCACCAACTTTAGCTCTAATTGTAACCCAACCTTCAAACAAACACCATCTAGAGGTTTGGGGGCACTAACTGACCAGAGCTAAAGCATACTTTCTACTCCTAGAAAAGAATGCGACCTCACACAAACCTGAAGAACTGAGACTGAGGGAGGCACAGATCTCAAATGGAAGTCATGGTCTGTTCAAAGAACTAAGATGAATGAATGGGGAACGAATGGGGAAAAACCTCCTCAAGCCACCATTCCTCAACCTAAAAAACCATATGATTCGAGCCCCAAGATACTGTACAGAACAATTTAACCAGCTATGTTGCTCCTATATAATAAGAATTTCCAACTTCCTAACCCTCCACATAACCTCAACTCAGCCTAATTCATGTTTTACAGTCTGTCACTTTCAAAATCCCACCATGGTACCAATTTCCATTTCAGTTAAGGTTAGCTGCAAGAGAAACCAAAAGTACATATTTCAAACAAAAAGCAGCAAAGAAATTGAAAGGAAATATGGGAAATCAACCCATTTTTTTCAAAGCCTGAAAAATCAGTCTCAAAGCCCACAGACAAAGGCAATTCTGAATGTTGGTTATCAAGAACTCAACTTCACTTTCATCATGGAAATACAGGATTGAATAAGCTCCCATCTTTTTCAACATTTTATGTAACTGTGTCCAAGACTCCATTTCCAGGGAAAAAGCAGTTGACTGGCCTAGCTCAGGTGATATAGATCATGACTAGAGGAGAAGTGGGCACATTAAAAATCATGTTAGAATGATCCAAAGACTAAGAAGATGTTATATTATCAGGATACCAAAAACAAAAAGCTGGCCACTACAGATAGTAATGCAAAAGTCTGTTTTGCTGGTGAGAACAGCAAGAAAGCACAGAGTACAGTGGTAATCATTATGCAACACAGAAATGTATCCAACCAGCATGTTGTACACCTTAAACTTACAAGGTAATGGGGCTCAATGATAGCTCAGTAAAAAATTAAATGAAAACTCAGTATGAAAAGTAAATTCAATTCACAGGGGAGGCAAGAGGGGAGAATTAGCATAGAAAGTGGTAAAGCCAGAGAGTATAAGCTTCAAAGGAGAATGACTACAACCATAAAAGAGTAAGGAAACATCATAATCATTCATTATTCTTGACAGTATTAATGAAGACTGGAAAGAGAAGTCAGGGGAGGGGGTGTTTTACAGGGCAGTGGTGTCTACGTGGGAGATCAAGGGTTTATCTAGGAAAAGGGCACGGCAAGAATTCTTTGGAAGAATGATTGCGCAGGACTGGGTAGACACCAGGGAGAAAGAGGAAAATTGCAAGACATCATTCAACCAACAAATAGCTTAACATGTATCATAATTGTTCTTGCGGTAGGACATGGGTACATTTAAAAGACGTATAAGATACGGTCCCTGACTTCAGGTCTATAGGCTCTAGTGATTCATCACTGATTAACAGAACTTTCTGCTATGATGGAAATGTTCTATAACCTGTGCTGTCCAAGATGGTAGCCATTAGTCACATGTGGTGACTGAGCACGTGAAATGTGGTTACTATGAAAAGAACTGGCTTTTGAATTGTATTTCATAATGAATTAAGTTTAAATATATATAGCCACATGTGACTAGAGGCTACCGTATGTTCTAGATTACAGTGTCATACAAAATAAAAGGTGACCCTTACAAGATAAAATAGCATTAAGTTATAGTCTAAAATCCTCCAAGTTTTGTAAACATAAACTTACAAGAGGCTTTAGATTATACTTGCATGAATAAGAACTGAAAATTATTGTTAAATTCGTCGAAATTCCTATAGGTAGCTTGATAAAAAGGTGGACATAAGTCATCTTTTTAGGATGCTAGTGCATCTTAGAATGCAACTAGCTAAAAGTGGTATGACGGCATTCACAGGAGAGAAGGCAAGGTCCAGAAAATCACCCGAACTAGGAACATTCACAGCTCTGAAGCTGACAGCAGGGGCACACGCCCAAACCTGAGGCTATTCCAGAGGTAACTATAGACGTTCCTCTGCCAGCCACTCCTAACTAGTTATCCTGATTTTGTCCTCCAAGTTTCTTGTGAAAACTGCTTCTCTAATAACTGAGGATTTCTAGTACATAGTCTTTTTATTCCCTCTACCTATCAGGTACTGTTCCTACTGATGTAGTTAATAAGTGGTGCGATCCGCTAAATTTGAATTTGTACGCCTACTGACTTCGGTCATTTGGAGAAAATTGATTCAGAGGTGACTGCCTTTTCTGTTCTGAAAACAGTCCTACAGAGGTCACCAGGTGAACTGAACAAAAATACCTAAGTTGTCAAGGAGTTTCTTCTTCATATTTTGTTTCCCCTTTTAACCAGTTTGAAGACAGACATAGTCAATTTTTTTTTTCCATTGAGACATTTTCCCAGGTACCAGACCATTTGCTAAACAATAAGTATTTGTAATCATCAGTGCAATGAGGGAAGCTCCAGTATTATGCTCACTGTAGACAAGAGATAACTAGTGCCCTGAGTGGTTAAGTAACCTGTCCAAGGTCAAGAACTTGATTTGGTGGAACCAGGACTCAGACGAGGAAGTCTGGTTCCAGAGTCTTGGCTTTGAAACTTCTCACCATTCTGCTTTTCTCAGCTCATACCTACCCATGCATGCTCACACATTCACAACCCACACCTGGCCTTGAAGATATGAACGTCCTCCACAGAAGGTCTGCCATGAATAGAAGAGTAGGGATGTGGAACAGCACTGAATGTTTCTGTAAAGATCTAGTCCAGAATTACTGCAGTGTGGATTACAAAGAAAATGGCAGAAGATTAAAGATACAGGCAATGGTGAAATCCTAAACAGCTTATAAACTAGGCTTGAAAGTTTAATCTGTGTACAATGGACTGATATTTTCTAAAATGTGTATTGAAACACAGTCCCAGTACAAGCTTAAAGATTTAATAATCAAATAAATTATGCAAGTGCTGCATACTACGTCTGCCTGGTACTGCATACTATGTCTGTCTGGTACATACAATGCACATGGTCTCATTAAACATACTGAGAAGGCCTGCAATTAAGAAGTTGAGCGTTGTGTAATTCTACATTTTACACACTATTTGTGAATTATGCCTCCGTGCATATGCATATCTGTAGAATCCATTCGCAGGTCCACATGACACACTTTGAATCCCTTCAGTAAGCACAGGAGGATTTTAAACCAGCGACCATTTCATAGTACAGATACATCACTAACCAGAGGGGAAAGATGAAGTTAAAGAAAGTGGGGTTTTGGAGGAGGGGAAAACAGTTAAAATATGAATGTAGGAATGAGGCAGTAAACATAGAAACATGAAAATGAGCCAATTTGTGACATACTTAAGGAAAAAGGACTTAGTGACTAATTTGATATGGGGAGTTAAGAGATATGGATGAGAACGTTTTCTAGATTTCATGGGTGTATAACGGCAGCGTTAACAGGAAGAGAAATAGGCTTTGTTGAAATAAAACAAACAGATATTCATGCACATTAAATTAAAGGTTACCATGGGGCATTTAATTGGAACTATGCAATAGGCTGCTCACGTGTTTGCTTCATTCACACCACTTCTCAAATGTCTGATTTTATTTGTATTTACATATTCCTTTGTTTACTGATTATTTCCCTACTAAATGTTAAGTCCTTGAGGCAAACATGTAATGGATGCTTAATAAATAACTTTTTGTGGAATACATAATTCATGTTGCAGAGAAATTAGTTTTATTGAGGATTTGCTATAGGTTGAATATTTGTTTCCCCATGAAATTCATAAGCTGAAATGGAATCCCCAGTATGATGGTATTTGGGGGAGGGGGTTGGGAGGCAATTAGGTCATGAGAGGGGAGCCCTGATGGGTCCCCTGGTGGGTCATGAGGGGTTAGTGCCTTTAGAAGAGACCCTAGAGAGCTCCTTTGTCCTTTTGGCCACATGAGGTTAGAGTGACAAGACAGCCATCTCTGAACCAGGACGAGGGCCCTCACCAGACGCCAGATCTGCCAGTACCTCGTTCTAAGGCTTCCAGCCTCCACAATTCTGAGAAATTCATTCTGCTGCTTACAAATCACCCAGGCTACTGCATTTTTATTGGAGCAGCCCAAGCTAAGACAGTGGGACAATTTTTTTATTTTTTTTTTTAGTAAAAGATGATACCTTCCCTCTCCTATGTAGAGAGCCCAGAGGACCAAACACCTGAGTCCTTTCACAGACTAGGGTGGGCTGAGCTTGGTGTGCAGGTTAACAGTCAGTGTACCTTTGCCTCAACCCGTTTTAGGAAAAGGATTCTTCAGAATTCCCAATAGACAAGTTTGCCTCTCCACCCCGGGGGCTGCAGGAAATCTGCTCTGATTTGCAGATCTCTTCAGCCTCCCACTCTGAGCTTCTTTAACATCTGACAAAGGCCCAAGGTAGACACAGGCTGAGTGTGTGATGTGCTCCAGCCTCTGCTTTATCAGACACCCCGTGCATGGTGTTCTGTTACAGCAGCCTGAAAGGACTGTGACAGGGTATAAATGGTACAGTGAAATCCAGTAGTTTGGCTGCAGGGTTTAGGGGGCAAGGGGCAATGCTGCGGCCACATCTCCTTTGTCCCAAAGTCCACGGAGAGGACTAGCTCAGGCAGGCACCGCAACCACACGTGTAGAGCTACACAGCTTTCCCAGGCCCGCAGATGGGGAGCAGAGGATCAAATCATTGCTGTGAAGGGATAAAGAAGACTGCTACAATATGGTATCACTTCTTTACACCTTCCATAATTCTCTCCATTCTGGACCTAAGAGGGTTCCTCCTTCTATGAGGTCCTACCAGGATGCTCGAGAAACTGGGCACATTAGGGTCCAAAAGAAGGGAGAAACATCATTTATATCATGGCTGGCTCTTGGTCTGGGCTTTCAGCTTTCTGCATTTCCCAAGGGAAGCTCACCCAGCTATCACGGGACAAGGATTTGGGACAGGAGACAGTAATAAAGTACATCTGGCAGGGAGACATTCTGCCTTTCTTTCCAGAAACTATGTGCGATAGTGGGTGATTTGCAGACTGCAGATGTGGCAAATGCCAATCATTCTACAAACGTGACAGATTAATAGATATTGTACCTACCTATAACAATCATATATAGACAAATTGCTTGATGCTTTTGAGTTCCTGGGATGACTTCACACACTGAACTCTTTCAAAAGCAAAAAATGATGACAACATCTAGGTTTCTATATTGTCTGTAAGTTCCATGCCTGCATAAATAAGACAAGGTCTAAAATATTAGCCAATCACCTTTTGAAGTCAAAATGAGTATCAAATAGGTCTGGCATCTAATTAACACGGGTTACATATTTAGTGCACCTTCAGAAACCATTCTCACATCATTTAGTAAGGAACTACTTTCAAGTCCACTAGAAAACATGCAGTATTCTCAAATACCCATCTACTACCTTTATTTTTTCAGTACTTACAAAGACACCAGTCATAATGGATTAAAGACCCCAAATGAGGTCCAGAATGACCTCATTTCAACTCAACTATAATTGCAACCACACTATCTCCAGATAAGGTCACATTCGTAGGTACTGGAAGTTAGGATTTCAATGTATCTTCTGTGAGGACACAATATGCACCTTGCCAGGATAGTATTTGATCCACATGACAAAATTTTACATCTGATGAGGAGAAACCTGACTTGAGTTACCATAGCAGATAATCCCAGCCTGTTAACCTCTAAATTCACAGATCCAAGCTGTTTAAGGACATGTATCATCCCTTTGGCTAAGATACTAACAACATGGACACAGATAGATCCTTAATCTTCCTCCAACCTTCCCTCAAAGAGACTTGCCACCACATCTTAGGGTAACTGATGCACCAGGGAAGAAAACTTGCTCAATTTTGGAGGGGCTTGCAAGAAACTGGTTCTGAGTTGAGGTTAATCTAGAGAGACCCCAAATATCACTGTGGTGTGATCAGAATGGAAGTTTGTGAATACCAGATAATAAGTGGAGTTTTGACCCATTAGGGCTGAAGGCTACTTTTGGGGTTACTTCCTGAGTTCCTCAATTTACAAAGAAAAAGAACATATTCAGCAATTAGCAGAATCCCCATCCTGATTCCCTGGTTCATGGAGTAAAGGGTATGGAAGGAAGAACCAGATGAAAGCCCACTGAGATTCCTCTCTTTACCAAGATAGTAAACCAAGGGCAATACAGTGTCTCTGGAGGAACTTGGAAGATTGTTCCACCACCAAAGACTTCAAAGATGGTGGTGATTCCCAACACACCCCAATTTAACTCACTTGTAGAATTTATGCAACTTATTTACATTATTTTCTCCCTTTTCTTCTTGTAATACTCTGCCTTCCACCAACCTGGTGACTTCAGAAGCTGCTTTACGGTCTCTTCCTATCTCTGAAGTCATTCTCCATGTTTACCTCTAACAATCTCTTTTCACAATGCCTTTTACCTTCTCAAAATCCATTAGTTCTACTTCCACTCATCCCAGTTACAATCTGAACTTTATCATCACTCAAAACGAAGTCATGTCTCCATCTGTAACTCTGATAATCCCCCTTTTGATCATGGTCTCATTTCTATTTCTCTGCTTGCAAATTTTTTAATCAGTGTCTTCCATTATCATCACTCTATTATCCAATGCTAAATAACCCCTAGTAAAATTTTACTTTATTTCCAAGAAGTAGTAATAAATTGATGTTTGGGACCACTGTAAGTTTATGCAATCATACCTTAGGTGAACTCTCACTGATAAACTGGAAATTCAGTAATCCAGGCTTTACTGGTATCTTAATGCATTTCCATAGTACCTGACCCAAACTTTCGATTTTTTTACCCTGTAAATCTCCATTTTGTTTTAGAGAAAACTTTCCCCTTTTTTACTTAAAAATATTTATATTTTCATCCTTCTCTCCTATCATTTGACTCTGAGAAAATATGGCAAAATACTTGAAAGAGTGAGCAGCAGCTGGTCCATTTAGTTTTTCCAAATGTAAATAATAACCAGACATGTAAATTCACCACCATTTATTCATTCCTAATCTCTTTTGAGCAATGGCAGTGTTTCATTTTTGACTAAATCATTTTTTGTATTATATTCTTCTTGCTTTCAAGTATACAGATCCAACCAGGAAAACGCAACCTCACTAGGTATTTCAAATAGAGGAGATCTACTGCAGGAGATTCGTAGATGCTTAGATTCTGTAAAAGCCCACATAGCTGGTATCCATGCTTCTGCTACAGGACACTATATGGCCGGTGTTCAGAATGCCAGAGGCTGGAGATAGACTAACTGTTGTTGCTAGAGTAACACTGACAGCAACTGGAAAACCAGGAAATCCCTCTTCTCTTTCTCCTCCTTTGTACAATCTTCTCTAGTACTTTCTATTAGCAGAACCTAAGAGCATGCTGCTTTTCAAGCGAAACTGGGAAATACCATTTGCAGATTCGCAGCCTCATCATTACCAAGTTGAGCACAAAAGCATGGGCTTGAAGCAAAGAGACTACAGGGAATTACTAGCACACCATGGCAAGAAAGTGTCTTTATTCGAGGCTGAGACACAGCACTGTTCAATAGTGAAAGTTCACTTAATAGTGTCAGTTCAGCTTGGAATTAAAATCCAGCTTCACATTTTCTAGCTAAACACCAAACATCTCCTTCTCAGTTCCTTCCTCTGTACAATGAGAATTAAAATGCATTATTTAGAAGGATTCTGAATGGTTAAATTGAGTAAGGAATTATATACAAAAGAGTACCCAACAAAAGGATCATACCCCATGATCAAGTGGGATTTATACCCAGAATGCAAGGATTCTTCAATATACACAAATCAATCAATGTGATACACCATATTAACAAATGGAAGGAGAAAAACCATATGGTCATCTCAATAGATGCAGAGAAAGCTTTCGACAAAATTCACCCATTTATGATAAAAACCCTCCAGAAAGTAGGCATAGAGGGAACTGTCCTCAACATAATAAAGGCCATATATGACAAACCCACAGCCAACATCATCCTCAATGGTGAAAAACTGAAAGCATTTCCACTAAGATCAGGAACAAGACAAGGTTGCCCACTCTCACCACTCTTATTCAACATAGTTTTGGAAGTTTTAGCCACAGTAATCAGAGAAGAAAAAGAAATAAAAGGAATCCAATTCAGAAAAGAAGAAGTAAAGCTGTCACTATTTGCAGATGATACTATACATAGAGAATCCTAAAGATGCTACCAGAAAACTACTAGAGCTAATCAATGAATTTGGTAAAGTAGCAGGACACAAAATTAATGCACAGAAATCTCTTGCATTCCTATACACTACTGATGAAATATCTGAAAGAGAAATTATGGAAACACTCCCATCTACCATTGCAACAAAAAGAATAAAATATCTAGGAATAAACCTACCTAAGGAGACAAAAGACCTGTATGCAGAAAATTATAAGACACTAATGAAAGAAATTAAAGATGATACAAATAGATGGAGAGATATACCATGTTCTTAGATTGGAAGAATCAACACTGTGAAAATGACTCTACTACCCAAAGCAATCTACAGATTCAGTGCAATCCCTATCAAACTACCACTGGCATTTTTCACAGAACTAGAACAAAAAATCTCACAATTTGTATGGAAACACAAACGACCCCAAAGAGCCAAAGCAATCTTGAGAAAGAAAAACAGAGCTGGAGGAATCAGGCTCCCTGACTTCAGACTACACTACAAAGCTACAGTAATCAAGACAGTATGGTACTGACACAAAAACAGAAAGACAGATCAATGGAACAGGACAGAAAGCCCAGAGATAAACCCATGCACATATGGTCACCTTATCTTTGATAAAGGTGGCAAGAATATGCAGTGGAGAAAAAACAGTCTCTTCAATAAGTGGTGCTGGGAAAACTGGACAGCTACATGTAAAAGTATGAAATTAGAACACTCCCTAACACCATACACAAAAATAAACTCAAAATGGATTCAAGACCTAAATGTAAGTCCAGACACTATCAAACTCTTAGAGGAAAACATAGGCAGAACACTCTATGACATAAATCACAGCCAGATCCTTTTTGACTCACCTCCTAGAGAAATGGAAATAAAAACAAATGGGACCTAATGAAACTTCAAAGCTTTTGCACAGCAAAGGAAACCATAAACAAGACCAAAAGACAACCCTCAGAATGTCAGTTGCTTCATTTGCAAATATTTTCTCCCAAAGGATTAATCTCCAAAATTTACAAGCAGCTCATGCAGCTCAATATCAAAAAAACAACCCAATCCAAAAATGGCCAGAAGACCTAAATAGACATTTCTCCAAAGAAGATATACGGATTGCCAACAAACACATGAAAGGATGCTCAACATCACTAATCATCAGAGAAATGCAAATCAAAACTACAATGAAGTATCACCTCACACCAGTCAGAATGGCCATCATCAAAAAACCTACAAACAATGAATGCTGGAGAGGGTGTGGAGAAAAGGGAACACTCTTGCACTGTTGGTGGGAATGTAAATTGATACAGTCACTGTGGAGGACAGTATGGAGTTTCCTTAAAAAACTACAAATAGAACTACCATATGACCCAGCAATCCCACTACTGGGCATATACCCTGAGAAAACCATAATTGAAACAGAGACATGTACCAAAATGTTCACTGCAGCTCTATTTACAATAGCCAGGACATGGAAGCAACCTAAGTGTCCATCAACAGATGAATGGATAAAGAAGATGTGGCACATATATACAATGGAATATTACTCAGCCATAAAAAGAAACGAAATTGAGTTATTTGTAGTGAGGTGGACGGACCTAGAGTCTGTCATACAGAGTGAAGTAAGTCAGAAAGAGAAATAAATACCTTATGTTAACACATATATATGGAATCTAAGGGGGGAAAAATGGGCATGAAGAACCTAGGAGCAAGACGGGAATAAAGACACAGACCTACTAGGGAATGGACTTGAGGATACGGGGAGGGGGACGGCTAAGCTGTGACAAAGAGAGAGTGGCATAGACATATATACACTACCAAAAGTAAAATAGATAGCTAGTGGGAAACAGCCGCATAGCACAGGGAGATCAGCTCGGTGGTTTGTGACCACCTAGAGGGGTGGGATAGAGAGGGTGGGAGGGAGGGAGACGCAAGAGGGAAGAGATATGGGAACATATGTATATGTATAGCTGATTCACTTTGTTATACAGCAGAAACTAATACACCATTGTAAAGCAATTATACTCCAATAAAGATGTTAAAAAAAAAAGCGTACCCAACAACTAGTAGGCACTCAAGGGTCTACGACTTTCCTCCCTGTTGTACTCCGATGCACCTTATGCCTCTTCCTGTTTCTCCCTATTCCAATTGATATTTCTATTTCTTCTCCATTGAATCATCTTTGTACTGTTTGTTTGAATCCCCAATGCCCTAAACCTGGACCTATTCTTCACTCCTTTTATATCCCTTACCCTGAAATTCATTTAATGAAAATTTAAATCTCACTTCTACGTGAATGACTCCTAGTTCTGAATATTCAACTCAGACTCTCTGGAGTTCCAGACACACATATCCAGTTAGTCACTGAATAGCACCATCTGATCATCTGAAGATACCTTAAACCCAGTATCTCAAGGTGGAACCCATACTTCCTCCACCCAAACCAACACACACACACACACACCACTACTCTAGCTCTATTTTCTTTGGGAGCTAATGCTACTCCTAAATACTCGAGGCAAAAGACCCAATAGAAATCTTTCCAATACTCTTCCTTCACTCCATTTAGCCAACTTTGTCCCATCAACATTGGCTGTGTCTCAACGTATTTATCCAACTCGACCACTGCAGTAGTACCTAACGTATTACAAACATGTCTCTTACTGCTTCTGTGCATCTTACACACTATTGTAAGGTTACTCTTCCCAAAGTGTAATTTTAATAGCATTGCCCGCCTGTAATGTTAGTAGCATTAATATTTTTATTTCTGCCTAGTCAATTAAAACTAAACATCCACCCTGGCATTCAGGGCTATTTCTAGTATATATCTAATCTAACGTTTTATCATTCCCTTTCTCTATACTTAAGAGTCCACTCAAAAACAAAAACAAACTCTACTCATTCTACGGATGCTGTTCCTTCTTCTTTTGGTCTGCACAATACTATTCACACTTCTTTTAGGACCCTTCTTCTAGTTTACTTTCATATGCAGTAATTGGAGAACAAAAGTGGGGAATACCTTCACTGACAACACAAAAAAAGAAATAGACACATATATCTTTGAACCATATTGTTTATTTTTAGGAACGGGAGATTTGATCATGCTAAAAGACTGTGATGCCCAGATTTACAAAGGCACAAAAAAAGACTGCATTCATGAGAGTAAAGCCAAATATTAGGACATTTCCAGAAATATCCTGAAATTTCTACTTTCTTGGATTAAATAATAATAGGGCCAAGGATTGGGTCTAAATTTACATAATCTAAAATCTGAGAGAAGAGTGTGATTGTTAATCTGTCTATATTCAGAGACTCCCCTTGGGAGCAAACGTTATTCAACCTAGGAAACACACTGCCTGATACTTCCACCTGGAATGAGGTCCTGCTGGCTCTGGATCAGAGACATAGCTACTGGATCAAGGAGGAAGGCGAGTGACAAAATTGTTCTTTATGCTGCTTTGTCCTGGTCTTATCCCATCTATTAAGCAGTAACATGTTGGAGAAATGAGACTCATGAGTATATTTCCACAACTTACAGAGAAGCGTCTTACCCAAAGTAGGTGACTGATAAGTTTGTTGAAAACGATCATTGATCGTTTCTTATCGTTTCTTATCGTTCTTATCGTTTTTCTTATTTCGAAAAAGAGAAATTTGACTAACTGTTTAGACAAGCTCTAATCAACACATCCCCAATATCATCTTTCTGGCAGAATTCTTCCTCATCAATCTTTCATCAGAAAGTAGTTACTGAGAAGGTCTCTGCTGTTTGCAACTGTGATGCCTGAGCAGGAACCCAGGACTGCTGCCAGCAACGTCCCCCAAAAATGCAGGAGAGGACATGCCTTCTACCTTGCAATATCCTGCTCGACTCCCATCAGCAGAATCTTCTTCCTCCAGTCCTTCCAGTAACTCTACAATAAACGCCTTGTATGAAAGTTTGTTTGAAAAAAATAGTTGCTAAACCTACACAATCTCATGTGGCCATAACATTCTCTGTCAGTATAGTTACAGCATAATTTCTGATTGTCTAAAGGAATGATGATATGAGTACATCAAGAACAGAGTCTTTGGTATGGATACCAAGGGGGGAAAGGGGAGGTGGGATGAATTGGGAGATTGGGACTGACACATATACACTATTGATACTATGCATAAAATAGATAACTAACGAGAACCTACTGTATCGCACAGGGAACTTTTGGAATAAAGTAACCTACTGAAATCTCAACCTATTTGGTATGATTAGCAAAAGATGCTTTTGGTTTTCCCCCTGTTCATGTTTCTGAGGTGGCTATGCCTGATTAGGAGAGGCCCTGGTGAGATAAGTTCAGAATTTCGTAATACATCATCTCCCAAGAAGAGTCTAAAAGTGATGTGACTGAATAAATGGAGTTTGAAACAAGCTACTTGCAGAGTAATAACAGAAATTTTGAACATAAAGTTGCATGGTTGCCAGGTCCCCTGTGGGATATTGTGGCTAAGAAAATTCTATTATCCAGATCATATTAATATAGGGATAAAAAAAGAATATATCAGGAACGTATTAAAATGAATGCCACTGTATTACTCTGGGTTAAAAAGATGATCTGGAAATTAATATTGGGGTCCTTTCCTCCTTCTCATCAAGCATCAGTCGCATTTTAATTGTAGGATTTGTGTTTCACTTCCTGGTTTTGTCTTTACATTTTCTTTGTCTGTTTTATGGTGATAAAGTTTGCTGCTCTTAGGGCCTTACTGCCAGCTTCGCGTCCTCCAGCAGTGCGTACAGTGGCCACCAGGGAAATTACGTGATGGGATAGCCAAGATCATGTTCAGGACTGAGGGAGTAACTTGAAAACTTCTGATGTCTTCTTCAAATCTTATCATTTAAAAATGTCCGCTTTTAATATAGTTTCCACTATTACTTTATTAATATAGAATAGTTATATAATGTGTAAAAACCTGTATACAAAATAAATGATATGTATATGCAACAAAAAAACTTATGTAAATACTTGTAACTTTTACTAATGAAGTGTGTGATCAAAAACATCTGGACCCTACTGTTCTCATGAGCCCGTTAGTCACAATCCTTGATGGAGAGGAAAAGGGAAAACCAAGAGTAATCATCAATGCCGTCAGGAGGATTCTCTGAAAATAGTTCAGCAGTATGTGTTATCTGAAAAGTTTGGAGGTCAGAAGCCATCAGTAACATAATTAAAAACCTTACCAACTCTGGGTGACTGATAACTAGTTTCTGAGCCATGCAGTTACCCTGACAAGGTGGTGTCGTGCTGCCTTTCACCAATGACAGCTCTGCCAGGACGAGAGAAGCATCTCAAACCATTCCCTTAGTGTCTCCTCTTTTCCTAGTACCACCAAGTTAACGAACAGTCTCCAATTCAGGCTCAGTTTCTGCCCATTTCCAATTAATTCTTGAGCAGGAAAGATGGGGCTACATACTAGCTGGGCAATACAGATAAGCTGTCCAGCTCCGAGAACAAGGTGGGGCAGCCCCAGGACCATTCCTGGGCACCACAGTCTCTCCCCACCTCCAGTTCATCTGCCTGTTCCTTTGCACTGGACCTCGCTTCCCATTCTCTCACCAGCTCTCACCTGCCTACAGGTGCTGGAGCCTGTGCTGCACTAAGGACCCCTCCAGCCTTTGCCAGCATCCTCTTGATTGGATAAAGCATATCTCCTCAAACACATTATTGGCTCCAACTGTATTCTCAATGAGCCATGCCTCTACCCAGACCATATATAGACTGACTGCCTAGAACTGTCAGCCACCATTCCCTACCTACACAGTCCCGTGCATCTAAGCATGTTCTAGACACTCAACTAGGCACTGATAGTACAGCATTGAAGAAGCCAAATCTGTTCCATGGAACTTATAATTAAGAGGAACTCTCGTGAAGGCTGATTCTCATTCCCCCATAGTTGCCCTAACTCACTTGACCTTAGGTGTTCTCTTGTTTATGAAAGTAAGTACATGTGGTAAACATTATAATGGACTATTAAACTAGTCACCAACCATACTTCCCCCCCAAATATTTTTAAGCTCACAGAACTTTCCAATATATTTGTATATATACTACAAGTACATATATAATTACAGTGTATTAAATGTATTAGCCTTAAAAAGTAGAAACAAGTATATTCTATATGCATTGTTCTGTAATCTGTGTCTAGTTCAACATCACATGAAAATCTCATATCAGCATATACCAGTTTTATTTTTTCTTAGGGTAAGCTGTGACAAAGTGAGAGAGTGGCATGGACATATATACACTACCAAACGTAAAATAGCTAGTGGGAAGCAGCCGCATAGCACAGAGAGATCAGCTCGGTGCTCTGTGACCACCTAGAGGGGTGGCATAGGGAGGGTGGGAGGGAGGGAGAAGCAAGAGGGAAGAGATATGGGAACATATGTATATGTATAACTGATTCACTTTGTTATATAGCCGAAACTAACACACCATTGTAAAGCAATTATACTCCAATAAAGATGTTAAAAAAATAGTTACATAATACTCCATATAGAAAGAACACCAGCTGTTTCCCTTAGGGATTTATTACAGAGCTGAATTAATTCTTCTTGTTCTAAGTTCTTCCTCCATTTTCCCACCAGTTCACCCAAAGTCTGAGTAAGCTTCAAAATCACGGCCACAGAAATGGCTAAGCACGTATACACAAACGCACATATACAAAAGTAAGTACTTTTGAAATAGGGAGGGAAGATAAGATAGGATATTGAAAGCTAGGGGAAAAAAAACACTTCCAAAAATCAAGTATCTCTTATTAATTCATGAATTCTGTTTATAATTTTAATAGTGTGATTTTGTGAAAGTAAATGATTTAAATACCACTGTCATTAATTTTAAAGCACTTTATTTTTAAAAGGGTTAAATAGAAGATAGATTTCAAGCTCAGTCTGTGTTTGGTTGACCTATAAACTTCCAGGTCAGAATAGCATCGTTCACTCTAACATTAGGATGTGCTGCAGGCGTTCTTCTATCTAAATGGAGCATTCCGCAATGCAACTTGGGGTACAACCATTAGTTCTACTATGAGAAAACTGATTTCTGTGGGTAACAGAGTAACACAAGATGCAGTTCAGCATCCATGAATTTAGAGAATATAACCTGGTAATATACTGAATGCTTATTGAGCAAAACAGAATTTTCTCATCTTGGTAAGCACTGGATCTGCGGCCTTTTATTGCCCAAGAAGCACTCCCTTGAAAAAGCTCACATGAGAAAATCACTTTCAAGATAACATTCTTCACATCTATGAGGTGGTATTTCTCCTACACTATAAAATATTTTAATTATGATATTAGGTCATCATTTTATACTAGAAAGGGACCTGGATTCGGACTCAGACAGTACCCCTTGATTTTTGGCTAGGTCCCTGAACGTGTTCTATTTTCTTATCTCTCAAATGGGAATAGAGAACTTGGTACACTCTTAAACTGGTGCATAATAGACATAGAAGCACTGTGCATTATGTAAAGCACAGAAATAAACGAAAGTGTCAAAAAAAATGAGGACATTAGGGCAGAAACAAGGCTGAATACTGTGCACGGAACATGAATGAGTATTCTTTATTTCTGCAACAGAAAGCTGAAATGACACTGGTGGCAATTTCCACCACGGACAGGAAATTGGCCTCGACTCCCACTGTGCTTCTGATTGGCTGGGCATGTGGAGTACTTGAGACACGACAGAAGACCTAACAGTTGAAATATGCCAGGAAGTCTCTCTTAGCTTTATTCCAAAGCTGATGAATCGGTTTGCAGGGCAGAAATTGAGACACAGATGTAGAGAACAAACGTATGGACACCAAGGGGGAAAGCGGCAGGGGGGGGGTGTGGTGTGGTGTGATGAATTGGGAGATTGGGATTGACATATATACACTAATATTATAAAATGGATAACTAATAAGAACCTGCTGTATAAAAAATAAATTAATTAAAGAATTTTTAAGATAAATGAAATATTGGTAATATTCTAGGCAATTTGCTTAAAATCTCACATGATTATATTATATATGAAGAATAAGCACTATTGTAAAGGATATTTTCCTTCAGTCAACAACTGTTGGTTAAGATCTGAGTCATAGATTTTACAGAAATGGAGAGATGGAAGATGTGAGGAATCATGTGAAATTTGTAATAAACTGAGCTTTTATCAAAATGCTTTGTCCAATAAGCAGATTGTTACCAAAAGATCTTCAAATCCTTATCAGAATTTTTCATAAATTTTTTTTCTCTGTATCCAATTACACATCTATTCATACTTGGGTCTGTGACCACATTCTTAGCAACCAAAATTATACAGGGTGTGTAGGACCCTCAGCCTGGAACCTAAGGAATGATAGGATTCTTTGACTGAGAAAGGGATTGCAACCCACTTACTTTCTAGATTGAAATATACTATGAAATTTGAGGAATATTATAAGCTTCATGACATCATCATGAGCCTGTTGAGATTCTTCCTGATTTTATAAGAAATGTCCATGTAAGCTATTGGCTAGGCTGAATTTCCATTGGGAGGCTCTGGAAGGGAAACTCTGTTGCAATTTTTTGTTTTGTTTTGTTTTGTTTTAACATGCAGAGCTCAATTCCTTGCAGTTATAGGATTTAGGTTCCTGCTTCCTTGCTAGCTGTCAGTGGAGGCCGATTTTTGCTCCCGGAGGTGCCCCATTCTCCACCCTTGGCCCCCTCCATCTACAAGCCCACAACAGAGAGTCAGACCCTTCTTGTTCTTTGAACTTTTGACTTTCATTCTGTGCCCAGCCAGAGAAAGCCCTCTCCTTTTTAAGGGCTCATGAGCTTAGGTCAACCCATCTTTGTCATCTTCCTATCTTTAGGTCAACTGATATAGTACTTTAATTACAAGTGCAACATTTCTTCACGACAATACCTAGGTTAGTATTTGATTGAATAACTGGGCAAAGATGTGTGTACAACAATGACCAAGAATTTCAGGGTCACCTTAGAACTCAGCCTACCACACATCCCCAAACTCTACATAAAGTTATGTTCTATGTACACACACAAGTTTGCATTCCAAGAAATTCCCCTTTTCCCCTATGATCCTATGAACAAAGGAGCCCTCTGAGTTATCACAGGACCTAAATACATCCTAATGGAAAGACCCCAATTCTGTATCTGAGCCTCCCTGGTCTCGGGTCTGAAGCCCAGGACCGAAGTCCAATGTCCTTAAGTTCTCAATAAACATGGCTCCCCAAATGCCTTTGGCGACATCTGACTCTAGGGTAGAAATACTCTGGTACAGAATATGGAGAGCCCCAAATTGCTGGCTTTCTACATGTTTATGTGCTGTCCACTGCCCATTTTTAAAACACCTGTTCTTAGAATCAGTGAATAATATTTTACAATATAAATACAGTACTTAAAACTAAACAACGAATACTCCTCAACTCCTGACCCTATATAGTTTAGGCCAAAAGTATTTGTAATATTTTTAAAAATCACAGGAAAATTCAAGGGCCCGATGTTTGATATTTACAATATTAACATTTAGTAATTTCCTACTGCTTTGTAATTAGAGTCGACTCCCAAGGGGTAGAACATAATTGCTCATTTTGTAGACATGGTACTTCCGGATCGAGAAGCGATTAAAATATTCATACTGCACAGCTTGTTCATTTCACTTATATTATCAGACCAATTTACTCTGCTTCCCTGGGCATCAGTATCTTTGCCTTTCTTCTCTAAAATGGCACATCAAAGAAAACAACATCATAGTCTTCACACCTAGTTGTCCATTTGAAATAAAATGGTAAGAGATTAATATAGAGCCTGGTCTGTGTTTACCGTAAATATATTTCCTATGTACAAGATGTAAAATACAAACAGACTTAATAGTTAAAATCATTGAGTAAAACTTCCCTAAATTTTGTAATGTGCTAGTGATATATGGTTTAAAACTTTTCATCTGTGTTAGAAAGATTTTAAGTATGGAAAATTTTCCTAATTGTGATGAAAAAATTTAATAATCTAAATAACTTATTGTCTTACTTTCTAGCATGGTATATACTGTTCTATCTTCTTTCACATATATCTATGTATACTTACCTTGGGGAATTTAAATATTCAAAATGGCATCTGTGCAAATACTTTTCTAGGTTTTATAAGTTCCTTCCTGTATTTTAGCTTGCAGTTTTAAGTGTCAGATGCTGTGTTTGGGGGAATACTTTAATTATTAGATCTCTGAACAGTTTAATGAAAGTAGTCCCCAAAATCACACTCAGGGAAAGATCTATATTCGGAAATTGGTTTTCAAAGGGCTGCACTTCAAATTACCTGAGTTACAAGGTCAATAGCTAGTAAGGGAAATAATTATTCAGGATTGAGAATGCACGGCCATGGTCTCATCTACGACTAAGTAAATTAGCTCTGGGCACTCCTGACTTAAGCTAAAATAAAGAAGTGAGTATGAGAGGTTTAATGAAGTGACCAAAACACAAGCCCCCAAGTCCCCTTTTAGTCATCTGTATGACACTATATTACTGAAAATCAAATCTATCCACAATCAATTTTAATATCATTTCTGAAGTACACTGAGGAAATACAGAGTTCAGCCTGGGGGCCATTGAGTTTGTATCTGGAGCCTTGCTGCCCTAAGGAGAGGTTCAAAGACGGAAGGACTGTCAGAACGCGGCACCCCATTACCACTCAACATCTACTGCCTGTAGTGCCTGACGACATGAAAGCAAAGAAAAGAGAAGCCTGTCTAGTTAGACCCTAATACCTCCTAGGTGACACTGTTGTAAATCCCTTAAGCAAAATAGAAAACAAGAATTAAGTTAGGAAGAGAGACATGACCAAATATGAATGCACAGAATCTCTCTGGCCAGAGATCTCTGTGGTCAACATTATTGATTTCACCTGGAGGCAAAATGTTCCTTGTAACAAACTAACCAAAAGAATCATTTCCAGAGGATGGGGGGAGGGGGAGGGGAGAGTAAAAGATGGGGAAGGGAACACCTGCAAAGCATCAGGTAAATGGGGAAGGAATCCAGTAGAAAACCAACAGTAAACACTGGAGCCAAGACGTGAAGCTCAATTTGTTCTCATTTTTAAGATGTCATCTCTCATTAAAAAAACACATTAATAAGTTTAAATTAAACATCACTACATATTTTGGGAGAAAGCTGAGTCCAACATGGAGGCAACTCTAGGGCACGTTTTAGAGTTTCTCTGAATTGCTAAAGCTTGCCTTCAAGTTGAGTAAGGAGAAGGCCAGAGAACGTGTCCAAACTCGTAAAGACATCCAGGTAACAGTAGTGCCTTCAGGGATAATCGGTGTGTTGAACGGGTTTCTCTCCACACACAGACGTCTGCACACTCTCCCAAGAGCACCAGTTTCCAAAGAGGCTGGTCGTGAGATGCAGGTGACCTTGCCCCCTGACCAGGGCATGGACAACTGCTCTTGTCCTTTTCTGGTTCCATGTTCCCACACTCGGAAGGTCTGCTACACATCAGCCACTTAGACACCATAGCCAACATGACCACCAACCAGCCCCAACCCATTATCCCTCCATCTCTCTACCACTCGGTCCTTACTTCACCTTCAGTCCAGTCACTTCTTCCTTCCTGTTGCCACAAGTTTGTAGAAACTGACAAATGTATGACAAGATGCTGTTAAACACACTCTCAAACAAACAAACCCTAGTCCCTCATCAATGAGGTCTGCTTATTTCCGAGGTCAAACATTCCCATCAGGGCTGATCACATGCTGCCCACCTGACCTCAGGAACAGGAAGTTGGGAGGAGATGTGCACAGCTGTCTTCCAGGGCCCAGGGCAACCCACCACAGCTCACCTCTGAAGGTAAGCTGAGGAGCTCAATGAAAGGAGCTTTGTCAGTTAACAGCCAAGAGGTGAGTCCTTGAAAGCCACAGAAACCACCATCCAGCCTCTGTCTTCTTCACACCCTGAGGTGCTGGATTTCAACTTAATAGATTATTTGATAAATATACCTCCCTCGGACTCTGTCCTTGCTGTCCCTGGAAGTGTATGGTTTTTATTGGGGGATACATGGACCTCAAGGAGTTCCTTTCTCAACCCTCAACAAGCATCTCTACAGAACCCTTTCCTTTACTGGAAAGACAGTGAGAGTAAGGCAAAGACCTGATTGCGAGATGTAGGGCTAATTATTTTATCCCATTCATTTATTTCTTCAACATTCATTTTAACAGAATCATTGTTCCTACTGTTGGAAGTTTTTCTCATCTTTGTAGAGATCTTTGTTCTGTTCTCTATGCCCCTGCAGAACGTATTTCCCACCTGCCTTAAAACATCTAACGCACTGGAATTACTGTTTTACTTAGAGGAGACTGTAAGCTTCTTGAAAACAGGGAGATCTTTTCCTCAATGTTGTATGCCCAGAGCCTAGCAGCCAGCCTGGTGCATAGGAGGAGCTAGGAACCATGGAACAAGGGTAGTGGACAATAGAACATACACTGTCCAGGAAGGTGGGCAGACTGAGGGCACGCCCAGCTCTGCTGTTAACTGGTTATGACATTTCCATCACTTATTTCATCTCTCAGGCTCCAGGGAACTGTTTATAAAATGAAAAGGTGAGTGGGAACTTTTTCAGGATACTTTTAATACTAAATACTTACAAATTTAACTCATACTTCTACCGGGGATGACACTAATATCTACTAAAAAGATATTGCTTTCAAGTTCCAGGAAGAAAACAGATAATGTCAACTGAATTGAAAATAAATCCTTTTGTTCTCAACAATAAGTGATTTTCAGTATTGTGCTGCCTCTTACTGAACAGAGACGACACATGAGGGAAACGAATGAGGCGGCCTTTACTTCCTTAGTCGGCCAACCCTTTGTGTCTGAAACGCTGCTGGTACTTTTTCACACGTTAAAGGGAAAAACGAGGGCCAAAACCCACAGATATTTTTGAATCAGCTTTTATTTTTCCATGGCCAGGAAAACGAACTAGATGAACCCTCATTCCTGATGGTTAACGAAAGACTTGACCCAAAAGTCAAATTTTAATATTTAATGAATGTCAGCTGAAATATTTCATTTGCCATTTTATATAAATATAATTCTTTCAACCTGGATGAATTTCAACTTGTAAATAACCCTGAAGGAGTTAACACCAGTGGTTTGCTGCTAAACAGCCCCATGGTTCCCGGATGAAAAAAAATTGAAAGTCCTGGCTTTTAGCATTTGCTGATTTCCATGGCACAAATACTTCCCCAAGGGTCAGTTTCAATGTAGTAACTGTTTAACAACTGGCTCACTAAATTCCCAAGCATTTAAGATTTGGCTTTCCTGAGGGGGTAGGAGAAGGCTCCAGCACCCCATCAGAACACACAGACTTCACAAAAATTTATACAGTACAGCTCTGAACCTCTGCTCTAAAATGTTGCTACAGAAAAGCGTAGCCCCTGAACCGACAGCACTGGCAGAATCTCAGACAGGTATTGGCAGCCTTCAGTGCTCCTGGCCTGTCACCTTTTTTGTAAATAAAGCTTTATTAGAACAAGCCGTGTCCATTTGTTTACATATGGTCTATAACTGTTTTTGCACTGCAGTAGCAGAGATAAGTAGAAATCTTATGGCCCACAGAGCCTAAAATAGTTACTATTTGGCATTTTAACAAGAAAGATTACCAAATCTCCCAACTAGGAGGCTGTTGGAAATGCAGACACTCAGGCCCCACCCCAGACTTACTAACAGAATCTCTAGGTTACAAGACGTTCAGGCAAATCTTACGGAAATTCAAGTGTGAAAAGCATTGCTCTGGAGCCTGCTAGGATAGGAGGAGCAGAGTAAGGGCCTCGCGGATCAGAAGGGGTGTGTAGCAGGGCAGGCTTCTGCCAGACACACAGAGTCGGAAGGAGGTTTTCTTTAAGGCAGATAACTGCGAGGAACTGGCTAAGAAGCCTGCAGGGAGCTGGCAAGGCAAGGTCAAAACCCATAGGGTAGGGGCTTCCTTGGTGGCGCAGTGGTTGAGAGTCTGCCTGCCGATGCAGGGAACGCGGGTTCACGCCCCGGTCCGGGAAGATCCCACATGCCGCGGAGCGGCTGGGCCCGTGAGCCATGGCCGCTGAGCCTGCGCGTCCGGAGCCTGTGCTCCGCAACGGGAGAGGCCACAGCAGTGAGAGGCCCGCGTACCCCCCCCAAAAAAAAAAAAAACCCCATAGGGTAGACCATCAGGAAAAGCAGGAAGGAACTCTGGGGCACGAATTGAAGCTTCTATCCGAAGGCAGAATTTCCTCTTCCTCAGGGAATCCTCAGGGCTACTCCTAATTCTTTCTACTCATTGAATCCGGCCACCTCGGATTATCGAGAATAATCTCCCTTATTTAAAGTCAACTGATTAGTACCTTAATCACATCTGTAACACACCTTCACAGCAAAACCTAGATCACTGTCTGAATAGCTGGGGACTAACACTTAGCTGAGGTGACACACTAACTGGGCATCACAGCAGAGCAGGAAATAGGTGAGTGAAGGGAAGATACGGACAGGATACCCCAGAGAATAAATGCAACAGGTATTACTGAGTTAAATATCTCCAATTCGTAATACTGCAGAGGGGTAGACGTGACCCTATGGGTTTCAAATAGTAAAGGTAATTATCACTTAATTCTGATATCATAGAAAAGATTTGGGATACGATACTCTATAAATTCTAATAAACCTTGGTAAAATCATCTTAAGAAATTAGGTGATAAAAAAAGGAAACTTGAGTCCTGAAATATCTATGGTCTCCGAAAGAATCATTGTTATATACTAATGAATGATATTAATGATCTCTCCCCACTGGATCTTAATATAAAATATAATTTAGTCAATTTAGAACCTGGTGGCTGTTAAACTCCAAGGGATTAGTCTTGGACCTGATAATCAAAAATATTTCTGAACTTCTAAAGACCAGAAAAAAAAAATTTTTTTTCAGTGAGTTAAAATGATAAAGGTTTCCAATTGTAATGAGATGCTAGTCAAAACAACTCTTTAGATATCTCCTGGGGTCTTTGCTTGCCAAAGACAGCATAATATTTTCTCATTATTAGCTCTTCAGCAGAAAAGGAAGGCAGATATCATGTTCGTTTCCACCTCACCGAGGAAAGGGCATTTCGAACCAGTAATTTAGAGTGCCAGAATGAAGGGAAGATGCTACAGAACTTGCAGTGATGTGTAATTATTCCACTGAAAGAAATGGGCTGTGAATATGTCTGTTGATTCTGCTTCAAGAGCAGCTCTCCTGAGGAATCTGATTTAGGAAGACGGAAACGAACCAAACAACTCTTGTCAAGCACAGACTCCTCATTTCCTTACTGCGTGTCACGGTGCTCTACGAGAATATTTTTGTGACCACCAAACTGAGATATCAAACCCAGGGTATGTTTAGACTTCAGTCATCTACTACATCAAAGTGTATGGTAATCTCTATATTTTAATATACAAATCTATGTAGTTTGGAGGACACCAATTTCTTTAATTTAAAAGTCTGACCTCTGGGAACATCCCATGTTCATCCTAAGACCTAGTTGGAGTGCTTACCCATGTGTCAAGCTCCCTAAAAGAAACTGGAGGGGCCAGAACAGGGATTCTTCACTGTGACTGCAGAACAGAACCTGATGGGGTACTTTTTAAGATACAAACATCTGTGCTGTAACACAAACCCATGGATCCCAGAGTTAGGATCCATGCGAGTGGAGCCCGGGATTAGGTAAACGGAAAAGCTCTCAGGTTGATTGCAAGGTGCAGTCAGGGTGGAGAATTCCCAGGGAGAAGAATTCAGGCAACAGCCTGAAAAATATGCAACGCTCCACTTTCACTCGATAGCTGTTCAAGGGAGGAAAGGAAGTCGCAAGTGCCCCCTTAGTTAAGCACCCAGAGTGCGCAGTGTTTGGAAGAGAAGTTAGGGTTTCAGGAGTGTGTTGCTTAGGAGCTCGGGCTTTGCCTACGGACGACCAGGGTCCCCTTTCCTACAGCGCCACCACTGCCACCCAGCTTCTCTCGTCTGAACTCTCCCGCGGGCTCCCCCTTCCTGCTCCCACTCTGTCCTGTTTCCCACTCAGTAACTGCAGTGCTCTTTCTAAGATGTGAACATAAGTCACAAATCACATCCCTCTAACTTCCCTCCAGCCACACGTACCTCTGTCCATTCCTCACATCCAGCCACCCCACCTCCTGTCCCAGGGTCTTCAAAATGGTACCCGCCCACCTACAAGCTCTCGTGTACTTAACCTTGTTCAATTCTTAGGTCAAGACTGTTCCTTCCTGGGGGAAGGCTTCACTCAGCCTCTATACTGTTACAGCACTTTACACAGCTCACAAATGCTGTTGACTTGGGGGACACTAGTGTTCATTTCTCCTGCCACATTTGAAGCCTCATGAGGACAGTGGGCGTGTTTCTTCCGATCTGGCTTCCCCTCAACACTTAGCACACAGGGCCTTGCCCGCAGCAGACATGTTGGATGAATACTCCTCGTATTACACATGACAACGCATAGAAAGAGCTCAGCAGCTGGAGAACTCAGGGGCTTCATCTACCATAATTTAACCACAACATGGTATGTTCTACCTATGGCATGTGAAGATTTTAAAATATGAAATATACCAATTAACAAATATTCACATCCTGGGCTACCATCCAAAGTAAATACCACAGAGAGTATACATTTTTACTTGGAATAGTACTTGCTAAAGATTGCTGGAAAATCCTATGGTGACAAACACAAAATCACAGGCCAAAAAAATAAGCTTTGCTGTGATATTAAGAAAGAGTAGAAGAGGTACAGGGTATATCACACTGTGTTTAAGTGATACTGTTATCTGAACTCTAAGTTTTTAATATAGCGGAAGGTTTAAAACCATCTGGAGTGGGCTTCCCTGGTGGCGCAGTGGTTGAGAGTCCGCCTGCCGATGCAGGCGACACGGGTTCGTGCCCCGGTCCGGGAAGATCCCACATGCCGCAGAGCGGCTGGGCCTGTGAGCCATGGCCGCTGAGCCTGCGCGTCCGGAGCCTGTGCTCTGCAACGGGAGAGGCCACAGCAGTGAGAGGCCCGGGTACCGCAAAAAAAAAAAAAAACACAACTATCTGGAATAACATTTAATATCAAGGCAAGGAATTGAGGTCTCAACCAGGAAGACTACAAAAAAAAAAAAAAAAACCACATGAAGTTCAAAAGAATACGTTGCCTGTGAACATCTATGGGCCATTCCCTTCCTCAGCTCTGAGTTTCATGAATTGACACTGCAGGGGCACAGAGTTTCACTGAACATAGTTTTTTCAATTGGACCAAAGCTGATAATTTTTTACCATAATTAAAATGTAAACCAACCACCCTCAACTAAACAGCAAATGATGTAAACCTCGTTAATATTTAGGCTTTTTTTAAAAAAAGTGCCCCTAATGGTAGTGTACTAGGTAAACAAAGAGCTGCATACACCACCTGTCCCATTCATTCATCAAGATCAGAGAAACTCAGGGTCCAATCATTGTTTTTTCTGCACGTGGCTGTAACAGATCCTAAGTTAATCCAGTGGGGATGAGTGCTTCCGGCCAGGGCCTGGACTTGGCCATTGCTCAGCTCTGACCTCAGTTCCTCGTGTCACGAAGGCAAATGTCAAGCATGCCCTAAGCAGTCAATATGTACCCATCACAATGGCTGCACTTTTCATGAGTTTTTTTTCTCTTGAACCTACCATGTGGAACTGGAGCTTGATTCTCATTGGTTCTCATCCCCTAAGCTTGCCATTTCAGAAGTAGAAATTTCCAATCCACGGGTTTGCTCCCTCTGAAGGTGCCAACTCAAAACTGGTGCTTCCCCTAGGCTCATAGAAGCACTGTTTACAATAACCAAGATTTAGAAACAGCCTAAAGGTCCATCAACAGATGAAAGGATAAAGAAAATGTTTTAAATATATATATATTATACACACACACACACACAATGGAATATTACTCGGCCACAAAAAAAGAATGAAACAATGTCATCTGCAGCAACACGGATGGACCTAGAGATTACCATACTAAGTGAAGGAAGTCAGAAAGACAAATACCATATGATATTACTTACATGTGGAATCTAAAATACGACACAAATGAACATACCTACGAAACAGACTCACAGACAGAGAAGAGACTTGTGGTTGCCCGGGGTGGGTGGGGAGCGGGGAGGGAAGGATTGGGAGTTTGGGATTAGCAGATGCAAAGTAGTATACGTGGAATGGATAAACAATAAGGTCCTACTGCAGAGCACAAGGAACTATATACAGTATCCTGTGATAAACCATAATGGAAAAGAATATGAAAAAGAATGTATGTATAACTGAATCACTTTGCTGTAGAGCAGAAATTAACATTGTAAATCAACTATACCTCAATAAAAAAATTTTTTCTCATTTTAAAAAATAAAGAATAAAACTGGTGCTTATTTCTTAGTCCCTCCCAGTCTTTTATTCTAGATCTTACCCTTGTATACACATTTCTAGGAAGTGCAAGGTTTTTCTTTCCAAAATCAAATAATGCCCCAAATAAAATTCTCTTATGAGATTTACTTTTGTAGGTTTGGGCTGTCAGATTCTGTGATTGAGATAAGAGCAGAAGACAGAACTCATCTGTGGTCACAATGTCTATGAACCTCTAAAGGTTTTGGCTAAAGACACAAAGAATGCACTATATGGCAGAAAGTTCTAAAGTAGAAATGGAGTCCATTTTTCTTCTACGGAAGGGGATGGCTACTCCCACTCATGTAGCATGAGGTGCTGTCAGTCATGTGTCTGCATTCGGGTAAACCCGCCTTGCATGTCTTCAGGGTATCCTTATTTTTATATCCCCTCTCATAAGTAAAGGTGATGGCCAAATGCTATGAGTTGCCTCAGATGCAACATTTTACAGGGGTGACCTCTTCCCAACAGTGCCCAGGCATCGACCTGAGAAAGGATGTGAGAAAAAGGTGAGCTATTCTAGGATCATCTTCTTAGTTGACCCAGACTTGTGTTCTCAGTTGTATTTGTTGAATAAATGAATCAACTGACCATCAGCTTGAACTGAAACTTTTAGGCGAAACTACCTGGTGAATACTGCTTTTGTTTCTGGAGGAAAATATTACACTGTAGAGGCTGTGTGATTTAAAAAAAAAATCAATAGTCAGTGACTTTTAAAATACATTTTTCAATGTCAAGGTCTCTCTAAACAACAAATGTATACATGCACACCCACACATAATTGCATGAATACGTAAAATTTGAATTGTATAAGAAGTTAACTCTTTTGTGTTTCCTTTTTATTGGAATATATTATCTAATTGATTGGTGAGATGTTTCAAAACACAGCAAATTTAGGGCATGTCCAAAGGGCAGAGGAGCCGACATGAAAGGGCTGCTAATGGCCAGATCTGAACCAATCAGAACAAAATGGTAGTAATGGATTATACCCCACAGAACAGAAGAAACCAGAAGAGTATACTGATAGAACAATTCAATAAACAAACAGGGAGAAAACAGTTCTCTTCTGTAGTATAATTCCAACTAACAAATGTATAAAGAAAAATAAAAACAGAGAAATCACTATTTGGCAACAGCCAAGTAACACAGTAAAACGAGAATGCTAAATTCTGATGAAAACCAGGGCGTTCACATGGTCTCCAAGAACGTCTTGAGAAGCTATTTATCGATTACAAAAAGAAATGATAAACTTGCAGCCGAGAAACTCAGCAGACAACACCTTGCCCAGGAGATTAAAGTTAATATCACCATGAACTGAACAACAACAAACATCAATCTATAGGTCTCCTGAGATGATGCACTGAGAGGGACACGTTATCACTCTGTGGTATTCTTGCCAAGAATGTGCAACATGAATATAGTCATAAAGAAAAGTCAAAAACCAAAGGCGCGGCGTATACTACCAAATAACTGGGCCAGTACTCTTCAAAACTCTGAAGGACCTAAAGCATAAAGACTGAGGTACTGTTATAGACTAAAGGATACCAAGGAGACATGAAAACTAGATGTAATTCATGATATTTTTGATCCTGGACCAGAAAGAGAACATAACTGGCAAAATTTAAACAAGCCCTAGACCTTAATAACATTTATCAAGTTATGGGTTTTTTAAGATGTTGGCATTTTAGGGATTTCCCTGGTGGTGCAGTGGTTAAGAATCCGCCTGCCAATGCAGGGGACACGGGTTCGATCCCTGGTCCAGGAAGATGCCGCAGAGCCAACTAAGCCCCTGCGTCACAACTACTGAACCTGTGCTCTAGAGCCTGTGAGCCACAACTACTGGGCCCACGTGCTGAAACTACTGAAGCCCGCATGCCTAGATCCCGTGCTCCGCTATGAGAGAAGCCACCACAATAAGCAGCCCACACACCACAACTAAGAGTAACCCCTGCTCACCACAACTAGAGAAAGCCTGTGCACAGCAACAAAGACCAACGCAGCCAAAAATAAATTAAAAAGATGTTAGCACTTTGTACATCTGATGAAATTTATATATTAATAATTGGTAAAGTGTTTATAATTTTGGGTAAATCTGAAATGTCAAAATTAAAACTTTTTAGTGATAGAACTCTACAAGATAACATTCCGTTTTCAAAATGGGCAGAAGATCTGAATAGACACTTCACTGAAGATTATAGTGTATTAAAATACACTCCATATCATCTGTCAGTATGGAATATTAAGTTAAAACAATGAGATACCACTACATAGCTATTTGGATAAAACCCAAAAAACTGACAATACTGACTGCTGGAAAAGATGTGGAAAAACAGGTATTCTCACATTCTCATACAGCCACTCTGGAAGAGAGTTTGACAATTTCTTATAGAATTACTTGCCCAACTGATCTTAAAACTCATGTCCGCACAAAAACCTGCATGAAAATGTTTATAGTAGCCCTATTCAGAATCACTCAAAACTAATCAACCAAGATGGCCTTCAACAGGTAAATGGATAAACTGTGGTATATCCATGAACTAGATTATTGTTCAGAATGTTTTGAGCTCTCCAGCCATTAAGAAGATACATACTGTGTGATTGCAACTGTATCTATATCTCTACAGAGGGAAACTACAGAAGCAGTAAAAAGATCAGTGGTTTCCAGGTGTTTGGGGGGAAGGAAGGGATGGAATAGCACATCTGGCAAAAGAGGGCTTGATTTTCCCTTCAGGGATGTATCATTCCAAGGCAGTTTCTTCTCTATCGGAACTAGACATAAAGTATCCAGCTGACTCCGAAAAGCTAAGCACAATGAGAAAGAATGGTGTATTAAAACTCAAAAGTAAAATTCGAGTTAGTGATATGGTAAGAAAGAAACGATGTGCTGGTTGTTGGAATCTCTTGAAAGAAAAGATGGAAAAGGACACAAACACTGGATTGATAACACACTAAGATCTTGCCTATATTTTCCTATCTAAATCGATGTCACAGAAGTGACATGGAGATAAAGTTTTGGACTGGCGTGGTCAGAAATGTCAGAGGGGGCTCTTGACGCTTACGATGCTTGCTGTAAGCCAGGACACCTACTGCCAAAGCAGGGGTGAGGTACCAAAAATCGATGGTGATCATGGATGGATTTTTAAATTCACCTGTCACATGACTTAAGGTTGGCTGTGCTCTTCATCCTACATGATATCCAGAGACCTGATCAGTAGTTGTGGACTACTACGTAAACTTCTGCCACTGAATATGAAATACATGGCCATGAAAACTAACCTGCTAAATAAGCAAAATCCTCTCTCACGTTTAAGAATAGTCAAATCAAGAAGGAAAAAAAAAACTGTGGTTTTCTTCACTTATAAGAATGAATGAGAATTCAAAGAATTCTGTATCAAGTATTTAAACTAAAGTAAACTAGAGTCTATGTCTACCGAGTTTCCCGATTCTTTGCTGTAAACAGACATGGATTTCAATTCCAGCTTCAGCACATACTAGCTATGTAACCACAGGAAAATTACCTAAGTTCTATTTCTGCCTTTGTACAAGAATACTACTGCTTACTTCATAGATTTTTAAGGTTGAGATGATGCATGTAATTCACTAAGAGAGTCTGACCATAGAAACGACACACAAAAAATGTGAACTTATTGTTAATTATTTACTGTTTATATTTTTAAATCTCCAAATTGCGATATTGAGTCAATTAGTGAGAATTACATACCTAGAAAAAACTTATTAGGTATCTAGTATCATAAAACTCCACTTTTTCTTTTTTTTATTTTTTCAATTGAAGTATTGTTGATTTACAATGTTGTATTAGTTTCAGGTGCAGAGCAAAGTGATTCAGTTATACATACATTTTTTTCAGCTTATTTTCCCTTATAGGTTATTACAAAATATTGAGTATAGTTCCCTGTGCTACAGTAAGTCCTTGTGGGTCATCTATTTTATATACTGTAGTGCATATATAGTAATCCCAAACTCCTAATTTATCCCTTTCCCCTTCATGTTCAATCAAGAATTTTTAAAGTTAATGTTTCAATATACTCCTGAAAAGATCTCCAGATAAACTCTTATAATACATGCTAATAATTTATAGTAATATTTTGTATCAATAGGTATCTAAAGTACTAACACAGTACCTGACAGCATTTTATCAATAAATGGTAATTTGATGATGATAATAACTATAATGATGATGAGATTGGGTAGAGGAAGACGACAAGAAAAGGAACTAGGGGAGATATTTCGTCAGTTATAATTATACACACTCTGGTCCCACAAGCCACTAAAGAAATGTGAGAGGCATTATAGATTGACAATCCAGCCCAAAAGGGTGAAAGAATTTGATCCTAGGAGACACTTTAAGGTGGATATTTTCTTTGGCAAGTCTTTTGAAACATGAGATTCTTAATTATTAATTGAGGTTTTAACGTAATTCGGCCTAGTGCTCGAAAGCTCTTTTAATCCTTTCCCCAGCCTGAGCAGCGGGGCAAATACTTCTGATTCCCGACTGGAAGCATTCGCTAGGAAAGCTCTTTGCTCCAGAACAAGCATTAAGTAGTTAGAAAGTCTCCCGTAAATATTGCACCAACATTAAAGAAATTATGATTCTTCAGGAAAAACAGACATGCCTTTGGATGTCCGGTCAAGCATTAGAAGGTCCACCTACAGTGCAGAGCTGTATTATTTTACCAACTAAGTAGATAGCAAGGCATTTGCTTCAATCCAGAAGAAAGCATGATCCAAAGTATACTACTAATCTTAACTGTGAACATGTCAAAACTTAAATAGTGTCTATTACAGAAGACCTATGGGTCCTGTGTTGTTTGGTCTGAACCAGGCTTCTATCCTCCTTCCCTTTCAGTCTATTCTTAAAACTATATTTAATATAGTTAATGCACAAATAAGATAATCAGTCCAAATTAAGAACATTCTGAGACTATTTTTCACAAAAGTATAAAAACTAAAATAAACTACCTTATACTTTACACAAGATAAAATGGAAGAGTCCCTCTAATAGAAACCAAAGTCCATTTAAACCATCACCGGAGCAGTGTGTACAACCACTTAACGCACAGCACTTACTGTGATGCTCTATAAAGGACACGGAAGAGAATCAGAAAAATATGCCAATCCATATTACTCAAAAGAAATAGGGGGCTTCCCTGGTGGCACAGTGGTTGGGAGTCCGCCTGCCGATGCAGGGGACGCGGGTTCGTGCCCCGGTCCGGGAAGATCCCACATGTCACGGAGCGGCTGGGCCCGTGAGCCATGGCCACTGAGCCTGCGCGTCCGGAGCCTGTGCTCCGCAACGGGAGAGGCCACAGCAGTGAGAGGCCCGCGTACCGCAAAAAAAAAAAAAAAAGAAATAGGCAGCACATACATAACTGTGAATCCACATCCCCACACTTTGAATTCCCAGGGCCTTCAGGGAACCATCAGCAATCACATTGCGCAAAAGGTGAGCGTATTTGACATTTTAGCTAATAACAAATCCCTAGTCCTGCTATGAGTCTGCAAAGTTAACTGAACACTGAAAATGAGTTTGAAGAATTAATCTAAATATTTTAGAATTGGAGTAGAATAAAATTATAAATCAGTTTTTACTTTCGATTTCTATTACAGATAGTGGAAATAAGTTTTTAAACTACAATTCTTACCTTATTTTATCGTTTTTCATACCATTAGGTTTACTGCTATTTCAAAGGATAACAATTAGTATGTTTGAAAATAAATCTAAATACACGGAAAATTATTAGAGCTATATGCAGTTGTAGGTTCTGAACAACAATGCTGACATTTTTAGGACTGTAACTAATTTACTTCTATTTCCACATTCTGGACAGTAGCTCAGAAAATGTTACATAACATTCTGAAATGACAGCTACATGAGAAGCAAAATAACCTGAATAGCAAAGGCAATAGGTAAAAGAAATGATCAAAATTCTCTTTCAAAAGTTTTGGCTGTGCAAAACTTTCCTATTAGTTGCTAAATCAGAGAAAAAAGAAGGGAAGACAAAGGAGCAGGAAAGAACATGAATGATCCCAAAAAGAAGAGGTGGAGAAACGCCTGCTGCCTTGCTAGATTTGTCTCTCTTAGCACACTGGTGAAGCCTTGTGCTTCTTAAGGGATGCGTTTGCAGAGACCCACATTTGAGCACTGAGGGCTTTTGACCTGTTCAAGGGCGATGTCAACTTTTCTCTCCCTCTTCCTCTAAGTACAAATATAAACTCTGAAACAGTGCACAAGACAACCAAAGGAGAACTCAAAAAGGTGGGACGAAAAAGGGAAACTAGTTAGGAACTTAGGACTAGAGAACAATGTAGCAAGAGGGTAACTTATGATGCCCCACCCAATAGAAGAGAGAGACCCAGGTCACCAACCCAAATCCTAACCAAGAAAGCAACCAGGTGTTTTCTTCTGTGGATTGAACAGGAGTCTTTTCAACAACAGGCAAACCCTGTTGGCAAAAAGGATCAACAAGCACCCAAGGATATGCCTTCCGTCCCCATTTACCACGGGGCCTGACCCTCCCCTTAGATGCCAAGAGACACTGGGAGGCCAGGAGCAGAAGCAAGGGGGCTCCTGCCATCACAAATGCCTACCTGGGAAGCCCACTCCACATCTGACAGGTAGAAAGGATCCTACAGCAAAAAATAGCTGGCCAGGGAAATACTTTCCCCGAGGGCCTGAGGGGTTCTCCCACCTACAGGCAATAGACACCCTGGACTGAGAAATCTTCGGCCCCCATCTCATCCATCACCAGCACAGACTACGGGAGACTCAGTGGTACAAGATAAATCAAGCACTTCAAAATACCAAGACAGGGCTTCCCTGGTGGCGCAGTGGTTAGGAATCCACCTGCCAATGCAGATGACATGGGTTCAAGCCCTGTTCTGGGAGGATCCCACATACCGCTAAGCCTGTGCACCGCGGCTACTGAGCCTGAGCTCTGAAGCCCGTGAGCCACAACTACTGAGCCTGTGTGCCACAACTACTGAAGCCCGTGCGCCTAGAGCCCACGCTCCGCAGCAAAAGAAGTCATCACAGTGAGAAGCCCACGCACCATCACAAAGAGTGGCCCCCGCTTGCCCCTGCTGGAGAAAGCCCGTGCACAGCAACGAAGACCCAACATAGACATAAATTAGTTAATTAATTAATTAAAAAAAAGATCTTCAAGTCTCCTTCATCTGCCTAATACCTGTAGTTTCTTGATGGTCCAAATGAAGCTCTCTTCTTTTCTAAAATCTCCTCTGGTCACCCCAGTTTGAAGATAAGTGAAGTTCTACAGTGGACAATTCATCCCACTCAATTCAAAGACACTGTATGATACTGCAAATTGTCTTCTATTATTTCATATATGTCTATCTTCCCAACTATGATAATTGTAAAATTTTTTGTCATCTTTGTGAATCCTCAGTCCCTGTTCAATAAACTTTCGATAACCATTGAATGCATGGATGCCAGTTCTTGAATGAAAACATTTTTTTTTAAGATTTATGATTTATTTTATTTGTTTTAATTTACTTTTGGCCGCATTGGGTTTTAGTTGCAGCACGCAGGATCTTTCATCGCGGCGCGCAGGTTTTCTCTTCTCTACTTGTGGAGCAGAGGTTCCAGAGTGCGTGGGCTCTGTAGTCCGTGGCACGCGGGCTCTAGTTGAGGCATGCGAGCTCAGTAGTTGTGGCTCACAGGCTTAGTTGCCCCGCAGCATGTGGGATCTTAGTTCCCCCGCAGCATGTGGGATCTTAGTTCCCCGACCAGGGATGTAACCCACGTCCCCTCCATTGCAAGGTGAATTCTTTACTACTGGACCACCAGGGAAGTCCCCCAAAACTAAGTATTTTCTAATAAAAACACCTCCCATTTCAGAGATGAGAAAACTGAGGTCTATGAATTATTTATAAGATCAGAGTATAAAAAGTAAATAATGCAAAATGTGTAAGAACTTAACGGTAAGATAGAATTTTAGCAGGGTAGAGAATGATGGTCTAGATACCCTTCACGGTGGCAACATCAGACCCAGCAGAAGCTGAGTATCAGTGGCAGCCTTTGTGTATGTTATGTCATCTGAGGCTTAGGACGGATTGAAACACCTGAATCAGATAAACATGACAAGAGCAAACTGAAATGAGAGAAGTACAAATTATAAAGTGGTCATTTCTTCTGTCACAGAGGTTGGCACATACCTCATTACATTTTAAACGCTCTCTATCTATCTAAAGGATGCTGTGAAGATGAGATCACAGCTTACATCTGGAAAGTACAGTGACAAATTTCCCAAGTTAGTTATAAAATTAGAATAGTTTTCTCCATTTTTAATTGTAACTAGAGGCAGTGCATTATCCTTCAAAATGTAGAGCATTCATTTCATAAGTTATCAAAGGAAAAGGATTTCCCTCCACCACGTCAACTGTATCTATGAATGATATGATGCAAATGTGGATGGAAACATAATTTTAATCAAGTACCAATCACATCAAATCACTCAAGAAAGAGGTAATAAAAGAAGGATGAGGTCATAGAAACATTCATTTACATAAAAAAGTAAGGATCGATATATTAAGTAGACCAAAGAGTAAGTGATGTATTTGCTGAATGCAAAAGGAATCATTGGAGCTCATATTCAATTCTTCTGAAGTTGGACCACATATAGATTTCCATTTTACTGCTATTGAAGGACTGACCTAGAGCCTGACTTATAAAAGATGCTGCTCACACAGCCCGTGTTTCCAGTTTCATGATGTGTCAAAGAGGGATACAAATCAAAGGGAAGCGAGAAACCTCAAATGGAACCACGAACGTATCTGCCTTTGGAAAAACAGATAAATGGTAATTGTGGATTACATTTTGCCTCACGTTTTTAGTCGAAATTAAGGGCAAATAGCAATGCTCCCTGCGAAACAGCAAATGGAAAACTGAATCTGAGACATCACATCGTTTTTAATGTCTTTAACCACAAGCATTCTTTCTACATCTTTCACATGCTTTGATCTCCAAAGCATGAAGAGAATCAATGCGCTGAAATAACCAGTACAGGCAAAGACAGTCGACTCAAAGGCTTCCTCCTTCACCTTCATGACAGATATTTAAATGAAAGTCATCTGAATGATTCTCTGCAGAAAGTTAATTTTTTATTTTTAAAAAACTATGGTGAGGGGATGACCGGCAGGCAAACTTTAGATCTCTCCCCTTCTAAACACAGATTAGTACTATCGGATTTAAGCCATAACTGGAATCATGTTCCTCTGGGTAGATGTTGGTACCTGAAGAAGTCTGAGGTGCATGTGAAACAGAGCAGAACCCTACGGTCCTTGTCCCCCATGTCCTCAGCCTGCCTTCTGTCTGTGGAAAAACTTTAGCCAAAGTTTAATCAGAGAAGTGAGAAAATGCAGAAACAAAGGAAAACAGTCCAACAAGACCAAATAATACTAGTTTAGTCATTAAGCAAAGTCAAGGACCTTTAGTTCCTCTTCTAGGGCTCTAGGTAATATTCTGAGCCATATCGTGTGAGCTGTCCTATAGATACTGAAACCCTCACCAGGTGGAAGACGTTAACTGCATGATGACCAGGCTGTAGCCATGACATAAGCTGCCACAGTTCCAAGAATGGCCTCAAGAAAATGCGAACATGGGGCTTCCCTGGTGGCGCAGTGGTTGAGAGTCCGCCTGCCGATGCAGGGGACACGGGTTCGTGCCCCGGTCCGGGGGAATCCCACATGCCGCGGAGCGGCTGGGCCCGTGAGCCATGGCCGCTGAGCCTGCGCATCCGGAGCCTGTGTTCCGCAACGGGAGAGGCCACGACAGTGAGAGGCCCGCGTACCGCCAAAAAAAAAAAAAAAAGAAAAAAAAAAAAAGAAAATGCGAACAAACCGACCCTGGAACTGAAGAGTAACTGTACTTAAAACAGTCAAGAGGATGCTGGTCAGAACACTGCACCGCCAATTTCAAGATGACTGGCAGAGCTGACTGTGCTGTTTCTGCATGCAGCCCCTTCCCTCCACCTATAAAAGCTCTTGCCCCCTGACTGTCAGTGGGGGAGTCGGCCTTTGGACAGGAGTCTGCTCTCCCTGCCCCCAGCCCAGTTGCTGGCATCCAAAATAAAGCTAACTTTCCTTTCCACCAACTCACCTCTTTACGGGCTTTTGAGCTGCAAGCAGCCGGACGCCACTTTCCGTTACAGATGCTAGCTACCCCCTGCCCCACAACGTACCAAGTCATGAAGGATGCTACTCAGAGACACAATTCGGCAAGACAGTCATTTTACAACGAAATGTTTATTAGCAATCACGCACAAAAGGCGGTCTTTACAGCCTACCTGTAAACTGGATGAAGTTTCAGGCTTCTATCCTTTTAATTGATTTAGTCACCTGTTTATTAATTTTTCATTTAGGGCAATCACCAAAATCCAGAGGCAAGATTCCCTCACCTCAAGGCTAGGATCAGGCAATCAAAAGCTGAATACGGGGCCATTGAAGGATTTAGCCCAGAACATCGTCCCTACACACTGCAGACCAAAGCTTTAGTCCCCATCCGTGCATAGGTGAGACTGTCTGAAGTATCTTCAGCCGGTCCGTGTATTTAGAACTACTGTCACCGAAAAGAGCCCACTTCAGAAATTCATCTTGCTAAGTAGCAGGTCATCATTCTGAACAAAAGCTCATTTTGGATATTTAATAAACTAATTCGCCAAGTGGCCTAGTTGAGGGAGATACCTGGAATAAAACTGCTGAGAATGGCCACTTCTGAACCATGTGCTGCCTGGTTAGAACCACCCTAAACTCTCATTTCCTGATTAGAACCTAAGTAACAAACACATAATTTTACACTATATATGCTGATGCATTTAAACTAAGCTACAATCATGACAGCATCTTTTCCTGTTATAAAAGTAACTTATTCAAGTCGCAGAAAAACTTGAAAACACATTTATTTTTAAAAAATTAAATCTACCCAGAATTAGAACTCTACCATCAAGTACAACACATAATCACTATTAAAACTTTGACCTTCAACACACACACACACACACTCTCATACATTCTGTTGTGTGTAAGTATACTCAGACACAGACAAATATGAAAGTATATATACTGAGTGACCAGAGATCCAACGTACACAAAAGATCCCGTTACTATGCATGACCGAATGCCGCTATCTGAGGAGCAGCCCCTGCACGGATAAAACTGCAAGGCTGGGTTTGAAGATTACTCCGACTTTATTTCTACAGTTTGCAGGCGTTTGTCACATGACACCCATTTTCACTGCTCATTTTCTTGTCATTTGACTTAGACTATTAACCGTATTTCTATTAATTCTCCATTCTAAAATGTATTTCCCACCACAGGGCTACTGTGGTTGACACCAGGTCTCAGAGGAGATTGATTCATTCGGTCATTCATCTGGCAAATACTGATTCAGTTCCTACTATGTTGCATACACCTTTCCAAGGCCTGGGGCTACAGCGAACAGAAAAACACCCATTACTTTACAGAGCTCAGATTCTATTGAGATGGGAGGGGCGCGGCCACGGGGTGCTGTTAGCTATAAATGAAGTAACCGAGTAAAAAAGCCATCGTGTCATCTAGCGATGAGTAATCAAGAGAAAAAAGTTAAAGCAAGGAAGTATAATGGGAAGTGCTGAGATTGAAGGAGCTGCATCTTCAAATAGTGAAGGAAACCCAACAGACGCGATCTGAGCGAAACCTTAGGAAGTTAGGGAGCGTGGCGTATTTCTTGGTCTCTGGATGGAAGGTGCACGTGCAAAGGCTCTGAGTGAGAAGCGTTGTGTGTTGAATTCAAGGCACAGCCAACAGGCCCACAGAGTTGGAGCAAAATGAGTGGGGATGCATAGATAAAGAGGGGGCCAGGGTCCATCAGGTCCAGATTTCACAGGGCTTTGTCAGCCATGGGGCCGCTGGGCTTGCACCTCCCTGAAACGCAGAGCCACTGGAGAGTCTTCAGAGGGGTGACTTTATCTGCTTTTACCTTCAGAAGATCGTTCTGGCTTCTGTGCTGAGGATACAAAGATGGGAAGAGAGGCAAAGAAGAGGAACCACTGGACTTACCAAAGCAAACGAAGGACAGACTAAGGTGATAACAGTAAAGATGGTGAATGGACAGTCAATTTAGTTCGAAGGTGGAACCAATCGGGCTTACACCAGATCAAATATATGATGTGAGAAAGGAAGGAATACGCTTGATGCCAGTATTTTGGATTTGATCTAAAGACTGGTGTTACCATTCACTCCAAATGCAGACTCTAAGCTATGAGATTTTGTGAGATTACCGAGGGAGAGAGGGAGTGGAGATCAATGAGAAGAGGTCCACAGACTCCATCTGGGGCACCACCAATGCGTAAAGTCAGAGAGGTGAGAAGGACCCGGCAAAAAAAAAAAGATTGAGAGCAACCAGAGAGCTGAGAGGAAAACCAGGGGAATGCACTGCCCTCTCCCCATACAAGCCACAGCCGAGATCAGGGTTTAATACGTCTTGTGACTTTACTGCAAGCTCAAGAACAAAATTCCAGTTGTAAGCAAGGGATGAACCAGGAATGGCTACACTGCCCGATGGACTTGTGTGACCCCAGGTGCAAATCCAACCTCCCGTGATGCCATGGTGTCAAGATGGCCATCGTCCAGCACCAGTTCTCCCGCATGCGCGAGGATGCTCTTTTCCCCCTTGGGGGACACCTGGAACATGTCCAGACTCACTGACAATAAGACCAAGGAGAAGATGAAACCACAGGGAAAAAGGAAGGGCACCACCACAGCAGTCGAGTGCTTCACTTCCAAGACCTCATTTCTTAAAATTCAGCATGTGCGTCTCTTGGCACAGATCGGCGGAAGGGTCTCTCCCCTTCCTCCATCTTTATCTGTGGACTATACTTTATGCGCCTACTTTTAGAATGTGCGTTCAGAGCACAAAAGCCCAGCATTCGTCTAAACGCTAAGCCTGGGGCAAGAGGGTAGAACGCTGCCTTCCCCTATTTCATTTTTCTAAATTAGGCACTAAGAGGAAGGAGAATGGCTTTGAGAACCAGCATTGCTCCAAGGCCTTATTATGCTGTGTCCAGTATCACTGCACGTGGATGCTGCCTGTCTGTCCACATCTAGGCCTCCTTCCAGCCTCACGTGATGATGACTGAACACCTGTCCTGTGGTCTTCCAGGGCCGCAGCTGCTGATCTCCTGGAAGCCAGCTCACAAACGCCCTCACAGGGACAAGCCAACTTCACAGCCATAAATTCATCTTTGGCAACGACACTTTTCTCACTGGGAACAGAGTCTCCAGAGGTCCATCTTTGTGTCCTTGGAAGGATCACTGTTTTGGGAGGCTGTTAGTACAATTCCCTTTTCTAAGCTTAACACTTCTTACTATTCACCACATGCTTTATATTTTATCTATCCTCTTTCATTGGAAAAACAGATGACAAATGGGTAGTGTTTATTATTCTTGGTAAGTCAGATAAGACTTACACACCTTTTTAAAGAAATAAAAATTGCCTTATTGCAATAAATGAGTATGTGATGCCTGGAAAGTTGCCGTGAGAAAGTGCTGCTCCAAATTCACGCCAGCTGACCACTGGACGTCGTCTCTAAAGTGCATCATTTGTTCACTAACTTATGCCAGACATCCCTCTTAGCAAAATTGGGGATAATGCAGTGAACAAAGCAGAGAAAATCCTTTTTTCCTTCTAAATGGCATCCTACAGGAAAAGTGCCCAGGAATCTGTCTCCAATGAGGTAATAGTTGTCTGAGTGGAACTCACAACAGGCACTCACTTATGCCTAAAAATAGACGAAGAAAAGCCCGTTAGTATTAGTTCCCCGCCATCACCAAGTTAAGGAGGAAGTGAACAGTGGACTGTGCATCCTAGCAACCCTGAGCGGAAAGAGTCCTAGCCTCCTGGGGCCCAAACGGGGGGCCAGAAACCTGCCAACTGGTGCGCTGCCAGCGGATCCATTTTCATGAGACTCTGCTCTGTGTTCCAGCCACCGGACCTCAGCGGGCAGGAAAGAGAAAATACCTGCCCAAGGTCCTCAGCTGTCAGAGAAGGACTGACCAGCAGAAGACCCTGAATAGAATCCTAACAAGGAAGATTCTGCTGGAAGAAGGCAGATGCACAGACGCAGGGAGTACCACGCCAGCAAAGCCACGCCCAGGATGGTAACACGTTGTCACAGGGTGAAGGCCATGTGAAGACAGCAAAGACTGTGTGACCCTGCCACCCACAAAACCCCCATCGAGAAAATAACTGAGAAAGCCTCTATCCAAATATCAACAACTCAGAAAGCCTGAAATCACCGAGAGAGAAAGTAGTGAGAAACTACAGTGGGTGGCATCAGAGATGATGGTATTCTGCCTGAGTTAATATAAAAGCTAAATAAGGATTCCTGACATTAGGAAAAAGACATTGCAAATACATTCTCATAATATTTTGAAATTAAATGAACTAAAAGATCAATCCTCAGATCTGTGGCCAGGGAGAAGGGGAGGGAGGGAGTTTTGCTCACAGGGTAGGAAAGGAATGAAGGGAAACTCTAAGATCGCTTCTTTCTAGGCTGAGATGGAAGAGTGTGAAGAATTACCATGTAAAGAGTTATTTTCCTTCCACGTCATAGTGAACAAATACATATATGATTATAAACATGGGGAAAGGGAAAGTAACCACTAAGTCCAGAGAGCATACAGTACATCCTCCAAGCAGGAACATTTCTGGGACTGAAGAGGCTCTATTAACCATTACCTAGATGATGGGCACCAAAGGGACTGTTTGGGGGCAACCTAGGAAGTACGGCTAGTCAACCTAAAAGGGATAGAAAAATGCAGCAAAATGTATCAACAGGCAGTGTGATCTAACCAACCACAACAAAAGGGTGGAGGCATCCAAAGACATCTAAGTGGTAAACAAAGAATAAAAGAGTGTGTGGAGTTTTATACATGTGAGCGGAAGCAGCAGCTCCACCCAAAGACAGACGGTAACGTTGCTTTAAAACAAAGCAACGGACCAACAGCTCTTTACAAGAAATACATTTAGAACAAAGTGTCAAACAAGAAGGCTGACAATAGTGGGTGGGCAAACGTATCAGGAAAAAAACAAAAGAACACAGGAGTGACAGAGTTGCAGTCCGAGGAGATGGACTTGAGGTCAGAAGCACTAAACATGATAAAGAGCCATCATGTAGTGAGGGGCAAACAGGCACCGAGCGGGACTGAAGGAAGGAGAGCAGCCGGGAGACACATAGCAAAGCAGCAGTTGCACAGATGAAGCAACAACTCGTGTAAACAAGGAACACTCGAAAAGGACACAAAGCCAGCAGGAAATTCCAAGCCATGTCTTCAGAAGTCTGGAATAAATGAGGACAGAAAGGGAACTGACTAGTACAGTGAACAAACCTGAACGGCTAAGCAGACGTTAATAATGTGTGAGTGAGGACGCACCTACTTCGGAGTCTACAGAACGTTTAAAATTTAACCCTGTATTTTGCCAGGAAGAACAAATTAACAAGATACATACCTTCCAGTACACTTTCTCTGATGGAATCCAAAACAAAATGATGAATGTAGTTTAAAGGTGACCAAATATACTAATTACTTTGATATTTAGAAACTTTTTTCCTAACATTGATACTGCAAGAGTTGTACTCAGAAATGTCCAGCTGTAAAGATCTCCATAATTAACTAAAGACTGAAAATAAAATACACTAGCACTTAAGGTAACAAATAGAAAACAAGCAAAAAGCAGCAAAGGGACTAAGTATAGCCAAATGTAGAAATACATTTTTTTTAATAGAATAAACCATCAAGATGAAAAGTTGTTTCTTTAAAAAGTGAAAAATACATTTATTTACTTATATAAAGTCCCATGAACTGCATTAAGGAAAAAAAAGGACTAACATTGAGTGATTAGAATGCTTAAAGGTATTAACTGGACTAATAGTCCCTAGTGAGAGAGTCTAAAGATGGGAAGAAAAGCTCTTCAAAGTATGTTGTAGACACAGGTACACAGAGGGAAGATGATGTGAAGATACAAGGAGAAGATAGACATCTACAAGCCAAGGCATGAAGCCTCAGCAGGAGTTAACCCTGGCAATACCTTAATCTTGGACTTCTAGCCTCCAGAACTGTGGGAAAATAAAGTTGTTGTTTAAACCAAAAAGAAAAACACAAAGTACATTGCAACCGTTTTCAGTAATCATATTAGTAATAATAGTTTCAGAACATTAGATAGATGTAGAGATATAACAGACTAATGCAAATAGTATCATCGAACAATTTTAACAAGGTTGAAGTTATAACACTAGTTGGGTGCTTATTTGGATCCAGACTCTGTTCTCAGTGCATAATTTGTATTTATCTTCACAACCGCCTTACGTCACTATTATCCACATTTGACACGGAAGTAAGCTGAGGCCATGAGAGGCTGAGTAGTTGCCCAAGGTCACAAGGCTACTAAGTGGTAGAACTGGGACTGTCACTCAGATGTGCTCCAGTGGGCATGATCTCTCCACCTCAATTATAACAAGGAGAGTTTATTCTATAAATGCGAGTGACTCTATCAACGATTTTATAGAAATCTGTCGACAGTATTGATTTTGAAACTCTTATAACTATTTAAAAACTGCGACTACTACAATGTTGGTATGAAAGTCTAGTGGGGGAAAACAAAGTTAAGTGTAGAGTTGACCTCCATTTCCCATACAAACCCATTCTTGGGGCTAAGTTGTTTCCACTCCCAGTCTGTGGAATACCCGGTCTAGTACTCAGTACTCCTTCAGTCTCCGAGAGGGCAGCGTGGATGGGAGAACAAGCCATACACTTCTCCCTCGTGGTCCAGGAACAGCAGCCGCAGCATCCCCTGGGAACTCGTTACAAGTGCAGAATCTCAGGCCCTACCCCACACATACTGCATCAGAATCTGCATTTTAACAAGGTCACCAAAGCACGAGACCGTAGCTTTAGCTTTTAAACATGTCTCGCATTAACCTGGAGTACTTTCAAAAGATTAATGCCTGGATCCTGCTAGGAACAGACTCTGATTTAACTGTGTCTTCAGCATGGGGATTCTTAAAATTTCCCGAGGGGATTCTCAGGTTCAGCCACTGGTCTACCTCTCCTCTTTCTCCCCACCCCCTTCCTGCAGTTCTCACTAGGCTTTCTGTGGCAATGGGCAGACAGCAGTAAGGGGAGATGCCATCCAGGGCGCGTGCCTCTAGGCATAGTGGGATCTCCAGGGGATTCACGCTTTCATGCTGTGACATGCATCAGGTGTCCTCCCCCACCGAGCCGCTCTGCCCGGTCTCACTGTGACCCAGGCAATATCACCCTCCATCTGGCCCTCACTTTTCCTTTTTAGGGAACACCTCTAACCTCCTGTGGCTGAGGGTGTCTTGACCCTTTTTGGGGAAGGTCTCTCTAGGGTAGCACCCAGAATGTTCCCCCTGCATGGTGTAGGTCTGGCCCCGAAAACAAGCATCTGTGCTGCTCATGAAACCCAGAGGGGCCCTACGGGGCTCCCAGGCACAAAGGTCTTTTTGTCCCCATTTCTTGTAGGCAAGACGGCAGCCTCCATGACCGACCCTGAGTTCCAAAGGGCAGATTCGAACAGTTGCCAATTAAGGGAGAAGAAACCACCTAAGACAAGATTAAAGGGACCAGAGAAGCTCTTCAAGATTAGGAGACCAAGCACCTGAGACCCTGCGCACCCCCTCACCTCGTCAGCAACCCCTCGCTTTTGAAACTCTGCAGAAGAAAGAACAGGACTGTTACTGCCTTGATCCTTATCGCACACCCCTGACCACGAGCTCTGACTGTAAGACCTCTCCCTATTCCCCAGGGAGGGGGGCACAGGTCTTGAGGTGCGAGCCCGCTGTTGCCTGGCTAAGAATAAAGCCACCCTTTCTTTCTCCTCCAAAACTGTCTCCTTATCTGATTTCGACATGGCAGCACTCAGAGCAGATCCCTAGCCCTGACACAGCCACCTTTACCCCCTGTGAGGACAGGGCAGAACTGCTCACAGACCCAGTTCTACTCAGCCTTAGATGCCAGTGATATTCCAGCCCCTTTGCTTAGTAGCTCTGGATACAAACCTCAGCATCTCTCACAAGGCTTTGGCTGACAGAAGGCACCCCAGCACCCCCCCAGCAGGGAGGACACGGCAGTGTGTGTGGGACAGGGGTGTCAAAGCCAACCAGCACCCACCAAAAAGCCATCCTCCTCAATGTTTAACTTCACATTTTCAGATAGTCAAGATTTGCTAAGAACACAGACCTCTGATCATTTTTACATTTGCATGTCCGACATAAGTGGTCAGTCACCTCTTCTTTAATATGAGGGTGCCTGGCACTGAAACGGAGCAGGAGCCTGGGGCACAAAAGCCTTTCTGTGGCCTCCATTCTTGATTACAGGAAAGAGGCCTCCTTTAGCTTCCAAGACCTTCCCTGAGTTCCAAGGAGCAGATTTAAACAGTTGCTAATTGCACAGGAAGACAAGGGAGGAACAGCCTAAAGAAACAATAGTGCAGCCTTGGGGCAGGGTCGGGATTCCCCCTCAAGGGATACACAGAACAATATCATTGAGCTGTTCTGTAGATACTGAAAGCCCCAGCAGGTGGGAGAAGGTAAGGCTGCTGCCCACAAGCACTTAGACCCCAGACTGGCTGGAACCAGAAGGCTAATAATGCTGGCTCCCCATGACCTCACCACGGACCAGTAGGAACCATGTCCACGAGCTGATCACAGCCTCTTTGAACCATTACCAAACTCCTCACTGCCCACTGCAGGTTGGGGGACACACTTTGGCGGGCATGAGCCCGCTGTGGCCCCCTTTGCCTGGCAAAGCAATAAAGCTATTCTTTTCTACTTCACCCAAAACACCGTCTCTGAGATTTAATTCAGTGTCTGGGTACAGAGGTCAGATTCGGCTTCAGCACCTATTGTCTGCCTTGGTACCCAGGCTAAAACGGAGACATCAAGACTTCCATTTTTCCCTCTCTTACAGTTACACCAAGAAATTAAAAGAGGAATGTGATATTTTATGAAATGGCTTTTTAGCATTAATGAATAGTAAGATAGAAAATTGAAGAAGACAGTTTAAAACAAATTTTTTTTAAGATTTACCAAAAGGAAAATGGAACCGTAAAACCATATTAAGGAAATGCAAATTAATACCACGGTGAGACGTTGCTACACGTCTATCAGAATGGCTAAAATAAAAACAGTGACAACACCAAATGCTGGTGAGGGTGCACAGAAACGATCACTAGGACTCTGGTAGTAGTAACATAAAATGGTACAGCTCCTCTGAAAAACAACTTGGCAATTTATTTAAAAACTACACATGCAACGACAATACAGCCTAGCAACTGCACTCCCAGGCACTTAACCCAGAAACATGAAGATATAAGTTGGCACAAAAACATATACATGAATGTTTACAGCAGCTTTATTCTCAGTAGCCAAAAGTGGAAACAATCTAAATGTCCTTCATCAGGTAAATAGTTTAACTATAGTACATCTGCACCATGGACTATTACTCAGAATAAACAATCAACTGTTAATACCCACAACAACCTGGGTGGATCTCTGGGGAACTATGCTAAGAGAAACAATCGAAGCCTAAAAAGTTACATACTGTGTTATTCCATTTACACAACGTTCTTTAAATGACAAAGCTATAGAAAGAAGAATGGTCTGGTAGTTGTCAGAGATTAAGGACAGGCTGCGGGCAGGAGTTGAGAGCGACTATAAAAGGGCAACAGGAGACAGCCTGTGATGGAAATAGTCTTTCTTTTGAATAAATCAGTGTCAGGATCCTAGTCGTGTTATTGTACTAGAGTTTTGCAAATGTTACCGTTGGAAACACTGGGTAAGTGGTACAAAGGATCGCTCTGTATTTCTTACAAAACATGTGATACTATAATTATCTTAAGTTGAAAAACATTGTTTTAAAAAACCTGTCCTTCCTCTTGTGTTAGCCAGCAGATGACCGCCCTAGAATTTCAACGGCCCAAACTAGATACAGGCAGACCTTGCAGATACTGCGGGTTCTGGTCCAGACCTCTGCAATAGTCACACAAAATGATGGCTTTCCCGGTGCATATAAAAATTATGTTTACACTACACTGTAGTCTAGTAAGTGTGCAATAGCATTATGTCCCCCCAAAAACACCAATGTGCATTCCTTAATTAAAAAATCCACTGGGCACAATGTGGATGGGCAGGTTCCTCAGCTGCAGATCTCATGAGACTGCAATTTAGGTGTCGGCGAGACTGAACTTATTTTTGGTGGCTTTGGGGAATGAGGGGCTGGCAGCTTCATTCAGGCTGCATTCTGTCCCCAGATGTAGGGCCAAGGTTCCTGCACTTCGCTCTCAGTGCTCCCTATGGGGTCCCTCCAGCAGAGCCCACACCCTCCTCTGCTGTCACTGCCTGACTCCCCCTGCCTCAACTCCCTGCCCCACCCCCACCCCCCCCACGTCTGCTGGGCCAGGTTCTGTTTCTTAAAGATTTCTGTTATTAGACTGATCCTGCTTGGGTGGTCTGCAGTAATTTCCCTATCTCAATGTCCAAACCTCAATTTTGGCTGCAAAGTCCCTTCTGTCTTATCATGTCACATTCACAAGTGTCTGGGATTAAGACACATGCATTTTCGGGGGGGGCAGGGGCTAATCCGCCTACCTTTCTCCAAATAGAGAGAAATTCTAATTCTACATTTTTTCTCCTCCTGAATGGAAAAATAAAAGGAAATATCAGTTTGCTAATTTTCTATTATGCATTCATCTAATTCTTTATAAAACGGAATATTTAAAATTAAACTAAATACACATGAAATAATAATGAAAAATCTAAGTTTTAAAATGACCTTGAAAATGTTGTAACCAAACAGACCTGGTAAGAAAATCTGAAGTCCTAAAGCTCGGTTCAACCAGTCACCAGAAGAGTGTAAACCTCACCCCAGAAGCTCTAAACTATCCATCCGTTGTTTGACCGGCAGAAGAGAGCACATATGAAAGTTATTTTTAAAAGCCACAGTAAACTTAAATATGGTTTTCCATAACACAGGACACTCCTGTTATATTATTTAGAAATATCATTCCTATTGTACAGAGTATGTAGTAAGCACAAATGACAATAAAACAAATCTGAATCAAAATGGACTTAGGTTAAATTATATCATCTTTAAACTGGGGATTCTATTTCATTGCAAAGGCAAATCCTAAACTAGACTACTATAAATTAATTATTATATTCTACACACAAAAATCAAACTTCCAACACCATTCATAATAGGTCAATAAATTAAAAGTGGAATATATCATGTTTATATATTTAATTTGATTCAATATTGCAGGCATGCACCATTTGAATTTAATAACAAAGACAAATATTTGGAGGCTTCTTCTGTTATCTTTCAAACCCACAGCATCTGCTTAATCACTTGGTCTGATGGAAGCTTTAGCACACAGCAAGGACATGTTAACCAGAAGCAGTTTCTTTTCTCTTCTGGGGACAACAGTGATCAATGTGGCCTGTAAGTTTCATTCAGCTTGACTCAACTGTAGAGTTCTTCCTGTCTGTATGACCCTGACCGCTATTTTCTTAGAGCATTTAGCTAAGAAATGTACATTGCAATTGTAAATTCCTTCTCTGCCCCTTTGAGATGTAAATTCTTCAAAAGCCTTTTTCAGGTTTCACCACACAGGAATCTCTCTCTCGGGTACCTGGGAGCCACTCTTTTCAAATTTACTCTTCGCTAACACATATATATGGAATCTAAGAAAAAAAACAATGTCATGAAGAGCCTAGGGGTAGGACGGGAATAAAGACACAGACCTACTAGAGAATGGACGTCAGGATATGGGGGGGGAAGGTAAGCTGGGACAAAGCGAGAGAGTGGCATAGACATACACACTACCAAACGTAAAATAGATAGCTAGTGGGAAGCAGCCGCATAGCACAGGGAGATCAGCGCGGTGGTTTGTGACCACCTAGAGGGGTGGGATAGGGAGGGTGGGAGGGAGGGAGACGCAAGAGGGAAGAGATATGGGGACATATGTATCTGTATAACTGATTCACTTTGTTGCAAAGCAGAAACTAACACACCATTGTAAAGCAATTATACTCCAATAAAAATGTTTAAAAAAAAAATTTACTCTTCTCCTGTTCCTGTGGGAGGGGAGGAACCTAGCTTTGATAAGGGCCAATTAGCAAACAGATGGCCTAATTACTGTAACCAACACATGCCCAACCCACGACTTCCTCCCCAACTCTTCCCGCTTAAAAATCCTCCCGATTGTTTCAGCAAATTTGAGTTCAGTCTCTCTTCCTTATTGCCATAGTCCCGAATTAAGTCTTTGCCTGTTAAGCTCACCCAGCACAATTCCTTTCACAATAGGAAAAATATTGTTTCAATTCCTTTCCAGTTGGAACTCCATTTAACGCTCTGGGAATCAAGAGATGTAAAGGCTTACGGGATGTAATACGTTAAAAAAAAAAAAATCCACAGGGTTAGGATTCAAAATTAAGTGCTATGGAGAACCAAAAGTTTCAAGCCTTAATATACATCAGCGATATTGTGTCTAATTTTACAAAGGATAAAGTAAAATGATCAAATATCTTGTGGTTAAAGGTAATAAGTGCTCGAGTACGTTCAAAAACAAAAATCCTTATTAAAAAGCAGCTTTTTAAGGTTCAAGAAAATTTAAATTATTTCTCTTAACAGACTTATTTTTTTTTGGCAATTCCTCAGATAGCCTTGGGCCATCAGTGTCACAAGATATTGTTAAAAAAAGAAAAATACCTGACTCTAGAGAAAGGTTAGCTCAACTCCTAGGAATTTCAATTCCTAGTTTTTTTACAGAATTAAGTTCAATTGAAATTGTCACTTTTCTGAATACATAAAAAGAATGTTAAGCTAACCCGGAACTGATGCTCATCTTCAGTGTTTTGCAACCTTCTCTTTGCACCTGGAGCAAAGGTCCAGGCGTTGATATTCCAACGGGAATCTACGTGACGTTCAGTGTGGGCAACTGATCTGAAAGCCCCACACAGCCCACACCCCTCTGATTAAAGTTAGGCATTTGCAGGCTTGCTCTTTAGAGCAGATGCACGCTGCCTGGAATTGGAAATATATGACAGAGGACCTTCACGCTGCGCGGAGAATGTTTCTCGCTCTTCTCTTTTCATGAGGCAGAGGAGTCGCCAAACTTTCCTTAAAATCATGTGGATCAGGGCTTCCCTGGTGGCGCAGTGGTTGAGCGTCCACCTGCCAATGCAGGGGACACGGGTTCGTGCCCTGGTCCGGGAGAATCCCACATGCCACGGAGCGGCTGGGCCCGTGAGCCATGGCCGCTGAGCCTGCGCGTCCGGAGCCTGTGCTCCGCAACGGGAGAGGCCACGGCAGTGAGAGGCCCGCGTACCGCAAAAAAAAAAAAAAAATCACATGAATCACTCGGTTGTGAGTACAAGTCTCAAGACAGCCTTTCCAAAACTCTCCACCCTCATGCTCCTGAAACTTCTCTGGCTATCACTTTCAAGTTCTATTTAATGGAGAAATAGTTCTGTTCTCTTAAGTATTAAGGGATTTTGCTTGTTTTCTACAAAGGGTCGCTCATGTCAATTTTATGTCTGTTCTTTGATGTGAGATAACCTGGTTAGAGATAACCAGGACTTCCCTGGGGGTCCAGTGATTAAGACTCCGAGCTTCCACCGCAGGGGGGCTCGGGTTCCATCCCTGGTCCAGGAACCAAGATTCCACAAGCAAGGCGTGCAGGGCAGCCAAAAAAAACTGCGATGACTTATTAACAATATAATTGGCCCTTCCCCATAGGCACATAGAGTGGGATATAGATGCTGACTGGGCCTAACCCTGCCTATTTTTTGGTCACCAGGGATAATGAAAATAGGATGCAGCCTGTTCTTTGTGAGACAACTCAGGTTAAGATGAATGAACTCTGAGTGTCGCACGAAGATTCCGGAGAATTCATGCTCATATTTATAATTGTACGTTTCACATAATTAGCATCATTGACTAAGTCATTTTCTCACTGATTACTGGAATAACAAGTTGCTCGCACACTACGAATTCATCTGCTACACTGCTGCAGTGTTACTACCTTCTCCAGGCTCTTGGCACATGTGTGCAATTCACGGCCGCAAGCTGAGCTCAGCTTCACTCTTTGGCCCTTCCTGAACTGGATGCCGGAACTGCCCTTATATTTGACCACCTACAGGGTTCAATCTGCTTTATCCTCTAAGAGGGGGATTATCTCCTTTCTCTTCTGTCACATCACATACGGATGATGGCCTTGGGTGTGAGACTCCTGTAAGTGTGTCCAGGTTCTGATGAAGATTCCCATGATGGAGGCTAAGTAAACCACGGAAATAATCCGTAACTCGTATCAACATTTACAGCACGCTTCTAAGAGTTACTCAATATGGTTTAGTAAAATCACTACTGATAGTGAGAATATAATACATTTACTGAATGTCTTTTACAAGCCAGATACTACGTTCAATGCTTTACATAATCACCATCTCTGTTTTTTTATAGAAACCTTTAGATTAGTCCTATAATTACCACTATTCTGAAGAGAACTGTGAAGCCATGGAATGTTAATAATCTTGGTGAATCAAGCAGCTATTAAGGAGGGGGGTCAGGAATTGAACTCCAACATTCCAATGCCAGAGGCCCACGCTCTTTGCTCTTAATTAGGTGAAAAGGCCCTTACCATTATTAAATGTGTTTTAGGTCTTGAAATACATGCCAACTTAAAAAGGTACATTGGAATGCAAGTAAGTTAGGGGGTAAGGCTATTCTAGAGATAGTCTTGAATTCAGTCTGATTTACGTAAACAGTAAATCACTCCCTAGCTATAGCAGATTATTAGTAACTGTGTGTTCCTTACAACACAGCGCTGACTTGCGATTCTACGAATGAGAACTGATACCCATTCCTGGCCATCCTTTGGATGACTGATGATTATGGTGCTGGTCACCTAAGGGGCCCTCTGGATCCTCTCATCTGTCTTCTGCATCCACTCTGCTTCTCCTGATTAAACTTTTGATACTTACATGTGGCCACATATAACTGAGTGTTGCTAAGTCATTTCTGCTACCTGTTCTGTGTGTGTCTTCTTTTATGGGAATAGTTTATTTACAATATTGTGTTAGTTTCAGGTGTACAGCAAAGTGAATCAGTTATACATATATCCACTTTCTTTTTGACTCTTCTCATGTAGGTCATTACAGAGTACTGAGTAGAGTTCCCTGTGCTCTACAGTAGGTCCTTATTAGTTATCTATTTTATACATAGTAGTGTGTATATGTCAATCCCAATCCCCCAATTTATCCTTCCCTACCTGTTGTCTTGCATCGACCTGCCTCATGCTGTCTGCATTATGACAGCCCTTGGAGAGGAAATGCTCCTCAGTCTCGTGATGGCAGAATTATGGTTAAGGCTAAAGGCAAGGCTATCCCACTAGGAAATCAAGCAAGCTGAGTTGTCTTCTCCCTCCCAGATTTACCCCTCAAATCTGTCCCCTAAGTGTCAAGATTACAACTTTGAATCCCACTTTTAAAACTGGGCTTAGCATATAAATGACCTACATTTCCAACCACATAAGAAATAAAATTGCTCTTTCCAAAACTGTCATAAATAGAAAAGCCCATTTAACCTTATGATTTAGTAGGTGCAGAATCAAAATTGTTGTTGAACTGTTTTGCCTTGTATGTTAAACAGGCACTGAAGGAACCTGGGGGTAACAGACTTATTATTTCTTCCTGCACATTGACCCCTACACCTTCTCATCAATTCATCATTTTTGGTCAAGTTTAAAAAATGAGCTGTCCCATCCAGACCCTCAATCCGGATTCATAAAAGGCCCATGGACAGGCTTCAAGTGTCTGCAACCTCTGAAATTACATGCAAAATATAAATCATATATGCATATACACGTTTGTGTAGAGATGGGTTTGCTTTTATCCGATTCTCTGAATGATTAGTGACTAGAGAAGATTAAGAATCACTACAGTGCTTATGGAATGAATGAGAGAAATTGTGACTAGCACCCCACATCAGACAGCAGAAGTTGAAGTTGCACAATGTATACTGACACATCCTCTAAACTTTCAAGAGGCTGTAACTCTTGCTTCTGGAAGTATTACTTCCTTAATATTCTGAAGGCATTCCCACTGTAAGACAGATCTCTGATAAACTGCAAAAATATACACTTATAGCATATCCCGTATCTAAAGAAAATGTATCCCCCTCCTAAAGGAAAGGAAAGAGACAACAGCAAACTAACAGATGACACAGTGGTTAAGTAAATGCTAAAGCGAAGGTTGTCGCTGGGCATGTATCAGTTTCAGCACCAGGGTTACAACATTAGGATTCAGGCCCATAGCAGTCCGGATGCCTTCCCTAGGAAGCCAATACTCACGCAAGATCATTTACCAAACACTAGTTAAAACACTGCCAGGCCAACAGACAACCAGGAATCACACAGAGGCCCACAAGATCTTTTTTCTGGAGGGGAAAAAAAAACAACACAATTTTGTCCCACAGATTTCTAAGGACTAATTAAATCAAATATGACTTAGTAGTAAAATCACCCTCAACAAAAGCAATAAACAGACTGACTCCCAAACACTGCAGACAATAAAAGGAGGAAATGCATCATCCACATAGATGGATGAGGAAATAAAAGATGGAATAAAACAAGCAGCAGAGGATTCCCAAAATTATCCAGGCAGAACTGGAAAATAACTGAAAAGAACTTTAAGAAATAAAAATTGGACTGAAAAAAAAGAGAATTAATATTTCTGAAAGAAAATATCTTGGAATAAACCACAAACTGACAGAGATAAATTTGGAAGAGAAGTTGAAGAACAAAGAGGATATAATGAGAAGATATAACTCATATCCAGTGAGTTTCAGAGGGAGAAAAGAGACTAGAGGAAAGGGAATTGAAAAACAGTGCTTGAGAATTTTCCAGAACTACAGATAGACCTGAATCCATAGGTATATTAGGCATAGCATTTAACACGGAAGAATAAATGAAAAGAAACACACGCCCAGACACTCTGTCATGAAACTTTGGAGCACAAAATAGAGACCTTAAAAGCATTAATGGAGAAAAGAACATACAAGAAATGAGACTGGCAACAACTTCCTTCCACAATAATAGTAGAGAACAAAATACAACAGCAAGGTATCTTTAAAGTGTTGGTAGAGGGACTTCCCTGGTTGCACAGTGATTAAGAATACGCCTGCCAACGCATGGGACACGGGTTTGAGCCCTGGTCCGGGAGCCATGGAGCAACTAAGCCCATGCACCACAACTACTGAGCCTGTGCTCCAGAGCCCGCGAGCCACAACTACTGAGCCCACGTACCACAACTACTGAGCCCACGTGCCACAACTACTGAAGCCCGTGCACCTAGAGCCCGTGCTCTGCAACAAGAGAAGCCACCGCCAGGAGAAGCCCACGCACCACAACGAAGAGTGGCCCCCACTCGCCACAACTAGAGGAAGCCCGTGGGCACCCAAAAATAAAAATAAATATTTTTTTTAAAAAAAAGATAGCTTTATTACTTTGCCAGGCAAAGGAGGACATAGGCTTCTGCCTCAAAAAACTGCGTCCCAACCCAGGAGGATTTGATAAGGCATTTTATAACAATACTCCCCAAGGGAGAGGCTGCTGACAAGATTAGGGTGCAGGGTCTCAGCGAGCCTCTCACTGTTGTGGCCTCTCCCGTTGTGGAGCACAGGCTCCGGACGCGCAGGCTCAGTGGCCATGGCTCACGGGCCCAGCCCCTCCGCGGCATGTGGGATCCTCCCGGACCGGGGCACGAACCTGTGTCCCCTGCATCGGCAGGCGGACTCTCAACCACTGCACCACCAGGGAAGCCCTGGTCTCCTAATCTTGATGAGCTTCTCTGGTCCCTTTAATCTTGCCTCAGATAAAGGGGCTGCTTCTCCCTTGATTAGCAACTATTTGAATCTGCTCTTTGGAACTCAGGGAAGGTCATGGAGGCTGGAGTCTTGCCTACAAGAAATGGGGGACCAAAAAGAGGCTCCGTGCCCGGGAGCCTCACAGGGCCCCGCTTGGTTTCACATATAGCTCCTCGCTGGGTCAGCACCCCCACCCCAGGAGCGACAGCATGCCTTGTACCCGGTACTTGATTTCTGATGTCATTCTCCAATCAAAGGAACCAGGGCATCCACGGAGAAATGGCTACAGGCCTGGGGCAGAAAATATCTTTCTTGGACGTGCATGCACACATGGGTTAGTACATACATATATATTTTTGTGTTCTATCAGCCGAGAGGCCCTAACAGACATGATGGTGTAGCAGTAAGGAGCAGACCTTGGCTCCTAAACCATCCTCCTGGTCTCTATGGAGACATGGCTGATGCCCAGCTGCAGCAGCAAACAAACAAGATGAACATGGAGTATCTTGTAGCACCAGAAAGAAAGAGCTCAAAAATAAATCAAACCCTACATTGATGGGGGTTCTATCAAAGGGACTCAGGAACCAACTGAAAGAGTTCCCAGTGGTCAAAGCTGGAATAATCTAAAGAAAAAAAAAATTGTTGATAACACAAAGTATAAAATATCCATGAGTCCATAACACTTATATAAATAAATGTTTGAATAAATTGGGGGAGCAGAAATCCATGTCCCTTGCAGAAGAATTCCAAATAATTTGCTAAGCTACTGCACCTCAAGGAGGTGGGAGCATAAATCCCCTTCTTAAGTATCAGCTTCCTTCCAAAGGGGACAGGAGGGATGGGAGCTGGAGGGGGAGGGAGAAGGTAACTTTTCGGCCAAGAACATGGCCAACACCATCTCAGCCAGGTGGTCAAGGTAAGCATTGGTGATAACCATGCTGATAGCATGTACCTTGATACACAGTGTTGAAAATGGTCCTTCTCCTCTGTAGTCTTCCTCCCAAAAACCCACACCCGCATCTAATCATAAGAGAATTATACAAATCCCAATAGGGGGCATCCTTCAGGATACCCGACTAATACTCCTCAAAACTGTCAATGTCTTTTCCATGGAAAAGAAAAGACATGAGGTAAAGGTAAGAAATCTGAATCAAGTATGGACTTCAATACTGATACATCTATTGTAACAAATACAAATACTAAAGATGTTAATAGCGAAAGACTGGGTGTGGGGTATATGGGAACTCTCTGCACTACCTATTCAACATTTCTGTAAATCAAACCATTTTAAAAAATTAAAATTAAAAATAAACGGAGTGGTCAATTCAAAACAAACCCCAAAAAAACCGGAAAGCCAGTATGTCAGAGCTCTGCCCCTCCATTTTCCTTCTTTCCTCTCGCTGCTTGTACACTGACGATGGACCGTTCAGCATCTCAGGATGTGCCGTATTGGTTTCCAGCAGTGTTGGACCATGGACTCAGCTGGTTCGGGGATTTAATAAACAGGTGTTGCTCTGGGCTCCTAGCTTTTGGCTAGGTGCAAAATGATTCATTCCCAAGTAGGGAAGTAGAGATATCCATATCTCAACTTTCTAAAGGATGAACTAGCATTTTACCTCAATAGAAAGGTGTGCCAAATGTTTATTTTAAAAAATCATAGCTTAAGTATAGGATGATCGGTATTCTCTCTATCTATTTGAATTTCAGTCAACATCAGGGTTAAAGTACTTATCACCCACATTGCGCACATGGCAAAATAGTTTTTCTGAAGTAAATTCTTCATTCTTCCTCATTATCAAAAGATGTTGGCCAGTCACAAACTCACACCTTTTTGGTTTACGCGAACAAGTAAGTATGGTTCCAAGTACCTGTACGTTTGTAATTAACTCATTCTCACATTAAAGTTGCCACGCTTATATTAAAATATGTAAATGTGTATTATTCAATATAGGAAAAGACTATGTCGATTAAGAAAAACATCAAGAGGCAAAGCCAGCCTTTAGGGAAGAAGTTTTAATTATGTTGCTTAGGTTAAAAACATGCCCTTTTTCATATACCCTGAGAAAACCATAATTCAAAAAGAGTCATGTACCACAATGTTCACTGCAGCTCTATTTACAATAGCCAGGACATGGAAGCAACCTAAGTGTCCATCTACAGAGGAATGGATCAAGAAGATGTGGCACATATATACAATGGAATATTATTCAGCCATAAAAAGAAACGAAATTGAGTTATTTGTAGTGAGGTGGATGGACCTAGAGTCTGTCATACAGAGTGAAGTAAGTCAGAAAGAGAAAAATAAATACCATATGCTAACTCATAATAAGGAATCTAAAAAAAAGAAATGGTTATGAAGAACCTAGGGGCAGGGCAAGAATAAAGACGCAGATGTAGAGAATAGACTTGAGGTCACGGGAAGGGGGAAGGGTAAGCTGGGACGAAGTAAGAGAGTGGCATGGACATATATACACTACCAAACGTAAAATAGCTAGCTAGTGGGGAGCAGCCGCATAGCACAGGGAGATGAGCTCGGTGCTTTGCGACCACCTAGAGGCGTGGGATAGGGAGGGTGGGAGGGAGACACAAGAGCAAGGAGATATGGGGATATATGTATAGCTGATTCACTTTGTTATAAAGCAGAAACTAACACACCGTTGTAAAGCAATTATACTCCAATAAAGCTGTTAAAAAAATGCCCTTATTATCTTCCCTTGCTTAAAAATATCTTTCTGTTACAGCAGTCATCTTTTGCTCAACCATTTCAATTTTTTTCTTGATATCATTAAAATAATTCTACTTAACTTTATGTCCTAGCTGTCGCAAACCAATAATGGGAATACAGAAAATGAAAAGAGGTATGTCTTCACTGTGCATAGTTTTTTTATTTTTTAATTCAAGATTACCGGTGTTCAGTTTTACAATATATTTGTGTCCTATCATCAGAAATAAGTGTCCTATCACCTGTTAAGTGTAATGGATAATTTAGGAATGTTATTATAAAAAAAACCCTCCATGTTTTGCTTTCTCACAGGCAGCCAATCAAGTATAAATTACAGTAATTCAGTCATCATAACCTCCAAGGAATTTCTGCAAAACATTTAGTGTTAAAACAAAATATATGTATCAATACCTTATAATAGAAAAACTGGAAAAGATAAATGAGATGAAGACAGGAGGTAATTAACATAGTCTCGAAAAGTATTATTCAGTCAGTCCTCACCCAGTGTTTTTACATTTCTCCTTCCAGAGACTACATTCTGACATGGTGTTTGCCTGGGGGTGAGAAGCCACGCCGCTCAGGGCGTGTGCAGTGCAGGGAGGGGTGGAGGTGGGGACACCCCGGGAAGGGTGGTCCAGGCCGAGGTGACCATGGAGAGACAGATGGGCAACACCAAGCCAGGGACTTGGAATCAAAACAAGTCCTGGAGTTAGTGACAGGCAAAAGTCAGCCCTCAGAACTGAGGGGTGTTTTTGGTTTTGTTTTTGTCTTTTTACAGCTCTACATCTCTAATTTTTTTAAAGAAAATTTGATGGTAAATTGATTATGTAGGGGAACAATATTTTCCACCCCCTTTTGGCTTGTGGATTATTTCAAGCTGAAAATAATGAAGGACCAAAATAATCTTAGGAAACATCTTTGACCTTCCCCCAGCTGCCTAAGAACTTAAAGGGCCAATTCCTGGAGTAGAGCCATCGCCAGAGCTATTAGCCAAGAGTACGGCTGGGTGTGGCGGTGAAGCTTAGCAGGGCCTAGGGATCCGAGTCCACTCTGTCCCACGGTCTCTGCCTGGCCCACGGAACACTTATCAACACATCTGCTTTCCCACCTCCATGTGAATTGCCTTCCTCTCCTTTGAAGCCCCAAACCTCTAACCCCAATATCCTCTTTTGTCTTTAGATATTTAAGGTCAGAATTTCGGCCATATTGGTGAGTTACTCAGTTTTCCTGGGTCTCTCCCAGGTATACATGTTTTTTAAACTTTAATTTTGTTATTCTTTCTGATGTCAATTCAGTTCTTAGACCAGCCAGAAGAACCTAGAAGCATAGAGAAAAATTTCTTCTGACACTTCAGGTTTATAAAGTGAATAAAGGTGTAAGTGAATCTTTCTTCTTCCCTTAAGTTTTAGGACATTTATAAATGCCCCTGAAATTGTAATAAGATTCCAGAAGCTTCTACATAGAATTGAGTTTGAAGTAAAGCTGTCTATGTATCCACTCCTACAATTACGAGCTTAGAAACATACAGGTCCTGGAAAATCAAGGTAACGCTACAACTGTCATAGATTAGGACAAGACTCACACTGGAAAGCAAGGAAAAATCCGCAATTCACAAGGTCTTCAATGACTGAGAGATGCACAGGAAGGACACTGCAGGGACCAACTGTGCAGACAGGAAGTGCGCTCCAAGCTTCCTGCCAGGGTAAGAACAATCCTATCCTCACTCCTTGACAATCTGGCCGTAGAGGGGAAGCAGAAAAGTCCACACTCAACTAGAGCAGAGAGGAGCCAGAAAGGAAACACACTCAAGGCTTTCCCTACTCCTGTTATCACAGAACCTGTAATTCCCTCCCTCCCCTCACACAGCTAACTACAATACATGGGCCTGAGGGGCTCAACCAGATTCCTCAACACGGCCTCGGGGCGCATCACTCATCCACCCTCTTGTTTCCACATTTCAGGAAGAGGAGTGCAAAGTCGGCTGCTTTCTGTTCCAAAGATTTACACGTCTGGTTTCCCATCTCATTGCCGACCGTTTATAGGAGCTTACAGGAAACACCTTTCCATGAAGTGCACCTGCCCCACACTCTGGGCCTCACGAAGGTTTCTGTGAACCTCGCAAGCTTTGATATAGTTTCTCACACTCGGTATACAACCAATTCATTACTTCAACAAACATTTATTGGCTCTGTGCTCTCCAGGGCTCTACAATGGTAACTGTTCCTCAGAATTGTTCAGAGTTTGGGGGAGAAAATGAGTTAATAGACAACACAATACAATGTGATCAGTGTTTTAAAACCAGTGTCCTAAGGGTAGGGACTCTGGGAGCTCAGACTTTTTGAGGGTTCCCAGAAAGCTTGCTGGAGGAAGTGACATCTACGCTGAGGTTTACAAGTAAACAGGAATTAGCCACCAGATGGAAATGATGGGAGAGACTTTCCAGGTCAGCTGAAACTTGCTGTAGTTGAGTCTGGCTCAGACATAGAATTCAACACACAGAAGTTGAGATGAGGGTAAAGAAGAGGTTCCACATGATGGGGGGCCATTTGGCCAACAGCAAGATTTAATTAATAGCAAGGACAGCGCACCCCCTGTGCAAATAAAAACGTGCAAAGGGCGCTAAATCCAGCAGGGTCGTGGTAGCACAGAATTTAAGGAAAGTATGTTTCAGGAACGTGAGACAATGATGAACAGCGGGTATGAGAGACTGAATATATTACAGGACATCAGCCAGACCATAAACAAGAGAGAACGCTGACCCACGACCTGCAGCAACCAGCCCCGGAAGCCAAACCCCAGCTTCTGCAGCGATAGGCTCCATACGGTCGACTCCGTCAGCACCTGACAGCTCTCCTAGGTTCACCTTCACTTCCAACTTGGACCAACCAGAGAAACCAGATCTGCTGCCCTAGCCAATCACATAGGAGGCCCTGGTCCTGGTTAGCCCACCGCCAGCTTCCCAGTGCCCACCGCCTCCCATCAAGACACACCTGAAGCCTCACCTTTTGGTTTTTCTCCGTTAAGCTTCCCCACGCCCCTGCCTGCCCTCGGGTCTCTGTCAAACACAAGGGGGGGGGGACCCTCTTGCTACAGCAAGTTCTGAATCAATAGCTGCTGCTGCTCATCTGGGGGGTGTTTCTCTCCCCTGGTATAACCCTTTTGTTTTTTATGAAGCTTGACCAGGAGGAGGAAGAGAAAGAGCACAGACTCTGTCACGACGGCAGCAGCCGCTCCGTGAGTCCTGTCCAATGGCATCCGATTTCTGACAATTGGACGGAGATCAAAGGACCTAAGAAAATAGAGAAGTAGGATGTCTGAAGCAAGGAAGGAAGGTTTAAATTAAGTGGCTGCTGGTTGATCACCACTACTGTGATGTAACTGTTGGAGTGACTCCGGGCACCTAGAAGGAGGACTCCTAGACCCCAGCTTGGTTTTAGACTCGACTCTTTCCTTAGACAGCAGAGCACACTGATTAAGAGCTTGAATTTCATAGTTAGCCTGTATTCAGAATCCCAGCTCCACCACTTCCTAGCTATGTGCCTCTGAAAAAGTCATCTCCCTGTGCCTCAGTTTCCCCACCTGTAAAATGGACATAATAACAGCACTAAACTTTTGGGGTCGTTTTGATGATTAATTGCTACTTGTAAAAGCATGTAGAACAATGTCGGAGATGCATTCATTACTATATAATAAAATTATTTCCATGTCTTTGGAGGATTGTTAAACATCTCTCTCCAGCCCAGATAAAACGTTTAAGTCTGAGTCACTACATCCAACTACCTAGTTTTCATCCTGTCTTGAACGGCTCATAGGCAACTGTCCCAGAAGAAAAATCACAATTGCACATCTCTCTGCAGTGTGTTTGATAGAAAGTGTAGAGTAAGAGAATAAAACCAGAATCACAATGTTTCCATGAGCAGCTTTTCTCCAGCTCCACGGGAGTTTGCCCTCAGCTCCTCAAGCAGGGCTGGTAGCTAGAAGTTGGAGGAAACTTCTAAGGGGTAGGAGGAAGGTGATGTGGAGTCCCCAGGGGTTTCTCAATTAGAAAGGTCACACTCGTAAATGAAAACGTGCCCAGCTGTTATGGTCACTGATATAACAATGATGCAGCTACAAGTGGCCTCCTTAGGTCTTACAATTACTAAAGTCACACACCTGTGCTGGGATGTCGTGTCCTCAGGTGACTGACAGACCCTAACCAGGCTTTTCTACGTCAGGTAAGCCTCGGTAGCCTATTCCTTCTAGTCTACACCACCACAGAGACAGACAACACGACAGGCTGCCCCTCATCCTGTGCCCGCCACCCGGGAAACGGCACCTGCGAAGCCCAGGGCTGCCTGTGCAGAGACCTGCCTGTCCCCCCTTCACACCCAGTTAACTCTCTCCAGGTGCTGTCAACTCGACTTTCTCAGCATTTCTCCAGTCTCCCCACTTCATTGCATCTTCAAAGCCACCACAGCAATCCCAGCTACCACCATCTCCCCAATATCCTGCACTAGCCCCCCCGTACCCTGGGCTCCTGCATTCACACTCCTCCAGTTTTCTCCACTAGCAGTCAGAATATTTTAACCTTCTCTGCTTAAAACCTTCAAGAACTTCCTGCTTCTCAGAGAAGGTGCTCTCACTCTCAGCTCGTCCCTGTCACCCCCCCACACCTTGCATGAACTGGTCCCGACCCTCACCAGTCTCTCAGGGCACCACTGTCCTCCCTGAGGTCAGATGGCTGGTCTTTGATTTTCTGCCTCAAGGGCTTCTCGGAAGTGGGTCTTCATTCCTGAACTGACCGCCACACCTGTGCCCCATTAACTCTGTCCAACATCTCAGTGTCCATGAAACACTGCTGTCACCAAGGCAAGCAATCTTGCTCGCTTGCCCCTCATGTTTTTGCTTTAACAGGGCTTATTAGCAATGCAGTGAAACAATTTGTTGTGCAATTTTTGATTCCTGTCTCTCCTACTAGACTATGAGCCCCATCAGAGCAATATCCAGCCTGGACCAGGTGTTTGTGAAAGGCTTGTTGCATAAATATAAGAAGGCTATGGAGAAGGAAGTAGCTTTGGACACAGAGACAATGGCAGGTCATGGAGCAATATTTAGGGTCTGCTTTAGGTTTAGGGCATAGTTTAGAATGACATCTATACGGCTTAGCAGTGAAAACCAGAGGTGAAGGTTTTTTTTTTTAGTATATTGGAATAACAGAACAAGGTAGTTAAAAATCTGTCAAAAAAATTTTAAGTTGATAGGATTTTTTTTGTGGGCCTCTCACTGTTGTGGCCTTTCCCGTTGCGGAGCACAGGCTCCGGACGCGCAGGCTCAGCGGCCATGGCTCACGGGCCCAGCCGCTCCGCGGCATGTGGGATCTTCCCGGACCGGGGCACGAACCCGTGTCCCCTGCATCGGCAGGCGGACTCTCAACCACTGCGCCACGAGGGAAGCCCAAGTTGATAGGATTTAAGAAGGAAGAATAGCCGAGAGAATTTGTTTCTGGTTTCAAACATATTTGAGTTGGTAGTATATGTAGACTCATAAACTGAATGTAGAAATTCTGAACTTGATTTCAAGTTAGACCAGAGCAGTGTTGTAGGAAAGGGAATCATTTCTCTGTTTAGAGACTATGTTTTAGGCTTCTATTGATTCACGGCAGAAACAAGGACAGTAAAAATCAGTAAGAAAATAAAAATTACTAGCGAAGACAGACTATTAGATACCTGTTTACCAACATAAAATACCAAGTAGATTCACATGGTCATTATTAAAGTTGCAGGTACAGATTTTTTTAAGAAATTGGCATAGATAGTATAATTCACTTTCAGGTTTGTCATTTCCAATAAGACACATAAAATAGTTTACTTATAAAACCACTCTGGTTGATATTACGTCAAAATTACATCAATTGCCTTTACAGTGATAAAATGTTAGATAAAAGATTTTTTTACAACTTTGATACTCAGAAAATGCTAAATTCGTTATCAAATTATCCTGGGCACTGATGATTAGGGAACTTACTAGAACAGCTGATACTTCGCATTCATTTAAGAAGCCACAGGACAAGTAAACAACTCTGCCAGATGTTTTGTGTCAGAGCAAGTGGGTTTTGTTTTCGCTGAGCCCAGCAACTCTTCCAGGGCGTCCTGAGAGATGACATCCCGTGCAGGGCAACATGTGAAATCAGGTGTTGAACACAGAGGGAGGACAATTTACTGTAAGTGGTTTTCACCATCTCCGCAAAAAAAAAAAAAAAAAAAAAAAAAAAAAACTTTCATGAAGGAAAAAAAAATTAACGACCCTCTCCTTGCAAAAGAGGGTGTTAATAACTTCACAAGATAAATGCTTGCCTTTCTTCAGACGTCATGCCACTTTTGTGCAGGCTTAGTGAGGTTTATAAGAGATTTTAAAACAGTTCTCTGCATCTTTGATGCTCTAACCCTAAGCCCCTCTCAAAGAATCACAGACCCAAGGGTATGGCTGGCGGGAGGGGTAGGGAGGGTAGGAGTGAACAATGGCCATTGCATACAACTTTTTTTAATTATCAAATACTAGTGTAAATATTCAAAAAAATAAATTTGTAGATTTCCTTTTCCCAGCCCTTTTCATTGTTACAGCACTGCTTCTGTTTCTTACTTCAATTTTTAGGAAAACCTCAGAAAACTGAGATCTGTCCAGACTCTGTAAGCACCTCAGGCAGTCAAGTTCTCAGGCTGTTTACATGATGAAACTAACTGTCCAAATACCTCAAAAAAGCTATCCTAAGTCATCATGTCATGCTGCAATTCTATTTTTTGTGAGGGCATATAGACAGACATTAACCAATCAGGCAAGAAAAAAATCACAAGGTAATAATGCATTTATGTTACTCAGTCTAGCTCAAAATTACAGCCGGCAGTTATAATACTATAGCTCATTCGCGTAACTCTTTCTGGAACTCTCCAAATGCAGCACAGTACCCGAAGTGGAGTCAACACATCCACAAATTCGTTGCCTAAATATTTTGGAAGACTGGAAACTCAAATGAGTGAGTTTTTAAATTATTGCATTAGTGACCATTTATCTGTGTACCAATGCAATATTTCTCCAAATAACCACCCTCCAAAGTCTAAGTGAGAAGAAATTTTAAATTGATTCAGGAAAAAATGAGGACATTGTTACATGTTTAAACTTATACTTTTTCCTAACATCTTTTTTTCCCTTTAGGAATTTACAGAAAGTTATCAAGAAAGAAGGAACAGTCTAATCCTCTATCCGTGTAGCACAGAGGAAAGGTAACAGTTCATAGCCCTGATTTGTCATCGGAGACTTACTGAGAAGTGTTATGGGTTCAATCGTGTCCCCCAGAAGATGTGCTGGAGTCCTAGCCACCTGTACTTGTGAATGGGACCTTATCTGGAAATACGGTCTTGGAAGATACAAACAAGTTAAGATGAGGTCATTACGGTACGTCCTAACCCTACAACACTGGTGCCCTTAGAAATGGCAGAGACACAGGAAGGCGGACATGGACAGAGAAAAGACAATGTGAAACCTCACAGAGCAGAATCACGTGATAATGCAGAGGTTGGAGCGATACATCTGCAAACTCAGAACCACCAAGGGCTGACGGCAACACCAGAGCCTCAGAGAAAGGCACGGAATAGATTCTCCCCTGCAGCCTTCAGAGAGAGCATGACACTGCTGACTTGACCTTTGAACCTCTAGCCTCCAGGAATGTGAGAATAAATTGTTATTGCTTTAAGCCACCTGGTTGGTGGTGCTTTGTTATGGCAACATCTAGAAACAAACACAGGCTGTGTCCTCAGAAGCAGCACCTAAAGGAAGTTATTGCAGCAGAAGTGGGCAGAGGGAGAAGAAACTGATACATTTACGACGGGACCTCAGCTGATCCCAGAGGAACCCTGGAGCTGCCGTGGCCCTCAAAGTTGTCCCCAACTGAGGCCACGGCTGGGCCTTTGGACTCCTGCACAGACCAGTCACTGAATGCGGGCCACCCCAGGATGCCACCTTCCAGCCAAGGATGACGCCCAGAGGGAGACTCGGCTGTGAGCCCTCAACCCACACCGCCAACAGCTGGGGGCAATGAGGGCCTCCACCCGGAAAGGAGGATCTGCACTGGCCATGATGTTTACGACTCCCTTGTACACACAGGTAAATATGTAGGACAGATTCCAACATTAGTAACATTGTTTGCTCAAAAAATGTGTAAGCTGGATAGACATTGCCAAGCTGCTCCCACTGAAGTTATTCCTACCCCCGTCACCAGCGTACGCAAACACCTATGGTCCCCATCCATCATTCTTTAAGCTGTGGCCAGATGCATGACAGAATTTTAATTGATACTGCCAAGTTATTAATACAGTTAATACGGTTGACTGCTTCTGCAATATAATTATTGGCCACCTCTTCTGTGAAGTTTTTAGGGATATTTTTGCACATTTTATTGTTTTTAATGATAGTAAATATATATATTTATTGCTAAATATATATATTTATTGCTAAATTAATAAATTTATTGCTAAATTAATGCTAAAATATTCAATATTCCTATTTTCAAAATTCTTAAAATTTTCTCTTTTGTATTTATTGTCTGTTATTGTCTTCCATAAGATTAATAAAAGTGTGTATAATGTCAGAATATTATATTTGTCTTTTAACTATCTGGAGTTTCTTACAAAATGTCAGATGGGGATTCAACTTTTTCTAAATTGATAGCATTCTATGGAAAACTGACTATTTGCAGTGTGATTAGTTGTAAGATTTTTTTTTTTTTTTTGGCGGTACGTGGGCCTCTCACTGTTGTGGCCTCTCCCGCTGCGGAGCACAGGCTCCAGACGCGCAGGCTCAGTGGCCATGGCTCACGGGCCCAGCCGCTCCGCTCCGCGGCATGTGGGATCTTCCCGGGCCAAGGCATGAACCCATGTCCCCTGCATCGGCAGGCAGACTCTCAACCACTGCGCCACCAGGGAAGCCCAGTTGCAAGATTTTATACGTAGATGTTTCTAATTCTTTCATGAAATTGTTTGTATCAATAGACTATTATAACTTTATACTATAATTTGATATCAAAGATTTTTAACCCCTTAAACATTTTCTTGGCTTCACTTCTCCTTGCAGAGAAACTTGAATTCAACTTGCTCAATTTTATTTTTCAAGAAACTCATTTGGAAATCCACTGATTGGCTTCGGCTTCATGATATTCGACATCCTCACAGTACTGATTCTTTCCATTCAGGAACTTCTTTGATGAAATTGTATAGACTTTGTAAAGGTAATCGTGATGCTTTCGATGGTTCCTTTGCTTGTTGACTTTTTTAAAGTTTATTCCTAGGTATTAGAGCCTTTGGTTCTATGTTGACATGGGTTTTTGTTTTCCTTTATTACATGTATTAGCTGATTGCTATTATTTGTATATTGCTAGTTGACTTTGCAACTTTTCCAAAATATTATTTGTCGGCAATTTTCTAATAGGGCTCAGATTTTCTAGAGAGAAAAATGTCATCTGCTAATTATGACGGTACAGTATCATTTTTTTCAATAATCATCCTTTCACTATTTCTGACATTAGAAATACTCTAAAAATTTTTTTTAAATGCCATGTTCATTGTGACATCTTGACACTTAAGTTTTTTCAAGGTATGAAAGTTCTTTTTCCCAGCTTACAAAGTAACTTATTTTTGGCTCTTAGATTTGTTGTTAAAGTTTCCCAGTAGTTTCATTGAGGAGTCTGGTTTCAGACCCAAATCCTATGAGTGATCCTTCAGGCCCAGCCCTAGGCAATGACACAGGCTTCACCTGGCTGTCCTCCACACCAGACTTGGTGCACAGACAACAGACTGCAGTCTCTGGAAGGAGTTTCAGTCCAGGACTCAGCCCGCCACCCTCCAGGCCAGCCACGTTCTTAGGAAGACCTGCACTCTGTGCCTGGGCACCTCCATTCAGCGGTGGCCCTTGGCCAAGACCTCTCTCAGGTGCCTCTGCTGAGACCCCCTTATGGGGAGGGCAGGGGGAGGAGGTGGGGGGACTTGAAGATGCCTTTCTCCACCATGACTCAGTAACTCGGTAATTCTTCTCCTGGACCTTCCCCTCCCCCTTCTTCTGTCCTTTGTTCAGGGATCTTTGGGCAGTTGCGTTTGATGTTTTGAGGTATTTTAGTAGCATATTTGGAATATTTGATTTTGTTGTTTCACTTATAAAACCTGAGTATCTTGGTGTTCTAATGAAGCATTTAAAAACCATAATTATTTTGATAGCTGCGACTTCTGACATATCGTTTTCAATTTTTGCACCTACTGGATGTGTTAATCTTGTTTCCTTTCTTCCCTTTTTCTCAAAATACCATGTCTCTTGTTCATTTCTCTTTACTTACTGAAATACGGAGAAAAATCAGATTTCCATTTTTCCAATGTTCTCTTATATTAAAACATGTTTTAACTTCTATTTTTCTATTAATGTTGAGAATTTCTGTACCCATAATATTCAACTAATCAAAAGGAAACATGCTGGAATTTTTAATTCCAGATTTTTTCCTACTATGCTTTGGCTGTTTTAGAAAATCCTTTAAACTTCAAAACCACACAGCCTCAGCAATTACTTGTTTTGCATCAAGATTTTAAGTCTAGATGCACCATTTTCTTTGCCAAGCAGGCTTTCTTATAACCCATGGCGTCTTCTTTGTCCCACTCCTTTTGTGCTTGGTTGCACTCCTACGATTTTCTGTTTCTGTTTTGGGGCAAAGTGGATAAATGGGAGGTCAGAATTTCAGTGTCAACGTGTATTCTATCTTCTCATACGATTTAAATGACAGTTTTCCGGGGTAGAGCATTGTAAACTGTCTATAAGCTTAATAAAAATTACAAAACTACAAAATACAATGTATAGGTGTGTATCATTCTGGGCAGCAGGAACACTTGGGCACCATTACTGGGAGGTAGACTAGTTCAGCCATTCTGGAAAACTGTCTAGAACTACTTAGTTTTACAAATAAATTACCAGTGTATATATGTGTATATGTATAATTGACATATGGAAAGAGAGAGAATTTTGCATACATCCAAACAGAGATGTGTTTGAGAAATTCTGTACGTTTATCTGTTGTAGCAGCCAATTAAAGGCGAATCAGGTTATACTTCCAGGAGAGTAGACAGTTGAATACAGTGAATACACAAAGGAGTATCACAGAAGGAAAAGACAATATACACATAACCAAAAAAAATTAAGGGTTTCCTGCTAGGTGATATGCCAGAAAAGATACAGAATTCAAAAAAATACGTATAGGAATTCCTAGTAACATATAGGCTACCGAGACCAAGTCATCAATAGAAACTATGCAGCATCCAATAACAAGGTTGAATCGTAATGAAAAACCTCCCAAGAAGGAAAAGCCCAGGACCAGATGGCTTCATTAGTGAATTCTACCAAACATTGCAAAGAGCATCAGTGCCAATCCTTCTCAGATTCTCCCACAATTTGTAGAGGAGGGAACACACCCAAACTCATTTTATATGGCCAGCATCATCCTGATACCAAAGCCAGATCGTAACACTACAAGAAAACTGCAGACCAATCTCCCTGCTGAATATAGATGTAAAAATTCTCAAAATATTAGCAAACTGAACTCAACTCGTACATTAAAAGAATCTTGCACCACAGTCAAGTGGGATTTGTCTGTGGGGTGCAAGGATGGTTCAACATATACAAGTCAATAAAATGATATACCACATCAATAGAATGAAAGATAAAAATCATATGATCAACTCTTACCATAAGAATGGTCATTATATAATGAGAAAGAGGAACGGGCTAACGCTCCCGTGCTAATTATTTTGCTATCAAAACGTGTACATCTTAAACTTACAAAATGATGTCAACTATTTCTCAATAAAACTGGAAAAATAAGATTTTAAAAACAAGTTTAGAAGTATTTGTCGATTCTACTTTTTAAATGTCATTAATATATTGCTGTTTTTTCTTTAATAATTTGTTCTCCCTTGCATAGGTCACTTAGGGAGGATATACTTCTATAATACCCATTATCAAAATCTTTAATAAAATGTTAAAATTTTAAATGATTATGATTTCTTAGAGAAAAGAAACACCAATACCTTGTACTTTGTCTTAATTCTGTGGTTTTTAATCTTCTGTATCTAAAGGTTTGCCTAAGTATTAGTAAATAAAGGAGAAGCTGGAGAAATGTAGAACAGAGAAGATACTATTTTATTTATGCAACAACTATAATATGCAAACAGTGACAACATTTAGGGATATGGCTACTTCCCATTGAAGACCTCATTATGAACAGGCCAATGAAGAAAAGAAAGGTAATTGTGACCAGTTATTTTGGAATTAGGATGTGTGTTTAAAGAAAAAAATGCATATGAATAATCCTAAAATGAGCAGTTAGGGGAAATGTGACTACAGTTCATCCTTAGCCTTCTAATAATTTTAGAATGAACGGCATGCGGTTCCTCCTGTCTGACAAGCACGGGTAGACACCAGCCAAGTGAATTCTTTTCGAATATAACTTGCCAGCTACACAAGTAATTCATTTAGAAAACATACACATGAATATTAGCTTTCACACATTCACTACTTTATCCACGGATATGTGATCAAAGAGTAAAAGAAAATTGGCCCCAACGTTATGTTTTGAAAATGAAATGATTTTAAAATGGTAAAACTATTTCATTAAGAAAGAGTCAAAGGATGGAAGTGGCTGCGTGAGCTCTCAAGCTCTGTACTGGAATCTACAGAGACAACCATTCTCCGGAAAACCACTCTAACACGGCGACCCAACTATTCCACACATTCCCCAATTCACCACCAGCTTCCACGTCTTCAGAAGACTGATCCCATCTGACATCATGTCGAGAGCTCCGGGGATCATGTGGCTGCACTGGGGGTTTTACTGCAAGTGAAACGGGAACCACTGGAGAATTTACACAGAAATGAAATGATCTGACTGACTTACATCATCAAGGGATCACTGGAGGCTCTGAGCAAAGGCAGAAGCAAAGAGACCAAGCAAAAAAGGGACCGAGCAAGAGATGGGGTCAGGAGCACGGCAGTGGCAGCTCAGAGAGCAAACGGGCCGCATCATCGCCAACACCGGGAGCGTAGACGACAGCCTTCCAGAGAGGCTCCACCAGCTCCCAGAGCTACGCAAGTTCAGGTCCCCGTGACAAATCCCTTATTAATATACGTAACGGGGCGGGGGAGGCAGGATGAGACAATACGTACGTATATACGTCCTGGCGGTTCTACTTCTGATCACATCCTGACACACACAGCAAGGTAAGTAAAATCTGAGCAACATTTAGGAAGTAAAATAAATATTAACCTAATCACCGACTCGACAGCAGCGAGGAGGCCTGAAGCAGATGAAGAAGTGAGCATGATCGGATGGACGGCGGCGGCATCACCAAGACTGATGATGGGAGAGAGGTAGTGAGTTTAGTGAGTTTACGTGGGAAGCCCAGTCCCCACGTGAATCTAATGTGCGATGTTACAGTGTATTCGGTCAGCATGTACTCCCATGTTTTTTTTTTTTTAAATAGGTGTTTATTCACTAGATACCTATTTGCTTTTTTAATAAATTTATTTTATTTTTGGCTGCATTGGGTATTTGTTGCTGCACGCAGGCTTTTCTCTATTTGCGGTGACCCGGGGCTACTCTTCATTGCAGTGGCTGCTCTTGTTACAGAGCACGGGCTCTAGGCACACGGGCTTCCGTAGTTGTGGCACGCAGGCTCAAGAGTTGTGGCTCGTGGGCTCTAGAGTGCAGGCTCAGTAGTTGTGGCGCACGGGGCTTAGTTGCTCCGTGGCATGTGGGATCTTCCTGGACCAGGGCTCGAACCCGTGTCCCCTGCATTGACCGGCGGATTCTTAACCACTGCGCCACCAGGGAAGCCCTACTCCCATGTTAATTCAAAGAGCAAGTTGGAAAAGGAACATTCTAAGAGCCAAGAAGAGAACCAGCAAGAGATGGTGTCCAGTAGCCCCGGGTGAAGAATTTGAAGATGGAAGGAGCAGGGAACGGGGTCAATTGCAGGAGGTTTAAATAAGGAAGAAAGTGTAGAAGAGGACATTTGCAGTTAACAATTAAGGAATTATTAATGACCCTAGTTAGCAGTTTCCATTTTATGTTTACATTTATTTTATTAACAATAGGGAATGAAAAACAGTCCCCGAAATGGGTTATTAATGTGTCCTGTTCGTGATTTTGTGTGCATTACATAAAATCTACCTGAGAAGACTATCTTTAAGAAAAAATATGGCTTCTATTCTGCATCCGCCTTGGAGACCAGCATAATGCAAAACACCTACAATGTGCTTGATGTTTGACTGGACACTGTTTTGTAATCGTCGTCCCTCTTGTCCGCCCCCCTCTGCAATGCTTTTGATCTTCCCTTGCCGAGTCTCATTTCCCACATCTTATACACCTGACCCTATCTCCCTTCTGTATCTGTAGGTTCTTCTCCAATTTTTAAGTAACGTAGTGAACTACTGAGTATTCCAATACGAACAGCTCTTCAAGATGTACTGAGAACAATCAGTCGTTTTACAAGTTTCAGGGATCACTATGCCCTCCCCAGAGTTCAAAGCACTCCTTGCAGAATGTTAAGCGGAGTACAGACGTTCTTAAAATATACTGACGGTAAATTGTGAAATATTCGCTTATGGAAATGAGAGCAAATGTTAGAAGTAAAAATAAAACAGCAAAATTAATATTTTAAACATGGATATTATGTTCCGGAAACTGTTGCAAATATTTTATGTGCATTATCTCACTTTTCGTAACAACTCTGTAGATACTATTATCCCAGAATTATGGATTAGCAAACTCAAGAACAGAGAGGTTAAATAAACTTTCCCAAATTTACACTAGTAACAATTGAAAAAAAATGAAGTCCTTCTGAGTCCAGGCCCAAGATACCGATGTGTGTGGCAGTGCACACACCAAATAAGAGATACCCACCTTGGAATTCATGCAAGTATCACACGTCACTCAAGAGCACAACATGGCACCAATGAAATTTCTGTTTTTAAAAAAGTTGGCATTTTACTGTCATTAGAAAAATCAGCTGTATTTTCTCTGAAGGCAAATGAACACGTTCCACATTCGAAATAAGTCCGATCACAGTCCTTGGTAACCTCATAAAAAGTCATTTTAGGGTTTCCCTGGTGGCGCAGTGGTTGAGAGTCTGCCTGCCGATGCAGGGGAAATGGGTTCGTGCCCCGGTCCGGGAAGATCCCACATGCCGCGGAGTGGCTGGGCCCGTGAGCCATGGCCGCTGAGCCTGCGCGTCCGGAGCCTGTGCTCCGCAACGGGAGAGGCCACAGCAGTGAGAGGCCCGCGTACCGCAAAAGAAAAAAAAAAGTCATTTTCGAAGGTGAAATCTTAAGTTACTAAAATTTTCCTGGTTATAAAAACTCTCACATTTTTTAAACCGCCAAGATAATAATCCACTTGTGTTAGATCAAGATTATCACACCCCACAAGACAATGTGGAGGTGATGGAGAGGAAGGGCAGAGTGAGTAGTTCTTGGAAGGAAAACTGTCTAGAAAAGTAATAGGCGGTTGCAATTGCTTCCTGAAAAGCAAGGGAAAATGCAAGTCCCCCCCACAACGGGGGAAACTGGAGCAAACCTGCAACACCTGCTCACAGGTTTCCGAGAAAGCAGGAAACCCAGCACTCAATGCCTTGACTGTTATCCATGGATGCAGCGCAGGACGCAGAAAGGGGACCTGGGCCTCATGACAATGACACAGATGCTTTGTACTGAGACTACTTCACTACACCACCCCTCCTTCCCCGTCAGCTCCCGACGGCTGCACCAGCTCACAGAAGCGAATGCAGAAGTGACCAAGTAGGCACACCAAGGAGGCCCCGGCCAGGAAGAGGGTCCAGTGATAAACGCTTGGTTAGATGTCTAGAGATGCAATCCTTCGGGCTAATCTGGTAACTTGTAAGATAAGGAGGATCACACACTGAAGTATATCTCATCCCTCACACCTGCCTGTTAGCTATTATTTTAGTAAAAATGCTTTCCTCCAATTGCTAAGGGAATGGGAGCTTTGAAGGAGAAGGTAAAGAAGGATTTTGGAGGATTGAACCGTATCATTTGGGAGTGAGTTAGGAACACTCAGGCTCTACCAGAGGCTTCCATCAACCAAGGATGACCAGCAATGGGTAGAAAACATGCTGCTATAAGAAGGTTTCGTTTTTACAAATTTCTCAGTCAAAACTTGGCTAAAAGGAAATATGTCTAGTATAGGAAACCACCTTGGAGCTGGGTTTGACCACAATGGGCCATTCCTTTCTATCTGTAGAACCAGCAAAATAAAAGAGAGAGAGAGAGAGAGAGACATCAGTGCCGAGGACATGCCCACGACAAGGGTAAGTGAGAAGACACAGACCCCTCCCCAACTCCCAGGCTCCCTGATTCCACAGGGAGGTGGGTCAGAATTTCACTGAGAAACGCAGTCTTGCATGTTAAGAATCAGCTGGGGGGAGACCAGAGTCAGCCTGCCTGCATTTCTTACCGTTAACCGAGGAAGGGGATGGATCACCCCTCGAGCACCTTCCCTAACACCAGGTAAAGACACTTCTCCTAAGCCATCATTCCTCTTTCCACAGGCATCTTCTTTCTGGAACAAAGATCTTCTAGGATGCCCGATCCCTAGCACAGCACGAGCCACAATTACCTTGATTCAGACACTCTTACGGTCAATGTCTTGCCAACGTGTCTGCTCTGGCCTTCACAGAGAATCGCACCGGGCAGCAGCTTCTCAGAAGCTAGATTCTGCCACCACGTAGGACCACGTGACTGGCTCCTGCAGATGGAAGTGACCCGAGGCACTTCCTGGTCTGGCCCCTGAAACGCCCACCCCGGCACTGCCCTGTGCTTCTCCCTCTGCTAGAACAGCTCCTCCCCCACCCAGGGGGGCTTAGAAGCCATTCGTTGAAGGTGCTGAAGGCCCTCCCACCAGCGCCAGGACGTCTGTGTGAAGGGGCTGCCCTGCTGGCCTAGACAACCCTCCGGTATTTTAGTTTCTATTGTGTCTGAGCCATTAATCACTTGGGGGCCGGTTTCTTATTGGATCAAGTCCCCCCACTAACAGACACACCTAGAACAGCAGGACCTCCTGAGGCGCCGCCTGCCCCCGCGCTTTGATGTGAGTGCGAAGCTTGCCCATCCCATTGCAGCTTCCCTTCCTTTGTGATGAGGCCTCACCTGTTCGGCCTCCGGCACAGGTAGTCAGGGATGATAATGCAGTAAAGAAATTGAGAAATGCTCAGGGGGGTCATTTCAGAAAGATTAAAACAGCCTAATGGATGAGCAGTACCCTGCTCCTCTGCTACCATAAAGGACAGGTATTAACACCAACGATTATTGTTAAGGACAACTCTGACCCTGGGGGGTGGGTAGAAATCATCCGGCTTCACTTACAACCATTTGGCTTCCCGCACCCCAGTGGCTTTTCAGAAAGCCCAATTAGTTCTGTGGGAAATGTAACTGGAGACAAAGATACAAGCATGAGAGAAAAATGTGAGCGATACCTTTCATTTCCTTAAAGTTAAATATCCCTTTTTGTTCCCAGCAATATCACGCCAGCCATTCAGTCTCAGAGGGAGAGAGGTGATTTCATTGGCCCCTAGAAACTGCACTGAGCCCCAGGAACCGTGATGCAGAATCACGCTGTGTGACAATGGCTTTTCTGTCACTCCCCAGCTCTTTCCCGTGTCCCTCTTCACCCCATTCAGTTTTTAATTTGCTTGTCATACAATCCCTCTAACCTCGCCTATAAACGAAAAAATAAAAGCTCTCAGCAAGACAGCATCGCTGTACCCCAGAGCGCTTAAAACGGGTGTGTTTCACTCCGTTTGCATAATCCTTGCTGCGGCAGCTGCTGCAAACCACCAATCCCCCGACCCAGTCAGAGATGCCCACTTCCTACGATCCCCTTGCTGGGGTTGTCAACACACAAGATCCCCTTTTTGAAGTTTTCAGCATCTCCCCCCCAACAATTTACCTTAGGCCACCCTGTCACACGTCTCAGCCGCTTCAGAGACTGACATCCACTCAAGAGGGTTTGCTGCTTGACGAACTCACGTCTGCCTCAAAGGAGGGCTGGGCGGCCTCTCTCCCTTGGTCTGTGCCGGAACAGTCATGCCAAGGTTGATTTTAGAATCAGAATTGTGGTGCTTCAAGGAATCTTACAAACCCTGTAGGACAACTCTCTGTGGGATCTACAGGTTAAGCGACTTGCTTGAGGGCCACCGGATTAACCAGTGGAACGTCAGCTACGTTAACCCAAGGCGCCTGGTTCCCAGTTCTCCTTCTTCTCTGTGCTGTTATGAGGACTGATATTATGAAACCCTGTACCATCTAAAAGATTAGGGCGAAGATCGGTTTATGCCTGTGCTGCCCTATTTCCAATATTAATTAGCGAGTTCCTCGCGTGACTCATGTCAGTGATGCTGCACAGCTCGCTTTATGCAAATTTCTCTCAAGTTTAACTTCTGGTTGGAAACACAGGAAAAGTTCAGCACTGGACCTTCCAGTCAACATCAACCTACCATACAAGCACATGACCAATAATGAATCAAGAGGAAACTTTATTGGTAGGACGTTTTAAAAAAATGTAAACACAAGTATCTATCATTATGGCTAAAATCCATAACATAACAGTACCAAATTCTGGAGGAGATGTGGAGCAACAGGAACTCTCGTTCACTGCTGGTGGGCATGCAGAATGGCCCAGCCGCATTGGAAGACAGTTTGTCAGGTTCTTACAAAGCCAAACAGAGGCTTATCATCCGATCCAGCAATCATACTCCTACGTATTTACCCAAGTAAGTTAACTTTTGTTCACACAAAAACCTGTACATGAATGTTGATAGCAGCTTTATTGATAACTGTCAAAAACTGGTAGTAACCAAGATGTCCTTCAATAGGTGAGTCAATAAACTATGATACACCCAAATAACAGATTATTATTCAGTGATAAAAAATGAACTGTATCAAGCCATGAAAAGATGGAGGAACCTTCAGTATACACTGCTGAGTGAAAGAAGCCCATCTGTGAAGACTACATACTGTATGATTCTAATTGAAATTCTGGAAAAGGCGAACTTAAAGAGAAATTATAAGGATTAGTGGCCGCCACGGTTTCAGAGGGAGGTGATGAGGTAGAGCACAGGTCATTTTTAGGGTGGTGAGACTATTCTGTATGACACTGTAACAGTGGATACATGACATGAATTTCCCAACACAAAACTGTACAGAGTGAGCCCTAATGTAAACTATAGACTTTAGATAATTATGTATTAATATTAGTTCAATATATTATAAAATATTATATAATTATACCAAAATACAAGATGTTAATAGGGGAAATTGTGTCCCGAGGGGGAAAATGAGAATTCTGCTCAATTTTTCTATGAGCATAAGACTGCTTTAAGAGTAAAGGCTATTTTTTAAAATGTAAACACTGCATATTCAACATGAAAAGCATTACCATGTCGATATAGTTCTTGCTGACATAATCTTCCAACTGCAAATGTTCTCATCTTTCAATCCAAGTTACTGAGGCCATCCCCAAGCCTCTTCAATCACTTACGGTAAATTATTTAAATCGTAAATCACTGCCCTTGTGGATAGTACCTTCTAATGATAACAGTATCATACATTCATGTATTGCTCACATAATTGCCACGTATTGCTCTAAATTCTTCATATGTGTTAACACTCACAAAACTACAAGGAATGAGGTCATTAGTATCATCCTCACACAGATGTGAGAACTCTGGCTCCTAGAGACTAAGGTACTTGCCATAGTTAGAGACAGAAAGGTTCTCAAAGAACTGACATTTGAACCCAGACCATCTGGTTCTGAGATACCTGCTCATAACCATTGCATCAGAGCAGATAAAACTAAGGTGAAACTTATGAATCTGACAAGTGATTACAGTTCTTCCCAGAGAACCCAAAACTCAGTGGCAGAAACTAAGGAAACAAAAATGAACCAAGTAAGATTAGGAGCCTCAAAATCTATCAACTAACGAACTGTGTTAAAGGGCTGGAACAGCAAAGGAGACGTAAAGGAGATCTTGGGGGATCAGACTTCAGACAAGACTTCATCTAAAAGACCCTTAAAGGCAGGAGGCGGAGCAGAGGGGCACAAAGGAGCACTCGTATTTGGGAAGCGCGAGTAGTTGGACAAACCCGCCTGAGTGTGAGAAGATGGTCCAAGATTAGGCGAGCCTGGATCCGATCAGGGAGAACATTCTGCGCTCGTGGTTCTCCAAGCGTGGTCCCTCAGCCAGCAGCAGCGGCATCACCTGGGAACTGTAAATACGCAAGTTCTCGGGCTCCATCCTCAGTTTCAGCATCCACACAGCCGACCCTTGAACAAGGGTCGTGGGGGTGGGGGTCGGGAGGCTGACCCTCCGAACAGTTGAAAAGCTGCGTGTAATATGCCCCCCATACACAGGGTTCCTCTCTACCCGATGTTCCTCAATCTCTGCAGTTCCCCATCCGAGGAGTCAACGAACCGGGGACTGTGTAGTATTCTATAGTATTTACTACTGAAAAATATCTGTATATAAGTGGACCCACGCAGCTCAAACCCATGTTGTTTAAGGATTAACTATGTTAAAGCCCTCCAGGTGACTCTGATGCAGGCTAAATCCTGAGAACCACGAAGTCAAACATGTGGATGTCATTTGGTATGAGATCGAAAGCTACAGAAGGATTTTATGAAGGGGAGAAACAGGTGTAGCTAGTAAAATCTACTCAGCTAGTCCAGATAAGAGTTCCATGGTCATTCTAACCTGTTTAGAAAATCTAGAAGATTACACAATCGACTGATTACGTGACTCCCCAACTTACAAAAATTTGTCCCTGATGCTGTTAGTTACTTTAATAAAGAGTTATTGGACTTCAGTCTCTTTATTTCTTTGGCCAATAACTAATACCTCACAGCATCCCCATCTCAGACTTACATATAGATATACATTCCACTTATAAGAAATACTCTGCTATGAACCCAGAGAACATATTTGAAACTAAAAAATAAAGCCTTTGGGAGTCATTGAAGAGGCCCTTGTTTTGTTCCTGTTCTTTTTTTTTTCCCCCTTTTAAAGTCCCCATTTTAAAACTGGCTGGGGGCTACCTCCATTTTATAACGAATCCATCCCCTTTAAAATTCCAGAGAATCTCACTGGTCTGTGAGGACAGAATTGGGTTTTGGTGGGGGTGGGGGGCACTGTGTCGTTCACCTTGTTTCCTCTCCTCTTTTGGAAGAAAGGCTCTTGCATTACCCCAGCTGGTTCAAGATTAAGAATTTGGAGGCTTTCAACAATAAAAATCACCTGACAAGGTAAAGTCTTTAAAAACATTGGTTCATGGAGAAATGAAAATTATGATTGTACTAAGGACAGAGCTGACAATCCTAAGAAGTTACCATCCTGTTGTTGGCAACCTTAGGTTATGCGAAGAGGGATTCGCCATACCTCTAGGGAAAAGATTTGAGGAAACTATTGTTATTGCCATAAAAAATCTGTTCCCACCTACGCTGTTCTTGGTTAGCCACTGCCTTAGGAATCTACTGGAGACCCCCAAGTTTGAGATAACTATGTAATTAGGTAGGTTGCTTCCTTGTGTGCTCTATTCCATTTGTTTATGGCTTTCCAGTTTATATGCCTAAAGGATTATGGGGAAATGGAACCACTCGCTTACTAGAAAGGAATTCATGACAAAAATAAACCCATCACTTTGATTTATGTGATTTCTAGGGCCACTAGAATGGAATTTGCTCTCTTCCTGGTAAGTACCTTGAACTTCCCACCTGTGCCTTCATAACCACATCTGTCTAGCACATGACACACTCCAAGCCCGAGAGGCATTTATCAGTCAGCTATTCAAAGGACAATACACTTTAGAACAGGTGTTAATACTTAGCTCCCCTGCCTCTGGCCTGCCTACTAAAGAAACATCAATCCCACTTTCTCCTTTCCTACCTAGGATTTTTAACTATATGCACCTTTTACTGGTTTTCTAGTTTAATTCATTTTCCATGTGAATAGAAAATAATCTACCATCAAAATAAATGATGTGAGTGGTCTTAATAGTAACTACCACTTCTAAGCAACCATAAAATAGACTTGATATATTATGACAAAGCAAATGATTTTTTGTGGAAACAATAGATTTTAGAACACTGTCTTGAAATCATGACTGAATAAAAAGTCATTAGGATGTCTCAAACAAGTAATGTGTGTTTAACTTTAAATCAAATTACATTTATTGAGACAATTAACCAACTATATGAAAATATCTGTCTTTAGGACAAATTAACAAGGAATACAATAAATCTCTTCCCCAAACACCATTTTTCATTTTTCTGGTTATAGAAAATTCAAAACAAATGCCAATCTCTTAGCTTACATTTTTTAAAATAACACAATTAAAGTTAAGTCCTTCCATTTTAGATTCAGAGACAAATCCATTGATAAATTATTGAAAATATAACTTTAAAAGACAATATTCTTGTTTTTATCACCTTTATTCAACCGGTTCTCATTTATGTTGCTTACAGACATGAGATTCCAATCTGGACTAGCTTTTGGGTTATACTGAACATGCTTTTAAGAAATATTGAAACAGGCTGGGACCTGGGACCCTTACTGCAGGGCTTGCACCTGGACAAACGTCTCCACGAGCAACAGATACATAGAAACTCTAAGGGACTAGAAATGACCGACAGCACGCGCAATTGGGGCAAATTATGAACAGCAAGACACAAAAAGGCCAAAAAGCCATTTCTGAGGTGCTGGGAGCAAAAGCAGGGTCCTGCGCATGATGCCGACACACAGCATCGCCAAGGGGGTGGGCGGACCACCTAAGACCCCCTCCAGCCCGACCCAACAATCCGCTCCCACCCGCATCCCATTTAAGGCATCAGCCCACCCCACTCAGGGAGCAGCAAGGGCACCTGGTACTCGTTGCCGCCCCCTCGTGCTGCAGCAAGAGGCGCCGAAAAGCCTCGCCTGAATGCCTCCCTCTGGCCTCTGATCAATTCTACTGATTAGAGTCCCAGAACCTGCAGTGGGAACTATTACAGAGCAGCACAGTTCTACACGTTATTAAGCTTACCAAATTCAACCCCTCATCAGAAACTCCAGACTTTCCAAGAAAGTGGGCAAAAATTCGTTAGCTCTCACCGCACATTTTATACTTGGCCTGATTTGTTAGAAAGTTCTTCCTCACACTGACCTCAAATCACTTAAATTTCAATCTGTGTGGTTTCTAATTCTATCACTTGGGACTCAACAGTGCATCTTATTTTTTAAGAGTATCATGTTCTCTTATTTTCTTCTCTTCCAACAAGTTATTTTTTAACTGTTCTCAACATGCCAAAGTTTTAAGCCCTTTTGCATCCATTTCATTCACTTAGAGAAAAATCACATATTTAAAACCATGCCGTTGAGACCTGAAAGTACTTGATTTTCTCTTCACATTATGAGTAACTACTATAAACCATGCCCTGGCCTTGATGCTCTGGGTACAGTTTAAAAAATTAAGGATTCAGGGCTTCCCTGGTGCCGCAGTGGTTGAGAGTCCGCCTGCCGATGCAGGGGACGCGGGTTCGTGCCCCGGTCTGGGAAGATCCCACATGCCGCGGAGCGGCTGGGCCCGTGAGCCATGGCCGCTGAGCCTGCGCGTCCAGAGCCTGTGCTCCGCAACGGGAGAGGCCACAACAGTGAGAGGCCCGCGTACCGTATATTAAAAAAAAGAAAAAAAAAAAAAGGATTCAGCCTACCAGACTTAAGTCTTATTTTTATTAGAAGCCTAATATATTACATTTCTGCTAGTTTTTATGCACCTTTCCTCACATAACGCTTGAAATTAACAAAGGTTTTTTGCCTTTTAATGTTAGTAGTTGCTAAGTCTCATCTCCCACACTCTCTACTTTAAGATACACTGATAGTAAAAGCCAGCTCAGGCAGTATTCTTTGTAAAGGTAAATAATAACGAGAAGGCTACAAAGCAACAGAGTTTGCTGTAAGACTGAGGTTAACTGGAACAAAACATTTGAAAATATACTTGTCGGTATATGTAATAGGAAACATGAAAGTGTTTAGACCACTTAATTTCTGAATTGAAATTTCCATTTTGGTGAGCCTGTCCTCAGGAAATATTGAGAGCAAATGCATAAAGATGTATGGAACGGCAGTATTTTTAAAATTGATTTTTTTGGTGAAAGTGAAACATAAGTAGTTTTTTAAATGGGAAACCACTATAATAATTACAATTGTTAAAATCAAACACAAATGGAGACCAGACTTGGAAACTTCCTGAGCAGACAAAACCACTTTACTCATACAAGCAACGCTTAATTTAGCTTATTTTGCAAGACAAGTGAGACTTAACCTCCTACACCTCGTTAATGCCTCTGAAAATCATAAGCGAAACTTAAATTTTTCCCCCAAGTTGATAGACGCTAACCAATTCCTTACCATCAAAAAAACGCTAATATTATAACCACTGTGAGGAATACACAGTCGCTGCCTCCTTACTGTATAGCCTCCTTTATAACACGCCTCTGAGGCTCAGTCCATGTTTGGTTTCAGGGCTCCCGGTTCACCAACTTTGTGTGTGTGCACAATAAATTTTTACTAATTACTTACCTCAGTGATTCAGTGGTTTCACCTCTGCTATTTCTGAACTTTTGACACAATTATGTAAAAACACAAAACTCTGGATGGAAAACCAATGATAACAAATACATATTCTCATTACACCAGCTTGGATTTTTAGTGCATTTAGAAAATATATTTTCAATTCACCCAATATACTGTAATGCTTTTACATTTATTATAAATTTTTGCCTTCGGAGTCATGAGACTTGGGCCAGCTCCCAGCTCGTCCACTTGCTAGTTGAGGCCAAGTAACTGAACTATTTTAAGTTTTAGTTTCCTCATCTCTAAACCTGCGGTAAGGACGCTTATTTTACAAGGTTCCAGTAACTAAATATTTCTCCAGAGGTCTAAACAACCATGTTAGCACTTTGCAAAACTGTGTCAGCATGACTAATGAAAAGTTTCTCCTGCTTTGGTTTGGTTTTTCCCCTCAAAAAACAACCATATAAACGTTGTGAACCAAAGAAAACAACCAGTAGGTCTACTAACCTTGTGTATCTCTCAAGGGCCACACAAAGAGCAAAAAGAAAACAAAAAGGGAAGCAGAAAATCATAACAAGGTTGGAAAGCATGACGTGGAAAATCTACACTCCGAAATTCTGAAAAACAGACGGATGGAAAACATAAAAGCCAGGAGAAACACTCACCCAAGAGAGCAGAGGAAAGCGTAGTCCTTCCCAGAAGAGCTCTGAGCAAACTGAAGCCGAGAAGCAACCTGTATAAGAAGCAGGTGTGCACCTCCCGCCCACGGGCAGGGTAACCACTGACAACCTTAATTGCCGACAGCTGGCCAGTGGGTGCTGCCTCTCCCCGTTCCTCGGGCCCAGGGCTGCTTAACCACTAACAAGGTCAATTCCTGACAGCTGGTCACATGGCTGCTGCTTCTCCCCATTCCTGGGTTCTGCCGGGTGGAAAAAAGCTTTAACTTCTTGAATAAAACTTGAGAACCACTCTCCAAGAAAAGTGGTTTGTCTAGGCAGCCACTGGGCGCTCAAGCCCAAGTGAAAGAGCAAAGCTTGAGGAAACTCTGGGCTTTGTATCAGATGCTGAAAAAAAAACAAAGAAAGAAAGAAATCGCATGTGTAACAAAAATGTCGAAGGCAGCTTTACGCGGGAATAAATGCAAGTGTTGTCCCTGGAGATTCGGAGCCTTTATGTTGGCATTTGGGGGGATCTGCAGCCTGGCTCCCTCTGTGTTCTACCCAAACCCAGGCCCACTTCCCAAAGCCACCCCATGGGTCCTTCCATTAAAAGGAACGGACTGTTAGGAAAACGTGTCCACAGCAGCAAAGGAAAACGCGTCCACAGCAGCAAAGGAAAACCACCCAAGCCAGCTTATATCCATCAACCTAATTCTTCACGGTAATAGGCTGTAAGGGTTGATCACCGAGTTTCTGAGGAAAATGAATAGAATGTGTTAAATACAAGACAGCAGGCCCAAAATGGAGTCACTTACGCTAAGCTACATGTGGCCAAACCAGGACAAACTTGATTACAGTTTCGGCTCTCCGGGAAATGGGATCTTAAACCAGTCAGTCAGGAATCAGCTGATCAGCGGTAGTTACGTAACCTGCCTGAGACGCCCCTGCCGTCCCCTGAAGAAAAGTAACTTTGCAATAACCAACCTGCTCTTTTTGCAAAGTATAACTTCCTTGTTCCCACTCCACTCTGCCTGTAAAACTCTCATTTTGTGCAGCTCTTTGGAGTTCCTTTCTACCTGCTAGATTGGATGCTGCCCAACTCGAATGGACTTTTGCTCAAATGAATTGTTAAAATGTTTCATATGCCTCAGTTTATCTTTTAACACATGAAAAACACTATCAACACTCAGTCAGTTCCTAATCCAACAATCATAGCTATAGCCATTTAATTTTTAAACACAACGAAACAGATGCTTTGCAATTATTCATACACTTCTGCCAACAAGGTTCCCTGATGGATGGCGCCTCATCAGCGAAAGAAACTCAGTGAATCTGATGTGATTTGCTCATAGCAAACTGCTGTCTGCGCCTGGTGTGTCTTAGGTCTACACGCAAACATTCCATTCTTTGAATCGTATGAATACAAATCCTGCCAGAGATCAAGGTTAAGCACACGAATCTCTACTTTTCTAAATGACATTGTCCCCAGTTTAAAAATCAGAATGACATTGTCTTGACATTTCTCCCATTTTCCACGTTTCAAAAATGACCCACCTGATTCAGCAATTTCCAATTTCATTTGCAAATGCCTTTGGGAGGGTAGGAAGAAATTTGAGCCCAACACTTGACTATTTTGAAAAATAACATTTTGTGTATCTGCACAAGAGTTTTATATTATTATTTTTTTATTATCCATAATAAATCTATGAGTCAGATACTTTTTCCCCATTTTTAAGATAAGAAGGATAGAAGAATGATGCTCGAAGAAGCAAGAAATTTCCTAAAGTCCAAGAACTAGTGACAATGCCAAGTTCCGATATATGTCCATTTGGGGAAAAACAGTCCTCTTTTGGTTTTTATCTATACTTTTTTCACACTTTTTTTGTGTGTGTGAAAATAACTTAGAAGATAGAAATAGAGTAGCGGTTTAAAAGGTCAACACTTATCATTTCACAATAAACTCTAATAGCAAAACCTTCCTCTTCTGATCTTTGTAAAATGAAAAACTAATGAGATTAAATAAATAAATGAATAGACCTGTGTTGCTAGCATTTTGGCGTCTGCTCATTTCAGGACACAGTCTTCCTTACACCCTACAGCTCTGTGCCAACACTTGCTATTCGCTCTTGAGTAGGGAAACCCATCACGTCTTCTCTGTCTTGTACACATCCTTTCAGAAATGGGAACTAAGAAGCTCCTACACAAACAACCAGATTGGCATCTTTAGATACTGCACCCTGTTCATCACAGGGAAGTTAAATAATTGCACATTGGATTGAATTCCAAGAGGAACTCAACTCTCTCAAGCGATTTCTTTTCCAGAAACTTGTGCTTTGAAATGAAGCTGACATTTCACTTAAGCTTTTGAAATCTGCTATCATAGAGGAGAGCAAAGCAGTCTGGTTATTTTCAATTTCTCCTTCCTTGACGATAATACACCCTTGGCTAAAATAGTCACACTTCCTTAAGTTCCCTCACCAACTCCTGTTAGACTGCGTTCAGAGAATCAGTTCAGTCAATTGTTTCCCATGTCTTTGCAGTTCTCAAATTCTGTGTGTATGTAAGTATAACCAAGTATCATCGAGGATGCCTGGTTTTAAGAATCAGAAACTTTGGTCCCACAGCAGAATTTATAGAATCCTTGGAATGCCCAAGAGTCTGAATTATAAAATATCTACTGCAAGATTTTTAGTGTGGGTGTTGCATATTCACATTTTGAGAAACAATGTTCTACCTTGCAAGAAATAAAATTCTCAGAAAGATCCATCAGGATGTTCCCTGATTCTCTACATTTAGCCCAAGAAGTGATCCGGCCGATGCCCAGAGAGCAGACACTGAGAGCTTGCCTGCATCTCTTCTGCACCTGTCATTCATGTTATCAGTTTGTCCATCTGGCTACATAGTTCAATCACTTTCCTAGAATAACACTTGCTTTAATGTCTCTATTTAGCCACCTGAAATGTTCACTGATCTCTGCAATTTTCTGTGCAGTGTAGATATTTTTGATGCATAAGATTACATTGCCTTCTCCTTCCCAGCTTTCATTGTACAATGTATAAGCTTTCTTTGTGGTTGAATCTCAAGGACTTAGGACAGACCCTGGCAAACAGTAATTCCGTAAGTTGAGGGAATCACCATCTTTAATCCTGAATTCCTTTCTATACAACTTCACTGATACCAGTGCGGTAACATTCGCTATCCTGAGTCAAAATCTTAAGGTCTTTTTTCAGCTCACTTTTTACATGTCGTAATTGGGTAGCAAAGTATATATTGTACAGGATGTCACTACGAAATAAGGCTATAGACAGAACTAACAGAAATATTCAGGAGTGACTGTTTTCATAGCAAATATGTCCCCAAACAATATTAATTCTCTATTTTTCTTCCACAGACTCCTTTTCAGTATGTGTTAGTAACTCACCACAATTTCGTGTCAATAACAAACACAATACATAAAAGGAGGGGAATTTTGAGACTATAATCATTACTAGTTGTCCCTTAAATTATTTGACATTGGTACTATAGTATCCCTTTTATAGAAATATAGAAAAAATTAAGGAATACTACTGAATTAAGTCAAATGTATAGAAGCCATATACCTTGATGAAAATATACAAAAGCTGCATGTTTTCACACAGTGATTCCATTGAAACTTACTTACTCTATTGTTCCATGAGAATTCAGAGAACTAAATGCCCAGGGAGGCTGGGCAAAGTTACATCCTGTTGACCCTCACGAAGCTTTTGCCTCAAGTTACCAATATGTCCTCTGATCATCACTGATAACCTCTGTGAAGTCTAAAGGTTGAGGAGTGAGGTGGGCTTAGCAGCCTCCTGGGCCCCTTCTCCTAGGTCTAGATAGTATTCTAATCTCCAGTCCTCTCCTAGTACCCAAAACTTCCTCCAAAACAGGATGTTAGAACTTCCAATTATAGCTATTTTTATCTAAAAATTATGGGGAAAAAATCAATTCTACTAATGTTTACCATGTGGATTGAAAACGGATGTTCGCCCAGACAAAGTCTGTCATGAATATATAACCATTTGCACTGGTTCAAATTTGTGGAGTTATAGATTATATTTCCTAGCTTTTAATTAAAAACCACAAAATGGGAGGCTGGTTCTAAAATATGTCTGCAAAGAAATCAAAATTGAAGATAATATTAATAATGCAAGCACAATCAAACAGCAAAAAATATTCAATGTGACCATCATATTGTCCTAGTCCAAGCTCTTTGTTTTTATGAGTTTAAAAACAACGATGGTGGGGCTTCCCTGGAGGTCCAGTGGCTAAGATTCTGTACTTTCACTGCAGGGGGTGTGGGTTTGATCCCTGGTCAGGGAACTAAGATCCCACATGCTGCACGGAGTGGCCTAAATAAATAAATAAATAAATAAAGTGCTTTGAAAAAATTAAAAAATAAAAGCAATGATGGTGTAGTAATTAGTTCTGATAAAAGATCAAAAAATTGTATAAGAAAACTGCTTATCACTTGCAATATGCTTCTCTTTAAATGTATATTGTGAAATATTAGCTAATAATCAGTAATCCATTTTAAAATTAAGTATCAAGAACATGAAAACACCTCAATTTTTCAGCAAATGATAATAGAGTACCTTACAGAATTTCAAATGCTGAGGCTTTTTTGAGGTTTCTCGCTCAAAAATAGAAAACAAAAACCCATAAATTTGGAAAACACTTGTTCTTTCAGATGTATTAAAAATGGCTGAAATAATACATACATGAAGGACACCATAATAGCAAAGCAAAATGCATTCCTTTGTCTGCAAATACCGTTAGAAGACATGGAAAACATAGCTGAAAAATTGAAAAAACAATGTTAGAAAAAAATATGTAGAGTGGGGAAACTGTTACACAGTTGCCTGAAAATACAGATGTTGCTAATGTATGAAGCTTATAGTATTTTGGTACATTATAGATTCTCTTTCAACAATGAAACACACTGAAAAGCTACTTTCTGTAAGCCAATAGAAAGAAATATCGGGAAAGATATGGTCTCAATGCTAAATTAGTTCTTAGATAGAAAACAATGTTTTATGGAAAAATTGTGTAAACAACCATTGCTGGAGCAGCTGCTCCAGCTGAAACAAAGAGAGAATTCCAGAGTGAATCAATGAGCAAGTGAATTTCCTCACTGCGTTATTCATAAGGAAGCAAATGCAGCAAAATGCACAATGTGTTACAGGATGTCATGGATGTGGCAACTTTTACATAAACGGCACATTTAAAGCATATTAGGGTCATTACAACATCTGTAGTGAGATGGGAAACGACCATGAAACCCTTTTGTATCAGAGGTGCACTGGTTATCTTGGGATAAATTATCTAACTAGTTGTCAAAGTTCAGTGTTCCGAATTTACTAATCTTGTTTGTGAAGACAAGTGGCTATATGGACACTCTTCCCAGTTGAAGTTTAAACACACACACACACATGCTTCCTTCAACACAGAGATGACATTTTAACCACTGAGAAACGTAACCATTTGTACAAATAAACTTATGCTGTGGAGGTGATATTTTGAAAACAGTTGTTTAAGAACCACCTGGGTTCCAATCGTGTTAGCTGTTGCAATTACGGAGTCTCTGTGCTTCCGGTTCTTTATCTGAGAGGGAGATAATAAAACCTACTTCATAGGATTGTGGTTACGATCTGGTGAAATAATCGTAAGAAGAGCTTAGCCCAGCGTCTAATAAACGGAAATCATTCATTCAATACATGTCAGCTGATGTCAATGTCACTACCGCCACCACCACCACCACAGCCATCACAGATTTTACTAGCATGGTTCCCTTGCAGTGTGCCAATGTGCCCAGGTGGAAGGACAGTCCCCAGAACTCCCTTTCTTGTGTGTGTCTGGTTAGGATGGGCCACAGGGGAGATTCGGGGAGCTTCTGGAGGTTGGAAGAGAGGTAGCAGCCACTTTGAAGCACATGGACACTGTCGCTGATCTGCTGAATCACCCCATCAGTATACAGGAGCCCCGGGGCCAGGTGTGTGTCTCAGCACCATCAAGAAGGGCCCTGGGGGCTTGCCTGGTGGCGCAGTGGTTGAGAGTCCGCCTGCCGATGCAGGGGACACGGGTTCGTGCCCCGGTTCGTGTCCGGGAAGATCCCACATGCCGCGGAGCGGCTGGGCCCGTGAGCCATGGTCGCTGAGCCTGTGCTCCGCAACGGGAGAGGCCACAACAGTGAGAGGCCCGTGTACTGAAAAAAAAAAAAAAAAAAGAAGGGCCCTGGCAGCTGCTGGATACCCCCGTCAGCAAGGTCAGAGGCAGAGGCAGCAGGAACGGTAATGAGTGTCAGTGTGCCCTCGTGGGATCGCAGCATCCTCATTCTCCTCCCTTTCCCACTGTCTGCCCTGAACTTCAAGCTCCAGACTCTGAGACAGAGCCCAAAGGACCACTTAACCATGCGTCATCCTTGTGTAAGCCAATTCCACAGACACGCACTTGTGTACACACACACGCTAATACACCAGTCAAATGGCCTGCAGAAAGAAGATGTGGCACATATATACAATGGAATATCACTCAGCCATCAAAAGAAACGAAATTGCGTTATTTGTAGTGAGGTGGATGGACCTAGAGTCTGTCATACAGAGTGAAGTAAGTCAGAAAGAGAGACGCAAATATCATATATTAACGCATGTATGTGGAATCTAGAAAAATGGTACAGATGAACCTACTTGCAGGGCACGAATAGAGACGTAGACGTAGAGAACAGACATGTGGACACAGCGGGCGAAGGGGAGAGTGGGACGAATTGGGAGATTAAGATGGACATATATACACCACCATGCGTAAAATAGCTAGCTAGTGGGACATTAAGCACGATGAAGTATGAGCACTTTCCCTCGCACACCACGCACCCTTCCCCCTCACTGTGGCCCCATGACTAATCCTGCCCTTGACTGCATCTCTTCTTCAAGAAGGAAGGCAGGAACTTCCTAGCTTTACCCACTGCCAAAAACTCAAACTGGACCTTTCTACTTGTTTTATTTATTTTTTATTTTTTTAACATCTTTATTGGAGTATAATTGCTTTACAATGGTGTGTTAGTTTCTGCTGTATAACAAAGTGAATCAGCTATACGTATACATATATCCCCATATCCCCTCCTTGTTTTATTTTTTAATTGCAAAGAGAATATACAGAGAACTTTCAGCCTTATTGCTAACTACCATTGAGTATAAGACTGCCCTTTCCTGATCATTGTTCAACTATCCTACGGTATCTGCAGGGCTCCTGGAACCAACCTCAAATCCACTCCATCATCAATTTTCAGAATATCCTTCCACTGTTCAGAGTCATGGGCTCCAGGGAAAGACATTGGTGCGATTGTTCACATTCCTGTTTGGTCTTATCTCAGAGCTCAGATTTTTCATATTCCTTTTTTGGTCCAGCCGATCTCTATTCCTCCTCTTTTCCACATTTTTCTACATTAACCACTTCTTCCTCTTACATTATTTCTTTGTGTCTCCCAGCATGCTTCATAATCAGCGCTAGGCACATTCCTGGTAGCTAATAGCAACTTGTAGGGAATACCTGATTTATTATGGATGGATAGATGGATGGATGGATGGATGGATGGATGGATGGATGGATAGACAGACAGATAGATAGATAGACAGGCAGACTTTCGAGGTACACTTTTCTTGGGCAGGAGGTTTCTGATTACCATAAGGAAAATTATAAAAGGAGAGGCGAGTAGACAGTTTATCAAGGAAATATCCTACAAACCATTAAGCCAGATGGAGGAAATGAATGCTACGTTCCATACAGAGATCACAAAATTGTCATGAGATGAAGATTTAGTAGTTTACTCCTTGCTTCTAATGAGAGCAATTTTAAAAAGAAACAACTCTACTTCATTATAGTTAAGAACAGGAAAGATCTGGTCAGTGCTCTCGCAGGCTCCCCCTCCCTCCTTCCCCACCCTTAGGACTCTCCCGCTGCTTATAATTCACTTCCAAGACTTTGATAGCATCCTCATAATGGTCTTCTCAACAGTTTTACCATCAGAGCTTATTCCAAAAGTCCGATTAGCAGAATCCCTCCAAGAATGGAACCATTCTCTCAAGCATCATAAGCACTCTTAGAAAAGATCTGCAATGTCTAGCAAGCAATTAAAGTCCCGAAAACAGGCTGTGTAGCTATTCATCCTCATTAACAGATGGGAGAATACAGGTTGAATTACCTTATAGCAAATTATATGGGAAAGTAGAGAACATAATCATCTAACAAAAGACCTCATTAACTCCTCCCATTTTTCAAAGTACACTCCCAGTTGTCATTCTAGCTTCCAGAATAGACTGATATTCTAGAGTCAAAGCAGAGGGTTATTGCAGAATCAGAAGCAGCATTTTCTCTTTAAATCAACTCCATATGCTTCAACAAAAGCCCAGCTGAGAACATCCAGAGTGAGGTAAAAGCAGTGGTCATCCTTCTTGGATTTTATACTTTATAAAATATTCCTGAACCTTCAAAGGTGCTTCTTCACATCAGGAGAGTTTCCTGTATTCTCTGACACTGGGTGAATTTCATATCCAGACATTCTATGTTCAGTATATGAAGGATTTGAAGAGAAAACATAATTTCCTATTCAACATGCTTGAAAAACTTAGCTGTAATATATCAATTTCATTGTGATTAAAATATATCACAATGAAGTACAATATAATTTATTAGCCTTTTAAAGTTCACTAATTTATTTTGCATCATCCTTTGCCAGTGGGCTGTGATTTATTTGTATAGTCCAATTTTAAGGTCACTGTCTACTCCTGAGAACTACATTTCAAAACCTTTTACATTAAATCTTAATGACTATATTGATATTTATAAGAGAAAGTGGTCAAAAGGGTATATGAGACATGGCCTTTGAGAAAGACTTCCTATTTATTAATTTAGAAGTTATTTTGTTCTCTTTCTTAGGATCTCATAGCTCTCTGTGGCTCTGGGCTGTGGAGCAAACACTTCCTTTCTCAATAGTTCTCAATTAGTTCTCAGTCATCTTGGCCACTCTAGCCATCATTGCTGAATTTATTCTAGTGTTCAGAAGTTCAGGAATTATGTCACAAACGATGAAGCAAAGGGCAAGTTATCAGCATGGTTTGCTGGCTCGCCAGAAAACAGCAGAGCTGAATGGTCAGCTTCATGTGTCAGCTAAGGACACTTGGCTCTTCAAATGTCGCTCTCAGATGGAGGTTTTTGCTCATCTCCTTACCTCAAAAGCTGTAAGTGTTAAGGATGGATACGAAATAAATCCTTTAGAATCAATCACCAATCAAACAATCAAATGCAATCCATTAGAAAGTCAACTAATACTTATAATTTAAAACTTAAACAGAAATAATGAATTACAAATAGGGACATTTAATACATGGAGTGAGAAGAGAAGCTACATAGGACCTTTAGGGCTTTTTTTTTAATATATATTTTTCACTTTTTATGAAACAGTGCCCAAAACTACACAAATGACAAAGCTGGTGTGACTGACCTATCTGGATGGAATAGGACATAAAATGGGAGTTTATTGTTTCATTTTCACTGGGGGCCCAAAGACTTAGATCAGAACAACAAATGCTAACATTTCACATCCCAAAAAGAAGAGCCAGACCATTGAGGTGAGACTTGCAGGTAAGGGGGCAGAAGCCAGTTATACTGTTCTTCTAAGACCACAAAATCCCTGCCTATGAAAGAAGTTAGAGACTAGAGAAAGGACTTATTAAGAAGGATCAATGTGCAGTTAAGCCCATCCCACATGCCAACAGATCTTCAGCAGTAGGCCAATGTCCACTTTTCCCCTGGACCAGATGATGCTGGTCTGGGGTGGCTAAGAGGACCAGCTGAGGGAGAGGCAAGACCCCAGGGGTCAAGGGAAAACTCAAAAGCAAGCCAGAGAAGATACATTTTGTAGGATCCAGGACATTTCTGGTGCAAGGTCTCAGCATCAGGAAGACAGATGTCTAAGGAAGCCTCAAACTTCCAATGAAAGTAATTAACAGCCTTCCCCATCCGTTCCTCTCATTTCCACCATCAAATGTTCCTCCCTCCTTTAGATCCCAGAGCACAGGGAGCTAGATGGTAAGAAGAGAAATACATGGAAGAGAATAGAGAAGAAACAATAAATTGATCACACCCCCATTCCTGTCTATTGGCTTCCCATCTGGACATGGCCCAAACTGAGAGCAGCCCAGGGAAGATAGATAATATAATCTCCTTTAAATCCCGCAGAAGAATGAATGGCCCTCTCCCACCAAAGAAAAGATTCAATACAGGGCCCAGGGCTAGTTAATGGCAGAGCCCAAAGCGGGTCTCGGGATGCTTAGTCCAGCCTGGCTCTAGGACTGTGCCCATGTGCACAGGGGAGCTTCTGACCCAAGATGATCTTCATCAGGAAGGTGAAATCTCCGACTGAAGTGACCCTAAGTTCCTGAGGAATTGTAAGTAATATATTTTTTAAATAGCATAAGCACGTTCTATGAAAAAAATTACACTAAAATATGTAAAGCATGTTCACATAGTAATAGCTGCCATTTATTCGGCTCCTGCTGTAAAGACAGAATTAGCCGCTCTTGGGTGTGATACTATGTGCCCACTGACGTACCACATTCACTCATTTGTCCCCCTTCTCAGCTGTATGAGAAAAGCGTTATTAGTTAGTCTTATGTTACAGATGAGAAAAATAATATTCAAAGAAGTTAAGTCGCTTTTCCAAGGCTACTCAACATGCATGAGGTTTCAGGAAAATTCAACTCACAACAAATCTCCAAGGCTGTACTGATTTCAATACACTCCAGTGAAGAAAAAAAAAAAAGGAAGGAAGGAAGGAAAGAAATGTGAAAATGATCAGAAACCTCATTTAAAATGGAGTCAGGGGGCCACAAGGGAGCACTCTCAGCCCTACCACTTGCCATCAACTGCTGACCCAGCAGGAGATGTGCCTTTGCATCTCCAACAGGAAGAAGGTTACTACTTTACTACCAAGCCGGAGGAAGGAAGAATTTCCCCTGGCTCAGCTTAGCAACAGCCCAGCCAATGAGAGACCACCACAAGTCAGCCAATGAAAAGCCACTACACTTGGAACTCTCAGTTTCCTCCAATGGGCTCTTTATTTATAACAGCCCGTCCCACCCCCCCCCCCCCCATTCTCCTCTATAAAAGAAGGTCCTCTCTTTCCTTCTCCAGGCTTGCCTGTGGTTCGCTATGGATGGCAGGTTCGTAAGTGCAAATCTTCGGTGTTCCCGAATAAACGCCTTTTGCTGGTAACTGGCTGTTGTATTGTTTTAGGTCAAAAGAAGGAAAGAAGAGGGGAGGGAGGGAAGGAAGGAGGGGAGAGAGAAAGTGAGGACGGAAGGAAGAGAGGGAGAAGGAAGATAAAGAAGGAAGGAAAGGGGAAGAAGGGAAGAAAGAAGGAAGAGAAAGATGTCAGAGAAGGAACCGCTCAGGGTCATGAGCTGGTGGAAAAGAGGTTCAGACGCGCAGCTAGGAAACACTTTCTGCTCGGGGACAGGCGTTATCATTTTAAAGTTCGGGCGGTGTATAACTCCGGGAGGAAACATGACTCCCCTTCCTACCTTAAAATTAGGGAAAGGGAAATATATGAAATAGGAAATTTTAGGGATAATTAAGGTAACTTTGTGTCACTGCTTTCAAGTGGAACTGCCCACAAAACGGAGTCTTATTGTGCATATTGAGGGTGAATCACAGGGTATAATATTTTAATTACCAGACGTCTCCCTCTTTCATGAGCATCACCTTATCTTCAGCGTCCACCAGAAAGCAGGCATTAGTGGAAAATTAAACCCCAAAATCTTTAAGTTGTTGCAACAAAAACAATAGAAGCGGTCTTTCTTGGGGTCTATGTCATATTCTATTTTGTCCACACACAAACAATTCCTTAATTTTCAACCACTAAAAGACACCAGCATTACATGACTTAGTGCATGAAGCGGCATGCCATGAATAGGTAAGTTAAGCAGTATGGATAAATAATCTCTGTTTTATATAACACACAGAGTTGAAAATACCTCTGAAATCCAGTACATCGTTGATCAGAGTCTTTGAGAGCACGGGCTCAAAACCAGCCTGAACAGAGCTATGGATTATGTGCACTACATCGCCATCTAGAGTCAGAAATCCCAAACAGCAGGCAAAGCCACCCTGAAGATCGAGAAATCAGTCTAAATTGCTAAAGGAGGCACATGGTAAGCACAATCTTGAGTGCATATACGAAGGCAAACCACAGAGCTAAATTTTGGTAAGTTGTAAGAAAATGAGTAAATTCTATAATCAAAAACAGTATTCACTTATAGACAACGCGATATTTATTCAGTATCTATCCCCTGCATTGGATGGGTTTCTCTGTTCTATGCTTACTGTCCAACTAATGCAATGTCCTGCTCTTTGGAAGCTGTCTTAAAAGTACCGTGACAAGCTCTGTGTGAATAATCTGGAAACAAGGTCCTGGCATGGTTTGGGGATGCAGAGAGCAAAAAGTGCCCTACACCAGACTCCAACTCCAGCATTCTGCATCATAGCAAAGCACTAGCAACTAGGACATTCTGGAGAAACACGTGAGATTTTTTTAAAGGGGGGTAGTAGCATTATTTGAAAATAAAGAGCAAGATTCAGTCATTCTTATTTTTCTTTTTTCCAAGCCAAGTACCACCAAACTGCATGATTCTGCTAACGGTGATTGCACTGTGGACAGAGCTGCTAACAAGATGTGCTTTGATTTCATTACAATAAAATAACTTGCCTAGTCTTGATTCCAGGAGCAATTAACCCTTAAATTATCCTACAATAAGCTGCAAAGATGTTTAGCCTAGCAGGAGAAATGTGTTATTAACACAAGGTCAAAATTGAGAAGGAAAAGTGCAGCCCATCTGCATTTTTAAAAGTTAGGATCTTCCGGTTTAATTACATAAGCATTTTCATTTTAATCTGTGTAGAAAAAAATGCCTTTTCTTTAAAAAGTGATGATAGCTAGTAAAAACTAGTATAGGGTTGCTGGATGCGAATACCAGAGGAAGTCTGACTGTATAAAAAAAGCAAAGGAAATTACCACTTTACATAGACAATCTTGTATCTTTTAATTTGTGTTACCGAGTTAGAGTTTTAATCCACGGAATCTTCTTATTTCTTTCTTTGTGTCATTTTCTAATATCCAGAGTAGTTAGGCAAACACTGCTGTCACTAAGAACCAAAAGTACGTAAAGTATTTGAACAAATACGTCAAAATGTATAAAATATATGAAAAAATATGTAAAATAAAAATATGTCAGGTATTTATAAGTATGTAGAATACATACATGGTAATACGTTGTGAGGTTTTGTTCTTAAAATAAGATGTATCTCTAAATTGTCGTTTATTATATTTGATGATTCTAAACCCTATGTAATAAAAATAGAACCAGCACAAAGAAAATAAACCATCTATAGACCTCCCACCTACAGATACCCTACACACACAGAGCTAAATATTGAACCATATTACATGCTGTGTTACAATCTACATTGTTCTAAAATTCTGTCTTTTAATTTATGATTATTCTAGAATACAAGCATTAGGAAAACAGTTATGAAATAATAACATGTCTTTCTAAGGGCAAGAAATTTAAAGCAAGGGATGGTGAAGAAAACGAGAAAATGCTGATCGCTTTTTCATCGTTCTATTCAATCTCTTAGTTATATTTATGAATCTCATTCAGTTGGCCCAATAAAGCATAAATGACAAGAATGGAAGTGGAGAAACTTATTTAAGAGATATTTAGGACTGATAAGTGGCTGATGGGGTGTGCAGGGAAAGGAACAGGTCTTTTCTTCTTTCTGTTCAGAACTGAGTTTAGTCTTTACCTAATATGTGTGCCTCTTCTTAAGTCTGGCTGCACACTGGAATCAACTGGAGAGGGTCACAAAGGGGCCATTCATCACAAACCAGGTATATCAAAATATCTGTAGTCCCTGGCAGTCTTTACAAAAGCCTCCTGGGTTAAGATGTAACGAGGACTAATAGGCAGTAATGAACATGGAGTGAGGATTGACAATTACTGGTCTAAATGATGTTTAAACCATGAGGCTAAATGAGATCATCAAGAGATTGATTATTGATTATAGATAGGAAAGAGAGAAGACACTCCAGCATTTAGGGAGGTTGGAGAGATAAGGAAACAGTCACCGGTGCTGAGAAGAGACCACAAAGGTGTTCCAGGAAAACCGGGTCCCTGTAGCCAAACGAAAGATGTCTTGCAAGGAGGAGGAGGTGGCCACTCAGGGCGAATGACAGGTCAGGAATGTAAGGACTGAGAACTGACCAAGAAATTTAGCAAAATAGAGGACGCTGGTAACCTCTACAAAAGCAGTCTTAGTAGACTGATGGGGACAACATTTGATCAGAGTATGTTTAATAAACAAAAATGGGAGAAAATGAATATTTTTAAAAATCTTTCAAGGATTCTTGTTATAAATAAAGCAGAGAAATTGGATAGGAACTGAGATGCAGTGTCGAGGAAAAGATATTTTTGATGGGACATGACATCAAACTTGCATGCTGACAAGAAGACTGAAGGACAGTTGTTGAAATAATGTCCTTGAGTATATATGGCTTTGGATGGCTCAGCGATAGCTCATACACTGGAGGAGGAATGTCAGAGTATAGGGTGTAGATGCATGGAGGTCAGGAGATTGGAGATGATAAATGGGGAAATGCCTTTTGACTGCTTCTATTTTCTCTGGGGAGGAAGAAACAAGGTCAACATCTTAGAATGAGGATGACAGTGGTGCTGATAGAGATTTGAGTAGAGAGAAGATATGAAAAAGGCCCCTAACAGAGACCAACATTAAATGATCTCTGTAAATGGACACGCCACAACCAGGACTACCATATTTTGCACATAGTAGATGCTCAATTAATATTTAAGAAATGAATTTGTTTCTTCATGAAATATTGCTCCAACGTAGTCTACAAAACTTTTAATAATCCATATTTTAGCTTAGTATCCACCAAAATTATCCGAATAATGCCTATTTAGACTGTATTACCTTGTTGTACCTGAATGGCAATACATTATTATACACTTAGTTTTTATGGAGTAGCAATGAAAGAATAGCCCCCTCCCCATTAGCGGTTTTGGGTTTTGTGTTTTTTGAGGCCATTATCTCTAAGTTGCTTAGTGCCTCTCTATAAAGCCCCAAGTGAATTTTTTATTTTGGAGATGTCAGAAAAAGCCACTCATATCACATATGCAAATAAGCAATGTGTACCTTATTAAATAGTAAGATCTATATAAATGAGTATCTCCCTTTTTTGTTACGTCTGCAATGAAACTCTGAACCAAATTGATGCCTCAGCTATAACCATTATTAAGCACATGTGGCCAGCAAATTGGGATTCACTTTTCCCCTGAAATCTACTTCCTATTTTAATTCATTTTTTTCTAAATTCTAATTTTATTCAAATTCACATTTTGCCATTTTCTTCTAAACCACCAAGAATTTATTTATGATACAAAGCAGTGCATAAATAGAGGTAAATTGGTACAGAAACATATAAGGTTGGAGTTGCAAACATGATTTGTCTATAAAATACTGATGTATTACTGTATTTACGTAGTTCTTGGATACTTTTAGATTTATGATTCCATTCCAATGCTTCTCTTAATCCCCGAATTATACAGTTTCACAGCTAATAAACTAAGGTTTGTCTTTGAGTTAGTATCTTGCCTATCATTGCAGCCAGCATGTGACGAAATTTTCACTGAATCAAGATATGCAGACCAAATTCTTTACATGACACTGAATCTCTCTGGATCCTCACAAGCAAAAGAGGTTAGAAATTCTGTTCTCCAACTACAAATGGAATGTAGTTTTCCAAAAAGTTTTTCATATTTCAATTTTTTTTCTTTCAATATAAAGTTAATAGACAGGCAGCTGTCTCCTGCCAGCACTGACCCATCAGTACAGATTTTCTTCTTTGTATTTCTTTCTTTATATTAATAGCTAGTTTTTCCCCACCTATATTTTAAATGCTTTTATATTTCTGGCATTTGCTCTCATTTCCAGTATTTACATTCACATTGTACAAAGAGATCTACAAACATGCTCCTCATACTGAGAAAGTATTTGCTTATTTTTGCAGAAATTTCTTGAGGAAGGGTGAGAGGGCTTAGCAAAGAAACTCTCCCCCAAGTGCAGGTAGATATATAAATACCAATAGAAAACGACAGTGTCCTTTCATTTTTGTTGACATTTAAGGGACTGTAATTCTTTCAGTGACCCCCTAAAGGCTTCCAACCCACATTTTCATGGACCTCCATCAAAAGATGTTATCATGTTGTGTCAACTGACAAAAATAGCACCGTCACATATAAAATCAGGCTGCACAAATCTCACTCAGCCTCAAAGGCACAATAAATCCAGAGCATTTTTGATATTTAAAATTCTAAACAATATTTTCACTCTAGGCTTTTAGCATATATTTTTAGGGTTACTAGTTTAGCACTTCTTTTTACAGCTCACGCAAAGAGGGCTGTCTTTGTAAATCCCCAAAGGAACAATTGAGAGAGTGATATCAAACTGTACCATGGTTGTTAATTCTTAATGTCTGCAGAGAAAGTGCTGCCTTCAGGGTGAGCTCTTGGACTGGACCATGGAAAATGGTAAAGGAAAAGAGTGGGAAATAGGGGACAGAGGAGACAAAAAAGAAAACAAAGCAAACATGAAAATTAGTGTCAGAAATCTTGAGCTCGAGGGAAGTTAAATTCCTTCCACAGACAGTTGAACAAACCTAGGTGAGACAGTTTCCAAGATGAATCTAAAATCATGGGGCTAATTTCTGTTAAAACCAGGCCTGTTTTGTAATTCGCAGGCCAACCACCTTACACCACAGAGTCATAACAGAAAGAGTTAACTCACTGAAGGGATTAAAAATGAAAATTCAAGTGTTACCACCATTATGATAATTGAAGTTTCATGATATAATTAACATTTTCTCCAAAACGCTGCTGTTGAGTGATGAGTCATTATAAGACTGCATTAAACCGACTGGTTTTTAAATGAAATGAAATTTTATTCCCAGTGAAAAAGTTCTCAATAATGGGGAAACCATTGAGAACTACACCATAAACATCTCCAGGTAAAGCAAGGATACAACATAAAACAATAAATACCAGCCAAGGAAACATCAAGGTCATCAGAGACACAAAAATAAAAAAGCAATTGCTAAGGTAGGAATTTTTTTTTTTTTTTTTTTTTTTTTGCCTTATGCGGGCCTCTCACTGTTGTGGCGTCTCCCACAGGCTCCGGACGCGCAGGCTCAGCGGCCATGGCTCATGGGCCCACCCGCTCCGCGGCATGTGGAATCTTCCCGGACCGGGGCACGAACCCATGTCCCCTGCATCGGCAGGCAGACTCCCAACCACTGCACCACCAGGGAAGCCCAGGAAAAATTTTAAGAAAAGTACACTATAATTAAAATGCTCTGCCATGTGTAATACCTTAATTCCAGCAGTCTGTCCTTGTTTAGTTCATTCTGTTACTCATTTCTCTCCATGCTATGAATTTTAGTTTGTGTGTCAAATTCTCATCATGTCTAACAAAAAATATAGAAAGGAAAGGAAAGCAAAAGTGCCCCACGCGCCAATATCATAACGCGATGACATGTAATGTTTATGTAAGCTTTCAAAAGGTTGAAGTATAAGAAATTTTTAGTCACAAGAGGCTTGCTTTAAACTTATTCACTTTAGAATATGTATGACAACAAAAGCTCAAAAATGAAAATTAAGTAATAAATGAACAGTGTTGCATTGTGAAAAAACATGATTACCCATGAAAATGAAAATCTGTAATGAAAATCCAATACTGCACTGACTTGAATAAAGCTAGCAGTCACCTCAACTTCACAATAAAGGAATCTCATAAAATGATGAAATGGCACTATAGTGTACAATAGTTTTTAGCTACTCATATGCAATAACAATTTTCTGGAAGCTAAGATATTTATGTTCCTTGATATTATTAATAATAACACTAAAAGGGTTTAGCTCATGTTTAGCATATATATCCCCCTTTCTAAAAAGAAAATAAAGGATTTCACATAGGCACAGCTGCCTCTGTATAACAAACAATTATTGAGTACACAATGATAAGGTATAATAATATATAGATGTGATTTGGTTCCTGCCATAAAATCTTCGGCGTAGATAAACCGCCTAAAACGGTACCTCCTGCGAGGCTTTCTCATCACCTTCACTGCATGCAGCAGGACTTCCTATTCATTAGAACAATGAGAATAAAGGAAATTATACCATCATCGCACATGACACGTATTCTCTTATGGAAACTAGACGTCATCACATTTTACTACTGATATGCTGATCTTCAAAGGAACCCAGGAAGTTCATTCTATGTATGCTTTAAACAGGAGGATCAAAATAAGTTAAACTTAATTGAGTCCTGAAGAATCCAGCGATACACAGACCATACAAATCAGACAGTAAACTAGGAGTGCTTTGCCCATGTTATTCTACTCCTTCCTGGTGGATTCCTTCATTGACTTCCACAGTTTTTTGTTTTGCTTTGTTTTGTTTTTTGCGGTACGTGGGCCTCTCACTGCCGTGGCCTCTCCCGTTGCGGAGCACAGGCTCCGGACGCGCGGGCTCAGCGGCCATGGCTCACGGGCCCAGCCGCTCCGCGGCATGTGGGATCTTCCGGACCCGTGTCCCCTGCATCGGCAGGCGGGCTCTCAACCACTGCGCCACCAGGGAAGCCCCATGCTCCTTTTATCCACCTGTGCCCTCCTGGTAATAACCTCTGCTCAGCTTTTAGACTCAACTCTTCAAAAACGCCTCTCCTGAAACCACAGACTCACACAAGTGCCTGAGCAAACACAGGATAATATTGTCATTTCAGACTCAAGTGAACCAAAGACCTTATTCGTTAACAGGTATTACTTAATAATTTCAAAGATACAGATAATCAAGAGGATTAAGTAAAACATCTGGGGCTTTAAGGGTAGTTCCCAAGGTCTTCCTGCCACAAACAAGTGTCCTATGTCCCAAAGTAAGCAAGGTACTTAGAAGTTGTTTCCTCACAGTGGGGTTGTTTAGTTTATGCAACGTATCCATTTTATACCCCAGCTTACATGATATTATTCCTAGGAACTTATTTACTTTAAGCAGTCTTTAAATAGAGACATTCTGTTAAGAACATTCCACAGGTAAGGATATTCTAGTAAATATCATTGATCTATTATATTTCCCAGGAAGTCCAGTTATCATATTGACAAAGTCATCTGTCTTTTCTTTCTTTCTTTGTTCTTTTTCCACCAGCATCCAACCCCACTGTAGAAAAAGTGTGAATAAAGATAGTAAGCCAGCTGATGTAACTCATTCCTGTCCACTGACCCTACCTTATATTCCAACAGGAATGCTTGAAATTTTGCCAGAGCTGTTTTGATGTGACTATATTCACAGAGCTGTTCACATTGGGAGAGCGGATATCTTCACACAATCTTTTTTTTTTTTTATTGTAAACCCTTAGCCCTTAAAAAAAAACAACTCATTACCTTGTAAATGTATATATCAAGACACCTATATCTCATCCCACACTTCAACCCAATATACCTCAATTGTTATATTCCTGGATGGGAAAAGGCTTAGAGAAGAGGGCAAAGTTAGGACTGAAATGGTCAGAGATGTCTGTTGTACCCCCTGACAATTACAAAAAGTCAACACAATAAATATCAAAAGAGAGAGATCAAAAAAAAAAAAAAACAGAGAGAGGTCAAATTGCTTTTTTATTCAAACACAGCATTTCCATGTCACTATCTTTAAAAACCTGAATTGAAATTTTCTAATAATATGTGTATTCATAACTACCCTGTAAGTTTCTGAATCTCAGATATTTCCAAAAATCCTAAATTTCTCCAATAACATTTCTCTCTAACCCCTTTCCTTAAATGAAATAGAACTTTTCTCTATTAGCACAAATTCCCTGCTGGTCTATGTAATAAAAGCTATTTATATGTTCACACCTCAGAGCCCTCAAGTTCCAGAGGTGGTATTATCTTAGTATCATCATACTAAGTGAAGTAAGCCAGAAAGAGAATGACAAATATATGATATCTCTTATATGTGGAATCTAAAAAAAAAAAAAATGATGCAAACGAACTTATATACAAAACAGAAATAGAAAACATATATATGAAAATCTCTCTGAGACATACAGCAAGGTTAAAAGGAAGTTGCATATCAATATTTAGAGGTCTATTTATGTTAAAATAAAACAAAATCATAGGAGCTCCCCTACATACATATATGTGTAATATAAGTGTGTATAAAATGGTCTCAAAGGACCGATGACAGAATATTACCAGTGTGATGAACAGGATTGGATGAGAGTTAAGAGGAACTTTTATTTCATCAATATGGTTGAATATTTCAGAGTAATTGAGGAGTTGTGTATTGATATAATAATATGCTAAATAATATTAAAAAATATAAACTCAGTAAGACACATTTCTAAAAATTAACCAAATTGTTTTCACGTTTATAGAATTATTTATACTCCAAGTATTTTCAAGTGATTTTTCATGTTCTATCAAGAAATATATGTTCATAATAATAAGTGGTAGTGAAGGATTCATGATGAAAAGTAGTATTCCTTTCCCCCATCTTTTCCCAAAGCTCACCATCCCAACACTCATCAGAGACAAACTCTTAACTCTTTCTGTTTCAAATCTTCTAATAGTACAAAAAAATGAAGGAATATATTTACACCATCGTTTCCCAATCTTAACAATATTTTTGATATCCCATTATAAAAGTAAGTATACTGCTCATTATATTGACTCAGATAGCTCTCTTTTTTATACAGTTGTAAAGTTATAATTATATAAAATTTTCTATTAATTACCTGAGTAGTTTTGAATAATATATTTAAATATTTCTCGTTCATCAATTTTTGACAATATCGGTCAACTTTCACTCTGTAAGGTGAGACTATTAGCACCCTCACCGTACTTTCCACCATCCATACAACTTCTCACATCTGCTCGCTGCAGAGCTGGACTTTCAGACTTTCAGAGCTGAAGACATGGATATCTTGTTCTTTAACCATGATCAAGCTCTCTGTGCCTTCTTTATAGGTGGATTCTAAAAGTTGAAAGGCCAATAAACAGAATTACATTATTATGACTGTGTGACTATTCACTCTTCAGGTCACTTAGTATGTGAGGACGCCACTTCCTTCTCTACATTCCAATGTCATGACCCTGGGACACTTGAAAGACAAAGTTCCTAGTGAAAATGTCAGATGAATTATTCTTTTGCTAGCCACCATCAGGGAGTTATTACTGTGACACGTTTTAGTTTGCTTTGTACTTGGACCACAGCTTTTGGTTTGCCCTTTATTTTTTCCTGGAGTTTTGTGTGGCTCTAATTTTTCTGACCCTCAATCATATCATTTCTTGAGTAGAGTTCTCTGTCCTTTCTCCCTAGAGGCCCCATCTTCTTGCTCCAATCTGGAACCCAGTTACTGCTATGTGCGATCATTCTGGAAACTACCTCACTAACTCATCTGGGATGAATCCATTCTTTCCTAGATCCCAGGCCCACATCTTGATTTATATCTCATTTTGCTGGAGTACTTAATTAACATTCTAAGCAAAAGCATGGGGGGAATAAATGTATTGAATACTCAAACGTCTGAAATTATGTTTTCTCTGGCCTCACACTTGATTGATAATTTATCTCCATTTGGAATCTGGGTTCCAAAGCATTTCTCCTCAGAATTCTGAAGGTATTCCTCTATTATATTCTAGCACTGCATTTTGGAGGTAAAAGTGTGCTATCAGTCTGATTCTAATTTCTCTAGGTAATCTGATTTGTTTTGTTTGTTTTTTCTTCCTAAGATTTCAGAAACTTCTCTTCATCCTTGTTATTCTAAAATCCTTGAGGACATGCTTAGTCGGGGCTTACATTCACTTTCTTCCTTCTTTAGACTCTCAGTATGAAGATTTGAATCCATCTCCGGCACTAAGAAATCATTGTTATTTCTAATGCCTTTGTGAATGTGCTCTTATCCATGTTCTCTTCCCTATCATTTTGGAATTCTTGTAGTCAGATGTTCTGCACTTCCTGATCATCAATGTCTCTGAGGAGAGACACCTAAATGACCCTGGAGGCCTACTTCCTCTGCCCTGATAGCTTTGCAGAGAACAGGCTCAGGACGTCAGAGTTAGTTCCACAGAGAAACAGGATGACAACAGCCAGTGGTCTCCTGAGGACCCTCGTTCCTAGCGAGACCCCTTACATGACCAGGGAGATCCCCCCGTTACGAAGTCACCCAGATGTCCCCTTGCTGCACCCATAAATGCATGGGGTGTTAGGGGACAGCCCCTCTCGCCAGATTCCTGATCACCATAATGCAGACCACCTACACCTGGCCTAGGTGTGGACAATGAGAGGTAGGGGGATGCACTCCCTCTGCTACTTCTCACATGGTAAAATTCCCCTCAATAAATTCCATTCCACATCTGCACTGCACAATGATCTGATAGCTTCATTTTTTATCTTGTTGCCCTACATTCTGGGAAATTACTCAAATTTAATTTTTTTAATTTCTTTGAACTGAAGTTCTTGAATTATTCATGTTCCATACCATTCTGTCCTTTTTACATTCGTTGTGGTACCTTCTTACATCTCCCTGGATATGTCAGTGAAAGAAATGTTTAAGTCGGTTTGTTTTATTTGAGCCGTCTTTCATTCTCTATATTATTTCCATCTCCCCGGTATCAGCTCTGTTGCTCATTTCTCTTCACTTTCTCTTTCATGTTCTTGGTTTCCCTAGTGTGCTTGACGATCCTTGAGGTCTGACATGGACCTCCTCTGCTGATTTGTAAATAGGTCTGTTTCCACTTGAGCTCTTTCTCCTGAGAGAGGATTCGAACGGGAGCTCTGATTCCCAAGCTGTAGATCTGTCACACGTTTTTCTTAAGAATAAGCAGGTTAGCGACAACATAGGAGAATGGGCCTAACAGTAGTTAGCCAACATGCAAACTCATGGTATGACTGGCCGGCCAGGCATAACCCAAAGGCCCCCATGCACAAGTGGACTCCACCGGGGGCTAAGAAACTGGCGGCAAAGCCATTCAGCTGAAGGATGCTGCTCTAGGGATGCTTTCTTCTCACAAAGGCCTCAAGCGCTGTACCCGCATCCACCCAGAGGGGGAGCCTGTTCTAATTTATTCAAAGATGTCCTAAAGACCAGCCATGGACCTACAGTCTTGCTGGAGTCTCAGGGGAATAAATGACAGCGAGGGGAACTAAAGGCTCAAATCCTAAATGCAGCTAAAAGATAAAGTGGGTCTCTAATCAGACTGACTAAATTTATATCAACTATTTCTTCTCTTTATTTTGCATATGAATAATATCTTTTCTTTCCCATGTACAATGAGATCTCAGAATTTTAAAAGAGACATTCACAAAACCTGAGGAATTGGGTCAATTCTTTTTTAGACATCTTCAGTTTGCGACAGCACCATGAAAATTGAAATCTGCTCTTCCGTCTCTTCTCTGGCACTAAAACAATGAGGCTCATAGAGTGATTTTATTCTATAAAATTCTCAATTTTTAAATCTTTTTTTTTTAAAAAAAAGAGACCTTTTTGGCCACATCACACACTTTTTTGAAAATTACAAATTGAAATCTACAAAGTAAATTGGAAGTTTAATTAGCCACTATACTTTCCTCTTCTTAACAATCTTAAAAACCTATTTGCTGAGCATGTATTAATAACCTGCAAGTAATGAATTAATTCTCCTATCAGTGGGATGTCCACAAAACTTCCTTTATATAACTCCCAAAGTATTAATTTACCACAGCATGGCAAGGCAAAGAGAGCTCTCTGCTTCCCTGCTCAGCAGCCTTGACCTCTAGAGCCTTCCATAAAACCCTGCAGGGAGCTGTGTAGGAGGAGATTGCACACAGCGTGGAAGAATTATCGTCCAGGTACCTCGTAACCTGGAGGCTGGACTTGAGGGCATGTCTCCACAGCTCTCCAACACCAGTCTTCAGCTTGACAAAAAAAAGATAAATATAAATTCATAACTTTGCAAACTCAGAAAATGGTGGAAAAACAAGTATACAGACATGGATTCTTTTTTTCGAAAAGTAATGCAGTTTCTCCGAAACGATTTTTTTTTTTTTTTGGGCTTCGCGGGCCTCTCACTGGTGTGGCCTCTCCCGTTGCAGAGCACAGGCTCCGGGCCGGCTCAGCGGCCACGGCTCACGGGCCCAGCCACTCCGCGGCGTGTGGGACATGTGGGATCTTCCTGGACCGGGTCACGAACCCACGTCCCCTAGCATCGGCAGGTGGACCCTCAACCACTGTGCCACCAGGGAAGCCCATCTCTGTAATGATTTTGACACAACTTGAGATTTGAAAGAAGTCAGGAACCAATACAGCTTAAAAGGACTGTGTTCAGTCACTTCTCATAAAAGGCAAAGTACTGAAATCAGATGTCACTAAAAGAATATGCTCTTAAAGCGCAACACTGGTCCACACACACCCAGCCACGCACAAGCGCACACACGGAGGGATCCTTATTAGCATTCTATAATGTCAAAGATGGGGGCATGGAACTGGCTTCCTGACATAAAAGACGTTCTATGTGCTTCAAAAGATGTGTCTCGGGTTTATGGTAAGAGAAAAATACATTTAGGCATGGAGGAAATGTAAAAGGGTCGTGTGTAAGTGTGTGGGTCAGTGACTTGAAAATAACAGCCAATTTGACAGAGAGAGAAGAGGAAAAACGGGAAATTACTGGGCTTAGAATACAAGGCAGAAAATGTAAAATGTTAGAAGCATTTAAAAATCAATGTGGAAAAATAAACAAGGTGCAGGTATTAAGAAAAAACATGTCGCTCTGAAAAGCCTCTAAACAAATAAATTAAAAACAAAAAACTTCACAAATACTGTTCAATCTTACAAACATATAGGTCTCTACCTATATGTAATTTGATTTCCTATAAATGCAACCTAAAACAGTGGCGTTGTTTTTCTATCCATCTAGTCCTTTTAAAAACATGAAAAACTAACCCTAAGAAGCGGTTCTCTTTTTCTTTTTTTTGACCCATAATTGACCAATATAAAAATCTTGCACTGTCCTCAATATGCTTTGAAATATCAAATAAAATTAATGTTGCTTTTTAATCCACATAAATAATGGTAATAATAGAAGATAAAATTCTCATTTGGACTTTGGCAGATATCTACTTCAAACCCCATAATATCCAGGGGTTCCCTAGGCCTCCTGGATTTTCAGTCGCAGATGATATAGAAGACAGAGCACCTGATAATTTAAAGGCCATCCTGCCTAACACACATATAGTTACGGCAGCAACTTGAAAAGAGATTTTAAAAAATTGTGTATTGGTTTCCTAGGGCCGCCACAACAAAGCACCACAAACGGTGGCTTAAACAACAGAAATGTCAAAGTTTTGGAGGCTAGAAGTCCACATCAAGGTATTGCAGGGTTGGTTCCTTCTGAGGGATGTGAGGACAGGAGCCATTCCAGGCTGTCTTTGTGTTCACAAGGCATTGTCTCCCTGCATGTGTGCCTGTGTCTAAAACTCCCCGTCTTATGACGACACCAGTCATACTGAATTAAGGGCCCACTCCACTCCACGGTGACCTCATCTTAACTAATTATATTTGCAATGACCCTTTTTCCAAATAAGGTCACTTTTTGAGGTATTGGGAGGTTAGAACTTCCACATACAATTTTTGAGGGAGACACAGTTCAGCCCATAACAAAAATTTTTTACAGTAGGCCCATAACAGATTGATAAATGATATTTCTTTCAAATTTAAAAAATTAGGTTAAATATTTTCATAACGTAATTCTTTTAAGATACATATTCTTAAGCTTTCTGGGTTAGAATGAGAAAGAACCATAAATAAAGAATATAGAAGACAGAAGATAATTCTTATCTAACCATCCAAGGGAGTCCGTCCTTTACTCCTTGAAGAAAGCTACTGTGGTAAAATCAAAAAGCCCAGTTTCGCAGTTTATTCTTCCCAGAATATTAGAACTCTGGCTTCAAATTTTTCCAAAAGAAATATCTATTTCCTTAATATCAGGAAACCCTAACATGATGTGTACTTTCCAGAATTAAATTATTCCTGTGCAAAGAAATGCATTGTGCATCCTTGCTAGCTCTTGAGCTGGCAGGATTCTTTGGTTTTACAGATCTATCGCCCTGGTTGTCTCGGGGCACAGCTTATGAGTTAGATGTCCTGAGAGCACAATCGCAGTGCAAGTCTCCCCGCGGTGGCAAATCACTGTACCTCTCCACAACCTGGGAAACGGTTGCTCAAAGATTCACTGGTCCCTCGGCTGTAGAATAAATCCTGCACTTCAGACGTCTGTGTATTGTTTGCAGAGCCGGAGCAGAAGCGGGTTTCTAAGGGTAGGAAATACAGGACCGCCGCCCTCCTGTGATGTACAGATACGGTACTCCGAATGACACTAGCTATTATATGAACTTGCGGGCTGCCGCAAGTTTATGGGGAAATTTTTGCATAAAAATTGGACTTCAGCAGTCAGTGACATAGCCCCCCAAACTTACAATATAATGCCTGTCATGATTCATTCATTCTACAAACTTTTACTGAGCACTGTGAATTCAAAGTACAATAAGAAGTAGGGGCACTCATGGGTCATGTGCACCTAATCTTAAAGATAGCTCTGTTCGCCCCGTGGGATTGCAAGGAAATCTGGCCAAAGAATCCCTCTCTTCCCTGGAGCTCTGTTTTAAATAAAAAGGACCGATTCAGAAAAACAGTAATCTTTTTTGTCAACAGCCTGCCTCTTGTTATACTTCCACTGAACAAAATATTCAAGGGCAAAACCTGTCGCAGAGATAATAAGAGCACAGGACCGGTGCAGCAGCAGGTGTTAAATGAATGGAAGCATGACAGGGTTACCTATGGCTCCCAATTTTCCAGGGAGGGTTTTTCTGCCTGGTTAGGCAAGAGAGTAAAGGCAAAGATGGAAGGACACGTCTTGCCAAGTTTAAAACTGTCTCGGAGGGCTTCCCTGGTGGCGCAGTGGTTGAGAGTCCGCCTGCCGATGCAGGGGACGCGGGTTCGTGCCCTGGTCCGGGAAGATCCCACATGCCGTGGAAAGGCTGGGCCCGTGAGCCATGGCCGCTGGGCCTGCGCATCCGGAGCCTGTGCTCCGCAACGGGAGAGGCCACAGCAGTGAGAGGCCCGCGAACCGCAAAAAAAAAAAAAAAAAAAAAAACTGTCTCGGAATATATTTCTTCACGATTTTCAACGGAGTTCAAAGCGTTTAGTTTCTAAGGTTCCGTTTTTTGGTTTGTTTTTTTTTTTTCCACTGAGAGATTACAACATTTTGTGGAAAATGAACCCTGGAAACAACAAGATATGTGGATGGATGTTTTCCATAAAATATTTTATACATCGATACATTGAATCAGACACCTAATCCATTAAATCTTAAAATTGCAAGAATACTGTGTTTTTAATTAATCAAGGAGGCCCTTGGGCTCAGGTGGCTCTAATGTCGGGGTGGCCTGTGTAAGGAAACAAAAATCTAAGCCTGTAAATGGCTCAAGGTCGCAAAATCAAAATGCGAAGGACACCTAATCGCAGCCAGCCAAGCTTTAAGCTCCAGCCGGTCAACAACCTCATTACTTTGTTTCTGCACTTTCTCTATAGAAGTCTTTCCCCTGGCTCCTGTCCGCTTTTGCACGGCCTTATTCCAATCTATTTGTGCTCAAATAAACTCTTAAAATCTTGAATACACCTCAGTTTATCTTGTAACGTGCACTGGCTTTCTATTGCCACCCTAATTGCCACAAATTCAGTGGCGTAAAACAGCATCTGGTTTTATCTCCAAGTTTCATCAGCAATAATTCCTGGTCCAGCGCGGTCCTCTGCTGGAGTCTCTCAAGGCCAAAGTCAAGGTGTGGTCAGGGTTGTGTTCTCTCTGAGGCTCTGGGGAAGATCTTAAAGATTTTAAGAGTTGATTCGAGCTGATGCAGGGTGTTGGCAGAATTTAGTTTCTAGAAGCTCTAGCGCTAAGTTCCTCGTTTCATGGCTGGCTGTCTACCAGGAGTCTCTCCTACATCCCTTGACATGCTGCTCCCTCATTTTTAAAGCAGCAACGGTGGGGTCCAGTACTTCCCGTACTTCAAATTTCCCCTCCACACCTTACCACCCTCTCCTTCTGCCACATCTGTCGTTTGATTCCAGGAAGAGAAAACACTGTGCTTTTAGGAGGTCGTGGGATTAGATTGGGCCCACCCAAACAGTCCAAGAAAATTTCCCTATTTTAAGGTCCATAAACTTTATTGTACCTGTAAAGTCCCTTCTGCCATGTAACATAACATATTCATATGTTCTGGACATTAGGTTGTAGACATCTTTGACAAACCATTCTGCTTACGACAAACATAGTTATTGGGGCAAGCTACTAAGTGAAATTTCTTTCAGAGTTGAAAAATTAGGTATAACAATATTTCCATAATACAATATTTTTCAGATACATAGTCTCAAGCATTCTGGGTCTTGAGAAAAAGAAAAAAAAAACATAAGTAAAGCCAACAATCTTGCTTTGGGAACATTTTCACTCACTAAACTCAAAAAATTCCTCATGAGCTGTCTATAGAAATGATTACCCTCCAATGAAGGAGGTAGAACGTACCATGAGCCACATTCCTGAAGCTGATAGGGTTTCAGTCATCCATCATGACCCCATGACTTGGTCACATGATAGATTAGTTCACACTGATTAATGTGAGAATGGACTCATGCCATTTTTCTTGGTAACCTAAGCAAGTGTTAAAAGCAGCAGAACTAGCTTCCATTAATTAAAGGTTATCCACAGGAAACTAGTGGACGGTAGCAATGCTGTGATTAGGTTTTATTCGACAGATTTGGACATTCACTGACAACAAGTGAAGGCCAGATTCTCTGTCCTGATATTGGTTTTCCCACCTCTGGGCTTAGCATGTGATGCTATTATGGAAGGATCTATTTCCAGACGGTTGAAACGCCAGGCATGACATAATCAAGTGACATGTAACAGTGTGTTACCTCACTGCTAGTAAGTGTGGTATTGGCAGTAAATTACCAGCACCCCATGGGTTACAAACGTGTGTGTCTGTGAGGGTTACCTGAGGCCATAAGAATAGGCTTAAATATATTAGCATACTGTCAGGAAATTCATTAACCTTTTCGTTTTCAGATAGAACTGTGTGAAGCATTCCTACGTATTAGAAACCATGGGAACAAATATAAATTGGATTCCTTGGATATTTACGTTTCTAGTTTTTTGTCATATTGAAAAATAAGGAGCACCACAGGATTTCCAATACCCACCTCTCTCCACTTGATGCAGAAGGCATTTTGATCCATAATTAAATTTGTGCTCTTTCTTGCTAAGAGAATTGAAATATCCTACAGTGTTTTATAAGAAGTTTTGACATTATCTTTCCATTTAGAGCCATGTTTCGACAGTTCACAATCTTCCCTCTAAAAGGGCATGAAAAACACATCACACACTAATGGAGGCCCTGCCTAATTAGGCAAAAATCAGATCTTTCAGCCAAACTAGAGCTTATAATAACTCTAGATGTATAACGAAACAAAGTTGAACTACCTCCACAATACTACAGTAAGGAAATAAAATTTGTCCTGCTGTAACATATTCTCATTATGAAAGCTGCTTCCTCCTCTGCCTTCTCCTTCACTAACGAAATAGTCTGAGATCTCAGAGCATCAAGATCCGAGGGTTACCTGATTATATGCCTTCACAAACCTAAAAGGAAAATGCTTCCATATGAAGGCGACCTGAAATACCCAGTAAGTTCCATCACCCAGTGTGAGGATACTTCTGCTTCTGCTAGAGAGAATGCAGAAACGTGGAGTTTAGATATTTGAAATCTTCTGGTCCCATCGGTGAAATCATCCCTGCCTACTTTTATGAACGAATTAATTCCTATTACTTTGTCCATTTCATTCTCTTAATCTTTCAAGAAACCCTTTACCAAGAGGCTACAACACACCAAGAACCGTGGTTAGCGGCAGGAGAGAAAATGGTTGCAAATCCAATCCAGTCCTCGCCCTTGGGAATCTTATAGTTTGTTAGAGAAGAAAGATAATAATCAAATAATCACACTGAAAGGCAAGGGGAAATTAGCATATGTGTCATAAGGAAAAGAGCACATGATGGCGGATCAGGGAGGTGGCTTTTCTAAGGATGTGACCTTTTCCATCCTGAGAACTGAAGAATGAGTAGGAGTTAATTCAGCAAGGCAGAGCGGAGGCAACCAAGAGAGCCTTCCAGGCAGACCCTGAGGTTCTGGGAGGGGTGTGTGTGTGCGTGTGCATGTGCTGCTTTGAAGAAGGAAGAAAGAGATATAAAACTTTAGAAAGAGGGGACCACAGAATTTCAGTTTGTTTCAGGAATGGTTCATCGAAGACAGGACCCAAAAGAGAAAGTAATTATCTTTGTAGTTTGAGAGATTTTGATGGAGCAATTTAGGTTTATCAACATGCCTGGGCACTAAGTTCATGTGAGGACTGACAAAAAAGAGAGAAGGAGTTGTTGTGGGGACTAAAGTCATACAAGGGTCAAAGTGGAAGCTTTCAGACCTTCAAGGTTTCTCACAGCTTCCCTTCTGGGTCCAGGAGGATTCCGAGTCCCAACATTTGACCATACCTTGTTTTTTGGCTTTTGGGTTTTTTTTAATGAAGTATAGTTGACTTATGAAATTATGTTTCAGGTGTACAATATAGTGATTCAATATTTTTATACTTTACCCACCATACAAAGCTATAATATAATTGACTATATTCCTTGTGCTGTCCGTTACATCCCTGTGGCTCATTTATTATATAACTGATAGTTTGTACCTCTTGATCTGTTTCACCTATTTCACCCGCCTCCCACACTCTCCCAACCGCTAGTTTATTCTCTGTATCTGTGTTGTTTAGTTTTTCTCCCGGGATTCCTGATCTACACCACTGGTCAACAGCAGTCTTGACCTCTTTGCTGCTGACGGCCAACAGGGCTTCTTATGACTTTTTCTTTGCAGTTGAATTCCAATTATTTGCTGAGTGAGTGGTTGCACAAAAGCATTAAAGCTGCAGAAAACAGAGCAATGAGGATAGAGAGGGACTTTTTTTTTTTTTAACTAGCGCTTTTTTATACAATTCATTCTACCTTTCCATCCATGTAAGAAATAGCTCATCTATTCCACAGCAATTAGCTGGAGCAAAAGGAAAGTCATTTTGCATATTTATGGCCATATGAGATTATTTTTGCCTTGAGGAGATAAAATCAGATCTCTGTTTTGCACTCAGGAAGATTAAAATATTTTCCTGCTGTTTTGTGGGTAAAAGAGGCCTCTTAGAATTCATATGAGGCCCCTGTGCCTTTGGGCTTTTGTAATCACCTCCTGTTAACGTTCTTCAACAACCTCAGAGGCAGGGTCAGCATCGCTTTCATTATTTTACATGAAGAGATCTGTTCACACGGTCCTTCAACCTACATCCAGTCAATTAATTTAAAAGAAAAAAAACCTCTCCATCCCCGGGATGAGGTCCAAGCCCTGAGATATCTTATGGGCTGAGAACCAGAAAGTTTAAACCAAAATACTGATTTAAGCTTATAATCCATTGATTTCATTCAGCTGGGAGCCTGGATGGGAAACAATCCCATTGGTTGTGATGACTTGAGAAAGAAATAAACAAAGTTAATTACATTTTCACCACAAGGTACTCATCAGGTACCTCCTGCTGGTGCCTGAGGGCGAGCTGTGTGTGGTTCAGGTGGGAAGATGGGGTGGGTCCATTTCTTCCTCCTAGCAGGCACTTTTGCAAGTCTTAGAATTCATTTTTTTGTAGAGCTTTGTGAATGTACATCCAATTCCAACTTAAATTGATGTCACAGATCTGATCTCACACTCCTTTAGCTTATCTCAGCCCCATTGCTACAAGATCTTAAATTTCTTTTTTTTATGATCTTATTTTGAATTTTTAAATTTTATTTTATTTACTTTTTTATACAGCAAGTTTTCATTAGTTATCCATATTAGTGTATATATGTCAATCCCAATCTCCCAGAGAGGGACATTAACATAAGGTTACCAGTAAGCCTTGGACATTGCCTTTTAACCAAGATCCTTTTTGAACTGGGATACTGATTTACCCAAAATGGCACAAATAGGGGTATAAAGTTAAAGAGTCTCACTTTTACAATCAAACTCCTTAAACCAACAGAGAAGGAAAATGAGAGTTAGGAATAGAAAAGAAGGGGAAAAGAGATGAGAAGGAGATGGCCATCAACTGCTCCCAGCATTAATGGGTTTTGATCTGAAGTTCTCGAGAAAGACATCTGCTTTACGATGCCATTTGCTTCTGGAGAAGCCCAAGAGACTCTCAGCATTTGAGCTTACGTTGGCATGGATGTCTGGGAGGTGGGTGTATGCTGCCTTTCTGACAGAGACATGAATTCAAGGGCAGTTCCTAGGAGTTTCACTGCAGTGTTTTTCATTAAGAGTTTAAGAGCAACCTTCACGGGTCGCATTTTTAGTAGAAGAGGTCTTCAAGCTGAACACCATGCAGTGCTGCACATGATGTCTCTTTGGGTAAAGCCATGTGGGCTTCATGGAAATAAGCTTGTCCTTAAGGTTCTACAACATTTGGCTGCAGTGGCCTGTGAACGAGCACAGTCAAGGATGGAGGTGATATCCCCATATGCACAGGCATCCAACCACATGGGGGTACTAAGTTCCTGTGACAATGGGCCTAATAGCCAAAGGAGCGAAGAGTAGAAGCTTTGACCAGAGCAACAGAGAGTTTTGCAAGTTTCCCTTTCAATGGGTCTTTGTTGCTCCTGATTTCCCTAAGGACTGGTGGTAGTAGGACCAATGAGGCTTCCAGGCGACAGGCAAAGCCTTAGAGTCTCTTAATTACTGTTCTGCTTCCATGGCTGTAGATGAGTATTACTCCAGTGGGAAACATAGAATCTCTAAGTTGCTTTGCTACTGTCAGAAAAGTTACTTTGTGGAAAGGAAACGATTCCAGGTAACCAGAAAATAGACAATATTCTGTGATTAAGAATGTATTCGTAATCACGTTGGGAGCAACTGAATGAAATCCACTTGCAGACGGATTTGATATTAAGAGATTTGTTTTAAACGGTCTAAAAGTTTGGGCTCATGGCCTTGGCCCACCTGCACAGTTTTCAAAACAATTTGGGGTTTGACAGCTGGAACCTGCACCAAAGACGTGTCATCTCACTGAGATTTCCCTGTTAATACTTAGTTAGGATATTTTTAAATTTTCTTTTCTCTGGACAGTTATAGCTCCTTTTTGAGACACTCTATTTCAGAATCTCCATGCAGACCAAATAATCTCGGCACCACCAGATGTCATCTGGGTGGAGCAAACAAGCTGATCTTTACGAATGTGCTATTTCAGAATCGGGTGCCGGATTCTGGAACTGGCTGAAGGCCTGAGCCAATAGTCAGGAGTGCATCTTGGCTTTGAATCTTGGACATGGTGGGCAGCCTGGATGTGTTCACACAGCTTGTTCAGTATATGATTCTGTGAAAAGGTGAACCTTTGCTTCCTGAAACTGCTTTTGTAGGATGGCTTGTCTAATTGGAGTAGACAGCTACAGTTAAGAAGTGCTTTTTCTTCCAAAGCAAACTGAAATCTTGAACCACTCCAGAAGCATTTCTGTATAGACATTTGCTCTCTTTTCTCTAGCTAACTGGCAGGCCTTAGTAAGGGCTACAGTTTTGGCAACTTGTACGGATTTCATGTCACGGAGAGGGTTGGATTTGAACAAGTCTTAGGGGGTTCTGACTGCATATCCAGGTTGATAGCTTCCTTGTTCCGTTCTCAAACAGGACTCACCCACAAGTAATTCACAATCAGGGTTGTCGAAAGGGGGTTCAAGGAGGTCAGACAAAACCAAAGGAAACTCCCGAAGAAATTCGTGGCAATCATGAGTTTCTTGCTCCTTCTGTGAGAAGAGTGGCAGGTTTTAGGGTGCTTCAGCAATGGTAGAAATACATGCAGGTAAGAGATAAAGGATTACAAAGGAAGTCAGTCTAGAAAGCGGAAAAGGCCCTGTGTTTTCTATCAAAAGGCAGCTCTGAATGGTGCGAGGGGCCAGGGGTTAAGTGGAGATCCTAAGACTAAGTCAGCAGGACCCTCTGTTGACCTTGAGCTGCTGCCACTGTGTGCAAACAAGAAGGGCAGGCTTTTGTCATGAAATCAACGTGAAGCTATAATAGCCATGGGTCTCAGATATCCGGTGTCTTGTTAAGGTAGAATCCGCAAAACTTGTCTCAATGTACAAATAGAAAGAAAGATTTATGATCACTGGAGAGTCCTTTAAGCTGTAAAAATCATTCTTTAGTGAGTCTCTGTAAGGCAAGGGCTCAGGGGTGTCAGCTTTCATTAGCTTCTAGGAAGGAGCAGCTGGTCCAGAAAAGTCAGGAATCCAATGTCTACAATACCCTATGGGACCAAGGTAATCCTCTAAGTCGTCTCCTGTTAACTGGCCGGGAAAGGCATGGGTAGGTTCCAGTCTTTAAGGGGAAAGGGACTCCTAGGTTTTGTTTGATGTCATGGCCAAGAAAATACACTTGGTTCTGGTAAAATTGGAGTCTGTCCTTAGAGACTTTGTGTCCCTGTACACTAATAGTGTCAGCAAGTGGAAGACATCAATTCTGCAAGACTCTCAATCTGGAGAGCAAGCAGATCAGCCGTATATTGTATAGACGTGTAGTCCTCAGGGAACTGGACGTCGCTAATGATTCAGGTATAGTTGAGTATTTGCAAGAAGTAAGAGGATGCTCCTGTAAACGCTTGGGCACAACTGTCCATATGTATTATTGATTTTCCCAAGTGGATGCAAATAGTAGATACAGTGAGTCTGAAAGGAAGGATATACTAAAGAATGCTGAGTGTAGGTCTATGGCTGTGGAGGAGTAAGCAGCAGTCTACAGGACTGAGGACAGGATGCTGTTAGAAGTGAAGACACCGAGAGAAGCAGGGAAGTAAAACCTCACTAACGGCCCTTAAATCTTGTACAGAGTGGCACCCGTGCCCATTTGTCTCTGTGATGGAAAGAACAGGGGTATTACAAGGGCCAGCACAGGGATAATAAGCCCTTCCTGGAGGCACATGGATATAATGGGCCATCGTCCTGCAATAGACTCCTTTTTCTCCATAGGTATCAGGCAGTTTCAGCAAAAACATAGCTAGATTTATTGAAATATTTACAGGTTCCGCTTCCTTTATGTGTCCTGCATCTGAACCATTTTTGGTCAAGGACACATTCAAAGTCTGGGATGTCCCAAATGAGCCTATCTACGAAACAGAAACAGACTCACAGACATAGAGAAGAGACTTGTGGTTGCCAAGGGGGAGGGGTTTGGGGGAGGGATAGATGGGGAGGTTGGGATTAGCAGATGCAAACTATTATACAGAGAATGGATAAACAGCAAGGTCCTACTGTAAATACAGGGAGCTATATTCAATATCCTATGATAAAACATAATGGAAAAGAATATTTTTAACAGAATGTATACGTTAATTAATTAATTAAATTTTTAAAAAAAGAAACAAAACAAAGTCTGGGATGTCCACGCAAGAGGCATCGGGGGTGGTGATCAAGCTATGGCATTTCCAGGTTGTAAGCAGGGACTCTTCTGCTTCTAGAGTTCCAGAAACACTCCATCTGGTGCACATGTAGTAAGAGAGCCCCATTCACAAGGAAATCTCATCACAACAGACTCACCGCCCGGCTTCTACGGCTCCAGAGCACCAGCATCCCTGTGGGCGGCACTGACCCATTTCTATGGGTCTGCAGAGGAGGACCACCACTGACCTTGGTGCTGCTGGACCCCTACTGCCAGTGAGTCATCAGTGCCTTCCTGAATGCTGTGCCCCCCGGCCCTCTTGGGGGTCTCCTTACCTAAAACATCCGTGACTGCTGTCCACGCCCCCTCAGCCTCCTTAGCCCTTCCTCTGCTGTCTGCCGGAGGAACTCAGGCATTTCCCCTTCCTTGGGGACTGGCCGTCACTTTTTTCCAGGATTCTAAGAGCTATTCTAGCAATAATTTCATCCCATGGCCTGGCTTCCTTGCCAGGGTGTTAAATGCCAAGGCTTGAGGATGTGCCCTTAAGTCGATGAAGTTTTGCTCGTTCAACGTTGCATTCGAGCCCCTGGATCAAACGGCCTCAGGACCCAAGCCCAGGCTGCTCCCCCGGCTTCTGCAATACCACCAGCTGAGCTCGTTCTCACAGCTCCTGTGGTGCAGAGTCTCCTGTCTCCCTTTTCAGACTCTGTACCTCTCCAGCTGGTCATGCTGTGATTCACCTTAGCCACTGGCCAGACACTGATTTAAAATACAAATTTCCTATTAGTAGAAAATTTGAGGTATAGTAAGGCTAACAGATCAGGAAACGATTGCCATTGAAAAGACAGATTATTACTCATATTGCCAAGAGGAGGGGACACGCCCTCACATTGGGGGTGACGGGGAAGTGCACACGGGGAAGCTCTAGGGTCGCTCATGCGGCGGAGGAGAGGGAGGGATTGTGGGCAAGAGCTTTTATTGTGGTTCCTCCAGGAAGGAACAGGCAGAGCAGGGTAAGGACATGCTGCTTTGAATCATTTCAGGGGGCTCTGGGGCTGAGGGGCTCTCCCTAGTGGTCTGGTACCTGGCCGTGGAGGGATTAGGGCAGGTGGATAGTGGCCCTGGGCGTGAGAGCCCCGTAGAGAAGGTGGTGGCGACTGTGGTGCTGGACTGCTCGGTTGGTATGAGAAAAGGACTCCTCCTAAGGGGTAGAGAGGGGGAAGATGAGGGAGGCTGGAAGCCAAGGCAGGTGACCAGAAGAAGGTGTATTTAACTTATGCACGTAGAGCACATGCTAAAGCATGAAGGTTACGGGAGTCAGAAGCGTGGCTCACGCAGGCACTCGTGAGAGGCGGTAAGGACAGCTCCTGAGGTAGACACTGATTTCCTTACGGGGAGAGGCATCTGCAGCATCTCCCCACAGGTCTTAACAGGGAAGGATGAGCCCCCTGAAAGCTCTGAGGTTCACGGTATCTATAGAGCCAGACCTTCAGAGGCGTCCATCCAGATAGCCCCACCCCGTATTTCAAGGTCCCACATTTTCCCAATTATGCACCTCACCCTAGTGTTACAGACTTAACGCTGGCTGAGCATTCAAACATGTCTGAAGCTCTGGGATTCTAACTATAAATTCTTTAGTCATCTCTTCTTCCACTGCAGGAGGAACAGCTTTGTTGTAAGTCACCTTGGAGGCTCTCAGGAAGTAACAAGTCTTTACCTGCTACTCAACAGCCTGTGAGTCTTTATTATGCCTCTGCAGGGCGTGTCCACCCAAGACATCCTGAACCTGTGGTCTCTGCTGTCCTTGAAGCACTTAGTCTCCCCCTCCACCCCTGCCTTGCAAATGCCTGACTCATGGCACCTGCGAGGCACCACGGCAGGGTGCCTGCCACCGAGTCCCAGGAATAACCCAGGCCCCATCCGCCGCTCAGGATAACGTGTTCTTCACCCACTGTGCGGTGAGTGAGCCAACCCCAAACCTCCATCTTCTGCCAGGCTTTTGGACCATTCTTGGTACCATCTGCATTACTTTGAGTCTGCCAAGAAGCAGACACCACGATGAGATGAGATATTCAAGAAATACATTGAAGGAGGAGGCAGGAGAAAGCAAGAAGGTGATTCAGATCACGGGGCAAGTCTGCTACCTGCAGAAGGAGACAGAGAGGAAGGAGCATTGAAGAGAAGCACTGCTGGACCGCAGAGCGACTCAAGAATGTTCGGCCAAGTTGACGGGCACTCCTCAAGTCAAAGGCAACCTCAGGATAAGCCCTGCCTCCCACCTGTCTCAGTCTTTCTGCCATACTTAGTCACTGGCTTGGAGCAGCCGGTAGGAAACATGGACTTGACGTGAATGTGATGGAGGATTCAGAAGGCATCAGCTAAGGCCATTCTTTTTTTTTTTTTTTTGCGGTACGTGGGCCTCTTACTGTTGTGGCCTCTCCCGTTGCGGAGCACAGGCTCCGGACGCGCAGGCTCAGCGGCCATGGCTCACGGGCCCAGCCGCTCCGCGGCATGTGGGATCTTCCCGGACGGGGGCACGAACCCGTATCCCCCCCATCGGCAGGAGGATTCTCAACCACTGCACCACCAGGGAAGCCCTAAGGCCATTCTTAACTGAATCATCAAACGTACTCTAACAAGTGCAGAAAGATGACATACAACCTAATTAGCTTATGCAAATTCAAATTAACCTGTACAAAATAAAATGTAAAATGATCCTTGAATATCGAGAGCCCATAAAGCTGATAGCACGTAACTATTGAAAACACAGAAGGAGCAACTACTTCTGAGTCTTTTCCCACCAACAGTTCACCATTGATAGGCCTATAGCCTCTACAAATGATGTAAACTAGGCTATACTAAGAAGCACATCAGACATATCAGAAGTAAACAATTTCCAACTGTTTTTCCTGCAAAGAACACATATGTATATTTTGTCATCAAACTCCCAGCAAATGAATGAAAACCTTCTATACCTCAGGAAAGATTTTCTAAACTTCTTACTGAGTCAACTTCGGATGGAGTCACAGCATATTGCAAACCAAGGAGAGAAGGTTTCTTATCAGAATAACCTCAGGGCAATTAAAAAGGTAAAAACTATTTCTGAAATGATTCAATGGGTAGTCAAAGAAACTGGCTACAATTAATCCTCACCTCCTACAGGGCCAGGCTGAAAACCACAGAATATAGATACCATGTTAGTATAACAAACTGCAAGCTCCCTGATGTTTTGACATTAATTGAAAAAGAACGTTGTGTTTGCTAGAGCTGAAATTTCTTAAGACTGTCAACACACTTACTGAAAATTCATTTGAGAATTCCCTTCTGATGTCGGTTTAACCTGAGTTTCAACCCCCCAGGAAAACCATGATCTCTTCATCTGTATCTTATACAGCAGGAGGCAAGACACAATAAACTGAACAAGAATTTAGAAAGACAGGAAGTCTTAAATTTGAATTCAACCCATGGCTTACTCGCTACAGACACTGTTTTTTTCCTGGAGAAACCTCGGGCTGTTACAAATGAGAAGCAGAGGTGGTAGCCTCCCTAGCACGTACAAATGTTTCCTATCTGTTTGAGGGCTGCGGCTGATTGATTTGTTTCCCCTAAGGCAGACCACGAGCAGTATCTTTCCATAAAGCAGTTGGATGCAAAGTGGTGATGGGTCAGAGTGATGACACCACCACCGCTAAAGGACACAAGAGGGCCAATTAGCAGGAGAACCAATTACTATAAAATAAACAAGTGATTTAATTTTGTAATAAGTCGCTAAAATTTTCAGGAGAGGTATATTTTTATTTTGTCTTTTATTTCGTATTTTTAAATAATCTTGGAACTTTGGGACACATTTTAATAATAATAGTTTTAAATGTCCACTGTTCAAAGATGTTTATTCGATTTTTTAAAACACAAACTAAATTAGCTATTCTATTTGAAAAGCCATTATTATCTCACTCGTCTTTGAGTTTCCTTTTTATTCATCTTTGTTTTTAACCACAGAAACGCGCGCGCGCACCCCTACCTCACATCCGCACCATCAGCAAATCCTGCCATCTCTACCTCTGCGTATACACAGAATCCAAGCACCTCACCCCAAGTACATCACCAACATTCTACATCAGGCCACTGTCATTCTTTGGGGTACTTCTATGACAGCCTCCTCTCTGGTCTTCTTCCAGGAGAGGTATATATATATATATTTTGCGTTATGCGGGCCTCTCACTGCTGTGGCCTCTCCCGCTGCGGAGCACAGGCTCCGGACGTGCAGGCCCAGTGGCCATGGCTCACGGGCCCAGCCGCTCCACGGCACGTGGGATCCTCCCGGACCGGGGCACGAACCCTATCCCCTGCATCGGCAGGCGGACTCTCAACCACTGCGCCACCAGGGAAGCCCCAAGGATGGTATTCTTAAATGACTGCCACTTTTTAATGCTCAAAAGGCAATGAGATTTGCAGCTATTCTTTGCATGTGCAAATATAGGCAGATGCTGAAATAAGTTTTTGAAACAATAGGACCCAAACAAGCCCATTTTACTCTCTTAACCCTACTGACAACATAAATCTATGCTATGATTTCAGGTCAGGCAGTTTGCCTCTATGGAGTAACAATAGATTAGAAACGCTTACCAGGACTTTTACTGAGCCAGTGGTCTACAAATGCCTCATCACATTTGGTATCTGTAAACAGTGTGTGAACATGAACATGTAATGCCCCAAATCTGCTACAGGAAGACAGGAAAACTACACTTCACTCTATATCAAGGTCAAAGGCCAAATCAAATCCAAATAAATTTTTTTCCTAAAATCCATATGCACCCAGAAAGTCTAAAAATTCCTGGGGTAAAAAGAACTCTTTCTAGTCTGGCTTTGTACTTCCTCTCTGTCCCTAACTGTTCAGAAACACACCCAAATGATTCGGTACCATCACAGGCTCCTCGCTGCCTCATTTCCACCCTTCAAACAGTTTACACCGTGAAATCACAAAGGCACTGATTGTCATTCTCAAAAGACAGAATCACTCTACAATCACATCAAAAGCATTTGAAGAGCTCCTCTAGTTACAGAGAAGATTAAAGCTAAAATGTTGAAACTGTTGCATTATTATTTTGAAATGAAACAGCAAACCACATCACACAGCTCAGTAGGCAACAGATCCTGCATGCCCAGAACACTAAAGATGAATGCTCAGACGACGCTCAGTAAGTCTTACACTTACTTAATTTATGCTTATTTTCCATGTGCAAGTCTCCATATGTTCTAGTTTTCCGTTAAGAAACAATAGGAGGGTCCTTCCGAAGCTGATTTAACACCTGTGAATTCCCATCGGCCGTAACCGGAGAAAGTAATCTGTTTGATGAAGTGACTGCCTTAAATTTCAAAGGTACTAAGTTCAACTTCTGTGCTGGGATTCTATTTCCATGAGAAGTTCATTTTTAATTTTAGTGATCACATGCAATGGGACAGAACTGCAGAGGCTAACAGATGTACCTTTTAAATTGTCCGATAACAGGACTATGAAAAGTTCCTCAACTTTGACATCAATCTGACTTTTGAAATTTGTACATCACCACAAGAGTCAAAGAGCCGAGCAATACTTGGTTAAAGATGAAAAGATCTCGTATCACAAGGCTTCCTCATGGGTCGTTCACACCTTGGGCACCTTGTACGCATGGATTATCCACAAAATACAACATACTCCATTTTTTGGATCTATCTTCCAACTAAGTAAGAGTTGGGCTATTTTCCCCAAGCTTTTAACAAATTCCAACAAAAGGCTTCTAGAGCAAACTCCCAAATAAGGTAGGCCACTATGAGTCTCTTTTCCTGAAAATACAGATTACTTTATGCATACCATGAAAATATATCAATTTTTCTCCAAGTAATTCAGCACTGCGCCGGGCTGGGTTGGCTGCTACAGAGGAACTTAAAGAATTTACACAGTTGCAAGAAAATACTAATGTCTCCAACAGTATAATTCATTCAAGGGGGTGCTCACTGGTCTAGGATTTTTTCATGAAATAAAACTAAGAGAATGATGATCTGTCCGAGGGGGACTATAACATTGTTTCTCAGCGCTTTTAACCCATTGCCGCTTCTGCAAAACCAATCATTAATCCATATCTGGCTTTGTGATTAATTCCGATTTGGAAATAAATTAAAAGCTCTGTGATGTGAGCACACGCCTTTTCCACCTTACACATCTGCCCACCACAGTGCCCGTTCCTACCTTTCATGGCAAGCCATCCTCCCAGAAAATGAAATCACAGACGTTACAACAAGAGTGAACATAACCCACCATCAAAACCAGAGAGAAATCTTCACGTGGCAATCCAAGGAATTTATTATCAACATAATATAAGCTAACAGTAGAGGTCCCCAAAATGATTCGTAGAAGCACAAAATACAGACTCATGAGAAAGTAGGGAAAGAACATAGACATAGGGTACGGTTGTGAGCTTTCAGGTGAAGCCTCGTGAAGCTAATCTTCTGAGAAGATTCATTCCCGGATCTTCGCAAAACATTCCTTCCCTCCCGCCAGTTCCGTGTTTCAACACCAGAGAAGCCTGTCCTGAAGATGGGATCAAACATAACGCCTCTCCTCAACACTCTCTAGACTCTGCATTTTCCTCCTAGCTCTGATTATTACCTGACTTTACATCACGTATCTATTTGCTTTCTGACTGTTTCTCTCTCTCACTAGAATGCAAGCTCCATAAGGGCTTGGTCTGTTGTATTCACCCTTTTTTTCTTTTTTTTTTGGCTGCGTTGTGTCTTCGTTGCTGCGCTAAGCTGCGGCGAACGGGGCTACTCTTCGTTGTAGTGCGCGGGCTTCTCGTTGCAGTGGCTTCTCTTGTTGCGGAGCACAGGCTCTAGGCGCACCAGCTTCAGTAGCTGTGGCTCTTGGGTTCAGTATTCGTGGCTCACGGGCTCTAGAGTGCAGGCTCAGTAGTTGTGGCGCACGGGCTTAGTTGCTCCGCAGCATGTGGGATCTTTCCAAAGGAGGGATCGAACCCTTGTCCCCTGCATTTGGCAAGTCGATTCTTAACCACTGCGCCACCAGGGAAGTCCCTGTTGCCTTCATCTTTAACCCTCAGTCCCAAAAACAGTGGCATTGGCAGACGCTCCATAAATGGACATTAAAGGAACGAATGAATGAATTCCAATTGTAAAAGCCCTCGCACCATTAGTGCCATCACCACAGCGGGTAAAACAAATTAGAAAGAAAAGTCCTAATGTAGTATTTCTTGAAGAAACAAACAAATATTACCGCAAGGATTATGCCTCAAAATCTAGAGAAGTAAATAAAATTAAACTTTGCAGCTTCTAAAACATACATAGATCTATTCACTTATATTCATAATTTCCTACAAGCGTATCAATCCATAGTTTCAAAATCACTAGCATCAGTTTATAGCACATAATTGTTTTACAAGCAAAACTTAAAACATGAATAGGCTGGTTGCAACAATTAAGCACTCAAGATCTTAGAACCTCTAGCTTATAGTATGCGTCTCAGTCTTTTTGTCATACTGATTACCAGGCTGATTTTAGGCTTCCAAGAAAGGAAACTAGGAGCCTGGGAATGAAACCACCTTAGGTCAGGGACCAAGCTGTAGGATTCCCAGCTGTTTCTCTATGCTTTGAGAGTAAAGGCACGGGAGTCATTCTCTATAACAAACTCGCTAAGGCTTTCTGTCTTAGACGTATGGGTTATGATGACCAATAACCCTTTGGCCAAGCAGAAGCTTACCCTCAAAAGACATGCCCGCTTTCAGTCCTCCCAGGGAGCAGTACCCACAGGTCTCCTCAACCAGGAGATACGCCCCCTATTTCATAACTTCCTACATGAGCATTCCCAGCTTTTAGTGTAGGATGCGAACACAATTGGGAGAGATATGGACAGTAGCTTTTGTCTCTTATACTTACTGTTTTCTACCAAAAAAACAGAAGGTAGAATGCCAGCACACTTCGTATTTTCCTTTTACATCTCAATATTACGTAGAATCCAACATTGTTGAGTAAATAAAATCACTAGCAGCAATTGTAAGTTACTTCTTAGTCTCTGATTGGATGCATCACAGGTTATAGTTATCACTATAAGTGATATTAAAATATTCTAAAGGATACCTCTCAACACAGCCCTTAGGAAGGACTTTCCTTCCTCCCAATTTATGTCTTCCCCTAAACACTCAATTTGTGCATAATGGCACCCTTGCCCTGTCTCGTGGTTATTCTTGTCCTAATTTTTCTTCATTAATTGGTCAGGTTAACCTTTAGCGAGGGTCTTACCTCATCTGGATTGCTCTTCCATCATTCCCCAAGCGCTGTCTTTAATATTTCCACCTTTATCACCTAATTTTATTATTTGGTGTTAAAGATAATCCTGCCCGCCAGCACCTGGTAAGTGGTCGCTCTGATGACTGTCACTCACACCGCTCCGCAAAGCAGACTCTGTTCCCCGCTTGAAATAGTCTCCAGCCTCATTTACAGACCTAACATCCCACATGTAAATTCAAAACAAACGAGGCCACTCATCCCTTCAGATCCCGGATGTGGGCATTTATGGAATAGGGCACTTGAAACTTTAGCTACCAAAACCTAGGTAGGAGGAATCCTCAATTTCCCAGAGCAAATTCTTGAGAAAATGAGTCATTGACTAATTTTTTTTATAAAGGAGAACGAGGGTAATGCAAAACTAGTAGAGTGGTAATGAAGTTGGAGACCGTTAACCTAGGGATAACCTGTTTCCATTGTTTAATTAAAAACATCCAGGGCTTCCCTGGTGGCGTAGTGGTTGGGAGTCCGCCTGCCGATGCAGGGGACACGGGTTCATGTCCCGGTACGGGAGGATCCCACATGCTGCAGAGCGGCTGGGCCCGTGAGCCATGGCCGCTGAGCCTGCGCATCCGGAGCCTGTGCTCCGCAAGGGGAGAGGCCACAGCAGTGAGAGGCCCGCATACCGCAAAAAAAAAAAAAAAATCCATTTTTACAGGTTCTACGTAAATGATATGGCTGTATAAACACAATAGAATCTTCGTGAAAAGGTTCTAATTATACTGCAGAATTACCTAGGGTTTCTACAGGCAAAATGAATGTATTCTTACCTTTTTGACACCATATAAGCAAAGATGGTTTCTTGCTTTAAAAAAATCCCTGTGCATTTTTTTTTTTTTTTTGCGATACGCGGGCCTCTCACTGTTGTGGCTTCTCCCGCTGCGGAGCACAGGCTCCGGACGTGCAGGCTCAGCGGCCATGGCTCACGGGCCTAGCCGCTCCGCGGCATGTGGGATCTTCCCGGACCGGGGCACGAACCCGTGTCCCCTGCATTGGCAGGCGGACTCTCAACCACTGCGCCACCAGGGAAGCCCCCTGTGCATTATTTGCTACCTTAGCAGTAAAAGCCAGACCTGCCTGATGTATAAACATGCATCCTTGTTTCTAAGTCCCCTGTGTTAAAGCACATATGAGCATTATTAATGAGATAAAATAGAACACCATTCATACAAAGAAGGCAAAGAAACAACAAGCACGTAGCAGATGATTCTTGACAAATAGACAAATAATTAATGACCGACTATCAACAAGGTCCAATTATCTGGAGCAGTGTCATGACTATAAGTCATGCTGGTGAAGGGTTTTTTTTTCTTTCTTGACCCCTGGGCAAGTACACAAAGGCAAATGAGAAAAAAAGCATCTTTAACATGATTCTCTTCCATGTGCCCATCACCGCATCTCCTGTTGTCACTTCTTGTTGGTCCTCAGGAGAACAGCCTCATGGAAGCAAGGCAAGATTTCTAAATAATATATCACAACTGGGCTCATCATTTACCTTCATCTTTATTTTTCTATGTCACCAAGTCAGAGTTCTATTTCATGTTCTTTTCAAATTTCCATAGTCATCCTGTGTTGCAAGGTAGGGGAAGAAGAAAGGGCCTGGTGAGACAGAATGTCATGTGGGAAGAATTGTTCGGGATCAACAGGCAAACACAGAACTGCAGTGAAAATTGCAGGTGGAAAGAAAGATGTTCATTACCTCCTCTGACACAAAAATATATGTCTTTCCTGTTTGTGCACCAGCGTGGTCCACAGGGACTTGGAGATTATCAGATGAGTCTGACACGGTGTTCTGTCACAGCTGCAGAGAACGGCTGTAATACGGAAACCGCACGGGGAATGGCATCTCATAGATGGAAATGAAAAATCCGATGAAATAACACCCGGAAAGCCAAGCCCTGTCAGTGATGGCTTTGGGTGTCATTTGCATCCCAATCCCTGTATTAGTCAGTATTTTCCTACAGTTATTTTTAACTATGTCATGAAGTATTTACTTGACAAGAAAATCATTTGACTCTCTCTGGAACAAAGGTTTTGATAAATCTTTGAAATCACACTGTTCTTCTTACGGATGGTATTCTCTCAAGAACAGTGATACCATCAGGAAATTGAGAATCTAATGAAATGCTCAAAACAATAATTTTCACTCCTTTTAACACACTGAATATTTTCCAGTAATGGTGCTCTCATCAGGAAATCTGGAGTATAATAAAAATAATGATTTATTTACTGAAAAGTTTTTATGTTAGCACTCTTCAATGCCAAACTTGTTTTCTGCTAAAAGAGCTTAAATTATATATTTATCACTATTAATCCTCACTAGGATATAGGGAAGAGAAAATGAGAAAAATCTGCTACTATTTGGCAAACATAATATTTGGATAATAGCTGCTTTTTGCTTCTCCTAGAAAGCATCGCAGCCTCTGGCTTAGGTGGTTGCACAATTTCAACAATTAATTTCAACCAACATTAACTGCAAAGGGTACAAAATCCACCAATAACAAAATTATAGTAAGAATTAAGCAGGAGTTATTTAAGAATCTCAACATTTTTAAGTTGTCTCTCCATTTTAACTACCCTGTACTCTCACTCTGTAATATCTAAATCAGAAGAACTGCCCTAGAAAACGCTTTGAAAAAAGTAAAGGAATTTTGCCAGCCAAAGTATTGATAAATACCTGCTTGGGTGCCTCTCACTCTCTTATGCTCTCAAATGCTTAGCGTCTCCCAGAGTATAAATACACTGGTCCCAACCAACCGAAAACACCAACGTTCTTCCCTAGCCGTCAAAATGTCCATTGATGTCTCTCTTTACAATTTAACTCAAAATCTAAACAGGTAATCCATTTAAGTAACAGCTTAGTCGATCTGAATTTACCATTCCAAGTTAAGTGATATTGGTGGGTAATGACTGCCTCTGATGATGAGATACACGAATATTATTATCATGTACTGACCATCAGTCCATCAGAGGAGATCATGTCTTGCAAAGTTATACAGGAAATGCATGTATTATCTCATTAATTTAATGCAAAATGATATTATATATGTCAGATCCTACAGTCTTTAAGAAACTTAAAGGTAAATCCATATATTAAATTCTCTTTCATTACCCCCCCCTTATCTGAGAGCATAGTGGAATTGTCTAGAACCTTGAGGAAAACATCATCAATAAACATTTGCTAAATTGACTTATATTTGATGTTTAGTTCTCAAGTGGGTCAGAGATGGATTTAACCTGGGTTTAAAACCTGGTACAATCAGCTACTCTGTGTGTGGCCTGGGAAATTTACCTATTTAAAACCTGGTACAATCAGCTACTCTGTGTGTGGCCTGGGAAATTTACCTACCTCTCTGTGCTTCGGTTTCCACCTCTGTAAAATGGACCAATTACCGGTGTCTGGTTTGGTTAGTTGGTGTGGTGATCAAATGAGATCAGGTATAAACTGTGCTGAGAGTGAGGCCTGGCCAGTGAATCTGACCTATGGTTCTTCTTTTTATATTATATGCTGGCTTTTATTTTAAATAGGATATTAGTATATTTCACTTTTAGTATGTTGCATACATTTACTTCGATGTAATCTTGTTCTGACATTTTCCTTTAAAAATAAGGGTCTCTCTACCTTATGCAATAAGGACAAATACTGCAAAGAAAATAAGTGAGAGAAATTTTCAGTAGGCTTCAAATTTCATAACTTCATAACTGAAATCATTAAATAGTATGTGAAGTAATACTAGATTAGCATAATTTCCCCTAGTGAGAAAATACCAAGTTTTCTATGACACTGCGTGATTATAGAAAAATAACAAGTGTAGCAAACATACATTGTGTTTTCAACATCTATTGAGTGGATTGAAGTATAGTTTAGCACCTTGCCTAAGGTCACATAGCTAGTTAGATCTAGACCCAGTATTAAAACCTAAGCAATATGACCCTAGGTGTCTCACTACTAATCATTATCATTCCTGGTTACCTCTACTGCCCTGGTGCCTTGGGCACTGCCATGCTAAAAATGTCCCCTTGTAAATGAACTATCAATACAGCCACCTGTTCCCACTAGCTGCAAAGAAAACCAGAGAACCTTAAGACATTTAATATGATGATAAACCATCATTCCCAGGAAAATAAATGCAACTTTTCTGATAAGAATTGCATTAAAATTCCAAAAAGCTTTCAATTATCCAAACTTTTTGGAAATTTTTAAACACAAAAATGAATTTGTACATAGAGTAACATAAACATATCATTAGACCTTAACTTTAAGAAACAACCTTGAGGAAGAAACTAATTGCTGATATCAGAGAAAATATCAAATTTAAAACCTACTACCATGATAAGGAGTACTAATAGTCAGGTTATTAAATATTTCTATTCCAAATCTTTAAAGGAAAAATGGAAATGTCAGAAAGCTAGCTAGCTCTGGTTCTGGGGAATCTTTCTTAGCCATGGAAACAGAAAGTCACTGTGTCAGTGGCCCCAAATGTGGAGGATTTTCATCCCCAGAATTGGTTCTCTGTTCATCCAAAGCAGATATATCAACTCATTTTACTGTCATATTAAAATTGAAATTTTAAACTTGGCCAGAAGAGAAGACTCAAGGTTGTACTTCCTCCCCCTGGAAATAGTAATTTAGGTCCCTTCACATACACATGGCATTTCAGGTGAGCACAGATTTCTCAGGGGTGTTGGAACAACGCTTGATGTGATATAACAGTTATTATAAAGAGAGAATGGCAGAGGGGGGAAACGAGGGAGCCTCCAGGATCCTTTTTTTTTTCCAATTGTCATTTTTGCTTCAAAGTAAATTTTGGTCTCTAACAACAGCACTATGAAATAAAGAGTAAAACTCAATGCTAGAGCTTGGTCTATCCCCACTCAAGGGGCCAGAATGTGCATACGTTGTGCATATATATGCTCCTATATGTGTTCAACTGTCCACATCTATGTACACAGCAAAAAATATTTTTGTATCAAAATGCTATGAAAAGACTGCCTTTAGCATGGCTTCTATAAGACCAGGGTATTTTAATAAGTTTTGGGGTTTTTAAAAATTTATCTATTTGTTTTTATTTTTGGTTGTGTTGGGTCTTCGTTGCCACGCGTGGGATTTCTCTAGTTGAGGCAAGCAGGGGCTACTCTTCGTTGTGGTACACGGGCTTCTCATTGTCATGGCTTCCCCCATTGCAGAGCACAGGCTCTAGAGCGCAGGCTCAGCAGTTGCAGCACATGGGCTCAGCCACTCGGTGGCACGTGAGATCCTCCCGGGCCAGGGCTCGAACCCGTGTCCACTGCATTGGCAGACAGATTCTTAACCACTGCGCCACCAGGGAAGCCCTTTTAATAAGTTTTTATTACTCAGATAGAGTAAGGCCAGCAGCTCAGCAGACAATGGCCATTGCAGAGGTTACTGAGGGGTGATGTCAGCAAGATGGCCAAATAGGAGACACCAGCCTTCAACCCCCAACAGAAAAATAGCAATGAGACAGCGATCCACAGAGGAAAACAGCCCTGGAAGGGTTCAAGAGTCTAATTAAGAACTTGTACCAACATGGTGGGACAAAAATTGGAGACTAGCTGCACAGAAAAAATTGCAGGGAAGGTGGGCTTGGCTGAGATGACTGGAGATGGCTGAGGACAAGAAGAAGCTCGGGCATCAGTATCAACCATGCGGCAGCTACTACTGTGGTCCTCAGGGTCCTGTTTGCAGAGAGAGGGTGGGACAGCCTTTGCTGCCTAGGACCTCCACAGCCTGTATGACAGCCACAGCTCCCAGCGGCTTTCACAGCAGATGCCCCTAGTGTTCGTTGGCATGGACCACAGTGCCTGAGGCACCTCTGGTTGCCAGAGGCAACCAACAGCCATGGCTGCTGCAGACCCCCCACAAGGGGACATGCTGCTGCACCACCCCAAGAAGGAGTCGCTGCTGCATCGCTCCAGGACCGCGGGTGGCCTCCATGCTCCCCTAACCTCTGTACACCCAGACCCTAGAGCCGTGGCCACCCCCCAGAGTGCCTGTGCCTCACAACGATTAGCAATGTTGCGGTAGAGGTGCGTGCACCCACCCATCAGACCCAGCCTCGCAGCCACTTCATGGTCATCCACCTGTCAGACACCAGTGCTACCAGCACCATGAGCCTGACCTAGCATCAAAGGGAATCCCTTCAGCCACAAGTTCCCCTGCGGGGAAGAGAGAACAGGAGGGTCCCAGCAGCCTGTGCCACCCAAGACCCCAGGAGCCCTTGCAAATGCCCGGGACCTGATGGTTTCAAGGGTGAATGCTACCGAACACTTAAAGAATTAAAGCCAATCCTCCTTAAACTCTTCCAAATATCTGACTTCCAAACTCATTGTACAAGGCCAGCATTACCCTGATACCAAAACCAGACAAGGACATGATCCGGCACGCCGCTTCTGGGTGTAAATCCAAAGGAAATAAAATCCCTGTTTCCCAGCGCTATCGGCTCTCCCACTGCATTGCAGCACCATTCACAGCAGCCAAGATGTGGAAGCAACCGAGGTGTCCATTGACATGAATGGATTACGAAAATGTGGTATGTATGTGATGGATTATTCTGTCTTAAAAAAGAAGGAAATCCTGCCCTATATGACCACATGGATGAACCTGGAGGACATTATGCTCAGTGAAATAAGCCAGACACAGAAAGACAAACACTGCATGCTCTCACTCATATGTGGAGTTTTAAAAAGTCAAACTCACAGTAACAGAGGGTGGAATGGTGGTGACTGGGGGATGGGGGATGGGGGGAAGTGAGGAGATGTTGGTTAAAGGGCACAAACTTTCAGTTATAAGATGAACAGTTTCTGGACCTAGAGATTATCATATTAAGTAAGTCAGACAGAGAAAGACAAATATCATATGATATCACTTTTATGTGGAATCTAAAATACGACACAAATGAACTTACGAAACAGACTCACAGACACAGAAAACAAACTCACGGTTACCACAGAGGAAAAGGGAAGGGGGAGGGATAAATTAGAAGTTTGGGATTAACAGATACACACTACCATGTACAAAATAGATAAACAACAGGGACTTACTGTATAGCACAGGGAACTATATTCAATACCTTGTAATAACCTACAATGAAAATCTGAATCTGAAAAAAAATACTTTGCTATACACCTGAAACACAACATTGTAGATTAACTATATTTCAATTAAAAAATGTAGGGCTTCCCTGGTGGCGCAGTGGTTGAGAGTCCACCTGCCGATGCAGGGGACGCGGGTTCAGGTCCCGGTCCAGGAAGATCCCACATGCCGCGGAGCGGCTGGGCCCGTGAGCCATGGCCGCTGAGCCTGCGCGTCCGGAGCCTGTGCTCCGCAACGGGAGAGGCCCACGTACGGCAAAAAAAAAACAAAAACAAAAAACAACTTTGCTATACACCTGAAACTAATACAACATTGTAGATTAACTATACTTCAATTAAAAAATATATATATGTATAAGAAAGATGAATAGTTTCTGAAGACGTAATGTACAGTATGGTGACTATAGTTAATAATAATGGACCACATACTTCAACTTTGCTAAGAGAGTAGATCTCAAGCATTCTCATCACACCAAAAAAAAAAAAAAATAGTAACCATGGGAGGTGATAGATATGTTAATTAGCAAGATTGTGGTGATCATTTCACTGTATATAAACATGTTTATATATATATATATATAAACATCACATTGTACACTTTAAATCTATGGAGTTTTTACTTGCCAAGTATACCTCAATAAAACTGGGGAAAAAAGATAATTTATATTCCTGTGAGAGGGAGTCCATGTCACTCCAGAAGGAGCCACACAGGGGATCGCTGGGGTAAGACACGAGGCTGGGGGCAGGGGGTAAGGGGGAGCTATGGGAACAAGTCTTTACAGCGGTCTCCACTGGGAGGGACGGGAGAGGTGGGGTGAGCAGGCTGAGAATTGGCTGGCATGAACACAGTCAGCGGGCTCTGAACCAAGAGGCTGTCCCTGCTTGTCTGGCGCCTGGCCCTGGGGTGATCTGGGCAGGGCCATCGAGCCTGGGGTGTGACAGCCCCATAAGAGACCTTCCTGGGATGGACTTAATCGGCTGTCAAGAAGGGGCACTGAAATAGATAACTAATTAGGACCTACTGTATAGCACAGGGAACTCTACTTAATACCCTGCAATGACCTATGCAGGAAAAGAATCTAAAAAAGAGTGGATGTAGGTGTATGTATAACTGATCCACTTTGCTGTACAGCAGAAACTAACACAACATTGTAAATGAACTGTACTCCAATTGAAATTTAAAAAACAGGTAAAATTAATGTTAATGATATACTTTAACCCAATATATTAAAAATATTATCGTTTCAAGAAGTTCAAGGAAAAGAAAAAAAAAGAAGGGGCACTAACCAGCCTCTATCCAGGGTCTCAAAGCTGGGTCAAGACGGCATTTAAAAAAATTATATAACACATCGTTTAAGGAATTCAGGAACAGGCAATCTAGTTCACTGTAGTCCATGAGAACTCTTGAAAGTCTTTTTTTAAAGGGGGGAAAAGACATTTTAGCATCCAGCCTACAAATTACCTCTTAAACTACTCACATCCAACACGGCAAAGTTCCTTCCCATCTCCTCCCAAAACTCATCTGTTCTGATAAGCAATGAATGCAGTTGAATCTATTTTAGCTTTTGCTCTCACTCGACACATAAACAGTTTTCTATAATCAAAATTTGTGTAATGAATATTTGACAATATAAGAAAGTTCAGTCATCCTAACAGAACAATGCTATTAAACTAACGGTTACTATATTTTTATTCCCTTCCACGGGTCAAATGCTGTGCTGGGTGCCTTACAAAGATCGAATCTAATCTATTATTGTCTCCATTTTACAGATGAGAACCAGTGCTCAGAGATGTCAAGTGGAATACTCACTTCGTCAGCTACCGTGAATCAGAACTGGTTCTCAATACTGGGTGTATCTGGTTCCAACGTACATGCACTTCTAACTACGCCAAACTGCCTCTCAGTTCCATTTACCTACCTCAGTACATCTGCTTGAATAAATGACTATCTGAGTGCAGCATATGAAAAGTTCTTTGTTTTGTTTGCTTTCACAGTTGCTGCATTTTTCTCCTTTGGAGATTTTAAAACGATTAGGCAGTATACAGATAAATCAGTTTAACCCTAAAGCGATAACAGAGGTAGAGCCTCTCTCGCCATTGTCATAACTCTGTTTAGTACCGAATGTAAGTCAGTGTTTTCACTTGGTGTAAATATGTCTCGAATGTGTACCTCAGGGGCTCAGGACATGATCCAGATGAGGAGTCTTCTCTGGTGAGGTGGACAGATAACGAACAGGCCATTCAACCTTCCCAGCTCTCAGGAAACTGATACCTGGATGTTAAGCCCTTGCCCTTGGTGTCTGTGTACCTAACAAGGAGCTGGCCTCTCGGGGTGCAGAACCCCTGTTCTTTCCACTGAGCTGGTATGCTTCCAGAAGAAAAAAATTTCTCCTAATATTAGCAATGCCGAATTAGTCCAAATTTGAGTTTCCACAGAGTAAAACCATAGACTAAGAAACGTAAATTTAGAGTCAGATCTCCTGACCCCCACCCCCTGAGTGTGCAAATGAGACATCCTCTTGTAATAGGGAAGAATCTTTTGTCTTCTATTACAAGTTAATCACTAAAGGGATGTTGCCTAGAAGCTTAAATTATACATAATGGCCCATCTCTGGGAACCCTGCCTCCCAGGCAATGAGCATTAAGCTAAAATACCTTTGTTTAGCTCACCGGAAACATCCTGCCCAGGGCCACCTGTGAATAACTGCAGGGAGGAAGAAATTGACACGTGCCCTCCGGAGGCTGATGGGAGCCAGGAAATGTTTGACTTTACTCCCTCCCTCCCCTTTTAGTATGAAAGAAGGCTGAATTCTAACTCAGGCAAGATGGGTCTTTGGGGCATAAGTTCACCATCTTCTCGGTCTGCCGACGGTCCGAATAAAGTCTCTGTTCCTTAACCCAACAGCTTGCCTCTCGATTTATTAGCCTGTCATGCATTGAGCAGTACGAGCTTGAACTCAGTGACATTCCAGCATGGAGAGGACAAGGGAAGATGCCCGAGCCACCCAGTTCCTCCGCTGTCACCCAGGCAGGCCCTTCCTCAGAGAGCCAGCTGTCTCATTTCTGCCAGGACAGAGGGAAGAGGTGCAGCCAGGGGACCAGCTGCTCCCAGCAGACGGCCAGATGCCCCCGAGGTATGTTGAATTTCCATGGCCAAGAAATCAAGAACAGCAGAAGGGGGCGGGGTGGCAGCATGGATGATAAGGGAGGGGAAACAATGGAATCCTGCCTGATGGCCTTCACACTTCTCAGAGAGGTCGGTAGGAATCCTTGCACAACAGAGGAATATCAGGGGGATGTGGCATTTCCGTGCTAACATTTGTAAATGTAAGCATACGCAAATAACCTGAAGTATTTCCTCAGAAACTTATCCTTGCCTACAAGTGAATACTGAACTATCTGTGCAGCTGTTTCGTCAGTATTTTTAGAGCCAATGATTAAAATATGTAATTCATACAAACGACTGACAAAACCAGATGACTGAAAATTCCAGTGGATGTGTAGAAAGAGTACTGAGAAAATCAAAACTGAAAACCAACAACTCGAAAAAGCATTGCAATTATTAACATAACTTGTCCACTACAAGCATCGTATGTTACAAATTGGGGTCACTGTCTAGTTGCTAAATATCACACTTAGCGGGTAATTCCAAAAACTGGGTCTATTTGTCATAAAACATCTGGCACACCCAGTAAACAGAAGAAATTAGACCTTTTCCAAGTATCATATGGACGTGGACACCAAGTAAACTATTTAGAGGAGGCCATAAATTTAACAGCAGTTAGTCTTTTGTGAAAGACTCCATGTTGGAGGCATGAGTGAGATAGGGTCTGCATGTTTAATAATGCATGTGCAGGCGTTTATGCAGTAATATTGTTGGATACTGTGAAGTCACAATATTGAAAGCTGGAATTTTACTTAAGTAAGAGAAAAGCTCCTACCTTTTTTTTTCTTTTCTTTTTTTAGGGGGGAGGCGGTGGGTATGTTTTTTAATTTTATTTATTTATTTATTTTTTGCGGTACGCGGGCCTCTCACTGTTGTGGCCTCTCCCGTTGCGGAGCACAGGCTCCAGACGCGCAGGCTCAGCGGCCATGGCTCACAGGGCCCAGCCGCTCCGCGGCATGTGGGGTCTTCCCAGACCCGGGCACGAACCTGTGTCCCCTGCATCGGCAGGCGGACTCTCTACCACTGCGCCACCAGGGAAGCCCTGAATAAATATTTTTAATACCACAAAGAATTGGGCCTTCTGAATACCCTGGTCAGTAAGTTCCTTCTGGAAAAATAAAAGATATTTATATTTCTAAACCAAAAACTAGTGGAAAACTTAGGCCACAACATAAAAGAGCTGCTTTGTGGGTGTCTCTTGACCCCCGGAGAGATGCTAATAAATTCACATCTGAAGAATATTATGTTCTATTCTATTTTTCTAAAATTGCCTTCAGTGCGGTCTGCCCCAGGGGAAAATGTGACAAGCTACATAAAAATCTGAAATATTGTCATTCTCACCTGCTAGTTCACTTCAACTTCTATAGGCGTATTCTTACATCCTTAAAAGATCCGAAAGTGATTTTCGGGTGTTGTTGATAATAGTGCCTAGGGCAGTGAGTACCCTTAGCGATTCACCTGACGTAAAATCTCTTCACTTCATGGCCTAGACTTGTATGCCAATAGACCAGTATCACAATGACACACACATCTTTAAAACGCTGAAGACTGATGGATAAACAACAGCACACCAAGAATCAGTCACAGCATCAGAGATTAGGAGTCTATAGAACAGAGCTGTAGTGCTGCCACCAGTAAGCCAGCACGTGCCGTGGTTACAGGTGTAGCACCTTTGCTCCTTTACAGCCATTGCCACACTCGTGCAGACGCCCATCCTCTCTCACAGGTACTAGTGCGATAACTGCCAGGCCTCCCAGTCTAACTACCTCCACCCTATAACATCGTGCCTCTTCCTACCTGAAACCCTTCAATGGATTTTCCGTGCTCTTAAGACAAAATCCAACATAAGCTCCTGGGTTTACTGCATGGCCTACGCCTCCAGATTCCTCTCCAGATTCAACTCTGGATATCCTAGCACATATTTTATTCCCAAAATGTACTGAAATTCTTTCGCTTCCTCTATCTCACTAAGCTGTCCGTGTTCTTTGCCAATGATCTTCTTTCTGCCAAGAACATTTTTTTCCCTAAAACCTTCTTCTGGCTAATCCCACTGCTCCTCAACATCTCAACTTAAGCATCAGTTTCTCAGGGAGAATGTTTCCGGCCCATTGATTAGCACAGATGCCTCGTGGAGGCCTGCTTACCACCCTGCATGCCCCCATTAGAACACGCACCCCAGTTCATTATAATGACTTTAGCGTCTGTTTCCTCACTCTAACGCAACTTTACGAGTAAAGGGACGATGGTTATATTCACACTGGGGTTAACCAAAGACCATCCTCACCCCCTGACACAAAGTAGGCACTCAAAAAACTGTTAATGATTAAGTGATTTAATAAGTATGGCAAATCATACATCCTAAGGCTTTCTCACTCTTTATTCCTTAAAGCATAGCCTAGACCCAGGGAATCAATGAATTACACTAAAGGAAAGCGTAAGCATAAATCACAAGGCATATAACTGAGCTTCTGGATTGCTGGAGGGGAGTGGAGGGCTGCGGGAATACAGACTCTCCTTCCTTGGCCTCAGAACGAGAGTTTGATGTTTGCTTTTCTAGTGTCTTTACTTGTTCTTATTGACCAGGGTGATACGTAACTAGTCAACATGAATCATTTTGAAAGTCTCTGGAAATCAGAAAGCTGAGCTTATGTATGAAGGATTTTGTTTAAATTGTTCCCAGATGATCAGGCTAAAAAAACCACCTATTTTAAGGAGAAGCAACTATGAGTGATGTGAGAATTAAACTGAGGAACTGGAGTCTTAAGCTAAACACAGAGAAGGAGATTTAAAAGGAAATTAAGGTAAAATGCATTAGTCTGGTACAAGAGTTTTAGGTGGGTTTTTTTTTTCCTGGTAAATTTAAAGGCAGCCTGACAATAAACATTTTAAACGACTCTAAGTATATCACTGAGGATACTGGTGCTATCTATCCCATTTCTCTAACCACTGTCTGAGCAGTTTCCCAAGTAGGGAAGCTCTAATGGATTTAAATCGGTGTACCTGAAACTTAAGTTTTATGGTTTCTGGTCCTACCTTCACTCCCCTTTACATTACATTCTCCTCCTCACTAAAGAACGTTCAATAAGCCAAGTAGTTATTGCTCATTTCCTCCTGAGTTATCTGTGCTTTCGTGTTTCCTACATAGTGTACCAACTGCCCCTTTTGATACTCTCCACCCCCAGCCCTATTCGATCTTATAAATTAATTGATGATCCTTGGGAGGACCCATGTCCCATACTGACCATAACTGCCACTGCTCAGGAAAGCGTCCTGAATGCCAGTTTGTCCCCCCTCTGTGACATTAGGATCCACGCTACACAGTCATGTCTATAATCCTCCTTGTAAGCGCTTAGACCCAACTGTAATTATGTAATTGCTCTTGAATATCTGTCTTTCTCAACAGACTGAGAGCACAGTGAGTAAAAAGACCATTACAAATGCTGGTCAAGCAACCTCAGTTCTAAAGAATACATGTCTACCATTTCATAAAAATAATTAGGCAATTTCTTGGTACGCAGAGAGGCAGTTCAAACTAATTGTTTCTGCGTTTTAATTTTTATTTACAAAACAGAAGAAAATCCTCAGAATTTAAATTTGACTATGGGAAGACAAGAGTTCTCTTCATAGCTAGAATAGCCATATCTACTTTCTTAACATTCTTTTTTTTTTTTGCGGTACGCAGGCCTCTCACTGTTGTGGCCTCTCCCGGTGCGGAGCACAGGCTCCGGACGCGCAGGCTCAGCGGCCATGGCTCACGGGCCCAGCCGCTCCGCGGCATGTGGGATCTTCCCAGACCGGGGCACGAACCCGTGTCCCCTGCATCAGCAGGCGAACTCTCAACCACTGCGCCACCAGGGAAGCCCTCGTTTTTTTCATATATATTTTTTTACATTTTCATATATATATATATATGTATATATGTCTATATATATATATATATATATATATAGCCAACCTTATGAAATCAAAATATTTATCCAGCTATTAAAGGTCTCCCAAAACCTGGCTCAATCCTATTATCCATGCTTTGAACTACTCTTAAAATCTTTTTACTTTGCCCAAACTGATTTGTTTGTAGCCCTTCCAAACCTATTTGCACAAAACGTTCTCCTTGATTTTCGTTTTGTATTATCATATATCTTGAATATCCACCCCTACGTCAGCCAATTCATAGCCTACCCTGTCTTTCAAGATCCAGTTAAAATCCACATCTTCCATAAAGTGTACTTTAGAATATCCAGCCTGAATTAAACTCTTACTGTGGTACTGTATCAACCAGGTAAGCTATCAGCTGCAACAGTTCTAATGGAAAGTTTGTTGCTTGCTCAGGGAACAGACCAGACACAGGTGGGGACAGGCCATCTCAGCACTGTGATTCATTGACCAGGAAGACAAAGGGTTTCAGTGAATCTTTTCCAAGGTGACCTTGGTGGTGGTCTCCCTTCTAGCCCACCAGAAAGCGACAGCACTAAGAGGAGACCTCGCCAGAATTTTAGGTAAAGGGACATCGTATATACTTACAATTTCACTGCAATTGTGAACTCAGTCACATGCCATTCCTAACCTCATGGGAAGCTACAAAATGTAGTCTAGCCATGTGGCCAGAAAGAAGAAGGTATGGACTTTTATAAACAGCTAGGTTTCTCTGCCACAGAAATAGTGTAATGATGCTTCTTCAGATACATGTAACATTTCTGCTTTAATTACTAGTTATACCATTTTTATGATTTAACATTTTCCATGGCTTATTTACTTAAAAACACAGATCTTTACAAATATGAAAGATCTTAGGTAGGATTTTGCCAGGTCCTGGCTTGTTGTCAATCCTTACTGATTCACTAACAGGGGCTTTTAAGTACAGATATTCTGAGATGTGGTAAAGAGCCAGAACTGTACCCTTTATGCACCAGATGTAAGGAGATGGAGTTGCCATGACGTTGTGAAAGTTGAATAGAGAGATCTGCATTCTCAGCCAAACAGGAGGCTTGCCCACTCCAGCAAAGAGGTGGAATTTAAGGGAAGAGGTAGACAGAATTGCCCTTGAGATCTCTCTCACACATAGAAGAAATAACACTCAATACCCATCAAAAGCATCCATTTTTAAGAAAAAGGATGTATCCTTACATGATACCGGTAACGTGTAAGCGGTTCTGAAGAGTTGCGTGAGTTGAGGCAACTGGATGGGGATATTTGTTTAGACTGGTAGGAACATAATTGATGATTATCTGTTCCTTATCCCGAGCAAGGATTCATTTAGATCAGGGATGCCTGATGATGAAGAGTCAGACTGAGAAGCAAGAAAGAACCACTAGAGTTAAACAGGAGGATGGGCCAACCAGGAAGCAACTGGAAGGTAGTTAAAAGGCACGTGAAACATAATTGAAATATGATGGGTGATGGTATGTGGAGATTCAAGTATACGTGGTAGTTAACTTGAGGATATGTATGGAAATAAAGAGCAAAATCCCAGAAGTGGACCTGTGCTCAGACGCAAAATGTCCTTCCCCCGCAAATGTTGGAAAAGCCAGTGCTAAGAGCCATTGTGGTAGCAGACATGGGTCCCAAGGTAGCAAAAGGGGCAACTATTACAGGCAGGAAATTAATCTAAATATTTCCCCACTCAATATGCAATCAATTTTGTACTGTAGATTCCATCTCTAGAATTTGCCCATGCCCAGCCACAATGCTTGCCTAAACCACTGCATCTTTCTCCTGGATGACTAATACTTTCCTTATTGGTCTCTCCACATTCTCTCTGGTTCCGTCGACCCGCTCCAGCCACATCCCATATTGCAACCAGAATGAACTTTTAAAATTCTGTGTTAGGATAGATTCCTCAACTAGACCCTGAAACAAGGACTTGGGTCTAGGTAAGCTGTCTGGGAGGTGACCACCAGAAGCACAGGTGAAGGAGTGGGGAAAGGAGACAGCAAATGGCAATGAGCCCTGAGTAGAGGACTACAAAGGGCAACCGGTGGGCGCTTCTGAGCAACCCAACGGAGCACATCTCAGAATCACAGAGCACATCTGAAGCAGAGAACGTCCCAGTGAGGGATGGGAGAGCCAGCATTTGTTGATAGTTACTCCAGTGGACATTAAATATCAACCATTTCCAAGTCTATCCATGGCTGTGGTGAGCTTTCGTGTCACTGACGGCAGCTGCCAGGTGGAAATAAGAGAGATGAGGATGCGACAGCTCGGAAACTGTCAACATGACTGGGTTAGGGTTAGGCTTAGGGTTCATTCCACTACAGGTGAACTGTTCAAGTGAGAATTTGGGGGTTCAGGGTTATCATGACTCCACCCAAAAGTCCCCATCCCATGTCTCAGCGTCCTATTACTTTATTATTAGGACCCTGACTTTTACATGAGAGAACTACCAGGCTGTGTGTTGCGTTTCCTTCAGATTTTCATCTCCCGTCAGATCTGTAATACAACCTGTCCTGTGGCTGTAGTATTCCACTTTTCCAAATGCTCCGTAAAGGACAGCTGTTGATCTGAGCCTGTTATTTTCTTTCTTTAGGCTTCAAGGGATGTTACCAAATAGAAGACAACTCTACAATCCACGTAATTACCATTGCCCCGTACTGGACTCAGATACAGAGGTCACTGCATAAGTTACTGGTTCCGCTTCAGCCTTACCTCAACCAATGCGCAGGGGTGACGGGGTAATTATGATGATACAACATTCCGGGGATTATCACTATTCCATTTACTACTGTCAGAAATGGTAAACATCACCCGTGAAAGGTCCAGTTTCCAGAACCCTATTCTTAGAGTCTGCTTTTCATTGTAACTTCAGTACTAACCCTCATTTGAGTTCCCTAAATAGAAAACACTGAGATAAGGACTTTCCTGCATGCAGTTTATTTAGGATGTGACTCTGGAAATACAAGTGAAGCAGTAGAGAATGGAGAAATCTAGTAAGTAGGTTACTCAGAGGAGTAACTGGAGCTCAGTCCCTTTAGGGCTTTTTAAAGGATCGGAGAGTGATTCCTCAGTATCTTCCCTCTGAAGGATGAAAAACTCCGCTCTCTCTCCTTTGCTGAGAATTGATGGTCATGGCATGAAACGCCCAATGCTTTGCTGACTCATATACCAGCTGAACACACACTGTGCTACCAAAGAAGTTCCCAGGGAGGAGAGCCCATTGAGAGGGTGCACCAGGGAGCCTGGGAACTCTCCAACACAGAGAGCTGCACGTGAACTTAGGGCAGGCAAGGGGGCAGTGCTGCCTCACTGACTGTGCTCTCCTCTTAAAAGCATTCAATGACTTCCCATGGCCAAGTCAAAAACCTTGTTCTGAGTTATAAACCCTCTACCCCGTGCCTCCCTTGTCTCTGCCCTTCAATCATGCTTGTCTTCCTCTGTTCTTCCAGAAAGTTCCTCTAACATGCACTGCTGCAGCTAAAGCACTCTGGCCCTTCTCTTCACTCTGCTGTTTCCATACCCCTCAGATTTCTGGAATGCCATTTCCCTTGGGATGGCTTCCCGGAAGCTTCAGGTAAGACGAGCTCCTGTTGTAATCTACCTCCATGGCGTCCTGCATGTCCACTTTTATAACACTTGGCATCCTTATTACATATTCGATGTCTGGCCTTGCTCACCTGGTTAGACATTCCATGAGAAGAGGAACTGTACTTATTTGGTATCCCGAGCATCTTAACTAATATATGTTGACTAAATAAAAAAAGAACTTAGAGCTGAGCTCTTCTGATCTGAAATACTGAGCTAGTGACTAGGGGCTGACTTCAAAGCCACATGTGACACTTAGACAGCAGGCAAGAGTAGGAGGGCCAGATGTGGAGATAGGAGACGTCAGACCTGGGCAAATCGGTTTAACACACATTCTGGCAAGTACCAGCCGATATGTGCAATTGTTCATTACAATTCCTCTTTGGAAGAGACAATATCAACATGTCATTAACGTAAGAAAACACATCTTCCCACTCACTATAACATTAATTCAACATATGATCACTGAAGTCCTATCTAATGGGATCAAAGCTCTTCAAGAAAACTTGATAGTTCTCAAATAGTTTACAATCTCCTAAAAGCACTCAACCGTTTCATCACATAATTTGGATACAGACAAAATTAGGCAGTATTAGGACATAATCCTCATAATAATTCAACATAATTACAGTACCTGCTATTTTTCCATATATCTTTTATAGCAATAGAATGACAATAAATGCATCAAATAATTACTATAGGCCTAAGATGTATAGCTGAATTTGGTCATAGGCATTTATAAACTGTATATTTAAAGGCTTATGTAATTTTGATGAATGAGACAAACAAAACACTGCTCTTAACTGTTTTAACAATGAAATAGAATAGGGTACAAGTGAGATCCTTGGTAGAACAGTTGCCTCTGAAACCTTGCATCTCATCAGGCATTCAGTGCTCCAGGCTAGTAACAGAGATTTTGATTGCCTTCCCCTTTTAATAGCAAATTCTTATGGCTTAGGTATTTATAAATCCAAAACTATGGTTATTTAGAAGAACTGAAACCTACAGAAAGGTTATATTCTATTTACTAGCTATTCAGTCAAGTAGGCAAATGCATAGAAAAGAACCCAATATAAATCCACGCGCTGTGTGGTTAACTCCGCATTCCTCCTCTCATGAGTGCTGGTGAACGCTTAGCTAAGACTGGTTACTAGAGAGACTGGTGTAGAACTTGGCTGCATCCTTTCCTGTGACTCTAAGCCTCTGATCTCCCCGCACCACGTACCCACAGGTGCAGCTCCAGTATCAAAGATGATATGATGACTTTGACAGCTCTGATGGATTTTGGCTGCCACCAAATACATATCTGTTGTTCTGTTAGTTCTGCTTGTGTCGTTGTTACTACACCAAATCAAGAGAGACTGACAGACATTTAGAAAAGAATATATGCTTTGGCCACACACAGTACAGCATCCAAATCTTCGACCAGACACTGATTTGCTCAATTAACCCTCTGAATTTCAGTTCCTCACCTGGATGGCTGGGAGGAACATATGGGAAAAGTCCTTACTTACACGTAACAGCCACTCTTCACACATGCTGGCATCTTTACCATGCTTTCAGCATTAAGTGGTACTAGCGCTACTTCTGAATGCTTGCACATGCCTGTGAATGCCAACTGAGTTGTGTCTATGGAGTAGAAAAACTGATTCTGATGAAAAAAAAATTTAGAAAACCCAACCTTATTTTTTATATGTAGAAGGAAAACATACAACTAATATGCGAAGAAACTGAAATAGGATAGAGCACCTATTGATTCTTTCCTGGAGGGCAATATATCTACAAAGATAATTCAGCCAAATAGTGTAGAAAAGAATTAGGGGCACCACTCAGAACAGAACCTCAACGATTTTCATTACGCACGTCTTTTTTTCCAATCTTGTGTGTTTCAGAACACATATAATGGAATGCAGAAAATGAATCATGGATGAGATCTGGCCCATACGAGATCAATTTCATTTCTCCCCTTTGCTGAGTGTGCAGGATGACTGCAGCCGTGCTCAATTCAGGGACAGGGAATGAGATCTGGCTGCGGTTCTGCCATTACTCGTAGCGGGTTGAATGGTGGACCCCAAAAGTATGTCTATCAGGAACCTCAAAATGCGCCCTTATTTGGAAAAAGGGTCTTTACAGATGCAATTAAGGATCTCATAGTGAGATCATCCTGGACTTAGAGTCAGTCTTAAAGCCAATAACATGTATCCTTATTAGAGACAGAGGGGGAAAAAACATGGGGACAAAGGCCATGGAAGATGCAGACAGATTGGAGTGATGATGCCATAATCCAAGGAAAGGCTGGAGCTATGAGAACCCGGAAGAGACGCAGAAGCATTCTCTGCTAGAATCTTAAGAGGGAGCTTGGCCCTGCCAACATCTTGATCTTGATCTTGGAAACTCTAGAACTGAGAGAATAAGTTTCTGTTGTTGTAAGCCATCAAGTTTGTGGTCATTTGTTATGGCAGCCCTAGGAAACTAGTCCAGTGGGGCTCAGTTTCCTCATATATAAAAATAATGGTGTTGGAATAGGTGATTCCCAAAGCAGCTTCCAACTTTGATTCAGTGACTATGATTACCTGGCTTATAGGCAGACAGCAAAAATCTCCTGAAGCTATAGAAAGGTTACTAGGGAATGTGAAAGCTTCTCATTCTTTTTCAACTCCAATTTCTGTATCATTTCACCACACTAGGTGTATGCAAATTCCAACTCAGAACTAAATAAGGGTGAAAAAAATCCGTCTCATCATGACACAGAATGCACATCTACAAGATATTTATACAAACACTGGTTCATAGCTGAGAAAATTTATTCTAAGCACTGCTACTTCACACTCTATAGTTGTAGTGAAAATGAGTTTAATCTGTTATTTTCTCTTTGGTTAAGTGGTCACTTGAAATTCATTCAACTGGTCAAACAGCATTTATGGAACATTTACTCTGACATGACATTGCAGGATGAGCTGGAGGCAAAGAAATAAACAACAGAGAGCCCTGCTGTGTCTCAGAGCTCAGGGGGAACAAGAAGCAAGTAAACCAAAAGCTGCACTGAATTGTAGTCAGCGTGATAACTTCTATTTTAGGGGTATCTCAGAAGATGTGTAACACAGGAGATGAGCATTGAACTCAACATAGGAATGAGGGAAAGCTGCTTAGAGGAGGAAACATGAACTATCTCATAAGATGAACAGATGTAATCAGGAACAGTAGAGGGGAAACATATGACAGTTAAATGCATAGTTATATGGAAAGATGCTCAGAAAACTGGACATTAGTGAGCTTAGCTGGGACACAGTGTGCATGGAACTACGTGGTAGGAAATAGGTTTACCGAGATGGTCAAAGATCATCACATAAGGACCAGATATCCTGAACTGGGTAAACGCAACGGGGGTGGACAGAAAGTAGAGAGTTGACAGAGCTTCAGAACTGATTTTATTGGAGCTAAGGCACCTGTTAATATCTGTCACCGACATGGTGACTAGGAGGACAGCAGCATCATTTACCACAAGGGCAGGGACAGATCTGGCAGAGAATATGGGCAGATGAGGAGTTCTAGTTAAAGGCACGCGCAGGGTATCTTCATGGAGCTGTCTAGCAGTGCGATACATTTGAAATAAGAAAATAAACCCATGGTTAAATACTGACTTTCACATCATCTGTAGGTGACGTCTTTCAGGGATACGCATCGTGTTAAAGAAGGGAGAACCAGCACAGTAATTCCAGGGAACATCACGTGAAGAGTGATCTGAAGAAGGGGGTCCATGAACCAAAGAGAAGATACTGACAGAAATGAGGGAAATGCAGCTGGAAACGGTGTTGACCTATGAGCCACTGGAGGAAGTGATTCAAAAAAGAGATTCCAGCAGCATCAAATGCTCTGAAAGATAAGAAAAAAAGGCATCCATTAGATATAGCCATTGGAAGATGACAGGCAAACTTGGGATGAGTAGTCCAATGGAAACGTGAAAGAAAAAAAAATCCAGATGAGAAAGTGATTTAGTTAGAAATTGAACCCAGGAAACACAATTGGCAAAAGCTTCGTTCTAAAAATAAATATACAGGGATTTCCCTGGCAGTCCAGTGGTTAAGACTCCACGCTTCCAATGCAGGGAGTGCAGGTTCAATCCCTGGTTGGTGGCTAAGATCCCACATGCTGCACAGGGTGGCCAAAAAAAAAGAGAGAGAGAGAGAAAAATAAATAAATAAATATACATAGAAATGGGGTGTCTAGAGATGGGAAGGAGAAAATAAGAGGGACCATGCCTTCGAAAATGACAGAGGAGCTGGGATACAGAACACAGAGGGAGGAATTAGCTATAAACAGGGAAGGGCATCAGGCAATAAAACAGAAGTCCTTTATGGAGGTATAGTTGGTATACGAAAAACTGCACATAGTTAATGTATACAAGGTGATGAGTTTGGACATATGCATATACCCATGTAACCACTGCCACAACCAAGGGAAAAAACTAAGGCAACAGTGGCCGGAGATGATGGTATATTTATAGTGACAGTAATAATAGACTCCATGAGGAAGAAGCCCTTTCTGTTCTTCAACTTCCTTTTTTGTAAAAAGAAATAATAATAGTACCTACCTCATAGGTTGATGGTGAAAATTAAACTAAAGAATACATGTAATTCAGTAAAATTGTACTTTAGCGCATGCTAAGTAATCTCACAGATGTTGATGATTCTCATTATTATTATTATTATTGTTGCTATTGGTATGATTTGTTTCGTATTAGAAAGAGGAAGAGTATGAATGGCAGTATTTTCTGGGAATGTGGTGTTTCAGGGGGAAGTAGCAGCCTGAGAGGATGATGCAGTCTTGAAACAGTAGTTACATAAATAAGAAAAGCAGCTGTCTTAGAGAAACACTGAAGGATGGGCTAGAAACGTGACACCCCGTTGGTGATTGGAGGCCACAAATTTGTGATTTTCTAAAGTGGAGAAAAATAGGAGCGTGGACGGAAGTGGGTTGGAATGATCTAGAGCTGGAATCAGGAAGTACAGACTCAGAGGAAGGACCAAAAGGTAGAGAACTCGGTGGCTGGCAAGAGGGTTTGTAGTTCATGAAGTTCCCAGACGGTAAGGAGCAAACTGGGCCCCTGGTGACTGTGGGTTGAATTTGTTTTATGGGGTTTTAAACATATACAAACATATATATTAGAAAAGTAAATTACACATAATGTATAATATATTATCTAACGATTATTAATATGTTTATATAATTAAATCTGTAAGTATACACATACATTCTCAGTGCATGAGTGGTAAAGATGTGCTAAAAACACAATGGTTAACCTCCTATAGTTGGCGTAAGTTCAATGGATTTTTTAGACACTGTTACTTGTGTCTAGAAAAAAGGTTTTTTCCAATGAATATTTCAAAACTGGATCCGCATTTTAAAATTGATGGCGAAAACCAGAGCACATGAATATATGGCAATGAACATACATGTGCTTTCTCCCGGCGTTTCTCATCCTGGAGCTTCTATTTTTCATCATTGTACCCCTCACTCATAGTCTGAACATACTGCCTTTCCTGGATTTTGGCTTATCTCTATCTTCAATGAAATGCATAATTGTTCCTGACACATCATACAGGTTGAATAATCAGAGACCGGGTTTTGATTTAAGTCTTAAGACGTGAATCTAAGAATAGTTAAGACAGCCATGCATCTATTCTTAGTTGTCATAATGAATTATCTTATTGCCTAAACCAGGCAATTTGATATCGTATATCTGACTTTACCAGAGGTTGAAAAATAGGAAATGATATTCTCATGTTTCATGACTAGTTCAGTTAGATCTTACATAAAATAAGTCAACTTGGCATTCCATTGCTCAACTCCTTCCTTTAGGCTGAAATAACCCTGTATAATCCCAAATAAAGCACTTTACCAGAAGATCACAGTTTGTCTCAGTAATAAATCTAATTGCGTAGTCAATCACAATCATATTGTTTGAATATGGTGATTCTAAGTCTGGGCGACAATTCAGTCTTTCACATGAAAATGAGACAAATTATGTAACACATTAACAAAATTTGTTTTGTCTTCCTAACTTCCAACCATCTACTGATTAAACCATTATGCTGCCTGAGAGAATGCATTAAATATATATAATGACGTTTATGATTTTTCTTTAATTTCAGAATCATTACAACTGGTTTTCTGGGTAAATGCTATTGCTGAATAGAAACATCTATTAAAATAATAGATGAGTTGTCATCACTAGACTTACTTAAGCTTAGAAACCCATGTTTATATTTTCTTGTATTTTTACAAGGAGCCATAGCTCACCAATTCAAGTATGTTTAATGCAACCTTACAAATAATATAACAAAATGATAATACTAACCAAAATGTTCACACACCTGAACATTGGCATAGGCTATGCTCATTTTAATGTGTTTCTGTACAAGAGTCAACCACAATCTCATATAGAGACACATTTATTTATTCAGCAATGATTTATTCAATTAATTACATCCTAGGTGCACTGCTGAGCATTAAGAAAACAACATTAAACGAGATACCCATGTTCCATGTCCTCCTGGAGCTTAAATTCATAAACACACTGGTGTTACAGGAGTTTTCTCAGCAGTAGGACTAATTTGCTGAATTCACCAATTTACTGATTTGCCAAGAACATATAGACATATATTCAATATTTAGTAAATAAATCAAAAATTCTTACTAAAGTTGTTACAACCTTGTTTTTAAGTTGGTAACAATCTTGTCAAACCTATTAAAAATAACCTTTTGGTCAGTCAGTACATTTCGTAAATTTGGTGATTTGGCCATTGGACAAGTTAATCATTCAGTGAGTGGAGAGTTGGGTGTCACTGAATGTTTCTTCCTACCCTTGCTGATGTCCAAATCCCAGGACTAGCTTGGTTGTCCTTTACTAGTTCTCACTGAATCTCACCCAAAACTGTGTGTAGCTACTGCAGGAGGAACTTAGATCTGCCTGGTAGATGGTAATACAGGGTCTCAGAACAGTGTCACGCCTTACAGCCAGCCCCTATGGTTGGAAATTCAGAGCTGAAACCTGACACTATCTGGGTGCTTATGCCATGTTTAGATTCACAAATCAGCACCACAGCAGACCAAAGGAGGAAGGGCAGAAGGTTCTTTGGAGGCATGACACATTCTGGTAAAATCAGGTGTGAAGTTGTCACAGTAGCAATGCTCACTGACTTTATAGAAAGTCAGGTGTGAAGTTGTCACAGTAGCAATGCTCACTGACTTTACAGAAAGTTGTGAGGGTGAAGCCGCTATCAGATAACATGTTATGGGTAAACTTTTCATTTCCCCAGCAAACATTAGAGCTACACTTGTTAATTATTAAACTTGAACAGGACACTGCCTCTGCCTTCAAAATTTCAGCTCTAGTGGAGATGGAACGCCCTATGGCCACAGGCAAGTTTTAAACTTCTGTGCCTGTGTCTCCCCAATAACAAGCTAGGAATTATAGTCATAATCATCCCAACCAGTAGCGATGAGGATGAAATGAGACAATGAAGATTAAGTGCTTAGAAGCTACTTCTCAAAGCTGATACCTGGATTTCTTCCAGAACAGGTAAACAGATATTGTCAATGACACATGTCCAGATCACAGATGTACATCCAGGGAGCTTCTCAGACACTCCAAGACACTCCAGACACTCCAAGCCTTCTGGATTCTATCTTCTAGACTCTGAAGAGATACTAGAGTGTTTTAAATCAGAGAAGTGTCATAGTGAAATGTACATTTTAAACGAGTGTCAAAAACCCAGGAATAGCAAAATTAAACCCACCAGATCCTGGGCATATACCCTGAGAAAACCAGAATTCAAACAGAGTCATGTACCACAATGCTCATGGCAGCTCTATTTACAATAGCCAGGACATGGAAGCCACCTAAGTGTCCATCGACAGATGAATGGATAGAGAAGATGTGGCACATATATACAATGGAATATTACTCAGCCATAAAAAGAAACGAAATTGAGTTATTTGTAGTGAGGTGGATGGACCTAGAGGCTGTCATACAGAATGAAGTAAGTCAGAAAGAGAAAAACAAATACCATATGCTAACACATATATATGGAATCTAAAAAAAAAAAAAAGGTACTGATGAACCTAGTTGCAGGGCAGGAATAAAGAAGTAGACGTAGAAAATGGACTTGAGGACATGGGGTGGGAGGGCGAAGCTGGGGCGAAGCAAGAGTAGCATCAACATATATACACAACCGAATGTAAAACAGCTGGCTGGTGGGAAGCAACCGCATAGCACAGGGAGATGGGCTCAGTGCCTTGCGATGACCTAGAGGGGTGGGATAGGGAGGGTGGGAGGGAGACTCAAGGGGGAGGGGATATGGGGGCATGTGTATGCATATGGCTGATTCGCTTTGTTGTGCAACAGAAACTAACACGGTATTGTGAAGCAATTAAACTCCAATAAAGGTCTATTAAAAATATTAATAATAAGTAAGAGTTTATTGTGCAGATAAGGATAGTTCTAGAACGGGGAGCTTTGACATGCACAACTGACACGAAGCTCAGAGGCTAACATTCCAGGATGGCTTATAAAGTGAAAATAAGGATTGTTTAACCTTAACACTGATTGGTTATTAAAAGAGGATTTCCACACAGCAGGGAACTGGTTAAAAGTGATTATATTATACCGTTTTCAGGAAGAGGATTTAAGTTTCTTTTACCATTACCGGAGGTATTTACAAGAAACAAGCTAAGTTTCGCTTATGTTCGTGAAATAAGCTAGATTCAGTTTTGTTTATGTGGCTTCAATGGTTCTGTCTGCTTGGGAGATTGCTAAGCCTGGTCTCCATGTTATATTATTTTAACAGGATCATTCTCCTAATGGTGTAGATGACTGGATATAGATAGGGATTTAGATATGGATAGAGATAGATACAGGTGTAGGTATAAACAGATGCAGGTATAGTATAGATACACATAGGTGTAGGTGTACATGCAGATGTAGGTGCAGACACGGCATTTAACCAATGAAAGACGTTTCTTCCTAGAATCAGGCTCAGTGCTAAGTGCTTCACACATATTATTTCAGAAATTAACAAGACAGCCTTTTGACCTCCAAGGAGTTCATATTCAGGAGTGAGGGAGGGTTTTGCCATGAGAAGCTTCGAAGAGGAAAAATACTGAAACCCAGCCTGCAGGGAGCAGTAGGGGAACCAGTGCTGTCTCTGCAGATCAGCGTGGCAAAGACCTGAGGGCAAGGGGTTGGGGGCTTTGCTACATTAATAACAATAAACTTTTATTACAGGACAGGCATTCTATCCATCATCTAATATAATGCCCACAATGAATAGGTAGGACAGCTTCTACTGCTAGATAAGTTTCCTTATCTATTTTATAGATAAGGAAACTACAGTCAGTGGGAGGTATTTCATTAACTCACACTGGAGAACCACATATTCTGATTTTCTTTTTAGAAAAATAACTCTGGCAAGAGTAATGTGAGTATAAATTATATCTCATTCTCTTTTCTTTAAAAAGAACAGGGACAGATTGTAGGACTATGAACTTGAAAGCAGAGAGATCAAACTCAAAACTACCGTAGTGGTTCCATGCCAAATGATAGGGGGCCGGAAGAACGCCACAGACATGATAAAGGTCAATGAGAAACGGAAGGAGAAGGCCAGAGAGAAAAAGTCTGGGGTGACTCCCAGACAGCTCTTTGTAGACTGGGGGAAAAGGTAAACATGGGATTTGGAAGACCCAGCAGGTTTAGTGGGGGTCATGGTAGAGCCGATTTCAGTTTTGAATGTTTTGAGAATAAGGCACAACTGGTTATCCTCACAGAAATGCCACTTGGAGAAGTTTGTCTGGAGCACCAGAGCAAGATCTGTAAATGGTCATCATATGGGTGGTAGGTGAAGCTGTAGCGGGGCTCCTTGTACAGAAGCCATTGAAAAGTAAGTGATAAGAAGCCTGTTTACTTATGACTCCACAGCTGTGCCACCTCCTCCTTGAAGCATGCCATGATGACATAGCTCAGCAGGACTGGACCTGTTCAAGGAGTGAGAGACCACCAGGTGTACAAGCATCAGCTACCATGACGCTATCACAGGGTCCAGCAAGTTATCACGATAGACAGCTTCACACAGTTCCCTGACACCAGGTACCGACAGGAAGTATTGCCATTGCCATGAGACTGAAATCTAGGGCAGTAAGTTACTCTACGAAAGAAAGGCTTAAAGACTCAGGAGTGGGACAGGCTGCTTTGCCACCACCATGAAGTCTCCCCGGAGGGCACCCACAGGACCAGAGGCAGCTAAAGTCGGTGAGTAAGAGAGAACCACCATGAAGGAGGTGTTGCTGTCTTTCCACGTCATCCTTGGAAAAAAGCATCAGCAGATACAGCTTTTAAAGTAAAGGTCTCAACAGTTTTACACAATATTTTATTGTCCTGTCTTCTCTGAATGATCAAAATAATACGCTTTACTAAGACAGAGCTTGATACTACTTCATTTTGCCTTATTCTAAAGATACAGCATCTGTGACCTGAATATTCTGCCTTTAAAAATCATTAAATAAAAAATATTCTAAACCCATCATCATAAAGTCTGTTAAATTAAGACAAACTATGTTCAAATGAGAACAGCAGTTGATGACTGCTGTTTTATTTAAGAAGTTAACATTTTTTTCCCTTTGAGTTCAAAACACTTGGAAAACAAAACCAGCCTGCTGTCCAAATAGGACCCTCCCAGTGCTGAGTGTATATTATGAACTTCTGAGGGCAGATTATTACTCTGTTTTGGATCCTTAATTCAAAGCATGTCTAAGTGCTTTGAGGCTTACAGGCAGATTTTCGTGATTATGTGGAGAACTGTATATAAAAGATAAAAAATGTGAAATAAACAAAACCACCTCTGTGAGCAAAGAGCAACACAGGACCACCCTCAGGAAGCTAGTCGGTAAAAACAGAGGATAACAGCTAAATGGCCTCAAGTCTAGTAGAAAAGAAAAATGGTTTTAATTCCCCCTGCTATGAAACTCCCAATTCCATTTTAGTTAGTCATCATTAAAGCCATTTAGAATTTAGCTTAAAATTTTTTAAAAAACATTTATTAACTTTATCTTTTCAAGTGTTTCCTTAATATGTCTGTATATATCATTATGATATTACGTTGAAAGCTGAGAGGGGACATTTTTAATAACATCAATCTATATCCTGTTAACAATCGCTTTGTATTTTTAAAGCTACTTTCTTGTCATATACTTCTCTATGCAAACTCTCCATTCCTAAACACAGTTATGCAGATATACAAACATATAAGCAAACACATACACAATATTTTATGCTTTGCTAACAGGTCCTGGCCGAATCTTTCAAAGCTGATAGAAATATAACTTGAGAGTCCCACTAAGAGTAATACTGGGGGCTTCCCTGGTGGCGCAGTGGTTGAGAGTCCGCCTGCCGATGCAGGGGACACGGGTTCGTGCCCCGGTCCGGGAAGATCCCACATGCCGCGGAGCGGCTGGGCCCGTGAGCCATGGCCGCTGAGCCTGCGCGTCCGGAGCCTGTGCTCCGCAGTGGGAGAGGCCGCAGCAGTGAGAGGCCAGCGTACCGCAAAAAAAAAAAAAAAAAGTAATACTGATTCTAGTCCACATATCTTGCCCTAAATAATTCAGTAATATTAGAAAGATATCTTTAAATGATAGGGATGTTTTTGGTATAGAAAAATGTAGAGTACAACAAGTATACAAATGTTCTTTTGGTCATGTAACTTGATCTATTCTCCTAGACATTATAGTTGGCATAAAGAAATTTTAAAAATTAAAATTTTAAGTGGCTCACAGGTTACATCCACAAATCCAGCATTTACCCAAGATGTGGCTCAGTTCCAGAAACTTTTCTTTTTTTGCTCTCTTATACAGCTCTCTGAAACAATGTGTCATCCTAGAAGTTGACACTTCTAGAAGTTGACAGTCTTTTGACCACAAGGTGGCTGTGATTTCTTCAGATTTCCATATTTGCGTTGGTTATTTATTTGGTATTCACTGTGTTTTTAGTAAACATCTTTCAGGTCTGCTACTCAGTGCTAGATCAATATGGGAAAAATCTAAATATTGTGGTTATATGAATACCAACCTCAAAGCAAATATACTCCTCTAATTCTAGTTGTTGGGTCTAGAAGAGCTTTTAAATAAAAAGTGTAATTACATATTACACTGAGTTCTTAAGGGAGCTATGGATCTCACAGCCAGGTTGCATCATATCTGTTCATGCAATTCAACAAATCAACAAATACAAGCAAATAATACACATGTTAAGAAATAACAGAATGTCATTTGATGGCGATACATGCCAGGAAATAATCGTTAAACACACACAAAGAATGATGCTGACAAAAAATTTTTAATGCTTCAAGTATTCTACATTAATAAATTTTAAAGTATTTAACAACTCATGAAACTGGAAAGTTCAACAAAAGTGTATTCACTTGTATATACATATACATATATAACTATTTAAAGTACATATTTATATAGCTAAGCATATGTTTATGTAACTGAGTATATATAACTAGGTGTATATAAAACTTTCAACCTTTAGTCACAGTTATTAGGCATTTTGTAACCAAAACAAAGAAACAAATAGGTTTGAGACCTGGTTAAAGTCAGATTACAATTCCCATAAGAACTCCATCTGTCACTCCTTTTTTTTCTTCTTGTATTTGTCTGCTCAGATAGCTTTAACAAAATGTGATAGACCAAGTGGCTTAAACAGCACACATTTATTTCCCACAGTTCTGAGGCTGGAAAGTCCAAGATCAAGGCTCCAGCACATTCCGCTCCTGGTGAGAGTTCTCTTCCTGGCCAGCAGGCGGTCACTTTTTCTCTGTGTCCTAACATGGCAGAGAGAGTGGGCTCTCTCTTTTCTTCTTCTTATAAGGCCACTAATCCCATCGTAAGGGTCCCACCCTCATGGCCTCAACTAACCCTAATTACCTCCCAAAGGCCCGATCTACAAATACCACCACATTGAAGATTAAGGCTTCAGTATATGAACTTGGGTGGGGGGGAGACACAATTCTGTCCACAGCGCTTCTTATCTCTCCATCCATCACTTCTTTTATCTTCAAAAGAAAATTATACAAGAGCTGTGAAAACCTTGGGTGGCTAGAGATGTAAACGTAGGTGCCCAATGATGCCCGAGGTAAGTGCATTTAGGCAGAAAGGCAGAAGACTCTGTGGGTGACACACATCATAAATTAATAGTGATTGTCTGAGAAAAGTGTTTTTATATCCGGTTAACGTTGGTTTTGCAATACTAATACTCCTATATGTCTTTTTATATGTTCTATATTAAACTAGTAAAATTATATGCACAAACAGTATTAAAAGGCACTTACAAAATGAACATTCCTGGTAGCAGTTACAAGCACAGTCTCCAGAGCCAGATGGTTTAGGTTTGAACACCTGTTCTGCCACTTACTAGCTAACTTTGGGCAAGTTCATAGACCTGTCTGTGCACCAATTTCCTTGTCTGTAAAAGAGGAATAACAATGCTATCTGTCTCATATGATGGTTGTGAAGATTAAATGAGCTAATTTATACAAAGCATCAATATATATATAATATAAAGAACAATTTCTGGTAGATAGTGAGCACTATACGTTTGTTATTATTAGCAATAAATAAAAGGATTGTTAACTATGAATATAAGACCCAAAAGATGCTCTCAGAGGAGTTTCGATTACAAATAAGACTGGAAATAAATATGGAGTTCAATACCAAGTCATGCAACAGTAACCCTAAAAATGTAGAGAGTTTCTGAATTGGTTAAATCATGTCGTGTGTACAAAGGCTAAAAGTTTTTGAGGATAACCAGAGCAGCCACCAAATCAAATGTAAAGTATATGAAGACATATTTGGTTCATTGCTGAATCCCCAGAACTCAACCAACATCTGTTCAATGTACAAATGAAGAAATATAAGCACCAACGGAATCATGTCTGCGTGAGGAACATTCAGCATAAACAGTGGCAGTGAACTGGGCCAGTCAAGACTTCAGGGAAGCCCACCAGACATCTGGTCAACAATAAGAAGGGAAATGTTAGTCTGCTCATTTGTGAAGTCTTTATGTTAGCATTAAAGAGAGTAACAAACTCAAATGCTGGCTAGATATATCTAAGAATTTAGATGTATTTACCTACCTAGAAGCCAGCTGTCAAAGACAGTATGAGAAGTGTAGTGCCCGGCAACAATTACCCACTCACTCCAACAGTGTAGACAAGAAAGCTAAAGCAGACAGGCCTTCTGCTCGTTCAGCCACTGAAGCCACTTCTTTTAGAAACACCACGTGATTCACCTCGGAATAAAGTCCTCGAAAATGAGAGAATCCCAGCTTGAAAAGATATTAGCCCAACATTTGGACCTGTAATGGAAGCTCTACAGAAAGACAGCTTTGCTCTATTAAGAACCAGCTCTGTCTTTCATTGTTGCAAATCACAATCTGGGACTTGCAGCTATAGGTCTGGCTTGCAGAGGGTTTTGTCACAGTGTGATTTTAATGTATAAATAGCTAAAATTTCCAAATCTACAGCTGTTTGAGTATGCCATTAAAGTCTCCAATAGCCTTTTAAAGTTCTTTTTCTAGAGTAGTTAAGTGACAGAAAGTTTAGTAAGCATTTCTGTGTGGCTCTATTCTTTTGGCTACTTCAAAGTCTTCCAAATATCCATCTTTTCTACATGTTAATATTTCCAAGTTTTCATATGTTAATATGTTTTTAGTGTGCCGAATAATGTGATAAATGGCTAAAAAAATCCCCTGTTTATTGTCTCAGGAAAGCTGCTTAATTCCTAAAGAGAGACACAAGTAGTATTGAGCAGGTGAGCCAAGGAATGAATGGGAATTGAAAAGCAGAGATAGTGGGGCTTCCCTGGTGGCACAGTGGTCAAGAATCTGCCTGCCAATGCAGGGGACACAGGTTTGAGCCCTGGTCTGGGAAAATCCCACATGCCACGGAGCAACTAAGCCCATATGCCACAACTACTGAGCCTGTACTCTAGAGCCCGGGAGCCACAACCACCAAGCCCATGCGCCACAACTACTGAAGCCCGTGCGCCTAGAGCCGGTGCTCTGCAAAAAGAGAAGCCACTGCAATGAGAAGCCTGCGCACCGCAACGAAGAGTAGCCCCCGCTCACTGCAACTAAAAACAGAAAGCCCACATGCAGCAACGAGGATCCAATGCAGTCAAAAATAAATAAATAAATAAATTTATGAAAAAAAAAAGCAGAGATAGTGAAAGCTGGTATTTTAAGTATATTATATATATATTCTATATATTATGACTATTCCCTTAGCCAGTAAAGGATTTTCAAACAGACATAATGTGATTTGAACTCATAAGGTCTCTACTAACAGTATTTTATGTCATAAAACATGTAATTTTTCATTTCTTTGACCGTTTTGTCCAACAGCAGAGTGTGGCACAATGTACAGCATAAATGAAAAATGAGACTTTGATATTTGCACGGAATTTACTTGCTCGCTAAAAATAAAGTAACTAGTTAAGGAAATAAAATAAAAGGCAAGTTACTAATACAGAATACCTACGGAATCTGCGTTTCTCATAACAGAGCATAAATGCATTTTGAAGAGTCTTCCCAGATGGTGCTGACGTGCAGCTTGGTTTGTGAAAAGCTAGTGCAGACAATCCTGGGAGGTAAGTTAAGGAATGAAAAAAATCTGAGCAGGTTTAAATACTGTTTGGGAAGAGCAAGTTGAAGAGGGATAATGAGAAAAAGAGATAAAGGGGTAATCATTGCAAACAAGTTCTCTACAGGGACAGGGTGACACAATGATAAGCACGGAAGAACCAGTCGACTGAGACAGGAGAAGAAACCCACGTCTGCACTGGAGCACAAGGCATGGAGGAAGCATGGACACACAATTCAATCCATAGACTGAGTGGCAGAAAACTGATATTTCCAGGCTTTTCTCAAAGCCAAGCCATCTCTTGAGAGTGAGGAAAGATGCTATGAGGTTGGACATTCAATACAAGTGCAGAAAGCTTGAAGTAGCTGATTGTTTTGTAAATTAAGACACTGTGTTCTTTGTTCTGGAGAGGTAAATGAAGAAACCTCTCATTAGTATTTTGTACGTGCCTTAAACCATTACAACTACCATCCATTCAAATATGAACTCTAGGATTGATGAATTGGGCTGGGCCATTAGAATAGCTGAAAAGCCATGTAGAAAGAAATTTATCAAGTTCCAAGGCAGGGCTGGTTGTGACAGCCTTTGTTAGTTGTGGGTGTCATATCATCTGTGATTACCAACCTCTATAATGAATCATTACGATTTCCACATCACAGCTTATTTTCAAAACATTCATTCTGGGGGAGGATGAAAAATTATTCTCTCTATAAACAATGTATTTCTGTTGAATCAACCCAGCTCTTTCATTTGTTTTTGGAGGCTCTAGCAAAGGATGCCTTTTCTCACGTTGCCCAGATTCCAGAATCGGCCCACATTCCTAGGCTCATGTTCTCCTACCTGCATGTTCAAACCAGGAACAGTGCCTATCTCTGGCAGTTCTTCCTTAGTCATGTCTCTCTCTGCTTTGATGGATTCCCATGGTTAGATTGAGCCCACCCTGATAATCCAAGGTAACCTTCACCCATCTCCAAATTCTTAACATAATTACATCTGCAAAGTCCTTTTTGGTATTCAATCTAACATATTTACAGGTTCTGGAGGTTAAGATATGGACCAATTTGGGGGAAGGGAGCATTATGTTGTCCACCACACTTACTTATCATTTCTTTTCTTTTATGGTAAGTACTTTTAGTGTGCTTTCTAAGAAATTTTTACCTAATCTGAGTTTGGAAAGATTTTATCTTCTGTTTTCTAGAATATGTTTTATAATTTTAGCATTTATGCTTAGATCTATATCTGTTTCAAGTTAAAACTTGTCTATTGTGTGAGGTACGGGCTGATGTTTATTTGTCCTATACATAATTAGCTGTTATAACATCATTTGTAGAAGTGATTATAATTTCCTACTTGAGTCACCTTGGCAAGTTTGTCAAAAATTAATTAACTATATTTGCCTGGGTATATCTCTATTCTCTACTCTGTTCTATTGATTTGTAGGTCTACTTTTATGCTGATTACACTATCTTGATTACTGTCACTTTTCAGTAAGTCTTGGAATCTCTGGAGCTTTCCCTGGAACTGTTGCTTAAATATAAAAATTTTCTGTGAATTAAAAATGTAAGGCCAGAAACTATCAAACTCTTAGAGGGAAACATAGGCAGAACACTCTATGACATAAATCACAGCAAGATCCTTTTTGACCCACCTCCTAGAGAAATGCAAATAAAAACAAAAATAAACAAATGGGACCTAATGAAACTTCAAAGCTTTTGCACAGCAAAGGAAACCATAAACAAGACCAAAAGACAACCCTCAGAATGGGAGAAAATATTTGCAAATGAAGCAACTGACAAAGGATTAATCTCCAAAATTTATAAGCAGCTCATGCAGCTCAATAACAAAAAAGCAAACAACCCAATCCAAAAATGGGCAGAAGACCTAAATAGACATTTCTCCCAAGAAGATATACAGACTGCCAACAAACACATGAAAGAATGCTCAACATCATTAATCATTAGAGAAATGCAAATCAAAACTACAATGAGACATCATCTCACACTGGTCAGAATGGCCATCATCAAAAAATCTAGAAACAATAAATGCCGGAGAGGGTGTGGAGAAAAGGGAACCCTCTTGCGCTGTTGGTGGGAATGTAAGTTGATACAGCCACTATGGAGAACAGTATGGAGGTTCCTTAAAAAACTACAAATAGAACTACCATACGACCCAGCAATCCCACTACTGGGCATATACCCTGAGAAAACCATAATTCAAAAAGAGTCATGTACCAAAATGTTCATTGCAGCTCTATTTACAATAGCCCGGAGATGGAAACAACCTAAATGTCCATCATCGGATGAATGGATAAAGAAGATGTGGCACATATATACAATGGAATATTACTCAGCCATAAAAAGAAACAAAATTGAGCTATTTGTAATGAGGTGGACAGACCTAGAGTCTGTCATACAGAGTGAAGTAAGTCAGAAAGAGAAAGACAAATACCGTATGCTAACACGTATATATGGAATTTAAGAAAAAAAAATGTCATGAAGAACCTAGGGGTGAGACAGGAATAAAGACACAGACCTACTAGAGAATGGACTTGAGGATATGGGGAGGGGGAAGGGTAAGTTGGGACAAAGCGAGAGAGAGGCATGGACATATATACACTACCAAACGTAAGGTAGATAGCTAGTGGGAAGCAGCCGCATAGCACAGGGAGATCAGCTCCGTGCTTTGTGACTGACCGCCTGGAGGGGTGGGATAGGGAGGGTGGGAGGGAGACGCAAGAGGGAGGAGATATGGGGATATATGTATATGTACAACTGACTCACTTTGTTATAAAGCAGAAACTAACACACCATTGTAAAGCAATTATACTCCAATAAAGATGAAAAAAAATAAAAAATAATAGTAGTTGCTGGAGGGAGGGGCAGGAAGAGGAATGAAGTTGAGGAAGGTAACACAGGGAACTTCCATTGTATCTGTAATATTTTAGGTCTTATTTGGATGATGGGTACCCAGATAATATGTAATTCTCTAAATCTCTTTATTTTTCTGTGATATTTCGTATTAAAATTATTTTACAAAGTTAATGACAGACTTTATCAGGTAATAATAATAATGAATTGCTGATAATCTGGCACTTTTTCTCCACTTATACAAAAACTGTCCTTTTTTCAGGATCCAGCTGAAAACATTCCCCAGCTGAGACCATATACAACAATTGCTCCTCATTAGGACATCATAGTATTTACCATCTGTACCAACCATGACATATATTTTATATACTACCTTGTACTTTAAACTAATATATGTGATGATTCCCATTCTAAATGGAAATATCCTCAAATGGATGAATCATACATTTGTATCTCTAGCGATTTGCATTTAGCAGGTGTTCCGTAAATAATAGTCTAAAACATAGAAGGCTATCTGATAACAAAAAGAGAACTCTTTCTGGGAAGTAGAAGTAGTATACTAACATTTGTTGTTAATAAAAGATGCTTCCTGTACATAACAATATTCAGTAGCACTCACCAAAGCAGAATTGAACAAGAATGGAAAGAATCAGCAGAATGCTATTTAAATACTGGAGAATAACTGAATCACTTTGCTGTACACCTGAAACTAACAACATTGCAAATCAACTCTACTTCAATTTTAAAAAAAGATCTAAAAACTTACAGGCTGCTGTCAAACATTGGTCCTTGAGGAATCAGTATGGTTCATCTAAGATACTGACTGCTTTTCTTGCTATCCCATTATAATAATTATCCTCATTCCTTGTCCATTAAGTGTTCCACTATTCTTTGAATAGAGCTTTTCAAACTTCTTGAAATATACCTAACAAAGCTATTTATGCTGCCAAAATTTCTCTGTCTTCACTAAAATGACTTTAGTTCAACATTTCAAAAATGTGTAGAATGTGCCCACTTGGATCCCAGGTGTGGTGCTTTGGAAAGATAAGGCATGTGCACAGCCTGGTGAAAAGACAGCCACACGTGGACAGGAGGATCATCGTTCCAGCAGACTTGTGTGCGGAGCACAGCCCTCCTATGCATCAGCGACAGCCCTACAGGGGACAAAGGCGAAAGCTGGGTGACCTCAAAGGCAAGTTGGATTTCCCAGCAGAAACCCAAGGAAATGAAATTACATTTGAGGTGGGGCTCCTGGAACTTTCCTTTGGAATCCAGTTGTAGTTTTTCATATTCTTCCCTATTCGATTTCACATCATCTGTTTTGGATGATCTCTCAGCCCGTTGAGTGTTTGTTGAAGATTCTTAATGAATTACCTAACAAATTGGCATGAGCTCATTTGTGAAGGTGATATGGGTGATATGCACTTGTTCTTCTATCAGTCGGACAAGCCAAGGGCACTAAGGAGGCACGCTTGTGTTAAAGTACGACCCCAGGAACCAAGAGGTACTGACTGGGGGCTGATTAAGTACAGATGACTCTGAGACTGTCATGAACACAAACACTGAAACAAGTTTCCGGGTGCTGGGGGTGCTAATTATCGTCTGTAGGTAGTTGGGATGGGAGGGCTGCAAATAAAGTAAGACTGCCATGTCACAAGGGGGTCAAAGCCTCTGATGTCATGACCTTGCTGTATGCTGTGTCAGTTTCCTAGAGCTACCATAACAAGACACCAACAAGAGAGTAGCTTAAAACACCAAAACGTATTCTCTCACGGTTCTGGAGATTAGAAGTCCAAAATGAAGGTATCGGGAAGGGCATGCTCCCTCTGGCAGCTCTGTGGAAGAACCTTCTTTGCCTCTTCTAGTGTCTGGTGCTTGTTGACAGTCCTTGGCGTTCCTTAGCTTGTAGATACATCACTCCAGTCACATGGCCGTCTTCTCCCTGTGTGCCTTTATTTCATCTTCTCTGTGTTCATGTCTGTCTCTGTGTCTAAATTTCCCCTGTGTATAAGGACACCAATCATACTGGATGCAGGCCCTCCCTAATGACCTCATTTTAACTTGATAACCTCTATAAAGATTCTATTTTCAAAAAAGGTCACATTCTGATGTTCTAGGAGTTAAGACTTCAACATACCGTTTTGGGGGGAGAGACAATTCAGTCCATAACATATGCCTTACTGAAATCCAGATACACAATGTTTACAAGAGTTTATTGATCTATATAGGACATAAGTCTCATTTGGAGTAATTAGTACTTACTTAGCTCCAACATGCCTAAGAGTGGTTATATCTTTTTCAATAAGTAACAAATCCTGTTTCACAGTATGCTTAAGATCATATTTACAGCTCCATGTTTGATTATTATTCATATTCTATTTGTTGGTGTAGAAATATCTGACAGTTTCCAAAGATAGTGAAGACAGTGTGCCTTTTGATTCCTCATTGCCATTTCCTGATAGTTCATAATTTCTCTAAATTATACCTTCTGTACTTCGTGATGCCTGGTTTTACATAGTAGTTTTAACATTTTCTCATTCCTGAAAAAATTTCCATTTCAAGCTCTCTTCATAGGGATGGTGGTTCTTCATTCCTAAACCACTGTTTGGAACTTTTATATTTTGTAAGTTTTATAAATCTTTAGTCAAATAGAATAAATGGTGTTTTATTTATCCTAGGTCACTTCAGTCTTTTGTACACTAACGTGTATTGAAAAGTTTGAAGAGAAGGATATAACACACAATGTCTGCCATATATATTAGCTCATGGAAACCTTTCACTATATACACACAGGAAACATACTTAGGAATTACTGTCCTAAGCCATATACCTACTATAAATAAATTTTTAAACCCTATTCCTTAAAATCATCTCTATAATCAGATACTCAGTTCACTTTGTCCTGTCCTATCTCTTTAGTGTTATGACCTTCGATCCCTAAGAAGAAATTAAAATATTACCTTGTTTTCTGTTCATCCCATCTTCTACTTAGTTAAAAAACAAAACAAAACAAAACAAAAAAAACCCACCAGTTTTTTCCATCTCTTTCTCCTGAGTAGTCATCTAAACTTGGTGAACTTAAGAAGACACGTGTGTGTACCTAGAATGACATCCTTTGGCGAATCTCCTTTCTCTCACATGAAAAAAATACTTCTCAGTCTATTAGGTTTGGTTGGGGCCAACCCTGCCCAGGAATGAGTCAGACTAAAGTATTCCACCTTCCTTGGATTGGGGTTGTACACATGACACAAAGCAAAACAGACAGAGTTATCCCTGGAGGTTTTACGGTCAAAAGAAAAAGAAAGAAAAGAGAAAAGAAAAAAGAAAAGTAAAGAAGATCCTTGGTTTGCTTGAAAACGGCAAGCTGTGAAAATAATGTAGATATTTCATGTTCAGCAATCAATATGTACATATCCTTTCCGCCTTGGGAAGTTTGAGTTAATTTTCTAAGTCAGGCAATGGAGAAAGTCGTAACACATGTGTTTCAGGTATTAGCAAGGCATCAGTGATTCCTATAGTTCATACTTACCCAAACAGTACTCAATATAATTGAATATTTCTCCATTTGGAAGAGGTCCTAAATTCACACAGAAATAACAATAACTAGCTTTCCTGTTTAGTTCAATTTCTGTTTCTTTTAGGAACTGCATTTGCAAGTACAGCTAGGCTTTTTCTTTAGAAAGAAAGTCACCTAAGAGCAGAGACGATATGTGGCCTCATTTGCATCTTCCATAAATCTTAGCAGAGTGTTCAATAACTATTTGTTACACTAAATTATTTCTTTGATATCTTAGTAGATAATTATAATCAATAGACTCTACGATACATTAACTGCTCCATCTCCAATTAAAATGTACCCACCGTATCTCAAACACCATACCCATCTTAAGATATTTTACATAAATTGCTCACAACTGAATATCATGTTGAGGGATTTCCTGTGCCTTTGTTTCTAGCAGCCTGTTTTCCCTTAGTTTGAAATATCAGTCTCTAAAGACTAATTTCCCTTGAGCAGATGATCAAGATTAACAATCCTGCTGCACTTTCTATTCCATGAGGAAATCTTTTTACTCAATTTCTCCAGGGAAACAAATTCAGTCTCTACCCTTCTTCATTTGTTTGGCTAACTTATGTTATTTCCAGTTGCCTCTGCTGCTGCTGTTACTGTTATAATGTCCAAATTTTGGAGTTAAGTTGTCTGAATAACAATGAGAACATCCCAAGAAAGCTTGTTACTTTTTCTTAAAATACTAGGAACAGTATTCCTACAGGAACTTTTGGAGCAAGAGGCCCTTTTGATCCCTCTTTATTTCCACTCTGTTGGTTATTAAGATCTTCCTGCCCCACCCCTGCCCAGGGTTTCACTTAACAGAAGCTTCAGCAAACATCGTTCGAGCACCTGCTTTCCACCAGCTTCTGCCTTTGACATTGTGGAAACAGCTGAAAAACACACCTCGTTTTCCTTTCACCAAATGTTTTTTCTTCCCTGAACATCAACCCCTGTGGTCTAACTGACCACTTCATGATGCTTCTGCTATTTTATTTTTTGGCCTGGATTTCTTACAACTTTCTGTGTTGGTTAAGGCTACAGTTGGCTGCTACAACAGAGAATGATAATGGTAGCTTAAATATAACTGACCTTTTTCTCATTCATCCAGTAGTCTGGGTAAAAGTTGTCCAGGGCTTGTAGGGCGGCTCCTGGGGTCTGGTAACATGGGCAGCTTCCTCGGCCTGGTTGTTCTGCCATCCCAAGAGGGTTGCTTCATCCTCGGGGTCTAAGAGGACTCACTCACACCTGCGATCCTGCCGGTAAGAAGAAAAAAGGGGGATGGCCTCATACCCTCCACTCAAATCCCGCCTGGCCAGAACATGGCTACACTTCTTTGCAATAAGAGTACAGAAAATATCATTCTTATTCTTGGCTGCTAAGACCCAGAAGTTGTACAATTATAGGAAAAATGAGAAAAGTTATTGGGACAATGAGTAACTCAGCAGAGTTTCTTCATCGTCTCAACACAATTCACCAGGTGTTTGGCTATTAAGACCCTGATTGAAATTATAAGGTATTTCACCTGATACACAGAAGTTTATCCTCGGTTACAGGATAGGTCATTAGTTGTTAAGAACCGTACGTTAAGATAAGGTTTTGCAGTTAAATCTCCTTTAATCACCAGCCAATAGCTTCTATTGAAGCTGAACTCTGCTACGCATCTAAACCAACCGCCCAAGCACTCCCAGGAGGTGCAGACTCTCTATATTTTTCTCATTAACTGAGTAGAACATCACATGGTGAGTAATCCCAGTCTTTGGAATCCAGAGATTATAACAGACACCCGAAAATTCCATAGAAGTTTTATCTTCCTTGCCTCTACAAATCGTTATATATGTCTCCATGGGAAAACAGAAGAAACGCACTTGTGTGATAACAACATAATCGTAGCACGATTGGCTCTACTCATTTCAATCCTGTCATTATTATGAATGCCTTCTCATTACTTTGCGTTTAACACCGGATAAGAATAAAGGAAAAGAAATTAGTGCGGGATACGGTTGAGAGTTTTTTCATGTACTCATACAAAGGTGATATCACAGAGAGACCGCTTGTTCAAAAGATATTAGCATTGACTTTGGGGAGAGAAAGTGAAATAATTATAAGCAGCTGAGAAAAAAGAAAGCTAGGGATTGTTCAATGTTCAGAGGCCATCCCACATAGCAATGAAAAATCAGGATGTAAAAATGAGTTTTGCATAGTAAGTGTGTTTTATGGTATGAAAGCACTGCTTTGAAATGAAGGTGCAAGGTACATCAACTCTAAGTGCCCTGTTCATTACACGCAAGGCTTCCGCAGTCGGGTGGCATTAAGTCTACAGTTTTGTACTGCAAGTCAGGCCACAGGATACGTATTATTTTACAAGGAAATATTGCAGGTGGTCGGAGGTGCCTGCAAACATACACTCGAGATAGAATAACGATGCCTGGCACGTTTCTTCTACACACAGAATTTAGAGATGGGAAGGAGAATCGTCGCTCATCTTAAAGAATCAGCCCACTGGTCCTCAAGTAAGGTTGATGCCCTGGTTCAATACAGTCACACGTGGGGAGGAGGGAGATGTGCACCAGACAACTAATTCAAAACCTTCAGGAACAGAAGCATCCCGTGAGCGGTCCATCCACAAGAAGCCCACTTCTCACCACGGAAACCAGGAAGAGCTGTCAGGATTTTCATAGTTCAGGCCTCTGCCATTGCTCAAGGGGAAGCCATGGACGCCTTCACGTCCTCTGCTTCTAGATGTCAGAATTTTCATAGTTCAGGCCTCTGCCATTGCTCAAGGGGAAGCCATGGACGCCTTCATGTCCTCTGCTTCTAGACGTCAGAATTTTCATAGTTCAGGTCTCTGCCATTGCTCAAGGGGAAGCCATGGGCACCTTCACGTCCTCTGCTTCTAGACGTCAGAATTTTCATAGTTCAGGCCTCTGCCATTGCTCAAGGGGAAGCCATGGGCGCCTTCACATCCTCTGCTTCTAGACGTCTTTTCCAAAAGTGAAGGCACTTCTGTTTTTCTCTTTTTTTTTTTTTCTTGGCTGTGTTGGGTCTTTGTTGCTGTGTGCGGGCTTTTCTCTAGTTGCGGCGAGCGGGGGCTACTCTTCTCTGTGATGCGCGGGCTTCTCATTGCGGTGGTGTCTCTTGTTGTGGAGCACGGGCTGTAGGCGCAGGGGCTTCAGTAGTTGTGGCTCGCGGGCTCAGTAGTTGTGGCTCACGAGCTTAGCTGCTCTGCGGCATGTGGGATCTTCCCGGACCAGGGCTCGAACCAGTGTCCCCTGCACTGGCAGGTGGATTCTTAATCACTGCGCCACCAGGGAAATCCTGAAGGCACTTTTTAAGGGTCATGTTTAAAGTTCTTTTTTAGCATCGAGAATAAAATCAAACACAGCAGACCTAACTGAAAACTCTGTGCCACACGTTAGAACTTACTACACAGGGTTAGCTTCCACATCCCATAACTCCCGTGAAAGGTGAGGAAAAACAGTGTGGTGCCCTGGAAGGCAAGAATGGGTCAGAAGATTGGTGCAGGGGGACTCTGGGGAACCCGGAGCTGAGCTTGCTACACAGGCATCATTTTCACTATCTGGGTGAAAAGATGTCGAGGAATTGAAAGGACTTCGTGATTCTAATGGAGAAGCCATTTCAAAGAGAATGTGCAGATGTTCAGTTGCAGCCCAAATGGATAATGGATCATAATAGCTTGTACATCAAAGAAAGGTTAGGTCACGGCTACGCACGGCGCACATCCTGACGGCAGTGAAATGGCAAGGAGATGGCTGCTCGCATGATCTACTTATAAATACATTTTCTGCCTCAAAAAGACCTGCTCTCCCTCCCACCTCTGCTTTTCTGGCTGTGGCTCACGGACTCCTTGTGTTTACCTCTTATTAATCCTTAAGCCTTACATGTTTTGGTACATGTTTTCTACTTGGGCAGTTGACATTTTCAAATGTCTACCACAGTGACATTTGGAGCCAGTGGTCTTATATCTAAAGGGCCCACAGTGATACGCTCTAGATGTAAACGAGAGATGGTTCCTGGTCCCCCAAGGAGGAAAGATGTGTCTTCCAGGGCCCATTATCCCAGACTCCTCTTTTAATATCTTTATGATAACTAAACCTATAGGTGCAAGATTTGAACATACAGTATTATAGATATACTGTATCTTGATTCCAACAGGACACTTTCTTTAAAAGACAAGACGTCTTTGGAGATGTATTGATAAATACAGACTAGAAAACAATGTGATTACATATATACATAGTTGGGTAGACATCCTATCATAAAATATCTTGGTCAATGGGCTGATGCAGAAATTTTTTTAATGGGAGAAGTGTTTCTAAAATATCTCAAAGTTCCACCCTTGGCTTTTCCTGTTTAACACAGAGATATAAAAGGATATTCATTTCTAAAATTTCAGTGTAACACAGATTTCAGAGCAGTAGTTAATTGGTCAGATGATTATTTTAATTTAGAATAACAGGTTGAAATTTGTAACATTAAGCTCCTGAAATAGAGGGAGAGACAAAGTTGACAACAGTCCATATGGAAAGGGCCAACACAAGTCAACAGAGGAGTATGATACCCAAATAGCAAACGTCAAATAAGGCTAGGTTCGTGGAAACGAAGCACTGAAATCAAGAAAGATGATTCAGTAGAGATTACAAAAGGGAATGATAAACTTTGAGAGATCACAGGTATGTCCATTACCCTGATGTTGGCAAGGATTTCATGGGCATATACATATATGTCAAAACTTAAATGCTTTACTTTAACTATCTACAGTTTAATGTGTGTCCACTTTACCTCAATAGAGTTGTTCTTTAAAAACAAACAAAAAATTTTTTTAAAGAAAGATGATTCATTCACTCAAATTCAATGATCATTTTAGGCACCCGTGCACTCTGAACATGACTGGGATTCAAAGTGTGAACAGGGCCGAGACATCAGAGAACTTTCAGCGCGACGTGTGTGATGGTGTTGACAGATCTGTAAACATAAATGTCAGAGAGTGTGATGCTCAGAGCTGCCGCCCAACAGTGCTGCCCGCAGCACCCAGGCTCATGTTAGCTCTGCCTCGTGACAGACGCCCATGCCACACTGACTAATACACGTTTTGAATGTCACTTGAACCTGGGGATAGGGTTCTATAACACCATTGTGCTAAAGATAGGCTGAGTTTCTAAGAAAGCAGGAGCCAGGACGCGACACTGTAGACTAAGGGAGCGCTGTGAACACAGGCCGAGAGATGTTAAGAGTGATGGATTAAGCGCAGGTGGATGTGACGGGTCCACGGAAGGGCTCTGATGGAACGCAGGCCTGGAGGGGGAGGGAGTGAGCCCAGGCATGGATTCTGGTACCATAGTTACAATAAGAGTGAGTACAATCTCCAAGGAAGAGAATGCAAAAAGGAAAGAGCAGAAGACCCCATTAGATGAAACTATGGTTTGTATTCTAAGAAAAGCAGTAAGAAATTAGGAATCACTGAAGATCAATGACGTAGCATAAATCCTTTTTGTAGAAAGTAGAGGATAAAAAGCTCAGATAGCACAGTCCTACCTACAACCTGCTTCTGTATACTGGAGCAGATCTCTGAAGGATGACATAACATCAAACAGAACATAAAGCAAAAGGGGGCTTTAATTTTATTTGTCCCACAGTAGTCGCTGTTCACATGACCCCAAATATTCCGCTGAAAAATTTAAAACTTCAGTTTGCTATTGACATGTCTCCAAATCACAAATGAGCTGAATTTATTCTCTCCAAGGGCTCCTGGGGCTTCATGAAGGCAACCTCAACACGTGAGTTTTCTCACTCTGGTTTTCCCAACCTTCTTTTTTCCCAGTACCTTCCTTGGTAACCATGGCAATGTCTGAAGGGTGGTGAAGGGGGAGGGGGAATGAATAAACATCTTCTACAGGATTCAGCTCAGAGGTGGCCAGAATTATAAATTATGATTTTCATGGACACGCACAACAGTCATCTGATAGGAGCTTCGTGCTTGGAAAGTGAAAAGTTCGCTTCGGCTACACCCCCTGTGCTGTCCCAAGGCCCCCACTGCTGTCCTACGTCTGGGCTCCCGCAGCAGCCTCTGCACCTAACTTAATGCCGAAACCTGAGAAGACCCACGTCTCCCTTCCAGAGACACAGCGTCAGGAGGAATGGGAAATGCAGCTCTGGCAGGAGGTCACAGCCAGGCACCTTTATTGTTATTACTGAAGAGACAGCGATCAGAGGCTCTGCCGTGAGCGTCACCCTTGACAGAGATCATTGTGAACAACTAGAATTCCATTTTATGGCTTCTCTTTTAAAAAAACATGCATATACTTGGGAGATGGCCCTTCTGAAACCCAGCCCTATCTTGATTCAATGCTTCTGTACTGTGTGACTGCCTCTGATTGTTGTGTGGTATAGTGGCAGAAGCTGAAAATAGCCTTACATCAAACTTAGTGATGCCAGTTGCGATTTTTAAGTTGAAACAGAAGGTGACCCTTCCCAAGAACAATCCCTTATGTCAAACCAACTGTTAGAGCAGGGATGACCACCCTCACCGCAGTTGCCGTCCGCTTAGTCACAGCTGCCCTGCCCTCCGCGGCTGCTGGGAGCCTCGCCTGGAGGGGCCGTGCCGTCCTTGACCTTGCACGTCTGGCTGCGGTGGCTCACGTCTTATTAAGGTTCAGGTACACTGAGGTGCATGCTGCCCAGGTGCTGGGCTTTTCTGCTGTGGTACGGAATATGCGACCCAGTCACACCTGTGTGACAGCCCTCAGGTTGAAAATGCAGGCTGTGCTATTTGCAGAGGGCTTATTGTAAATAGATTTCGCCTTCTCTAAAGGCACTGCTGTGGCATTAGGTAACGTCAGAATGTCCTTTGATCCAGGGGCACAGAACCCTGAGGCCACAGAGACACGCAAAAACTTTCATCCAGAACAATCCCCAATTCTCACTTTATGAAAGGGGTCACCTGTGTATAGCTTTTGACGGTTACTATTGAATTCATGGTGGTTAAACCTAAAGTTCTCCATCTTCCTTGTGGTGGTTCTCCTACCCACCTCTCCACTGGACGGTTTTACAGTCTATATCGTTGCTGGGGAGCTGAAACCTGTAAAATTATAAAACATTAGACAGAGGAGCTGGTTCAACATTCTCACTCCATGTAAAGGTGAAGAAGCTGAGTGAATATTTCACTGTTTTTGTTTATATCTTTTTCCAGCCCATTGATTTTTTTTTTCAAAACCTCACTGTCTTTTTCTGGCTCCCTGTTTGCCTGGAACATTCAATCTTTCTGTACGATTTCAAAAAATAAGTCAGCTTCATTCTCATAGATATTCTTCTGAGGATGTTCTTTCTGTATCTACTCTGTAATCTGACAAAGGCATAAATGAAATGCTACCTCTCCTTTCTCTCACACATCAAATCATTTTATTTATTTATTTATTATTTTTATTTTTTGTTTTGCGGTACGCGGGCCTCTCACTGCTGTGGCCTCTCCCGTTGCGGAGCACAGGCTCCGGACCCGCAGGCTCAGTGGCCATGGCTCACGGGCCCAGCCGCTCCGCGGCATGTGGGATCTTCCTGGACCGGGGCACGAACCCGTGTCCCCTGCATCGGCAGGCGGACTCTCAACCACTGCGCCACCAGGAAAGCCCCATCACATCATTTTAAATTGGAGAAGGAACACAACGGGGAATATCACAGCTTGAAATTTATGTTGTTGTCCACTTTATCTTACCTGCCAGGAAGAACTACAAAGTTCAGGATTCAGGGGCAGATTTGAGAAGCGTCACGTCCTCCAGATCACTATTTGAAATTTAGGATTTTTGAAATCTAGTGAAGCAATGAACTAGCGAAGGCTGGAAGAGGACTTCTCGGATGAAAATGTTATAAATGCTCTAGGAATTGCTCCATGAGTTTGGACAGGGTCTGAATGTAACACCTAGGAGTTAGAAGCCAGGGTAGATCCAGCAGATTCAGCCATGACCTGGATCTAATCCCAGAGCAGTCAGACTAATACGGGGAAGTCCTTTAACAATGTGAACCACACTGTTCATTTTTAAATAGAATTGTGCCTGGTAGTTTAAGATGGTATCTGGAAGACTCACAGTCATCTTGTAGCCGAGGCCTTTGGCACCTGACTAGGCTAGGCTCCAGGCGGGGTTAGAAACACTCCTCTCCCTGGTTCAGCTGGAGAGCAAGGGACATGGGCATCATTCACCTGGGGACTGTGTTGAAAGCATCTGTCACTTTAAATTCATGGTGCTGTTTTAAGGTTTCTCTGTCATTCAAATCTGTGCTTCTCGAATACTCATCCAGGAAGAGGCTCTCCCTGGCACATGGAGTAGAGGAGTGCTATACTCAAGGTGTTCTTTCTATCACATAAAATTCCCTCCATGGTTGGAGCTCTGGGAGTGTGACTGCTGACTTTAGCCATGGCCTTGATCTTGCTTGTCCTCTGTCTTCATAAACAGCACTGTGAACGCCGCGTTGCAAGTAATGTAGGGACAGAGGCTCTTCTTAGCTCTGGTTCCAACGAGATCATTATTTCCATCCTATTTCCTTTTCAGAGCAACAGAGACAACAAAGCCTTAACTTCTGGGCATCTTTCAAGGGCAATTAATGGAACAGTGAAGCTTGAATGCATTCCAACTTAGGGATAAAAAACAATATTTGTTAAAGTTCCATCAATGAAGGTATTCACTGTCTCAGATAGACATCTAGTAGACGGGTCACTGCAGACATGAAGACATGTAAATGAATGCTTCCTGCATGCCAGGCCCCATGCCAAGGGTTTTACTGACACACTTTTATTTAATTCTTAAAATATATCTTGAGATAAGCAAAGCTATAAATGAACAACTAATTGTCCCCAAGTCACAAACCTAGTAAAAGGTAGATTTAAAAATTCTAACTCAAATTTGTCTCACTTGAAACCTTATCTTTTCATTATGCCATTACTTCAAAATACGTATTTTTAAAAATTCTGAAAACTAGTTACTAAACTTGCAAGAGATTTCGCATTTTCTTACAGACACTATCATATATTTGAGAAAGTATACAGAAAAAGCTTAATAGAAGTAATAGAAGATAATTAAGAGAAAATATTTAGGGAAAAAAGGACTAGAATATACTAAAAGATGTTGAAGTCATTGCCATCAACACTAAAAACTGTACATACAAAAATTATCAGAGCATTCCATTTTTCTACCAGTTTTGGTTTTGGGTTGTTTCTGCTTTTTTTTTTTTCTTTTTTGCGGTACACTCTCACCATTGTAGCCTCTCCCGTTGCGGAGCACAGGCACCGGGCGCACAGGCTCAGCGGCCATGGCTCACGGGCCCAGCCACTCCGCGGCATGTGGGATCTTCCCGGACCGGGGCACGAACCCGCGTCCCCTGCATCGGCAGGTGGACTCTCAACCACTGCGCCACCAGGGAAGCCCGTTTTTGCTTTTAATAACTGAATCCTTAGGAACAAACTACTAGGTATAAAATAAAAAAGATACAAGGATATAATGTACAGCACAGGGACTATACCAACCTTTATAATAACCTTCAAATGGAGTATAATTTATAAAAATATTGAATCACTATGTAGCACACCTGAAACTAATATAACATTATAAATCAACTGTACTTCAACAAAAAATAAAAAGTAACTGACTTCTTGCTCATGAAATGTTACAGAGAGTTCTCATTAGATTTCTAGACAAATTTTCTAGAAATAAATCTATCCAACTGCACTGGAATCTCAGAAAACAGATTCCTCTGCAGTTCTAGGCTGTTAGACTCTGTACTAAATCTGAGAATTTGGAACAGTTATCAGCACAGATTTTCCGTAGTTGTGATGCCTGGGGAGTCTGACAAGAGAGCTACAGGGGCCCCACACACTTGCTCTCAATAGATCAGGGTCTGTCAGAAAGACAAGACACCTTCACAGGAGAGTTCCAGAAAGGGAGTTTAAATAGTAGGGGGACCCGGCAAGCAAGAATGGGGCATCTGTTACCAGGAAGAGGTAAGGCTGTGAGGGAGGGATCCCTTAGGTTCTTTACTTAAGAAAAACTCTCATATGAAATGGACTTGTTCAACCCTTTTTGATCAGTCTATACAGTCAAGTTGGAAACTATTCTGAAGGGAAATGAACATAATTGGTATTTTGTAGTAATTTTGATGGAAGCACCACCGTGGAAACTTCTTTCCACTCTAACCTATGGGGAAGATTACCTACTGAAAGTCATGTACATGTATAAATTTGCCTAGGAATTACACAAGTTGAATATCTTGTTGGTCATCACACAATCTTAAATTTTGGTTTGATTCTACTGTCTTCCTATAGTCATGAAGGAGCAACATGGATACATAATACTTATTAGGCAACAGACATACATTAAAATACTGTATCACCAGGCTCTTGAGGGAGAGCTGTGGCCAGGAGCCCAGGCGCTGCCCCTCCTGTTGCTGGCATGGAGGAGTCCTCTGACCTCACTCTCATGCTCCCAGCTCTGCCGACGCCACCCACTGGCCAAGAAGGACCAGAAGCCAGAGGACAATAGCATCACTTGATGCAGCCAATGAAGGTCAGACTCTGACAGGACACCGCAAGGACTGGAAAATATCCAGGACAACCCTCAGCAAGAGCAGGAGACAGTCGGAGACTCTCCCCTAGAACAGGTTTGGGAAAGGTGTAAGGAGAACAACAAAAACACGGCCAGGAATGACCGAGATGTGAACACGGAAACATGGCCAAGTGACACTTCACCTAACCTGACATTAACATCGTGCTCTGTGTTCTGCATAGACATGATCATCCCAATATTACAGGTGAGAACACCGAGGCGCAGGAAGTATAAGTAAATTGCCAAAATTCATTCAGCTGGCAAGTGGCAGAACTGGCATTTGAAATAAGGTCTCCTGATTTCAAATCATATGCTTTTCCAGTAGGAAGCCCTCACCCCTGGCAATATGTGAGAAGCTGTTTGATTTCCCACTGGCCCAAGATGTAGCCCTAGTAAGGAAGATTAGATTTTCATCAACTCTATTTGCATCTATATTAGAAACAGCTGAAGGTCCTTGAGACTTGGGTATCCAAGAAATTCTTTAAATAACATGAAGAACAGGACTAGTCATTCAGAGTTTGTTTTTCCTTTTCCTTTTAATCTATTGAAGACACACATACAGGAAGAAAATCTGCCACCCAGGCATTTTTTTCTCTTTGCCAGAGGCATTTCCGCCACTTGAGAGAAGAGATTGTCATTTATATAATACTAGAGTGGTTAATATTTATGCTCAGTTGTCTGCTACTATCTGCCCCAAGACAATTTGAGATAATTTTTAGAGGATAACTAGCAATGTGCTTTGTAAAACTCAGATAAAAAAAATACATGTCACCAAGTTTTGGGTTTGGCCTCAATAAACTTCTCTTCCATTAACCTCCTTCAATAGTCCAACAATTCCCAAAAGGAAAGATAATTTCCCATATGCTCCTTATCTTAAGGAAAACACTCATATGAAATGGACTTGTTCATCACTTGTGATGAGTCCATATAATCTTTTTTAATTTTTTACTGAAATATATTTGACATATAAAATTGTGTAAATTTAACACATGCAATATGTAATTTGACATATTTATTTATGTAATGTGATTGCCACTGTAGTGATAATTAGCACCTCTATCACAATACATAATCATCATTTGTGTTTGGTGGCTGGAATAATTAACTTCTAGTCTCTTAGAAAGTTTGACGATTATAATGCAATATTGTTGTCTATATTCACTATGCTATGCATTAGGTCTCCAAGGCTTAAATACCACCCTTTGAAAATTTACACCCTTAAACATCTATTCTTTTCCTCCCACTGGCCATCTCCTGGTAACCGCCATTTCACTCTGGGTTTCTTTGGGTTTTTTTTTTTTGAGTTTGGCTTTTTTAGATTCCACATGTAAGTGATATCATACAGTATTTGTCTTTCTCCGTCTGACGTATCTCACTTAGCATAATGTGCTGAAGGCCAATGTTGCCAGTGAATAATGTTCCAGTGTGTATGTATATGTATATATGAATAAAATTCCAGTGAGATATGTGTATCTCACATCTTTTTTATCCATTCATCTACTGATTGGCACTTAGGTTATTTCCATATCTTGGCTATTGTGAATAGTATTGCTATGAACATTCAGATGCATCTATCTCCTCAATACCCTGTTTTCTTTTCCTTTGGGTATACACCCAGAAGTGGAATTGATGGAGCATATGATACATCTATTTTTAATTTTTTGAGGAGCCTCCAGACAGTCCATATAATATTAATTAGGAAACTATCCTGAAGGAAAATGAATATAATTGGTATTTTGTAGTAATTGTGATGGAAGTATCACTGTGGAAACTTCTTTCTACTCTAAGTTATGAAATTCCAGTGCATATATGTCATTTGCCTAGGAATTACACACATTAAATATGTTACTTGTCATTACTCAGTCTTAAATTTTAGTTTGCTTTATGTCTTTCTGTAGAAATGAAGGAGCAACATGGGTACATAATACTTAATAAGTAAAGACATATATTAAACTATTAACTATGCAATGGTCATCATCTAAGCACTGTTGGGAGGAGTGGACAAACAGGTGCAAGGGATAAAATGAAACACACATGTATGAACACACACACACACACACACACACACACACACACACACAGAGATCATCTTTGGACCAAAAGTTGTCACCATCTGATGGGATGGGTGGAACTCTCCTGCAAGTTAGTAGTTAAGACAAATATGCAAAGAAATCACCAGTTTGCAGAACAACACATGCATTGTTTTTTTTTTTAAGACAAGCTGCAATTATTTATTTATTTATCTTTGTTCTTCAGCAAACATCTAAGAGGGAAGGAGAAACCAAAGAATAAGTAGTTAGTCAAATAATAAGGTTTGAACTTAGTCTGATAACAGCCAGGCTATGGATGGAGGTCAGATTCTTCTGGCTTGATGCAAATGGTAGCCGGGATACTTGCAAAGTACAGTGAAACTGGTGAGGCACAACTCCTAGTGTCTCTGAAGATTCAGCTGCCACCCATGACTGGGGAGCATCATAAGTTCAAAGGAGCCTTGTTGGCCCCATGTTCCACTTATTCTGATTTTCAATTTCGTGGTCTCCGCTTTTATGGATGAGTTAAAAGGCACATAACCATTCAGTAATAATGAAGTACAACATGGCTGAGGGCTGAGATCATATATTTCCATTGGAGTTTATCTTTGTCCAAATTTCTTTCTCTTTTTTAACATCTTTATGGGAGCATAATTCCTTTACAGTGGTGTGTTAGTTTCTGCTTTATAACAAAGTGAATCAGCTATACATATACATATATCCCCATATCCCGTCCCTCTTGCGTCTCCCTCCCACCCTCCCTATCCCACGCCTCTAGTTGGTCACAAAGCACCAAGCTGATCTCCCTGTGCTATGCGGCTGCTTCCCACTAGCTATCTATTTTACATTTGGTAGTGTATATATGTCCATGCCACTCTCTCACTTCATCACAGCTTACCCTTCCCCCTCCCCTTGTCCTCAAGTCCATTCTCTACATCTGCATCTTTATTTCTGTCATGTGCCTAGATTCTTCAGAACCTTTTTTTTTTTTTTTTTTTTTTTTAGTTTCCATATGTGTCTGTTAGCATACAGTATATGTTTTTCTCTTTCTGAGTTACTTCACTCTGTATGACAACCTCTAGGCCCATCCATCTCACTACAAATAACTCAATTTCATTTCTTTTTATGGCTGAGTAATATTCCATTGTATATACGTGCCACATCTTTATCCATTCATCTGTCGATGGACACTTAGGGGTTGCTTCCATGTCCTCGCTATTGTAAATACAGCTGCAATGAACATTGTGGTACATGAGTCTTTTTGAATTATGGTTTTCTCAGGGTATATGCCCAGTAGTGGGATTGCTGGGACATATGGTAGTTCAATCTTTAGTTTTTTGAGGAATCTCCATACTGTTCTCCATAGTGGCTGTATCAATTTACATTCCCACCAACAGTGCAAGAGTGTTCCCTTTTCTCCACACCCTCTCCAGCATTTATTGTTTGTAGAATTTTTGATGATGCCCATTCTGACTGGTGTGAGATGATACCTCATTGTAGTTTTGATTTGCATTTCTCTAATGATTAGTGATGTTGAGCAGCTTTCCATGTGTTTGTTGGCAATTTGTGTATCTTCTTCGGAGAAATGTCTATTTAGGTCTTCTGCCCATTTTTGGATTGGGTTGTTTGTTTTTTTGATATTGAGCTGCATGAGCTCCTTGTATATTTTGGAGATTAATCCTTTGTCAGATGCTTCATATGCAAATATTTTCTCCAATTCTGACGGCTGTCTTTACGTCTTGTTTATGGTTCCCTTTGCTGTGCAAAAGCTTTTAAGTTTCATTAGGTCCCATTTTTTTATTTTTGGTTTTATTTCCATTTGTCTAGGAGGTGGGTCAAAAAGGATCTTGTTGTGATTTATGTCATAGAGTGTTCTGCCTATGTTTTCCTCTAAGAGGTTTAGAGTATCTGGCCTTACATTTAGGTCTTTAATCCATTGTGAGCTTATTTTTGTGTATGCTGTTATGGAGTGTTCTAATTTCATTCTTTTATATGTAGCTGTCCAGTTTTCCCAGCACCAATTATTGAAGAGGCTGTCTTTTCTCCACTGTATCTTCTTGCCTCCTTTATCAAAGATAAGGTGACCATAAGTGTGTGAGTTTATCTCTGGGCTTACTATCCCGTTTCATTTATCTATATTTCTTTTTTTGTGCCACTACCATACTGTCTTGATTACTGTTGCTTTGTAGTATAGTCTGAAGTCAGGGAGCCTAATTCCTCCAGCTCCGTTTTTCAATCTCAAGATTGCTTTTGCTATTCGGGATCTTTTGTGTTTCCATACAAATTGTAAAATTTTTCCTCTACTTCTGTGAAAAATGCCATTGGTAATTTGATAGGGATTCTGCTGAACATGTAGATTGCTTTGGGTAGTATAGTCATTTTCACAATATTGATTCTTCCAATCCAAGAACATGGTATATTTCTCCATCTGTTTGTATCATCTTTAATTTCTTTCACCAGTGTCTTATAGTTTTCTGCATACAGGTCTTTTGTCTCCTTAGGTAGGTTAATTCCTAGGTGTTTTATGCTTTTCGTTGCCATGGTAAATGGGAGTGTTTCCTTAATTTCTCTTGCAGATTTTTCATCATTAGTGTATAGGAATGCAAGAGATTTCTGTGCATTACTTTTGTATCCTGCTACTTTACCAAACTCATTGATTAGCTCTAGTAGTTTTCTGGAAGCATCTTTAGGATTCTCTATGCACAGTATCATGTCAACTGCAAACAGGAACAGTTTTACTTCTTCTTTTCCAATTTGGATTCCTTTTATTTCTTTTTCTTCTCTGATTGCTGTGGCTAAAACTTCCAAAACTATGTTGAATAATAGTGGTGAGAGTGGGCAAACTTGTCTTGTTCCTGATCTTAGTGGAAATGGTTTCAGTTTTTCACCATTGAGAGCAATGTTGGCTGTGGGTTTGTCATATATGGCCTTTATTATGTTGAGGTAGGTTCCCTCTATGCCCACTTTCTGGAGAGTTTTTAATCATAAATGGGTGTTGAATTTTGTGAAAAGCTTTTTGTGCATCTATTGAGATGATCATATGGTTTTTCTCCTTCAATGTGTTAAGATGGTGTATCACATTGATTGATTTGCGTGTATTGAAGAATCCTCGCGTTCCTGGGATAAACCCCACTTGATCATGGTGTATGATCCTTTTAATGTGCTGTTGGATTCTGTTTGCTAATATTTTGCTGAGGATTTTTGCATCTATTCTCATCAGTGATATTGGCCTGTAGTTTTCTTTTCTTGTGACATCTTTGTCTGGTTTTGCTATCAGAGTGATGGTGGCCTCGTAGAATGAGTTTGGGAGTGTTCCTCCCTCTGATATATTTTGGAAGAGTTTGAGAAGGATGGGTGTTAGCTCTTCTCTAAATGTTTGATAGAATTTGCCTGTGAAGCCTTCTGGTCCTGGGCTTTTCTTTGTTGGAAGACTTAGAATCACAGTTTCAATTTCAGTGTTGGTGATTGGTCTGTTCATATTTTCTATTTCTTCCTGGTTCAGTCTCAGAAGGTTGTGCTTTTCTAAGAATTTGTCCATTTCTTCCAGTTTGTCCATTTTATTGGCATATAGTTGCTTGAAGTAATCTCTCATGATCCTTTGTATTTCTGCAGTGTCAGCTGTTACTTCTCCTTTTTCATTTCTAATTCTATTGATTTGCGTTTTCTCTCTTTTTTTCTTGATGAGTCTGGCTAATGGTTTATCAATTTTGTTTATCTTCTCAAAGAACCAGCTTTTAGTTTTATTGATCTTTGCTATCATTTCCTTCATTTCTTTTGCATTTATTTCTGACCTGATCTTTATGATTTCTTTTTTTCTGCTAACTTTGGGGGTTTTTGTTCTTCTGTCTCTAACTGCTTTAGGTGTAAGGTTGGGTTGTTTATTTGAGATGTTTCTTGTTCCTTGAGGTAGGATTGTATTGCTATAAACTTCCCTCTTAGAACTGCTTTTGCTGCATCCCATAGGTTTTGGGTCATCGTGTTTTCATTGTCATTTGTTTCTAGGTATTTTTGATTTCCTCTTTGATTTCTTCAGTGATCTCTTGGTTATTAAGTAGGCTATTGTTTAGCCTCCTTGTGTTTGTATTTTTTACAGATTTTTTCCTGTAATTGATATCTAGTCTCATAGCATTGTGGTCAGAAAAGATACTTGATATGATTTCAATTTTCTTAAATTTACCAAGGCTTAATTTGTGACCCAGGATATGATCTATCCTGGAGAATGTTCCATGAGCACTTGAAAGTGTATTCTGTTGTTTTTGGATGCAATGTCCTATAAATATCAATGAAGTTCATCTTGTTTAATGTATCATTTAAAGCTTGTGTTTCCTTATTTATTTTCATTTTGGATGATCTGCCCGTTGGTGAAAGTGGGGTGTTAAAGTCCCCTACTATGATTGTGTCAGTGTCCGTTTCCCGTTTTATGGCTGTTAACATTTGCCTTATGTATTGAGGTGCTCCTATGTTGGGTGCATAAATATTTACAATTGTTATATCTTCTTCTTGGATTGATCCCTTGATCATTATGTAGTGTCCTTCTTTGTCTCTTGTAATAGTCTTTATTTTAAAGTCTATTTTGTCTGATATGAGAATTGCTACTGCAGCTTTCTTTTGATTTCCATTTGCATGGAATATATTTTTCCATTCCCTCACTTTCAGTTTGTATGTGTCCCAGGGTCTGAAGTGGTCTCTTATAGACAGCATATGTACGGGTCTTGTTTTTGTATCCATTCAGCCAGTCTATGTCTTTTGGTTGGACCATTAATCCATTACATTTAAGGTAGCTATTGATATGTATGTTCCTCTTATCATTTCCTTAATTGTTTTGGGTTTTTTACTGTAGGTCTTTTCCTTCTCTTGTGTTTCCTGCCTAGAGAAGTTCCTTTAGCATTTGTTGTAAAGCTGGTTTGGTGGTGCTGAATGCTCTTAGCTTTTGCTTGTGTGTAAAGGTTTCAATTTCTCCGTCGAATCTGAATGAGATCCTTGCTGGGTAGAGTAATCTTGGTTGTAGGTTTTTCCCTTTCATCACTTTAAATATGTCGTGCCACTCCCTTCTGGCTTGCAGAGTTTCTGGTGAAAGATCAACTGTTAACCTTTTGGGGATTCCCTTGTATGTTACTTGTTGCTTATAATATTTTTTCTTTGTTTTTAAGTTTTGATAGTTTGATTAATATGTGTCTTGGCATGTTTCTCCTTGGATTTATCCTGTATGGGACTCTCTGCACTTCCTGGACTTGATTGACTATTTCCTTTCCCATATTAGGGAAGTTTTCAACTATAATCTCTTCAAATATTTTCTCAGTCCCTTTTATTTCTTTTCTTCCACTGGGACCCCTGTAATTTGAATGTTGGTGCATTTAATGTTGTCCCAGAAGTCTCTGATACTGTCCTCAATTCTTTTCATTCTTTTTTCTTTATTCTGCTCTGCGGTAGTTATTTCCACTATTTTATCTTCCAGGTCACTTGTCCATTCTTCTGCCTCAGTTATTCTGCTATTGATTCCTTCTAGAGATTTTTAAATTTCAGTTACTGTGTTGTTCATCATTGTTTGTTTACTCTTTAGTTCTTCTAGGTCCTTGTTAAACGTTTCTTGTATTTTCTCCATTCTATCCCCAAGATTTCAGATCATCTTTACTATCATTACTCTGAATTCTTTTTCAGGTAGACTGCCTATTTCCTCTTCATTTGTTTGGTCTGGTGGTTGTTTACCTTGCTCCTTCATCTGCTGTGTATTTCTCTGTCTTCTCGTTTTGCTTAACTTACTGTGTTTGGGGTCTCTTTTCTCAGGCTGCAGGTTCGTAGTTCCCGTCATTTTTGGTGTCTGCCCGCAGTGGGTAAGGTTGGTTCAGTGGGTTGTGTGGGCTTCCTGGTGGAGGGGACTGGTGCCTGTGTTCTGGTGGATGAGGCTGGATCTTGTCTTTCTGGTGGGTAGGACTGCATCCAGTGATGTGTTTTGGTGTGTCTGTGACCTTATTATGATTTTAGGTAGCCTCTCTGCTAATGTGTGGGGTTGTGTTCCTGTCTTGCTAGTTGTTTGGCATAGGGTGTCCAGAACTGTAGCTTGCAGTTTGTTGAGTGGAGTTGGGTCTTAGTGTTGAGATGGAGATCTCTGGGAGAGCTTTTGCCATTTGATATTATGTGGAGCTGGGAGGTCTCTGGTTGACCAATGTCCTGATCTCGACTCTCCCTCTCAGAGGCTCAGGCCTGACACCCAGCCAGAGCACCAAGACCCTGTCAGCCACATGGCCAGGTACGTGGGGAGTTTCTTGCCTTTTGGGAAGTCTGAGGTCTTCTGCCAGCGTTCAGTAGGTGTTCTGTAGGAGTTGTTCCACATGTAGATGTATTTCTGATGTATTTGTGGGGAGGAAGGTGATCTCCATGTCTTACTCCTCTGCCGTCTTGAAGGTCCCTCAACACATGTATTGTTATGCCATCTTTGTAACTCACACACAAGATAATACTGTCTATTTTACATAGTGACATATACATGCATATATCAATAGAAATGGCCTAATAATACATTCCCCACACTGAGAATAGGGTTTCCATCTAAGGAATGTGAGAAGGAGGAATTGAGGTAATGGTTAAAGAGCATTTACCTTCATCTATAAGACTTCAAATTTTATAAGATGTATTTTTGCAAATTTCATGTATTTTTCAAAACCTTTACAATAATGCAAGTACTCTAATAGTGATGTGTAAAAATTTGTATTGGCACAGATGAAGGAAATGTTAAATGTGTGTAATCATGGAAGCCATCTCAGAGGAGACGTCATTTGAATTTTGTCTAAGGATAAATAGGAATTCTCTGATTACAAATGCGAGGGTGGGGGCATATCAAGAGAGAAGTAACAGAGTGTGCAAGGACAAAGATACGGGACAAAATATGATGAGCTCACATTTTGGTGTGATTAACAGGGAGAAAGTGTGTGCAGACAGGGGGAATGGTGGAAGAAAAAGGTGGTTGTATTTGTAAGAGGCTTGCCTGCAAGACTAAAGAGCTTAGATTCAGGATTACCAAATTTTAACCCATGACCCTTAGATAAACAGAAATACCTCCTGCCCTCCTTTAATGTTAATTGAAATTTCAAAAATAAATTAAATATTGCAACTAAAAAAGAAACAAAGAAATAACAGCTTTAGAATCACAAACACACATATAATTTAATCATACAATCTGCTTCCTGGCTACAAGTTTTCTATTCTATGAATCATGAAAGAAAGACAGAAAACATATCTCACATTCAGTACTGACCTGTTTATACTGCTTTATTTCCATAGCCCACAATACAAATAAATCAGCTTCCTGATTACATACAGATAAAAAGAAAAATGAGATAATACCCAAAGCCAGCAGGAGAACACCAGTTTATCTCATAATCAAATCCTAAAAGAGATTTTCTAGAAGTTAACTATGCCAAATTAATCAAACATTAATGTTTAAAAATTAAATTTTGGGGACATTTGACAGAAATGACCATCTCTGACCAGGGTTTTGCACAGGCTTCCTTCTCAGCCACGGCATGGGCAGCTGTAGACTTGTTCTCTGGATTCGTTCTCCCCCAGATGAGCTGTGCTTCTCTTCCTTTCACTGTCAAAACCAGTGCCCTTGCAGACCTTCATTAAAGGAGAAGGCATTGGCACCACAATGTTTTTATCTGTGGCTGGAGCTTACCTCTAGATGCTGTAGGTTTTTCCCCTCAGTTTCAGGTTCAGCATATTCCAAGTCCAATTGTATTTGCCGAATATGCTAAACTCTTTTGAAAATTATCATTTTGGGAAGTTGGAAGCACTTGGTATCTTTCCTTCGTGTTCCAAAACCAGAGCAACTTCAGGTTGTAAATCTGGGCAAGCATGATTGCAGCATGTTTTCTACGGGCTAATTTCAATAATTTATAAGCAGCGTATGCCAGGTCTCCTGAGCCAACGTTCATGGTTCACCAAATTAAATATTTTTTTCCCTTTAACACTGGATGTTAACAAAAGAAGCCAGTGCATTGGATGGATGGACAAAAAGGAAAGATTTTGGAACGGTGTCTATCACCTGATTCCCCCATTGTCCAATCCATAGACAGGGGCTTATGAGGAGTCTGTGCTTCTGGAGAGTCTGTATTGATGACTCCTGAACAGGGCTCAACTGTGCAGACACCATCTTATCAACCACAAGCAAGTCTGGGGGCTGGGTGTTGTGTCTCACTGAGGAGCAAATTATTGCATTAACCACAGTAGAATGTGGCAAAGTGACAGTTTTTTTATTTTTTAATAGTGCCTGTTGTTTTTGCCTATCTAAGAAAAATAAAACCAGATTCTCACCAAGCCATTAAAGTAGCCAGAAAGAAGTTATCAATTGCATTGATGATTTTCTTCTAAAACCCTGGCAGAGTACAGAGGTTCTAAGTGTCTTTGGATGAACTTTTATCTTACTTATAAAGAAGGGCTAAATAACTCAGAATATTCTTCTTACAAACTTATCTTTTGATTGTTAATACACTGGGGCAAAATACATTCATCACGTCAACTCTAAGAAATGAGTCAACCCTTGGTTTTATTTTTTCCCTTCTTGGAATAGTAAAAGCATCTTCAGAAAAAATTCCTGTACACAGGGAGAAAATAGTTTCACCTTTTTAAATTTCAAGTCTAATGGAAAGATACTCATACTCTGAATATTTAAAATCCTGATAGATTTTCAAATGATGTCGTTATGGAAAATAAGCAAATTCTGTTTATCACTTAGAATCTTCACAACTGCATCTTGAACAATCTACTATTCAATATGTTTGTAATTAACCACGTTGATGGCAAGAATGAACTCTTCCTTTGGATCACTAGACAGGGTTTTCAAAGCTAACATTCCATGGTGAACAATCTAACACGTTCCAGAAAAAAAACCTTGGTCTTTCCTTTGACTTTCTACTGAAAATCCCTATTACAAAGCCAGTATAGCTGGCATTTCATCAGTTAATGCTCCAATCATTTTTTTTCCTAAATTAATTCATTACCTCAAAGAATTGCATTCAGCTGTGAAACTATCATATCATCAGCTTTATTGTGATGTTCAGTGCTTGAGACAAATTGGGATTTTTTTCAGTCTTTTTTTTAGCCTCATATGCATAAACCAGAAGTTTGGGGAAATTGCTTTGCTGTAAAATTCATCACAATGAATAACATAAAAGGAATGACATCATTCTTGAGATATTTAATAGTTTGATATGCTAAATTATTAATTTGGTGCTTGACTATGGTGATAGTTAATTTTATGTGTCAATTTCACTGGGTTTCGGTGCCCAGATATTTGTGAAACACTATCTAAGGGGTTTCTGTGGAGGCATTGTTTAGATGACATTAACATTTAAATCAGCAGACTTTGGGAAGCAGCCACATAGCACAGGGAGATCAGCTCTGTGCTTTGTGACCGCCTAGAGGGGTGGGATAGGGAGGGTGGGAGGGAGATGCAAGAGGGAGGGGATATAGGGATATATGTATATGTATAGCTGATTCACTTTGTGATACAGCAGAAACTAACACACCATTGTAAAGCAATTATACTCCAATAAAGACGTTAAAAAAAACAACAACAAATCAGCAGACTTTGAGTAAAGCGGAATGCCGCCATAATGTGGGTGGGCCTCATCCAATCAGTTGAAGGTCTTAACAGACAAAGACTGACTAAGGAAAACTAAGAGGAAGGAATTCTGCCAGCAGAAGACAGCCTTGTGACTCAAACTGCAGCATCAACACTTCCTTGGGTCTCTAGCCTGCTGGCCTTCCCTGCAGATATAGGACTTGTCAGCTTCTACAACCCCATGAGCTAATTCCTTTAAACGTTTTTAAAATATTTTAATTTTTTATATTTAAAAAAAATATTTGCATATACACCTACACACACACACACACACACACACACACACACACACACACACACATACATTCTATTGGTTCTGTTTCTGGAGAACCCTGACTAATATAACTGTGCATCTGGACAAGTTCACGTTCCGGAATTTTTTTCTCAGTTTCCATTCCAAGTAAAATTTGGAAGCCCTTATAATGAACTTTTTCATCAGGTTTCCTCAAAGATATGACATTGAGAAAAAAAAATATTTGTAATTAGAAGTGTAAGTTCTCAGACTCTACCTTTTTGGTATAGTTTGCTTAAGTATTTGACTTGAATATTTTTCAAGTATCAAGAGGGACACATGTTATTATTGCTTAGAATTTTTAGACATGAAATATTCTACCCCAAAATGCAATCCTGTTCTTTTTGAAATAAGTTTTGTAAATTTTTCAATTTTATATTTCTGTCATCAGCTACCTAAAAGACAAGAAAAAAGTAGTGACTGCTCACTCTTGCAGAGAAAGAAACAGAGCTAGTTGTTAACAGTAATTGGTGAAAGTCTTCCGAGTACAGACTCTTTCCTGAGTCATGAAAAAAGAACTTTTTGCATATTTTCAGTATACACCTGTATCCACAGTCTATCACTAGACTGTGATATCACTAGACTGAATTGGTGACATCCACAATTAAACAAAAATTATTAGACATTGATGTTCTTTTGATACTTAGCTGGTAAAGTCAAAATGAAATCTAACTCCTGAGGAAGACAGAGTAAGATACAGGGTTCAAAGATGCTTTTTGTGTACCAAATTAGAGTACAAAAATTAAATTTTAACAGAAATAATCAAAAACTTGATTAATAGTGGCTATGTGCATAAGGATATATGATTTGCTAAAAAAGAAGTCATTTGATAGGAGTCACAGAGTTGATTCAATGGTTCAAGGAGGTTATCAAGTCCAGGCTTCTTCAGCTGGGTTTCAAGGTCTTGGCTTTGTCCTCAGGATTCAATCTTCATTGTCACAAGATGGCTGCCATGGCGCCAGGCGTCATTTCCAACACAAGAAGTAAAGGAGCAGCCAAAAAAATAAATAAATAAGGGATTTTCTCACTATAGTTCTCTTTTAACAAGAAGGAAGTTCTTCCCAGAGAAGTCCATCAGACCTCCTTTCATACACCACTTCCCAGAACTGGGTCACATGGTCCCCTAGAACATTCACCTTCTCCAGGACCCAGAATTGCTATGATACTGAGACCAACCATGATTTGTCCACCAAAGCTAAACACCTTGCCATCTTAACAAAACTGGAGTTTTGTTAGCAAGAAAAAATAGAAGCATAAACACTGGGTGGGCAGCTCCCAAGCCAACAGCATCTGTCTACCTACATCAGGAGACGTTTATTGTATCGCATATGCGTGTGAACATTATGCATAATTAACAAACATGCCGCGCTCTTTGTGACAGCACTGTTTATATCAAGTGCTTTCTCATTCTATAGGCAGCTTATCTCCATTTGCCATGAAAATTCTGCCAAGGGTTACTTCTTCTGATTTTATTTAGTATTTATTATTTTTTTAATTTGCATTGTGAAATCATGTAAGGTTTTACATGTGTCAAATATAAATTTATCCAGTTCAGTGAAATTTCTCAAACCACCCCACACCTTTATTCAGACACGCCCTCTCCACGCCAGGTAAAGAATCATTCGTTTAGAATGTACCCTAATAGGATGCCATCTGAGGATTTAAAGTGGGAAACGGCAAAAGGTTAATGACAGATGTATGGGGGAACTGGGGGCCAAAAGCCAGTTAGAAAGGGAATAAAACACTCCACCAAGGGAGTGATGTGACAGACCTGTCACTGTCCACATGACCCTTTGCTCCTAAAAGCACTTAAAGCAAGAGACCAAATGCTACCGGGTAAGGAGGCTGAAAATGATTTCCAAGTCAGTGATAATCACGCATATTCTGCTGATTCAAGATTCTTCAAACTGAAAGAATGCACTAATAATGTACAGTTGTGGACGTCTACTTCAGCTAAGTTACTTTCTGGATATTAAATGATACTGATGGCATCACCACGCAGAATACAAAAAACAGAAGTTACTGAGAATGAAGCTTTATGACAACCTCACAGTAATACACCTGTTACAATAGGCCATGTCCCACTTCCAGTCAACACACTGTATAGACAAACTCCGAATCCCTTTGCAAAACAAGGTTTCCACAAACAACCTGCAAGGGCCTCAGAGAATTTCTCCTAACTACAGAAAAAACAATGCTTCCATTCTAAACATAATCACTGAGCTATACCCAGTTTGTTCTCTGAACTGCCATCTTCTTAGAAGGTGGTATAACTAACCTAGCTCAGAAACATGGCGTCTGTGACCTACAGGAAAATGTTTGACCCCATCCATTCCCCGTTCCCCCTCCCACACTCCACCCTCTTAACCACAGTACGGGTACTCTTTCCTGAGATGTCAGAATTATGTGCTGCCCATTTTTCTAAATGTTTGTGACTGCAGCCTCTCAAAGACAGCAGTGCAAAAAGTATAGGAGATTAAGCCTTGTGATTGGATTCTTTCATAAATCAGTGTGACTGAGGACAGAGACACCCAGTCCCGGTGCTTGGGGTTTCAGTGGGAAAACTGCAGCATGTCTTGAATTATTTGAAAAATAAAAGATCCCAGTAATAATCAGAGAAGAGTGAATCCCAGTCCAGAAGGCCCCTGTACAAACGCATCCCAGACAGGATTCGGGTCTGTCGTGTACTCACCAGCACGTAGCTCAGCTTCAGACTTGAGAGAGGGGTGCTCCCCTTACACAGAGGTACTGAGCAAAGGCTTCGGGGAGCAGTGAGGCCAGATGTCTCACAAATGTCTGTCCCCAGGCCAGACCTGTCCTCTGAGGTCAGGCTTGAATATCACTCTGTTCACAGGACACGGTATTTCCCAAACTGGACGTTAGATCCTCCCAACCTCCCCTTCTACCAGTGTTTCCCATCTCCATGGATGCCACCAGCGCCCCAAACTAGCTCATCTAGACCTGTAGGCATCACCTACCGCCCCAGGTTACACATGCCAGCTGTCATCAACCTTGTCCTTCTGGCCTCCTAAGCATCTCTCAAACATGCCCATTTTTCTCCATCCCCGTTATCACCACTGTAGTCTGAGCCAAGGTCACCATCCTCCTGTAACACGCACTCGCTTCTCCACTGATCAACCAACGTCCACATTGCAACCCTTCTTCCCACATCTGACTACCCCGCCCACTACAGCTGAAGTGGTCTTTTCAAAATGAAACCTGATTTCACTACTCCATCCCCATCCCACCTCCACCCTCCCTAAAGCCCTACGTGGATGCTTTGCTCTTAGAATCAAGACACACTGCTTCCTGTGGTCTCCACCACCTTTGCCGATGCTGTTCTCCAGCGGGTTTACACCAGGCACCACCCCCCTTTCTTTCTCCACCATATTTGCCATTTATTTTTAATCTACCCTGCTCCCCCACTCTCCAAGCTTTGGTACACTCTGTGTCTCCCCCTGGAACACGTTACCTCCCTCTTCACCCAGATAACTCTCTCCTTGAGCTCAGGTTATTGAGAAAGCCAGTCATGAGGCCACAACTACAGGCTGATGCTTGAAGTAGGTGATGCTGTCCCAGGGCAGGAGGGAGAGAGCGAGGGAAGGCAGGGTGAGAAGCAGAGTCAAGTGTCCTATGACCACCCCAGCCAGAGCTCCATGAGGTGGGAACTTTGGTGGGTGCACCCACTGGCCACAGGGACATCTCGGACAGGCCGCTCAGGCCTTAGAACAGCCCATGGGAGGGAGGAGAGGCAATGGGTCCGCCCATCTGTCTCCAAGGTCTTTTTTTTCTCATTGGTCAAAAAGTTTTCCCACCAGGAGTGGGAAAACTGCTGGTTCCAGATTGTAACTTCCAACTTAATTATTTGGGAAGCCAGACCCCAACCCATTTTGTACCATTGTATCCAAGTCCCAAAGTGATTGGAAAAAATGGACTCTGGGTAAGACTTAGGAGGCCACCAAGGAGGAGAGTCTGGCCTTTTTAGCCACTCGCTCCAGGCAGCAGGGGGTCAGCCTAGATGGACAACATAGTGGGACATTACGTCCATGGTGACACGTTCCTGGGATGTGGCTGTACCGCTTGCCACCACAACAGTGCTATTTAAAACAATTTTAATGGCACTATTCACAATAGCCAAGACATGGAAGCCACCTAAGTGTCCACCAACAGGTGAATGGATAAAGAAGATGTGGTGTGTGTATATCTATATATACATGTGTATACACAATGGAATACTACTCAGCTATAAAAAAGAATGAAATAATGTCATCTGCAGAACATGGATGGACCTAAGATTATCACTCTGACCAAAGTAAGTCAGAAAGAGAAAGACAAATATTATAAGATATCACTTACATGCGGAATCTAAAAAATAGTACAAATGAACTTATTTACAAAACAGAAACAGACTCACAGACAGAAAACAAACTTATGGTTACCAAAGGGGAAGGGGTGAGGGGAGGGATAAATTGGGAGTACAGGATTAACAGATATACGCTACCATATATAAAATAGATAAACAACAAGGATTTACTGTATAGCACAGGGAGCTATATTCAATATCTTGTAAAAACCTATAATGAAAAAGAATCAAAAAAAAGAATATATATACAGACACAACCAAGTCACTTTGCTGTACACCTGAAACTAACAGAATATTGTAAATCAATGACACTTCAATTAAAAATTTTTTAAAACAATTTAATCATGTAGAAAATTTGTGTACAGTACAATACTAAGGTAAAATTGAATTTTAAAAAAACTGTGTATAAATTCTGTTTCTATACACTTTGGGGCTCTTTTGAATTTTTTTTTAAAAAGCATTTAATATCTTTATAAGTTTGTAAAATGGAAGACAAGAGTATGTCAAGAAGAGGATTCAACAGGTTTCACAGTAATCACTTAGGAAAGTGCAAGATACAAAGGGACCAGGTACACTCCCAGGACAGCCAGATGCCAAGGTGGGAAGAGGAAGGGCCTAGCCCTGGAGGGAAACTAGGAAGTTAAGGCCATTTTCCGAAGAATCTTGTACACCCAGGCCTTGGTTTCCCTATCTGTAAATTTCAGGTAAGATCTTCACTTGGTTTTAATGAAGAGAAAGTGAGGACATGCATTTGTCAGCCGACTTAGATACCTGACGCCACACTTCCTTTCTAACTGCTGCAATGGGGAGAGATTTCCTTATGGTACTTTCCATCTCAGTGACCACAGGCTTTTTCAAATTTATCTTTTCTTCTGGAACTCCTCTCTAACTAACTTTAGTTGACAGTGCAGTAAATAACAGATATGAAACTTTTCACATCTGTACTGAAAAACAGTGTTACAACATAAAGTTGTATAAAGCCTCAAGCTATCATGATAACTGAACAGCAGAGAATAGTTCAAAATACTTTGAAAAAAGATTGTTTTGGAACATCCGCATCTCAACAGAGATTTTCTTTTAGAGTTGTGACTGTTTTGTACTTTCCAAATTTTCTACCATCATCATAAACGTCTTGTCTTTCAAGAAATATATATTCTCCTAATATTTTAAATGAAATGATATATCAGTTTAAGACACATTTTTAAAAGATCGTGTGCAATGCTGATAGTATGCGGTGACTCTGTCATTCCCATAAGAACGGCAAATACATTCAATCTTCCTGGAAAACAAATGGCACATCACATTTAAATGATCGCACTCATTGGTGCAGTAACATTACACTTCCAAATCTCTCCCAAGGAAAACGTTTCAAATGTGGATGACATTTCATGCACAAAGAAATGTTGGAGAAAAAATATTGATTCTATTTCATATATGATCATGAAAAATTAGAAAATGTCCCAAAACAGTGAATGATTAAGGAATTGAAAAGTATCCAGACCAGAGAGCAGAGAGCAGAGGAAAGAAGAACTACTATCCTGCAGTCTGTGGAACAAAAACCACATTCACAGAAAGATAGATAAGATGAAAACGCAGAGGGCTATATGCCAGAAAAAGGAACAAGACAGAACCCCAGATAAACAACTAAATGAAGTGGAGATAGGCAACCTTCCAGAAAAAGAATTCAGAATAATGATAGTCAAGATGAATCAGGACCTAGGAAAAAGAATGGAGGCAAAGATCGAGAAGATGCAAGAAATGTTTAACCAAGACCTAGAAGAATTAAAGAACAAACAGAGATGAACAATACAATAACTGAAATGAAAATACACTAGAAGGAATCAATAGCAGAATAACTGAGGCAGAAGAACGGATAAGTGACCTGGAAGACAGAATCATGGAATTCATTGCTGTGGCACAGAATAAAGAAAAAAGAATGAAAAGAAATTAAGACAGCCTAAGAGACCTCTGGGACAACAATAAATGTAAAAACATTCTCATTATAGGGGTCTCAGAAGGAGAAGAGAGAGAGAAAGGACACGAGGAAATATTTGAAGAGACTGTAGTCAAAAACTTCCCTAACATGGAAAAGGAAATAGCCACTCAAGTCCAGGAAGCGCAGAGAGTCCCATACAGGATAAACCCAAGGAGAAACACGCCAAGACACATAGTAATCAAACTGGCAAAAACTAAAGACAAAGAAAAATTATTGAAAGCAACAAGGGGAAAAGGACAAATAACACACAAGGGAACTCCCATAAGGTTAACAGCTGATTTCTCAGCAGAAACTATATAAGCCAGAAGGGAGCAGCATGACATACTTAAAGTGATGAAAGGGAAGAACTTACAACCAGGATTACTCTACCCAGCAAGGATCTCATTCAGATTTGATGGAGAAATCAAAAGCTTTAGAGACAAACAAAAGCTAGGAGAATTCAGCACCACCAAACCAGCTCTACAACAAATGCTAAAGGAACTTCTCTAAGTGGGAAACACAAGAGAAGAAAAGGACCTACAAAAACATATCCCCCAAAATTAAGAAAATGGTAATAGGAACATACATATCGATGATTACCTTAAATGTGAATGGATTAAATGCTCCAACCAAAAGACAGAGGCTTGCTGAACGGATACAAAAACAAGACCCACATATATGCTGTCTACAAGAGACCCACTTCAGACCTAGGGACACATACAGAGTGAAAGTGAGGGGATGGAAAAAGATATTCCATGCAAATAGAAATCAAAAGAAAGCTGGAATAGCAATACTCATATCAGATAAAATAGAATTTAAAGTAAAGAATGTTATGAGACAAGGAAGGACACTACATAATGATCAAGGATTCAATCCATGAAGAAGATATAACAATTATAAATATATATGTACCCAACATAGGAGCACCTCAATACATAAGGCAACTGCTTACAGCTCTAAAAGAGGAAATCGACATAATACAATAATAGTGGGGGACTCTAACACCTCACTTACACTAATGGACAGATTATCCAAACAGAAAATTGATAAGGAAACACAAGCTTTAAATGACACAATAGACCAGATAGATTTAATTGATATTTACAGTACATTCCATCCAAAAACAGCAGATTACCCTTTCTCCTCAAGTGCGCACGGAACATTCTCCAGGACAGACCACATCTTGGGTCACAAATCAAGCCTCAGTAAATTTAAGAAAGTTGAAATAATATCCAGCATCTTTTCTGACCACAATGCTATGAGATTAGAGATCAATTACAGGGAAAGAAACATAAAAAACAGAAATATATGGAGGTTAAACAATACGTTATTAAATAACCAGGAGATCACTGAAGAAATCAAAGAGGAAATAAAAAAATACCTAGAGACAAATGACAATGAAAACATGACAACCCAAATCCTATGGGATGCAGCAAAAGCAGTTCTAAGAGGGAAGTTTATAGCAATACAAGCCTACCTCAAGAAAGAAGAAAAATCTCAAATAAATCATCTAACCTTACACCTAAAGGAACTAGAGGAGACAAACAAAACCCAAAGTTAGCAGAAGGAAAAAAATCAGAAAGATCAGAGCAGATACAAATGAAATAGAAACAAAGAAAACAATAGCAAAGATCAATAAAACTAAAAGCTGGTTCTTTGAGAAGGTAAACAAAATTGATAAACCACTAGCCAGATTCATCAAGAAAAAGAGGGAGAGGACTCAAATCAATAAAATTAGAAATTAAAAACGAGAAGTTACAACAGACACCGCAGAAATACAAAGCATCCTAAGAGACTACTATAAGCAACTCTATGCCAATAAAATGGACAACCTGGAAGGAATGGACAAGTTCTTAGAAAAGCACAACCTTCGGAGACTGAACCAGGAAGAAATAGAAAATATGAACAGACCAATCACAAGTAATGAAATTGAAACTGTGATTAAAAATCTTCCAACAAACAAAAGCCCAGGACCAGAAGGCTTCAAGGTGAATTCTATCAAACATTTAGAGAAGAGCTAACACCCATCCTTTGCAAACTCATCACAAAAATTGCAGAGGAAGGAACAATTTCAAAATCATTCTATGAGGTCACCATCACCCTGATACCAAAACCAGACAAAGATACTACAAAAAAAGAAAATTGCAGGCCAATATCACTGATGAATATAGATGCAAAAATCCTCAACAAAATACTAGCAAAAAGAATCCAACAACACATTAAAAGGCTCATACACCACGATCAAGTGGGATTTATCCCAGAGATGCAAGGATTCTTCAATATACGCAAATCAATGTGATATACCACATGAACAAATTGAAGAAGAAAAACTATATGATCATCTCAATAGATGCAGAAAAAGCTTTTGACGAAATTCAACACCCATTTATGATAAAAGCTCTCCAGAAAGTGGGCATAGAGGGAACCTACCTCAACAAAATAAAGGCCATAGATGACAAACCCACAGCAAACATCATTCTCAATAGTGAAAAACTGATAGTATTTCCTCTAAGATCAGAAACAAGACAAGGATGTCCACTCTCTCCACTATTATTCAACTTAGTTTTGGAAGTCTCAGCCACGGCAATCAGAGAAGAAAAAGAAATAAAAGGAATACAAATTGGAAAAGAAGAAGTAAAACGGTCATTGTTTGCAGATGACATGATACTATATATAGAGAATCCTAGCGATATCACCAGAAAATTACTAGAGCTAATCAATGAATTTGGTAAAGTTGCAGGATACAAAATTAATGCACAGAAATCTCCTGCATTCCTATACACTAATGATGAAAAATCTGGAAGAGAAATTAAGGAAACACTCTCATGTACCATTGCAACAAAAAGAATAAAATACCTAGGAATAAACCTACCTAGGGAGACAAAAGACCTGTATGCAGAAAACTATAAGACAGTGATGAAATAAATTAAAGATGATACAAACAGATGGAGAGATATACCATGTTCTTTGATTGGAAGAATCAACATTGTGAAAATGACTATGCTACCCAAAGCAATCTATAGATTCAGTGCAATATCTATCAAATTACCAATGGCATTTTTTACAGAACTAGAACAAAAAATCTTAAAATTTGTATGGAGACACAAAAGACCCCGAGTAGCCAAAGCAGTCTTGAGGGAGAAAAACAGACCTGGAGGAATAAGACTCCCTGACTTTAGACTATACTACAAAACTTCAGTAATCAAGACAATATGGTACTGACACAAAAACAGAAATATAGATCAATGGAACAAGATAGAAAGCCCAGAGACCAACGTACCTATGGTCAACTAATCTATGACAAAGGAGGCAAGGAGAAAAAATGGAGAAAAGACAGTCTCTTCAATAAGTGGTGCTGGGAAAACTGGACAGCTACATGGAAAAGAATGAAATTAGAATAATCCTTAACATCATACACAAAAATAAACCCAAAATGGATTAGAGACCTAAATGTAAGACCAGGCACTATAAAACTCTTAGAGGAAAACATAGGAAGAGCACTCTTTGACATAAATCACAGCAGGATCTTTTTTGATCCACCACCTAGAGTAATGGAAATAAAAACAAAAATAAACAAATGGGACCTAGTGAAACTTAAAAGCTTTTGCACAGCAAAGGAAACTACAAACAAGACGAAAAGACAACCCTCAGAATGGGAGAAAACATTTGCAAACAAATCAACAGACAAAGGATTAATTTCCAAAATATATAAACAGCTCATGCAGCTCAATATTAAAAAAAGAAACAACCAAATCCAAAAATGGACAGAAGACCTAAATAGACATTTCTCCAAAGAAGACATACAGATGGCCAAGAAGCACATGAAAAGCTGCTCAACATCACTAATTATTAGAGAAATGCAAATCAAAACTACAATGAGGTATCACCTCACACCAGTTAGAATAGGCATCATCAGAAAATCTACAAACAGTAAATGCTGGAGAGGGTGTGGAGAAACGGGAACCCTCTTGCACTGTTGTTGGGAATGTAAATTGATACAGCCACTATGGAGAACAGTATGGAGGTTCCTTAAAAAACTAAAAATAGAATTACCATATGGCCCAGCAATCCCACTACTGGGCATATACCCAGAGAAAACCATAATTCAGAAAGACACATGCACCCCAATGTTCACTGCAGCACTATTTACAATAGCCAGGTCATGGAAGCAACCTAAATTCCCATCAACAGATGAATGGATAAAGAAGAGTGGTACATATATACAATGGAATATTACTCAGCCATAAAAAGGAACGAAATTGAGTCATTTGTAGAGACATGGATGAATCTAAAGACTGTTATACAGAGTGAAGTACGTCAGAAAGAGAAAAACAAATATCGTATATTAACGCATATATGTGGAACCTAGAAAAATGGTACAGATGAACTGGTTGGCAAGGCAGAAAGAGACACAGATATAGAGAACAAACGTATGGACACCAAGGGGGGAAAGTGGCAGGGGTGTAGGGCGAGGAAAAAAAAGTATCCATATTGTGAATATCATAAGAACACTAGAAACTAAATCTGTAAAGAATTGTAACTTTTGATCACGGAAATGTTTAAACATGCAAAGCACAGAAAATGGTATAATGAATTCCGAAGTTCCCATCACCTGGCTGCAACAAAGATCCACACATTACCAAATCCACTTCATTTCTAGTCCCATCTACTTCACCCCTCTCAAACACATACTTCAAAACAAAGCCCTCACACTCGTATCATTTCTTCCATAAAATCTTCAGTATGGGTTCTTCCAAGGTAAGGACTTTTAAAACATCATCGCAACATCATTATTACATTTAAAAAGTTAATAATAATTCCTTAACATAATCAAATATCTAGTCAAGTCATGAGGAATTTTAATTCTTCTAATGACATGGTAAATGCTTATGATAATGTTAAGGGGAAAAGCAATATACAAGTCTGTCCCTTATTCAAATACATAAAAGCAAGTATAGAAAGGGCCTTTTAGGAATACGAGGGTATGCTTAAGTTTAATATGCATAATCTCGGCTGTCCACAAGCCCCCAGCAAGGACCCCGACTTGTCACATTTCTGATGCCTTCCCTGCCCGGGGTCCGTGCGGGTATGTGAACTTGGGGGTGGGGGGCATTTACGGGCTGAGCCAAGCCCACCCCCAGACCACGCCTCCCATGAGCTCCACCTTCTCTGAAGACCCCTGTGCTTATACTTTGTGGGAAGATACAGGTACCAATTTGGGGGTTTCCCAAATCCTTGTGAAATTTTCTTCCCAAATGTCAAGAGATCTAACACAGCAAAATGTTTAATAAAGTTTCTTTCTATTGGGGAGATGATGATTTCAAATGTATTTTTGAATACTTTTCTTTCTCTTTCATTTAAAAAACCAGGGTAAACACATGCCCTGTCACACCAGGTGGTTGTGAGAATTCAATTAGCCAATGCTTCCCAGGTGCCTGTTCACCGGAGTACCCAGAGCACGTGAGCCCTTTGAGAACGGAGGTAATTATCGTGCCATGCACTGTGTTTATCACTGGCGATAAAAAGAGGAATATAGAGCACTGGCCTTCCATCTAGGAGGAACACACTGAGTAAATTTTATTTATTTTCTCTACTTTACCACAAAACTGAACATTACTTTTCACAGTTATCGAACTATATGATCTAATTATAAGCAGCATAAGCACAGCCTGGCTTTTTTCTCCAAGACTGTGGGCTCCCTCTAGCATCTTGAGTTTAACCCTCCTGAATCCCTCATGTTCCTCAACCACTTAAAGGCCATTATTTCCTTGTTCCACTTAACATTCAAGTAGGAAATCTCTGCCTTACCACGTATTTTCAAAATTGAATAAAAAGGCAGCATGACGAAAGCAAATTTGTCATGAGTGACTGGAATCCTTTCTTAAGCCACCACCCAGATTTCTCTAACACGAACTTGAATGATAGGTGTGTTACTGGCTAATAATCATTTTAGATGAAGATATTCTAAAGATCTATATTTACCTGTATCTAGCTATGACATCCTGTATTCACGAATGTAAACTGGTAAAAGATAACTTGGATTTTGAGTCTCAATCCTTTAAAAAATTCATGATTCTACTGGCAAGTAGGAAATCAGCGGTTGTGTCCCAGCTTTTTCTTTACTGGTAGAGACGCCACTTCCCACCAGCCATTCTTCCCTCCGGCCCAGGACTCAATAGTGACTGTGTAAGACACTGCCACCCACTAAACAGACTATATTTGGATCATGAAGCAAGTGGTGTAACCTGTCAAGTACAATTCAAAAAATGCTGGTGGTTTATAAATATGATTCTTTAAGCAGTGCAAAATAAATATATTCTTAACAATGCTTGTAAAGAGAAATAAAAAATTCAAGCCTGCTGTCCTTAGAAAGCATGTGTGTCCCAGATAATTTAACAAGAAATAGCCCCAAAGTAAGATTCACAAGTAATCTCTATAGGTGATGGGCATATGTGCATAAGTGTGTATGCGGCATATGTGTGTGTGTGTGTGTGTTCTATGCAACAATTTACATTATCTCCTTCGTTTTCTTATTCCTAATTTCTTCTTGTAATTATTATCAACATCCCACACACTAGATTTCATACTACAAGTCTGAAAGTTAAGTTTCCCTTTTAAAAAGTGAGTCTATTCAGGAATCTAAAGAAAACTAATTATAACACCACATTTATTTTCCTTGGCTATCTTTGGTTTTGCCTTCTTTTTTAAAAAAAAATTATTATTTAGGGAAGGGTGACCGGCTGTTTATATGCCTTGTGTGGGGTGTGTGTATGTGCAATACGGACTCACAAAGGAGAAAAATAATAAAAGAGTCACTATGGAATCTTAAAAAGATGGAGATATCCCACCGATCTTGTGTCTATTCTCCTCGTAGTCATTTCAAGAATTCTGGAATCGGCTTCTCCTCGATTACGCTGAGGCTAACCAGGAAGCCAAAAAAAAGAAAAGGAAAAAGAAAAAAATTGTCCACCTACTAAAGAAGAGCTCTCAGGGTTTCAAAGCCCCAAATACTCAGCACCTTCAAAGCAACCTCCATAAAATGGACTTAATGAATGACTTAAATGAAAAAGAGTAATAATTACACAGTTAGAAAATAATACAGAGCAGAGACGGTACGCGCATTCTCTTCCAGCTCTTTCCTCCACTTTCCGGGGCTAGACCGGACCTATGTCTCGACCCCACTGATCCGTCCTCCCTTGAAAGAAAGTAAACGGCACAGCACGAATCCAGGGTGCAGAACATCACACGCAGAAACTACTGCTCCTGAAGGGTTTTCAGGAGGACAGAGCAGGCCACAGATGGCGGAGTAAAGTTCAGAAAAACGCCAGGGCATCACGGACACTGATCCACCCATGCTATCTGACTAGAGCAAAAGGGATCCTTGCAAAGCCTTGACTGGTCAGTTTCTACGCTGCTCTCACTTCATCGATGGCCTGTGGGCACATGCAGATACTCTCTAGCTCAGTGAGTGTGGCACACACGCACCACACAAGGCACGTAAACAGCCAATCAAGCTTCCCTAAGTATAAAATTTTTAAAGATAAAAAGAAGGCAAACCCAAAGATGGTCAAGGAAAATCAACATGTTGTTATAATTAGGTAACACATACTTTAACAATTCCATTTGGATATTTTCCATAAACCAAAAGTAGGTTATATCCCGAGAACCATATTTCTCCTAAATTGATGCTGCCCAGGTGTGGCTGCAGCCTGAGGGGGAGGGCATCCTGCTGAGGCAGCCAGGCCCCCCGGAGGTCCGCACCTCGCCCCATGCCAAGTAGTCTTCCACACCACTCCCAGACAGCCCCAGCTGCCCTTGGAAAAAAGATCTTGTACAAGCCATGCAATTATTTACAATTAGAAGACAGTGAATTTCTCTTCATTGTATTGCAATTTGAATGTAAATTATCAAATTGTCTGTGTAGATTAAAGTCTTCATGTGTGCATCCCTTTTCATCACCACTGACCTTACTGTTACCAGCGTCACGCTTGCTGGACTGTATCAGAACATATCAAGGAAGCATAAGATTACGTATCTAATCAAAAAATGTTTTAAACTCACTCAATTCATCAACACAAATTGTAAGTTAAGATGACACAATAAATTAAATGCTAAACTGGGACAATTTTCAATTAGAACTGTATTAGTACAACTCAGTTCACAGTCCCCCTCCCCTGGTCAGGACAGTGCATCGCCTTGGAGACCTGCCTGGAAGAGAAGGGAGAGAGGAGGAGGGAGCATAACACCCAGTGGCTTCAGTTCAGCAGGTGAAGAATCATCACTTGCCACTTGCTTACAAGTGTTTCTGCTGCTCTAGTTTATTGTTCCTATTTATTGACGTGTGTGTGTGTGGCACGTATGCATGTGTGTCTGAGTACACCAGTACTTCATTTTCTACATATAATCCACTACATCCCATAGAGGATTTGAAGCAGGTGTCATTCACAGGTAAGTAACGTATGTAAGTCACTCCTAGGAGAACTTCCGGAACACAAAAAACAGTAGCTAGTCGCAGGAGTTGCAAAAGTTGGACGGTGAGAGAGCCTATTTCTAGCCACAGTGGTTCTGAAGGCTTAACAGAGAGGAGGGATCTGAGTGGGCCTTGAAATGATGTTAGGATAGGTGTGAAAAGAAGACAAAAGACAAAGATTTGGAAAATAAAAAAGGCACATGATTCAAACACTTCAGTGTGGTTACCATTATTTTCACTACTTCTAATACCACTACCACTACTGCTGTCACTCTGGTGACCTTGGTGATGATGATGATGGTGGTGATAATGTTGATGGTGGTGATGACGTAGTATATTGGGAACGATATTAGAACACACTCAAAGCAAAATCCTAAAACAGAAACTTAAAAAGTTGACTGAAGCAAATGGTTTGTGAAATGGAGTAGTAATAGAAAACACGGCTTAAAGTGGAAATGGGATCTGAACTGTGGAGGCCTAGAAGCCCCAAAACACAAGGTGTTTAGATTTTCACCTGTAGGTCACAGGAATCATGGAAGGGTTTTTTGCTGTAATGAAAGCGATGTTTCAGAAATTTAAATGGGTAGTGATATGAGGATGAATCCGGGATGCAGCAGGAGCTGACCTCAATCAGTTCCACGAGGTGTGTTCATTCTGACTCAAGACAAATAAAACTTTTATGAAATTCTCTATTTCAGCTTTGAAAGAGACAAATGAATGTTGACAAATCAAGGCATAAAAGAAAGGATGCGGCATCAGGGCTGGAATTGTGCCGGTGTTTCTTTTAATGTTTGATTAAACAGATTAAAAGAATCTGTTTGTTCAGAGGCAGGGCCCTGTTCAATAATTAAACATTTGTTCTCAGTGCATGGTTTTATTGTATCATTCTGGAATATCCAGGAAGCAGGAAAGATGACAGAGGTCATTTGATTTTAATCGGAAGGACTGATCAGTGAAGTAAGCACACACAGAATTCCGCCCAAAATGTCGCAGTGTAGCTGGAATCAGTGCTGTGAGCACAGCTGGGACCAGGGGAAGGACAGCCACAGGGGCACAGGCAGGCAGGTGCTGGGAAGGGAGCTTCATGGGCTGCACAGTTCTGCAGATCAGGATTCCAAATCCACATGTTTTAGGAGGCGCTGATAATTTACACAAGAGACCAAAGGCAGCATGGCGGAGGTCTCTCCCATGACTCAGACCCAGATGGCCCAGCCAGTCAGGGGCACAGCTGAGATTTCCACTGAGGTCCTTCAGGCCAAGAAGAACTTTTTTATTCCGTCACATCAAGCACCTCAAAGAGGTGTGTGTTTACCCAGCTTTGCCCAACCTCTCCCATTCTCCAAGATGACTCACCAACACCCCTACTCATATCCCATCAATGACAATCATCCCCACTTCTGTCTATATTCCTCAGATATTAGAGAGTAATCTATTTATTTTTAATTACTAAAAATAATCAGTCATTTATACCATCGTCACATTGCATAAAAGATTTGAGACAGCTTTCAGAGCTAGGTACAAGAAAACAGGATCATAAATAAATAAGTTGGGAGTTTGAAGCAAAGAGAAATGAGGAATAGAAAATAAGATGACTGGAATAAAGGTCATAAAAAGATGCATGCTAGAATATCATAGTCTGTGCTGATGACCAGATGTTTAGGGTTCCCTGTATAAATCCGAGAAGACTGGTCGTTAGAGCTATAGAAACAAGAGAAAATGTGAGGCTGATTGATTAGGCTACGGACATGCCTTCACTATGGGTCTTTGGAAGAAGTGAACTGAAAGTAAAGTGTAAGTCAGCTAAACGCCGATAGAACGAGCTGAGCAGCTAAAATAAATGAGAAAAATAAGGCAGAGCCTGATGTCATGCTGTGGAGAAAGAGAGCCTACAAATTTCCCAGTGCTAAAGGGGTCAGGGAGCCCGGCAGAAGCCGGAAGAGCTCAGCCACGGCTCACAAGGTGAGCGGGACCAAGCAGTACTTGAAGCTTTACCAAGACGTCTACGGACACCTTGTCCAGTCCAGAGATGGGGGAATTTAGGTTAAGACACGTAAATTTCCCTCTGAGCCTCTTGACAGCCAAAACAAGGTAAAGAAATCAACCATGAAATTGCAACAGCATTCCTCAAACTGGTATCTGCTGAACGCTCTTCTGCCGGATCTAATTGAAAATGTGACTCTCTCTCTCTCTCTCTCCAGTGTAAGAAAAACTGGCAAATGCAGGATTAAAACAGAGCTAATGCTGGTTTCTTCTCAACTGAAGGCTACACACGGACAGCAGCGTGCTAACATACTGAGACCGATATGGTGGGAAGCATAGAACGCTTTTCCTTACTGGCTTTGCAATAAAAAGCGTTCTGCAGAATACGGTTTGGGAAATAATGACTTTAAAAACTAACAATGAGGGCTTCCCTGGTGGCGCAGTGGTTGAGAGTCCGCCTGCCGATGCAGGGGACACGGGTTCGTGCCCCGGTCCGGGAGGATCCCACATGCCGCGGAGCGGATGCGCCCGTGAGCCATGGCCACTGAGCCTGTGCGTCCGGAGCCTGTGCTCCGCAATGGGAGAGGCCACAACAGTGAGGGCCCCGCGTACCGCAAAAAAAAAAAAACCAAAAACTAACAATGATCCAGAGGAAATAAAATGTTCAGGAGAAGTTGCATTATTCTCCTGTACTGAGACCTAGGAGACATCGGTGCTGCGCGCTCCCAGGAAGGTCAGACTGCGTCGGTGGAGAGCACATCCACCACGTCAGCCCACAATAGACGCCCTGATACATGTCTCTGACGACATCCCTTCACGTGAGCATGTGCTAAATCCAGGGGAAAACTGTAAATGAGAATGTAGTTTTTTTAAAGGCCAAAGTCTGATGGTCTAAATAAGTGGTTCTCTGGTGGTCTGACTTGATCCAAGACTAAAACTGAGAACAGCAAGAATAGATCATTGCATCTGCTTCAAGTCACCCTGAAGAGATGTTCTAGGCTGACATCTAGGCTGAGCTCCTATAGCATGAGTTACAGCTCTTTGGGAAGAATTTGTAAATAAACCTATGCTGCCAATTAAGGACAGAATGATTTATTTTGTGCATAAACAAAGGAAAAGATTAGGGTTTAATCCCCTAATAAAAGTTAAGGATTTATGCTTGGATAGAAAGCTCTGAGATTTATACACGGAGATGAGCAAAGGGAGGTTGGCACAAATGGTCAAGTGTTCTCAGCAAACAGTGCACTGGCCCGCTCAAAGCAAAGGTCTCAAAGTTCTACACTACACAGCCTATAAATAAGCATTTTATCCCGGAGAATTTTTAAAGCAGGCGTTGCAAATTACTCATTTAAATCATTTAAAAGTTTTTCAATATTGCACCCAAAGGACATCTAATTTTCATGAAGGTAACTTCTTGGTATACAGCCAAGATAAACTGGATAAAAATTTAATCCCATGTAACTAAATGAGTTGAATAGGATTTTTGCTAGGAGCCAATTATATTTGGAGAAGGTCTGCCAAAAATAATGACTAGGTTTTCAGCGTAATTGATCTTAAGCCATTCTTCCTGAGAGTAGGACCACTTCCAGTTGAGGCCATGTCCAGTTTTTGACAGTAATGCCTTGTCTCCCTTTTTATTCTCCACAGCAAGAGGGCATCCAGCATCCAGAGAAGCTTCATGTCATTGAGAAATAAGATTAAAAAAGAAGGGAGGCCAAAATGGTTTCATCTGCCCCCTTTTGAAATTGTTCTTATCGAAGAGAATGTTCTTACTCAGCTAGATGCTTGAGGAGGTTTCTACAGGAACCGAAACATCAGTCAAGGGCCCAAAAGGGCCTCTATAATGAGTCCTTACAGCCGAGCCTATTCCTCTCCTGATGATGGAGTTAAGACTGTAGCAGAGGGCCAGAGGCAGGTGGCAATTATCTACCGTCTAAAAGGACTAGTCCCATCTGTCTTAGGACAGATGTCCTCACACTCTGTGTGCTGTGTAGATACTGGTATCTCCACTTAACAGGGAACCCAAGTAGAGGCAGAGTCAACATCCACTCCCCTTGGGCAGCCCAGACAGAACCGGGGTCCATGTGGGTTCTCTGCCTACCTCTGCCCGAGCCTAGCATAAAACTACGTCCAAGCCTCCAATGTCCTATGAAGCAGAAAAGCATCATTTGCTCCTTCTGAGTGAGGGGGACCCATGCTTCCATCTGCCGCAAGTGTCCATCTTTTGGCCTCAGTCCCTGATTCAGGGTCCCTGTTATCACATTAAAGACAACAAGGAAAATAGCCAAAAATCTATGTGTTTTTTTACAAAATGACAATAAACTTTTGTAGCCAAAGACAGCAGGCAGTGATACTGGAATTCAGAAATGTTTTTTTTGCAACTTGATACCCTGAACTAGGCCTTGAGCCCTTTCCTGGATAAGGTCCACACACTGATGTCTGGCCAAGGTGCTGTGAACCATTGCAGAAGATTTGGAGGTCTGGATGCCAATCTTCCAGCACCTTCCCCTAAAAACATGAGCTTTGGAAGCAAGAATGAGACACTTTACACTGAATTTCTGGGGAGTAACTTTGCTGCCCCTAACATGCTGTCTCCCATTACTTATGAAAACCTTCTGCACGACACAGCCAATCACATGACAAACACACACCTGCTGAGTGCCTATCAAGGTCAAGGTTCTCGACTGAGGGAGACTGAACAGAAGGGTCTTTCCAGACTCAAGGGGCTAAAAGGCAAAGTTGGGGTAAGGAAATAAATATATGCATCAGATTGACAAACATGCAGGGATTCAGCCTTGGGCTCAAATCCAGGCTTCATTACGTATTACCCTGGTCACTTTATTTACCCTTACAGAATATACAATGTACAGCACAAAGTAAATTCCTTTAAAAATGGTAATTATATTTATCTACAAAAGATCCAGAAACTGAAAGAACTTTAATGATCATTGTTGGCCTAATATTATACATCAATCACTCTTCTAGAACAAATATCTATCTATCTAGAGAGAATGAGAGAATATATATAAATATATATATAAATGATATCAATATACTGGTTAATTCTCATACTCCCCTAAAGTACTATTATTAACTCCATTGATTTGGCAAAGCTCACGTTACCTGTAAAGAGCAAAAGAGTAAGACTGGGTTCAAATTCTGACTCTATCTGACCCCAAACCTGTGCTCTTTCCACTACTGAACACTGGGGGCTATAATCTAGAACTACACTGTCCAACATGATAGACACTAGCCAATGGGGGCTATAATCTAGAACTATACTGTCCAACATGATAGACACTAGCCAATGAGGGCTATAATCTAGAACTATACTGTCCAACATGATAGACACTAGCCAATGGGGGCTATAATCTAGAACTATACTGTCCAACATGATAGACACTAGCCAATGAGGGCTATAATCTAGAACTATACTGTCCAACATGATAGACACTAGCCAATGGGGGCTATAATCTAGAACTATACTGTCCAACATGATAGACACTAGCCAATGGGGGCTATAATCTAGAACTATACTGTCCAACATGATAGACACTAGCCAATGAGGCTATTTAAGTTCAAATTCTAAGTTAAATTAATTCAAAATCCAGTTCCTCAGTTGCACTAGGGCTCAAAAGCCACACGGGGCGTGTGACCGCCATATTGGACAGCAGAGACACAGAACATTCCAGTAGCACACAAAGATCGACTGGACAGCATTGATCTAGAAGAAGGACCAACAGAGGAAACTATGTTTTACAGACCAGGAAAATGGTATGTGTTACGTTAAAGCATGATGAAATGAAGGTAAGGGATCCACTCTGCAGTTCTGAATGAAGCTGCCATAATCACTGTGAGCACAACTGGGCAAAACATCTGTATCTTCACCTTTAGGTCTAGACTGTGCAGGAGCTGGAAAGCATCTAAATTCCTAGACGCTTCCGTCATCTGGCTAATTAACATGCTTCCATCAAGCTCAGAGAAGGGCTCTTTGGACAGTGAGTTTGTCTCTGTGTCTTTAGTTAAACTGCTGCCAGGAAAATAAAATGGCACATGGAGCACAGAGTCAAAACAAGGCGCGAGGAATACACAGCTCCTGGACACACGGCAGCATCACCACAGAGTCAAAGCAAGGCGTGAGGAATACACAGCTCCTGGACACACGGCAGCATCACCTCTTCTGTAAGTCTACTTAGACTTTTTCCCTGGGTGCTAGTTTAGATGCTGTTTTGTGCTTTTTGCTGCTTTAGGCAACAGCAGAAATGACTAAGCATTTGAATTAGCCTCCTCTTCAAGAATTCAGTTAACCAACCTTATTCTTTAAATTATTTTTAAAATTATTTGTAGAATGATATCTTCATTCCATTTTTTTCCATTCATTTAATTAAGAAGTATTTATTAATCACCTACTATGTGCCTGGTGCTGGGCTGGATGCTAAGTATACAAAGGTGAACCAGAATAAACGTGGTCACTACTGTCTTCTCTCTTCATAGAATATTTCGATTTTACTGTGAAATATGAATTAATGTATAGAAAATAATTTGACTGACATAATTCAGCAACTAATGACACATCCCAAGTACGACCAACACTTTAATTACCACTGGAATATAAACTTCTCGCTTACCATTTTCCTCCTTCTCTGCCTTTTTACTGGTCTGTTTTATACCCAAAACCCTGTAAATATTACAGTTATTCTCAGAGAAACTTTAGCTATAAGTACTTAATTTTTCTGCAAAGATGGGAAGAAAATGGTACAACAGAGCTAACTGTACATCCAAACTTACACATAAAGTAGAGACACTAGAAACAGCCTCTGTTCTTAGCAGCTCTAAGAATGACATTCAGATGTTTGAAAGCCTGCTTTCTGGATCTGGGCACTTCAATTATGAATGAAGGTGAGATGTGGACAATGCAGGAGATGAAGACTCTAAAGAACTCTTTCCTATAATCAATTTTGTTAATAATTCTTGAGAAGGTGCGCCTACAAGAGCCAGTGTGAGTGAATATTGTTTCACGGCCCGTGAAGTGAACCTGCACACCTTCTGTGGCCTGAAGCCAAGGGGCCAGGAGCAGTGACCATTTCTGACTGGGCTCCTAAGAAACATACTCTTTCTAAAAATCCAGTAGAGTGGAAAATTCCACAGAAAAAGAGAGTCATAAGACAGCCTAAAACAGGAAAACAATATTGAAGAATAGAGAAGGGACAAGACAATGCCAGAAATTTCATTTTTATGTAACGCATCTCTATAGCATGAAAAAGGAAATTATCTTAGTATTGTCTGAAAACTTTAGAAGAATAAAAGGACAGAGTCAGTCTAAACGAGAGTTAGCCCCGTTAAGGGTATTCAAAATAGGTGCGAATAATCCTAACAGTATCTATTCTTTTTAAAGTCTGCATTATTTAGACTCTGGTCAAAAGAGGTAAGAAAATAAGAAGGAAACTACCCATTTAAATGTGAAATAAAATAATGCAACCATCCTGCATTCCTTTCATGCCAGTCACTTGATGCAGCCCTCAAGATCGCTATGTGGTTTGCAAGAGACAGATTCTATAGTTGTTCTTCTATGTGAAAAATACAGAAGTTATGTTGCATTGAACACAGATGGCAAGGCAACTAAAATAGGCCCACCAGATACCTTTTAATGGGTCTAATTTCACCCTCAATTTTTCTTTTTCTAAATATGAAACAAATTTCTTCTTCCTCTAAAAACCCTTGGTCATACATCAATGGTTTCCAGTCAATACTTGGCCTCCTTCATCTCAAATTCACCAGACTTTAAATTGATTTTCAAAACTTTTTTCCATCAAATAAATGGTTTTTTGAACTCTTTTCTTTTTCTGATCAATTAACTTTTTAAACTCTCAAATAGTTCCTACCAGAGCAGCGCTTCTTACTTGTCTAAGCGTCCTTGACATCATAAATCCCCTGTAACATTTTCTAACAGTTGAAGTATAATGAATATACCTTTCTACAAGGAACTTACAATCCATCCCAGGAGCTAAGTCATACGCACATGGTACCTATAACAGTAACAATACAAGCCCGTAAATTCCACATCCATCAAAGGCCTTCTGAGGATCCTGTTTACTGTGTAGCTGAGGTAATCAAGGAAGATTTCTTTTATAACAAGGGGCACTTAATTGGGGTCTAAAATAAAGAGAAGACTTATAATGAGAGAGGAGAGGATAGACAGTGACCATGAGTAATGACTATTTTTGACAGGGTTCTAAAAAAACATTGTTTCTAAATTCTGGAAACAGCAACGGCATGTATGTGTTATATTTTAGAATCAGTGAGAGATCCAATTTGACCAAGAGGAAAGGTTTTTCTAAACTTTCTTAATCACTGAGTTTTACTGATCTTCTTTCTAGAATATTCAGGACTGAGAATCCCTTCCCTCCAGTGACTTAAGTATACTCATTTCAGGGAACTTATTAGACCCAAAGGAAATGTGCATTGTTTCTAAACAACGTGTCTGTAATTCAGAGTCTTCAAAATCCAGGTGAGAAAGCGTGAAGACCTTATCCATAGCAAGTTTTATCCCATCCATCGGTGCCAACATGCACAAACGAACCAGGAGAGAGAAACACCACTCCCATCTCCATGTCAGTGGTATTACTGACTAATTAATTAAAGTAACCACCTTCATACAGTGCTCTCCAGTATCTCACATGCTTGTTGTTTCATCCTCACAATCACCAAACTTTGGTGTCACGTTTAGACCTAGGTGAGGCACAAAACAGTATCTCTACTAATGAAAAAATTGGAGATTAAGTGACATCTTTGGTCACCCTGTCATAAATGTGAGAGGCAAGATTTTTACACCTGGCCCTTGGACACCACAAATGCTCTATCCTCCAATTTCACGATCCCCAGTGAAGACTCCAGACTGGTTTAGCGTTAGCTGATGAGATCACATCGTTCTTTTCTGCAGGTTCTTCCCTAGCTGACATATCCCGTGACTCTAATGCAGAGCCGAGATAATCATCCTCATCTACCGTACAGGCAACTAAGTAAAAGTATTAGAATACCTGGCTTGACGGTTATACTCCACTCTGGCTGGATGCCCTTCTCCCTGATCAATTACATGGCACAGTCATAACATTCTTAGCAAGAGGCTGGATCGCCAGCCATAATTCTCCACCATCTCAGGGAAGGGCAAGTCTCCCTGACAAAATCAGTAGAGTTTTTTAAATACCTGAAGATGCAAATGTAAGCATATGTCTGCCTAGCTATCTGCTCAGTTCTGATCTCGTACACATACAAAAGACTTCATTTTTTTGCACATTTCAATATGCAACTGTTCACAGAAATAGTGGTTAAAGAGCCATTCGTGTTGCTACTATTTTGCAAAATGATTAAACAACCTCAAATTTCTGAAATATTCACCCAGCATACATTAGATCCTTTCTTATCTGAGTTTTGGCCTTGGACGGCCCACACAGCAAGGTCAACCCTCCGTATAAAATTAGAGAAATGAAATTCACCTGTCTAGCTCTACCGCCACCCACCAGCCTTGATCTATAGAGCATCTACTGGAAACTCAACAGCTGAGCTACATCAGGGTGTTTTTCCCCTTGAAAGATCTAAACAACACTTTAAGAGTGAAAAACAGAGAAAAAAACTGTGGACTCCTAATTAAATTTTGAAAGATTTCTTAACTTTCTTAAAGACTAATAACATAAGAGGGTCTGAATTTCAAAGGGGATCATTAATTTTCCTTAATTTGAAACTACATCTCAAAGTATATTTTATTCATACTTAGAAAAGGATAAATGGAAGATCAAAAATCAATAATGCAGACTGTACCAGTGCCCAGCCCCTGAGGGAACCAGTACACTACATTTTTTATGTTAGCCGACCTTCTCCTGTTAGTATTCATGAAAACGTAGCAAAAAATCACATTGGGCTGATTTCAGAGACATATATCCTTTGCTTCCTGCCTTAAACATGAAGCTCCAGCATGGTTATCTGACACAGGAATGCACTTTCATTCCATCTTTAGTAAGAGCAACTGTACAGAGACAAGTAAACAAGCATAGTGATGAAATTGCCCATAAGAACGTCCACACTCGCCTTGCAATTCATCTTCCTCTATCTACACAGGGCTCTTCCTCCCTCAAAGCAAGCTCTAGGGCCACGGAGGAAAATTCAGGTGCAAAGGACAGAAACCACTTCACTTGTTAGCCAAGAAGATATTTAAGGCTCTGAAAAACGAAACATTAACACAGTGGACAATTCTGCCTCAGTAAATCACCCTTGAGTTTTAATATCTTAAAGATCCTATCAGACAATGACACCCTGTGTTGAACGCCATGTGTGTCCTTAAGTGATTCACGAGTTTCTGGATAACTTGCTGACTGAGAAAAACAACACATCGTAATGCAAGATTGAACTGCCGCTACCCACTTTCACTTTATAAGACAGACAGCTGAGAGAGAACTCCTTCAAAGGAAAGCAAAAGACAATCAAATGTCACAGGCTCAAGAGAAGCCGGCTGGCATTATCTATCTACCGAGCCAGGCAGAGCACCGATTTATAATTCAAACGCTGGAATGTTTATCATTAGAATGGTCATCTTCCTGGGGAAAACATTTACTGTTTTGCCAGTAATATGAGCCCAAAGGCTATTATAATCCAGTTAGGGGTCGCAAAATGATAAAAGGTAAGCAAACCATCTAACACAAATTCCCCATATGTCCACAAATGGTTTCCCAGTATGGGAGCCACTGCAAATAATGTGAAGTGCTGTGACCTGAAGTATGGGATAAGATTCCATTACTCCCGTGGCCAAGAGATCTGAGATCCCTCTAGAATCATTATTTTAAGATAAGGTGTCACTCCCTAAAATGGGTACATGTGTGTGACCTGGTACAATTCATACCAGACCACATCAAAAGGTATTGACTCGCTATCACTTAGCAAAGCAGGACCAGACAGGTAAGGGTTTACAGCGAACAGCTCACTCGTCGACTTTCAGAACTCAGGATGCCACAGCAAAGGGCACCAGGCCAGTGGCTTCCACTGGATCCTGGTACGGCCGGAGTGGGTCGGGAGAACACACAGTTCTTGGGGCAAGAAGAGACTATGGTAAACAATTTTTTTAATTAGAAAGACTCATTCTTGGCCTACTTTTGAATTTTGTGCTACTCCGTAATAATCACAAAATCCAAACTGCCACAGAACTGATTAACTGCAAGATTAAGAGAAAACGGGCCTCCACAGTGAAAAGACTAACCCCAGGTGGGAAATGAGGAGACCAAAAGAAAACAGCATGTCAGGCAGCTTGGAAATAAAATTCAGGAAATTCAATATCCACTGTTAATTTTCACATGAATCCCTTATATTGTTTTCTTTTTTGTCTCTAGCCAGCTGTGCTTCCTAATAGGACAATTATTTGCTATTCAGATGTATTCCAATTATTTCTTAAAAAAAAATCTTCCATAGGATGATCAAGTTTGTCTATTTGAGAAAATGTCTCGTCACTTTTTATTGCTGCATGTGGCACTCATGAAGGTGATTCTGACTTGTAGAATTAAATTATTCATCATTATTAATAACAATCACTTTAACAAGTAAAAATGGGGAGTGTTTCTAGCTTTAATTCTGGTACAGACAATGAGAGTCAAATCAACTGGATATAACTGGAAATTAGAGGATACAGGTAAGGCCACAGGATAAGGGATTTCTAGCAACACGGACACAGGGTGAACGATTCACATCTCAAGGCCTGTGTCAGCCACGATGAAGAGCGGCACAAACAACCTCCACGAAAAGGAGTTGATTAAATTCCAGCAAGGCGTCCAGCTGCTCATTAGCTGTGAAAACTCCACAGGAACACAGGAGTTGCTTCTTTCATTATTACTTTAAAGGAGGAAAAATATGGTTCTTAACGTGATGCATACTGGACACACTGATTCATTAAAAGTTTTTTTAAAAAATTCAAGCTACTATAAATAACAAGGCCCTACTGTATAGCACAGAGAACTCTATTCAGTATCCTATGATAAACCATAATGGAACAGAATATTAAAAAAAATGTACATATATTTGTATAACTGAATCACTTTGCTGTACAGCAGAAATTAATACAACATTGTAAATCAACTATACTTCAATTAAAAAATTCAAATAAATAAAAAATAAGAAAAATAAAATACAAGCTACTTGTAACTTTGGGAACAAGACAGTCTGATGGGTTTTTCTGAGTGTGTGTGTTTTCACAGCAAAATTCTCCATTATATGCCTGGCCCTCTTCTATCTGCAAGTATAACCGATGGATAAAGATAGTTGGTGACTTTTCTCTATCTCCAAAATTTAACTAGGGCCACCATATTTGTCTCTCATCCTTCTCTTTTAATGGGGTTATTTACACATATGTAAAAGTGACTTTCCTGGTTTGGTTCATTTTCACCTCTTCTTTAGATGAGAAAAGCATTGAATCTCTAACATAAAAGCACAAGGATACCACACTGGGCTTCCCTGGTGGCGCAGTGGTTAAGAAGCCGCCTGCCAACGCAGGGGACACAGGTTCGAGCCCTGGTCCGGGAAGATCCCACGTGCTGCAGAGCAACTAAGCCCGTGTGCCACAACTACTGAGCCTGCGCTCTAGAGCCCGCACGCCACAGTTACTGAGCCCACATGCCACAACTACTGAAGCCTGCGCCTCTGGAGCCCATGCTCCACAACAAGAGAAGCCACCGCAATGAGAAGCCCATGCACCGCAATGAAGAGTAGCCCCCGCTCGCCGCAACTAGAGAAAGCCCGTGTGCAGCAGCGAAGACCCAAACGCAGCCAAAGATAAAATAAATTAATTAATTAATTTTAAAAAAAAGGATACTACACTGATTATACCACGCTTATCCACTTCATGATTCATTGCAGGCCCTTGATGAATCACATGTTTTCTCTTTTTAAAGGTATCTTGCTAAGTCAGAAAGAGACAAACAAATACCACATGCTAACACATATATATGGAATCTAAAAAAAGGTTCTGAAGAACCTAGGGGCAGGACAGGAATAAAGACGCAGACATAGAGAATGGACTTGAGGACACGGGGAGGGGGAAGGGTAAGCTGGGACGAAGTGAGAGAGTGGCATGGACATATATACACTACCAAATGTAAAATAGACAGCTAGTGGGAAGCAGCCACATAGCACAGGGAGATCAGCTCAGTGCTTTGTGACCACCTAGAGGGGTGGGATAGGGAGGGTGGGAGGGAGATGCAAGAGGGAGGGGATATGGGGATGTATGTATACGTATAGCTGATTCACTTTGTTATACAGCAGAAACTAACACAACACTGTAAAGCAATTATACCCCAATAAAGATGTTAAAAAATAAAGCACATGGAAGAGAACCAATAATAAATAAATAAATAAACAAACAGAAATAAAGGTATCTTGGAAAATTCAGGTTATATCATCAATGACCATCAGCACTTACCTGGAGAGGGCAGGAAACAAACCTTACCACCGCAATGCCCCGGGAACTAAGGGAACGACCGGCTTCTCCCCAAATCAAATGATCTTTTTTTCAACTTCCATTCTCCTTGACATTTTCTGACACATCAAACTCTTTACCACTCCCTCCTTGCTGAAAGGCTTCCTTTGGGCTTTACGGTAATGCACTAACTCGGTCTTCCTGCCTCTAAAAGTACAGCTGCTTCCTCCCCCGCATGTACCCTGACCTCACGCCCTTTCCAAGTCTCCACCTGTGCACCTTCCCCCCAAAGCAATCACTGAGCGACCACTCTCTGTCATGCCGCTAAGAAAATCCATCTTTGATTTAGTCTCCATTTCCACCTCTGTGTATTTGAAAATCAAATCTTTCTTGACAACTCATTTTTCATCCAATTCTAGGACTGTATCTTTATCATTCTATCACATAAATTTTCTAGAAAAAAAAAAGAATGGGGTTGTCATTTTTAACCAAACTACATCCCCAAATAATTAGCTTCCCCAGTGCATTATCTTGCTGTGGCCCTCCAGGAACAGAGTCATGACTGGAAAATTAGTCAAAACTGAAGCAATGAAATACCAGTTCCATTAGTGACTAGGCTGTATTTTTCTTAGCATTCAGTATAGCTATTTTGTAATCAAAATCATTAAGGTTCATAGGTGGAATAACCATTCCAGTGTGTATGAAATTTTATAGAGGGGCTATATGCCCTAAAATTCCTCTCCCTGACCTTGAAATCAAGAATTGTCTCAAAATCTGGTCTTTCGTAGGGGGCACTGAGCTCAGAGGGGGCCTTAATGAAAAAGCATTCTAATTCGATCATAAATGAGAGACAGCACTTCAAAGAATACAGTATGAGCTGCTGTTCCTCCATTTGTGAAAAAAATCAGACCTGATCTCCTATAACCCGTCTTTCTATCCCCAGGATTTGAAAGTTGAGCTCGTTAATGTGCTAAAACAGATTCTAGGGAGTCTGAAAGCATGTTTTTCTTCACAGACATTTCTTACCTCTCCAATCTTAAATCAGGAAACAATTTCCACAGTTATCACAAATACTCCCTCTAATTTACGTTGAATTCAAATCAGCAAACATTGACTGAGTAGGTGCTGGGGACCCAACAACGAAACCCCTGCAGGTCAAGACTCTTTGGGAGGAGTTCCAAACCGGGCTCCACAACTCAGTAGCTGTGTCACTTTGGGCAAGGTAGTTGACCTCTCTGTGCCCGGGATTTCTCTTCTGCAAAACGTGGCTAATAATGGCTTTCAGGGAAATAGGACAATTCTGAGGATGAAATGAGTCAACTCAGAAAATGCAAGGAGTAATATTATCTACCTCGTGAGGCCCTTGGGAGAATTCAACGAATTGATACACATATGACAGAACAGCGCCTGGCACAGGATCCACACTCAGTAAACGTTCATTCTCATGGTCACCGTTATTTCCCGGTGTCTTTCTAAAGTCAGTAAAAGTTGGAACGGGATTCAATCCCAGGAGCAAAAAGTAAGGTATTCTGAGATGTGCTGTGATGCTGAGATACAACAACCTCCCTTGACAAAGAGGAAGAACCCCAGGACAGACTGATGAAATGAGCTCAACGTTCCAGGCAGATGGGAAAGACAGAGTAGAGGGCGCAGGTGTGCCAGACAAGGAGGTAAGAAAGCGCACAGCTAACCGCCTGGACCCCGTCAGCAGTGTAGAAGGACAGGGCACGCACCACCGTGAGCCTTGCCAAAGACTGGGTGCCCTTTTTCTGGGGGTAACAGGACTCAAGCAAATAGAAATAATGTGAGCAGATCATTCCTCCACAATCTGAGGACGGGGGTCACAGCTGGAGGTGGAGAGACGCATTGGGAGCTATCTCAGCAGCCACAGCAAGTCTGGAGGGCAGCCGGCCCGAGGGGTTTACAGCCAAGGACGGCGGGCGAAGGCTTGGTGGGGCGAAGGGTCAGCAGAACAGACACGGGCACCAGGGGCCTGAGTCGGACCAATCCTCTCGCTCTGAGAGGTGGGGCACGAAGGTCATCTCTGTAAGAGCTCCAGTCCTGTGAAAGGAAGCTGGTAACATGTACACTGCAAGACTGCCTTAAGGCTTGACACATATGATGTGAGTGGCAACGATTTGCAATCTGGAAAGATCTATATACACGTACAGTTTATATTATCTCCAAAGTAGATTCTTCCTTGGACCGATTTGGGATTACTGTCTCCAGAACTGGAGTCTCCACGCTGCTTCAATGCTAGATGATTTTCTCACTTCAAAAGCCATGTAGGGGGACCCCTTTCGTGAAGGGACCTCCTCGTTATCTTTAAGTGTTTTCCAAAAGAAAAAAAATACACACACACACACACACACACACACACATACATCTTTGGTCATTAGCACTGTCTACCCTGACTTGCTAGGTCCCATCAGTCTCCAATGTCATTATACTGTGTGGGCATAAGTGCACACTATTTCCTTCTATAGACTTCTTTTCCTCGTCATCATCTAACTTCTACTCATACCAGTAGCAGAATATGACCAGAGAGTACTGAACAGGTTCTTAAAGCCGCAGAAGGTCTACTGTAGAGAATCCTTCCACACTTCCTGGCAAGTTGAAGCATAACGGTCAAGAGATAACAAAAGTTACGTAGAAGAGTGCCCAGTCCTTCAGTCCTCATGGCCAAGGCAATGGGCATTCAAATATCAGGAAACATGAGCATTTGGGAACTGGCCCTTTGCAGCTGTTGTAGTTGTATATCTCTGAATTATTGTTCCCCTGTATTTTGTATATTACTATAATTCTATCAAAAATGCATCCAAGAAATCATCTGGGGGTCAGAATACCAATAATGGATGTTCCCAGCTATGCTGGCAACAGAGAGATAAGTTCGTACCTTTCTTTTTTTAATTCGTTTGTTTGCTTGTCAGTCTAAATCCCTTTGTACCAATTATTTCCTTGCCACTTCACCCACACCTACCCATCATTTCTCGCTCAGTAAGGCTGGAGCTAGGTGTCCACACACTCTTTCCCTGGCTACCTCATCACTGGACTTCCCGTTAGTGATTATTCCTAGGCTGCAGAAGCAGAAGGGAAGGCTGGAGGGTGAGTGAAGTCTTTATCCTTTCCTCCCCCACCCTCCTTCCCTTCCCTTTCCCCTCCTCCTTACCTGGCAGGCTTTCTGGATGTTGCCCTATTTGTCCCCTGTGGTCCCCCTCCTCCCTGGCACCAGCACTGGCTAAGGCGCCCCCCTTCCAGCTTTCCTCACCCTCAAACGATTCCCCTCACCAATCCCAGCCGTGGTCAGGTGACCCTTCCCTGTAAGTTTCAGCACCCATGTGCCCTGCTCCCTTGGCACTTGTGCTCTCGGAGATCCGTGGTCAGTAGCAGATTCAACCAGCAAGTTCTGAGTTATCTTGCTACCTCCATTCTGGTCTTTCCAACATTTTAAGAAGTTATTCCCTGGATGAAGTCCCCTCGTTGCAGAATATCTAGGTTATTTCCCTTAAAGGACCCTGACATATAACAGTACCAGTAGTGGTCCCAAGAAACACTCACTCTAAGCCAGTCTCGTTTTGATCTGCTGCCCTGTTTGAGCTTGAACAAAGTGATCTCCTTATTAGCAGGGGAAATGGATACCTAGTAAACTAGGGCTTGAAATGGCATTGTCATAACTTAATCACCTGTGGTAGCTTGAGATAAAAATTCTATCAAAGAAAAGGCTTTGGGAAACCAAGTGGCTCCTTCATTTAACTGTAACTTGTAGCGATGATGATTTGAAGACTGCAGGGTGGGCTAGTGGTTTCTGAATGCACGGGAGAGATGAAGAGAGAAAATGACAAGCTCAGGGGTTGAAACTCAGTTCAAGATATAGTCAGAGAACCAAAGAACTTCTATAGTGGGCTAACTTAAAAAAAAGAAGAAAACAACTCACTTCTTACAGCCACAGCACATACAGAGCTGCAGGTGATTCTAAAACTGAAATAGTAAGCTGCAGTACAGATTCACAAGGTGGGCGCACTGACTGTAGTGGGTGGAAGGCCAGTCAGAACGTTGCCACCTGCAGGGAACTTTGCTGGTGGTCAGTGGGCTGTCACGTGCCCAGGAAAACGAGGAGCACCCTGTCGGGTTGCTGTGACCATAACCTGCCTGAGGACAGGTACCTGGTCTGCATGTTCATCGGTGCTTCCTCCGCGCGTGTCTCATGCTCAGTTAACAGTACTGAACGGATGGATGAATAAACCAACTGGTACGGAAAGCCGTGCGCCCACATCCGGCGAAGAGAAACCTCAGGATAAACAACTTCAATTTCCCACCTGTTCGTAGAAGCAGCCAGGGTGTGCTGAGCCCCTCCCTCAGTTGGGTACTGAGTCCAGGCCCTCAGAGGAGGAGAGTCCGGGACAGCCCGTCCTCCCAAAGGGCTGAAGGCTCAGAGCCTGGATGGCCTCTGATTTGAACATGCAGTATTTCTGCCACAAATGTGAATTCTGCAAATAATTTTATACATATAGTTAATGCTTCAGGGTGAAGACAAGGTTTACATTGTCAGAAAGCACAAGAAGGTAGGATCATTTTAGTGGGGTTTAAAAGATTTTATGAAACTTCTTTCTGAAGCACAACCGGCATTTCACTGTAAGAATCTAATAAATATTTTAGAATGGCAGTGCATTTGTTTTACAATGACATTTGGTATTAGAATGAAAGAGCTGGAAAAAGAAACATTAAAAAGTTTCCCTCCACTACCCGACGGACTCCTTACGTTTTGAGACTGAACAGATTTATCATGTTCATAGGAGTCACTTTAAATCATCACCGACTACAGTAGGATGTGGACCCGTGGTACAAAGATGAAGTCCACTGTTTGTCTCCTAAACACACAAATCTACACTTGACTCTAAATGGTTCTCAAATGTGTTTATTTAACACGTCCCATTAAACCACATCTCGGTCTGTGCTAGTCATTCCCATTTCATGGGATGCCACTGGAAGAGGGGCCATTTTACATACAAACAAGAAATCAGTGATGTAGAAAAAGTACATGCTTTTTAATTGAATCATATTTTTTAAGAGTTATTTGCCTTAAGTCCTTGAATACCCAAGATCCAACTTAAGGTCGTTATGGACACAACACAGGCCTCTCAGAGCAGAAGCAAGTAGAAAAGGGAGGCCAGCAGCATTCCACGGCAGAAGTTGCAGAGAATCTCCAGGCAGTGGTTCACCTCTGACTGTACACAGGTGCGATCTGGGTGGACACCCTCTGCTTCATCACTTAAATCATCAGGAGTAAAATCGGAGCAGGACAGCCCGGTGAGTGCAGGGGGGAACTAATAAATCACTTCTCTCTCCCCTTTCCCTCCTTCAAACCCGCAGGGCTAGACAACTACAGTCTAAGGAACGACTGGCTCTGTTTTCTCTGCTTGGAGGTCACCAACCGGAAGTTCCTTCACCCCTACTGACAGAGCCTCTTGGAGCTGACATAAATGGGGTTCAGCCACAAAACAAAATAACATAACATTCTAGGGACCCAACCATCCCTGAGGAAAATAACAAACCAGAAATACAGATTCCAACAGTCAACAAGATTATAATAGATGAACCAAGAACTCTAATTTGCATAATACACATATTAGATGGCTGTGAAAGGAGGTTACCAACATAAAAGAAGAAAAAAACGCAAGAGAGCCAAACAGAAATATTATGTATGAAAAATACAATATTGAACTAAGTGGGACAATAGACGAGGGGGTAGATTAAGTTGCTGTTTAAATTGCACACTCCCTTCCCCATACCCTCATGGAGGGAGTGTATTCCCCCCCTTGACGTTTGGCCCTACGTGCAATTGTCTTGGCCAGTGTGATTTTTTAGGAGGAGGTTTAAAACACGTTTGTGTGGTTGAATTTATACTCTTGCCCTTCTGCTATCAGCGGGAAAAGAGTATGTCTTGGGTCGGCCACTGGCCCCAAGAGGAAAATGGGATGCACATTTTTTTAAGTGCACAACACAGTATTGTTAACTACAGCCATGATGCTGTACAGAAAATCTTTAGAATTCAAGTACCTTGCTTAATTGAAACTTTAAACCCACTGAACAGCAACTCCTCCCTACCCCAGCCCCTGGCAGCCACCTATACTCTCCTCTCCGCTTCTATATGTTCGACTATTTTAGACACTTCATCTAAGTAGAATCAGGCAGTATTTATCCTTCTGTGTCTGGTTTACTTCACTTAGCATACATGTCCTCCAGGTTTATCCATGTTGTTTCACGTAGCAGGATTTCCTTCTTTTTTTTTTAAACGTTTATTTATTTTACTTTTGGCTGCACTGAGTTTCTGTTGCTGCGCACGGGCTTTCTCCAGTTGTGGCGAGCGGGGGCTACTCTTGGTTGCAGTGCGCGGGCTTCTCATTGCGGTGGCTTCTCTTGTTGCAGAGCATGGGCTCTAGGTGAGCAGGTTTCAGTAGCTGCAGCACACGGGCTTCAGTAGTTGTGGCTCGCAGGCTCTAGAGCGCAGGCTCAGTAGTTGTGGCACATGGGCATAGTTGCTCCACCACGTATGAGATCTTCCCGGACCAGGGCTGGAACCCGTGTCCCCGGCATTGGCATGCGGATTCTCAACCACTGTGCCACCAGGGAAGCCCCAGGATTTCCTTCTTTTTTTCCGGCTGAATAATATTCTATTCTATGTATAAACCCCATTTTGCTTATTGATTAACCCCTCAATAAATACTTTGGTTGTTCCCATATCATGGCTATTGTGAATAATGTTGCAGTGAATGTGGGACTGCAGATATCTTTTCAAGCTCTTGATTTCAATCCTTTTGGATAAATACCCAGAAGTGGGATTGCTGGATCATACGGCAGTTCTATTTCTAATTTTTCGCAGAACCTCCATACTGTTTTCCGTAGTGGCTGCACCAATTTACATTCCCACCAACAATGTACAAGGGTTTCAATTTCTCCACATCCTCAACAACACTTATCTTTTGTTTTGCTTTGTTTTTCATAATGACCATCCTAACAGGTGTGAGGCGATATTTCATGACGGTTTTGATTTGCTTTGTCCTGGTGATTAGTGACTTCTACTTTGATTTACGGCTGGTCACTAGGTTTGTCATTTTGTCTCTTGATGAATCAACGGCTCTTAGCTGCAGCCGCCAACTCCGCTGTCCTTGGCTCACCACTTCCCATCTTTCTGAAATGCAGAGATACTGTGCCAGTGAGTACACCCTGCTCCACCTCCAGCCCCAGCCAGTGACCACAGGAGGACGTCCTCATCGTGGTCCAGCTGCTGAGACCCCTGTCCTGGAGTCTGTTTCCAACCCTCTTAGGTTGGGTCACAGAAGGTTTGCTGAGGGCGTATTCTCACGCTGAGGGGAGGGAAGGAAGCGTGCAGAGCTGGAGGAAGGAACAAGAATGGATTCAGCCTGGGACTGGCTTCATCTCCCCCAAGGGGAAGGAAGCCCAGTGCCCATCTGGTACTGTGGTGCTGGCCCCCTCGAGGTGGGGGGCTGTTCTTCTGCCCCCTGTGACAGCAAGTCACGGGCTGATGTTCGCTGGGGTAGGAGATGAGCCAGCCTCCTGTGGGTGGCAGTTCCTGTCTGAGCAGAGGAACTGCTGGGAGGCAGGTAACATCACAGCAGCTGATACGACCTGCCATCAGCACCCACCACGACAAAGAGTACTGGTGAAGCAACACCACTTCTCCTCTAAGCATTTTAGGAAAGTTGGAATGTCTGCTTGGTTGGTAAGTCGCTTTTAGCTTAGCAAGCAGGCCCAGGGTGTGTGTGTGTGCGTGTGCGTGTGTGTGTGTGTGTGTGTACGGGGGACACAGGGGTGGGGTGTGGGGAGGAAGTCAGGTGGGTCTTGGTCATCACACAAATCCAGACCCCAGACGCTAGCACCTGTCTCAAGCAGGTTAGGGCCCAAGAAAGTTAAGGCCCAAGAAGTGTTGCAAAAGAATATTTTAATCACGGTCACTTTGTGAAGGTATTTACGTTGAATTTTCAGGAGGGAGAGACTCAAATCACTGCTTTAAAACCTCCAGCTTATGCCTTTCTGTCTGATCTGGGTGGAAGAGAGCATTACGCAGTGGTGAAGGGCAGGCAGTTGGACTGTTCCGCCACCTGGTAGCCGTGAGGTCTCTCTGGGCCTCGTCTGAAATCATGATCATCGTTACTACTTCACTTCACTGTCACGGTCACTTGACCTCGATCGCTGACAGTTTTCCTGATAGGTAAACAAACTAGTATCCCCCTCAAACCCTCAGATTGGATAAGCTTCACATTTTAGCCAGTTGCCAGCTGTTTCTTACTCTGCTTGAAGACCACAAAACAACGCTGGGGGGATACAAATAGGATGGCCCACATCCATTCAGCTTCCTGGGTATGGTCTGGAAAACACCCTCAATACAAGCCCGTGTCTTAGATGGGACTTTTTAGACCAGCTAAAACCACTAAATCAAATGTGCCCAACAGATAAATACGCACACACAGCCCAGCATGTACACCGCACGGGACAAAGACTGTGTCTTCTATTTATTTTTCATCCACGCACAGCAACTATTAGAGTGCTTTGCTCACATCAGACATCCAAGGTCACCATTAATTCTGTTTCACAACAAAAGTCCTTCTCTTGGGAAATTTCCTACTCATAATAATTCTTGCAGAAAAAAAAAAATACCCGTTTAAAAGTTTCTAGCCGAAAACTCTAATTCAAAAAGATACATGCACCCCAATGTTCACTGCAGCACTATTCACAACAGCCAAGACATGGAAGCAACGTAAGTGTCCATCAGCAGACGGATGGATAAAGAAGATGTGGCACATATATACAATGGAATATTACTCAGCCATTAAAGAATGAAATAATGCCATTTGTAGCAATGTGGATGGATCTAGACGTTATCAAACTAAGCGAAGTAAATCAGACAGAGAAAGACAAATATCATATCACTTATATGTGGAATCTAAAAAAGTGGTACACAAGAACTTATTTACAGAACCAGAAACAGACTCACATAGAAAACAAACTTATGATTACCAAAGGGGAAATGGGAGCACCAGGGGAAGAAGAGATAAATTAGGAGTTTCGGATTAACAGATACACACTACTATATATAAAACAGATAAACAACAAGGACATACTGTATAGCAGAGGGAACTATATTCAACATTTTGCAATAACCTATAATGGAAAAGAATCTGAAAAAGAATATAGATACAGATGTATGTATGTATCAATATATGTATAACTGACTCACTGTGCTGTATACCTGAAACTAACACAACATTGTAAATCAACTATACTTCAATAAAAAAACTTTTTTAAGTTGCTAACAAACTTTTATCTAAATGCTCCCATGTTTTCTTATGTTTCTCTCATTTCTACTCTTAGGAATTCTTCAATGACATTTAAAGAAAGTTTTCCTATCTCTCCACCTAGTTACATAGTTACAATAAAACAGCATTTCCTTTTTAATCTAAACAGATTGAAAGTCTCTCAGAGCACAAGGATATTAACAGAACATCAGTTTTCAAAATACAGTCATACAGTAATGTTTCTTATGCTGAAATAACGTTTCTAAAATTTAAATATGAAACTGTATGATCTAGCATCCCTCCTCAACCCCACTTGTAGAAGATTCTGAAATCGTATCTATATAATAACGTTTAAATATTCAGACAGCTCAGTTGAAAGGATGGCTTCTCTTTATTTGTGTTTGAGGAAATATCCCAGTAAGATCTCTGTATAGTCCTTAATTAGCACTCTGGCGATTTCAGATAAATGTCAAAGCTCTTTCCTTTTCCATCAAATGTTGTCATGCAGGCCTAAGCAAAGAAGGGGCAATCAACGTTTTGAGCGACCTTCTCAGCAACCGGGCGCACTATCATCAGATCGCTCATTACAGCCAACAGGCTGATTGACAAGGTTACCCCAAACTGAGAAGAGGTGGCAGAGAGATCATTTGCATATTATATTAATGACATTCAGAGTACCATTTGGTGTTCCTCGGGGGACAGAAGAAGAACAAACTGTAATCTTCACAATCATTAATTGTTTAAAGTAAACTGCAGATTCTTGTACCACTTAGGATGATGAAGGAATTTCAATTTCATGCAGAATAGGAGGAAAGCTCTGAAATTGCTCTTCAATGATTTTACTGATTTTTATTTCTTTTACAAGCTACATGTCCTTCTCGGGTTTGCTGAGTGTTCTGCTCTGCACTGTCTTATTCTGGGACCCAGAGCCCAAGCAGCTACTAACTGGAACATCGCTGGCCCTGGACGGTTTCTCACTGACAGTCAAATGATCACTTTTGCTCATAATTCATTAGACAAAACGAATCCCACAATCCCGTTCCACCAGAAGGGCCAGAAGCTGCAATTCTACTATGTGTCTAGATGCTGGAGAGCCTGGGAACATTCAGTGAATTGGGACCAGACCTGAATTCACAGCTACACCCTGGACTAGGGGGGCAAGCCCAGAACCAGGCATATTCGTAGATCAGTGAAGAGAAGATGAACCACTCAATCCATGAAATCACTGGGAAAGTAAATATCAAAATCAATCCGCAGGGCTGTGTAAATTTCTGGAGCCTCCAGGGGAAGAAGCCACTCCCAAGCTCATTCAGTTTGTTGGCAGAACTCAGCTCCTTACAGACATAGGACTGAAGTCCTGTTTTCTTGCTGGCTGTCAGGCAGGAGATGGACTCTGTTCCTATAGCCCGCCCACACCTCTGGTTGCGTTCCCTGTGGTCCCTCTCCAGCAAGAGTGGGCTGGGCCCTTCTCATGGTTCAAATCTCTCTGCTTTTCCTTCTACTCCCTCTCTCTGATTCCAGCCAGAGGAAATTTTCTGCTTTCAAGGGCTTGTGTGATTAGATTGGGCTCACCCAGATAATCCAGGATAAGCTCCCTATTTTAAGGTCTGTAACCCTTAATAATATCTGCAAAGTCCCTGTAGAATATGACAACATAGTCCAGGGATTAGGGCACGGACATATTTGGGGACCATGCTGCCTATCACACTCACCAGTACTGTATCTTCACTTTCTGTTATTTTCTGAGTTACATTTATTATTTTCTTCCTCTTTTGTTCTATTATGGAGACAGATTTTGAATGTCCAATATATACTTGAAAAAAATCTGTATATTCATACTCTAATGCAGGCCTCCTTACATTTTTACATCATGATATATTGAGAAAATGGAAATATTTATTTGCTACACTCAGGTGAACTAGAGGAATTCAGGAGCATCTTTATGGAGCTTGGGTCATCCTTGGTTCAGAACCTCATTACGTTTTCTTATTCTATAGCTATAACAGGAAGAATCAGTATGTGTTGGGGAAGTTCTGGGGAAGACATTAAATATAAAATATGTATAAAATTTCCAAATATTTTTCAAATCTATAAATGAGCATCTTGAAGCTAATTTGGATATATATTTCAACATCAGATTTGATGCCTGAAATATCTGTATGCACTTCCTGAACAAGACCTTTTAATGATGATCTCTTCAAATTTTTTTTGACCTTTGACCAGAAACTCTGTTAACACAAAACGCCTGGTAAAAATGTAAAGCTACTTTTCCAAAACTTCAAAAATGTACAATAGTTGGAACTACATTTAAAGAACTTAACCACACTTCTGTTTCTTTCAGCGACAAGGGTCATATTGAAATTTCTTGCAACAAGAAAGGATTTTAAACCACATTGAACTTCTCCATGTCGAGTATTTCAAAGTAATGACAGAGCTCTAATTTTCAGGATCCTCACACGTTATCAGAGCAGTTATTCGATGGCTAATGTAAATACCACTAAAAAAGGTATTTCTGCTACAAACAGGGGGAAGAATCCATGTGAAAAGAAAGGTTCAGAGTGGCCTCTAGAAGTTGCAGCCCATAAAACCTCCTCCGCTCCCACCCTGTGCCTCCTTTCTGCTCCCAACCATGTAGCCAGCTGCATCTCGGGCTGCAGCCACACCACTGTAGCAACCAAACCGCAAACCTGCAGCAGCTCCTGGGGAAGAGCTCCAGCACTGGATGGAAGTGAACTCCACAGCTGACACAAAGGTCAAGTCCAGGTGCTGGAGCTCTGCACACAGATGAGGACCACAGAGTGCCCTGGAGGAACCCGCTCTCTCCATCACATTCCAGGGGACCCAGTGAGAGATTTCTCGTGGCTCCATGCCCTTCGTTCCTTATGGGTTTAATCAATTTTAGAATTTTCTGCACTTTGCAGTTTATCAGTAAGAATTCTGAATTTTATCTGGAAAATGTTTCTATTTGCTCTTTGAATCATAGTTACTCTGGAAATAAAATTCTAGATTTCTAGACTGACTGCTATTTTCTCTGCTGTCAGTCTAATCATTTTCCTTTACTGGTCATCCGTCTCTTCTCTCTGGTTTAAGATTTTTCTCTCTGTCTTTAATATTACCCTATAATTTTCCTTTGATTCACCTCATGTGAGTTAATTTTTAATACAGGCTGATCTGGATCCATAATTCAATTTCTTAATCTTTTTTATGGAAGCTTAATGTACATATAACGAAATGCACAGATCTCAGGAAGTTTGCTGAGAACTGGCAGGAGGAAATCCACACTCTAATCATGATAGAGCAAAATAATTCTATCACCACAGAAAGTTCCTCTGTGCTGCCATTAAGTCAAATGGTACCTGTAGAGTCAGCCACCATTATGATGTCCATCACCACAAATGAAAAAATGAGTGCTGTCTGTCCTATAATTTCTTACAAATGGAATCATATAGTCTGTACACTTTTGTGACTGGCTTCCATTTGGTCAAAATAATGGTTTGGAGATTGATCCATGTTCTATGTTTATCAGTAGTTCATTGCTTTTTATTGCTAAGCACACATCCATAATATAAATATGCCGTAATTACTTTATATGTTGATGGACATTTGACATTTCACATTTTGGCTATTATAAACACAGAGGCTGTGGACATTCTGATTCAATTCTTTTTGTAGACGTATGTTTTAATTTTCTTGTGTAAATACCTAGGAGTGGAATTGCTGGGCTGTAGGGGAAAGTTTAATTTTACAAGAAACTGTCAAACAGTATTCTACAAAAAGTTGTATCATTGTACATTGCACATTGTCACCTGCGGAAAATGAAGAGTCATGGTTGTTTCACATTCTTGCTGACATCTGGTCTTGTCAGCCTTTATTAAGCCATTTTTGGTCAGAATATAAAGATATCTTTTGGTTTAAATTTGCATTTCAGTGATGATTAATGATGCTGAGGACCTTTTTATGTATTTATTGGTCATTTGTATAATATTCCTTTGTAAACTTTCAAGTTTTTTTGTAATTTTTAATTGGGTTTCTATTCTTTATCTTTAGAGGTTCTTTGTACATTTTTGATGCAATTACTTGGTCAGATATATACACTGCAAATACTTCCTCCTAGCCTGTAATTTGTATATCCATTTTCTTAATCATATTTTTTTAATGAACAGAAATGTTCAATTTCGATAAAATCCAATTTACAAATTTTTTTCTTTTATGGTTCTTTTTTTGGACATCCCAAAGACATAAATGTGTTATGTTTATATCTGAAGATGTGAGTTTCATATTTAGGTTTGAGTTTTACATTTAAAGTTTGGACTAAAATCAATCTCAAATAATTTTAGTGTACGGTGCAGAAGACCATTTTTTTCCATACAATTTTCTAGTTGTTTCAGCACTCTTTATTGAAAATAATTCTTATCTCCATTGAATGTCTTTGGTGACTTTGCAAAAATTAATTGATCATGTTAGTAGGAGGCTAATATTGGTCTCTGTTCTGTTCCATTGACCTATTCATCTGTCCTTACACTGATATCACATAGCCTGACTTGCAGTTTTATATTGTCATGAAATTAGGTATGGTAATTCTTCCAATTTTCTACTTTATCAAGATGATTTTATTTCTTCTAGCCCTTTTGACCTTCCATATACATTTTAGAATCCATTTATCAATTTCTGACCCCAAAACAAAAGCTTGCTGTGTTACATTGTATCTATAGACTAATTTAGAGAGAACTTACACCCTAGCAATATATTAAGGATTTTGACCCATGAACATGTTCTCTCTCTATTTTCTAAGATTTTATTTACTTTTTCCCTGCAGTATATGCTTTTTATTGCCAAGGTCATGCACATATTTTACTATATATATTCTTGAGTATATTTTGATTTTTTATTCTAATGTAAGTAGTCTTTTTAAATTTTATTTCTTTCTTTATATACAGAAACAAATTCATTTTGTATACTGAGCTTCAATTCTGAACCTTGCTAAATTCACTTGTTAGCTCTAGTAAGAATTTTTTTTTTTATTTCTTTGGATTTTTTTATGGACATAATCATGTCATCTGCAAATAAAAATATTTTATTTCTTCCTTTCTGATCTTAATGCCTTTTCTTTCTTAATTTCACTGGCTAGGATCTCTAGTACAAGTAAGCATCCGTGCCTTGTACCCAGTCTTAGTTGCAAGTGATCAGTATTTCGACATTAATTATGATGTTAGCTATTGTTTTGTATAGCTTCCCTTTATCCAACTGAAGAAATTCCCTTCTAACCCCACTTCGCTGATTGTTGGTTTTTTTTTTTTTTTTTTGGCGGTACGCGGGCCTCTCACCGCAGTGGCCTCTCCCGTTGCGGAGCACAGGCTCCGGACGCGCAGGCCCAGTGGCCATGGCTCATGGGCCCAGCCGCTCCGCGGCATGCGGGATCTTCCTGGACCGGGGCACGAACCCACGTCCCCTGCATCGGCAGGTGGACTCCCAACCACTGCGCCACCAGGGAAGCCCTCGCTGATTGTTTTTTTCATGAAGAAGTGTTAGATTTTGTCAAATACCTTTTATGAATTTATTGAAACGTCAGATTGTTCTCCTCTATCCTGTTAATGAGGTGTAAACTGTTGCTCATCTCTAACAGGCTCTCCTGAAATCTGGGAGATTTACTGATTTTATTGATTTCGGGAGATTTACTGGGTTTTGCTTTTTGCATGGCTATTTATCTTTTGAATCAGTTATGTATCTATTACCTGATATTTATATGCTGTGCAGTAGGGATACCTTGTGTACCATTTTAGTCCTTTGTGCTACAGAAGTTTGATTTGTCTTTAGAAGTTTACCTTCCTGGATGCAAATATTTCCTGGGAACAATAAACCTTTTTGTGAATTGTTTTAATTGTTTTAACCAGGTTCTGCAATACTAAGGCATGTCTATGAAAAGATGATTCCACTTGTGCCCCATTATAGCTCAGGAGCTCAGGAAGCAGTGAAATTTTCTACTGTCTTATCAGGTCTATAAATGGCTATAGCTATGTTGAGATTAGAATAGTCAAAAAGACAAACAACCTCTAATTTGTCCTTTCTCCAGAGGTCAAAACCATTTAGAAGTCACATTCTACTAATATGGAGGGTCTTTTTCCATTTTCCATTAATTACATTTCATTAATTAGGAGTCAGTCAAACAGTAACATTTACTGAGCACTAAGTAAGACCAAAGGAAACCTGAGGCCCTCAAGGCTGTAACTCACATCCTTCCGGACCTTCCATTTTATATAGCAAGACAGGGGTGACACATACAAAACACAAATGCACAAACTGGCACAAAAGGTATGTTGTAAATTTGATTTGAAATAATGAGGGACTAAGAAGTTTCTCTCAGAGCAGAGGAAATAATACTGGAAAATGTGTACTGTTTTAACTTTTTAAATAAGTTAATAGGTAGTTAGAATAAACACTAAGGTGACTTCTAGTTCTAATAGTTTGTGATTCTGAAAGACTGTCTAAAACAAATTCAAAATTAAATATTTGGAAAGAGGGAAAAAAAAGGAAAATGAGGAGAGGACATCTGTAGCCATGAGGTCTGGTCTCCTCAACTAGCTTTACAAGGGAGATTTGAGAAAAATGTTAGGAGTCTCTATAATTGATTTTCTGTGGATTCACTGCATAGTGTATTGAAACAAAAGGCTGTTACAATATGAGAATTCTTTAAAAAGTAAATTTAATATCTCTCAGATTGGGCTGTATTTTCCATAGCACTGCTTGGTTACTAGCTAGTCACATATTCTTTTATTCCTAGCAGTCAGTGTGGAAAAACAGCAAAGGTAAAAAGCAACTTAAAGGCTCCTAAGTTCTCAGTCCACTTAGCATTCTGTCCCCCCAGACCCAGAGTAGAGCTATTTTAGATGCACAGTTGGAGACAAAAGCCAGTAACTAAAATCTATATTTCAGTCACTTGATGGGAAGAATTATATATATTAACATTTTCTATTCAGGTAGGAAGAATCTCATGACCTATTGCTCAAGAAAAATAAAGTTAAAACGCTTAACTTCTTTCTACCAGATCGTACCTTATTTTTGCTCAAAATATCAAGGGTATTTTTTGCAGAAATAGGAAAATCCATTCTAAAATTCATATGGAATCTCAAGGGAGCCTTAACAGCCAAAACAATCTTGAGGAAGAAGAGCAAGCCTGGCAGTCTCATACTTCCTGACTTAAAAACTTTCAAATCTCCAGCAATCAATACAGTGTGGTATTGGCATAATAACAGACCTATAGAACAATGGAATAGAACATAAACCTCAGAAAGAAACTCACATATAAGGGCAAATGATTTTAGTCAAGCATGCCAAGATCATTTAACGAGGAGAGGACAGTCTTTTCAACAAATGGTGCTGGGAAAACTGAATATCCATATGGAAAATAATGAAGTCGGACTCTTACAAAAGACCACATACAAAAATTAACTCAAAATGGATCAAAGGCCTAAGGATAAAGGCTAAAAAACTATTAAGGTCTTAGAAAAAATATCATAGGGGAAATGCTCCATGACCTAAGCTTTGGCAATGACATCTTGGATGTGACACTAAAATCAGAGACAACAAAAGAAAAATAGATAAATTAGATTTCACCATAATTAAAAACTTTAGTACATCAAAGAATACTATTAAAAAAGTGAAAAGATAACCCAAGGAATAGGAGAAAATATGTGCAAATCATGTATCCGATAATTAATATCCAGAATTTAGAGAGAATGCTTATAACTCAAAACAAAAAGCAAACAACCTGATTAAAAGGGGGCAAAGTATTGGAACAGACATTTCTCCAACGAAGACATACAAGTGGCCAATAAGCACATGAAAAGATGCTCACATCATTAATCATAAGAGAAAAGCAAATCAAGACCACAAGGAGATACCACCTCACACCTGTTAGGATGCTATTAAATACATACATACATACATACATACATAAATGTTGGTGATGATGTGGAAAAATTGGAACTATGCGTATTGCTGGTGGGAATGTAAAATGGTACAGCCTCTGTGGAAAACTGTATGGAAATGCCTCAAAAAATTAAACATAAAATTCCCATATGATCCACCAATTTCACTATGGCTATATATTTAAAAGGACTGAAAGCAGGGATTCAAACAGGTATTTACACACCCATGTTCGTAGAAGCATTGTTAATAAGAGCCAAATGGTGGAAGCAACTCCAGGGTCCATTGACAATTGAATGGACAAACAAAATGTGGTTTATACATAAAATGAAATGTTATTCAGCCTCAAAAAGAAGAAAATTCTGACACATGCTACAACATGGATAAATCATGAAGACATTATGCTAAGTGAAGTCGGTCACAAAAGGAAAACACTATGATTCCTCTTACATGAGGTTATGTAAAGTAGTCAAATTCATACAAATTTCATACAAATTCAGACAGAAGGTAGAATGGTGGTTACTAGGGGTTGAAGAGGGTGGAGAATAGGGAATACGTGTTTAATGAATACGAGAGTTTCAGTTTGCTAAGATAAAAATGTTCTGGAGACGGATACAGTTGAGGGTTGCATGACAATGTAAATATACTTAATATAATTGAACTGTGCACTTAAAATTGTTAAAATGGTAAATTTTATGTTATATACATATTAACACAATAAAACAAATAAATGTTTAAATATAAAAGGTTTTTACTGGGATATACTAACTTGAAGGCCTTAGTTAAAAATGTTAAGATTTGAGAGGAATGTGAAATGTGGGTATTCAGTCAGTTACCATCATTTGAGATATATAACCTAAGTTTCATAGAAGAGTTACCTGCAAGTGCAAAGTGACTCTTAATATTTGTATTTTCAAGTTCATCATTAAAGTATTTTATTGAAGAGGGAACTTATCTCTAAATTTCATTTCATTAATTTTGTCCTCTATATATTTGCCCATTATATTTCAGATAAAAAACTGTACAAATAAAATGGCAAATACATTTTTGAGAAATTATAACTAATTATGTTACTCTGTCTCCTATGTCACCACAGTTACTGTATTATTGTGAATATCCTTATATAAACACATATTTTCAAAAAGGGCTCTGACAGCTACCTGTCACTTTTCCAGTGTGCCTACATGCAAGACAGAATTTAGCCTATTTCAGCCAAAAACACTTTCTAAGCAGAAGATATGATGATACTCTGTGACAAAAGAACTGGGAGCATGAAAAACTTACGACATTTTTCACAATTGTAGGATCCTCTGCTGCAGGTGTTTTCTCAAAATGTCAGTAATAATTGTCCTTTTCAAAGGACAATGCGTACTTACAAAATCTCAAAACTTCTTTTAAATTACCATTTCTGAAAAATCTTGAAATTCCAATTTTATGCCCATACCTTTGAAACTAACATACCTAAATTCTCTTTGCCACATTGTTGACAGCTTCACTGGATGGATATTAAAACTTTATTAATAGTTCAGAGAATGATGTCAGCATCATGCTGGCATAACGTCCCTTGTTTTTGCCTTCCCCCAACAACAAAAATTTGGCCTCCATCCACAGACTAAAATACCTTTGAGGGATCTGTGAGGTCCAGAGGAATTACAAGGGACCTGGGACGAGTTACAACAGGTAACAAGCATACAGACCTCCGTCCCGGCTAGGGACCCTGCAGTGGCCCATATCCGGGCTCCAGCCCCTCTCAGCCATGGTCCAGGAGTCCCTGGAGCACAGTGACCTAGAATCACCTATGAAAGAGAGTCTTTCTGGAGGGCCAGGTTTCCAGAGAAGCTCCAGCACACTGCTGGAGCAAACAAGTTGATTTGGATGTACTGGAGTGTGTAAGAGGTTTGACTTTTTCCACATCACCCCTCCCCAAAGGTGGCACAGTTTAGGGATAAAAGAGATCTTCCTCTGACCATGATTTCTCCTACAGGAAAAAGGGTGAGTGTAGGAGGGAGCTTTCCCAGATATATGGGATGCTGCCAAAGGGCTCATTTCTTTCCTGCCCCGTCCAGAGAACTGAATCATGAGCTCCCGGATGAGACCAGAAGAGGTGGGAAGAGGGCAGATAGGACTCTCAGGAAACATTAATGGGATACAGGTTTTACTATCTGCATTGCAGAGTCAATCAAGGAGCCTCACCCACAGATCCACTATGCCCTGTGGCCAGCTCTCTGTGCACGCTCCTGGTGGTGGCAGCAAGAATGGGCTTTGGCAGGTGGCCAGTGAGCACACAGATAAAATCATCTGAATCTTCAGGCCAGGGAGAGACTACAAACTTGAGCTTTAGCACCTCCTTTAGGAAAACGAAGAGAGGCTGTCAGCACTCAGGCTGGTGTGTTGCAAGATCCAAAGAAGGCACACAAGCTTAAAAATTCTGCCACAAAGGGAGCAAGAAGACGGAGCAGGTGTACCCACAGAAGGTCTGAGGTAGCCACAGATTCTCTAGCAGGGTTAACAGAAGTTATCTTTCTCCCAAAGGCAGTCAGTAAAGGCTTGAAAAGGTGACTGCTACTTCAAATGCAAAGACAGCAATGCAAAACATCACAGAATATTTAAAAAATCAAGGTAACATGAAACTACAAAAAGACCACAATAACCTTCTGGGAACTGAAGACAAAAACATGGAGATCTGTGATTTACCCAATTAAAAATTCAGGATAGCTGTTTGAAGGAAACTCAATGAGCTACAAAAACAAACAAACAAAACAGAACACAAAAAGGCAATTCAATGAAGTCAGGAAAACAATACATGAATAAAACAAGAAGCTTAACAAAGATACAGAAATCACACCAAAAAATTCTGGAACTAATGAATACAGTGAATGCAATGAAAATGCAATAGAGAGAGCACCAACAGCAGACTTGGTGGAGCAGAAGAAAGACTCTGTGAGACTGAAGACAGGAAATTTGAAATTATCCAGTCAGAGGGGGACAAAGAAAAATGAATGAAAGAGTGAAGAAATCCTATGTGATCTATGGGACACCAGCAAAAGAAAAAAAAAAAGAAAGAAAAAAATGTATGCAAATCATTGGAGTTCCAGAAAGAGAAGAGAGAGAGAGAAGGGGGCAGAAAGCTACTTAAAGAAATAATGGCTGAGAACTTCCCAAATCTGGAGAGAGATTTGGACATCCAAGTTCATGACGCTCACAGGTCACCCAACAAAATCAACTTAAAGAGATTCTCTCCAAGGTACATTGTAATAAAACTGTCAAAAATCAGAGACGAGAAAAATCTTAAAAGCAGCATGAGAAAGAAAGCTTGTAACTTACAAGGGAACCCCATAATTTTATCTGCAGATTTTTCAGCAGAAACCTCACAAGCCAGGAGATCATGGGATGATACACTCAAAGCGCTGAAAGAAAAACACTGCCAGTGAAGAGCACTTCACCCAGCAAAGCTGTCCTTCAGAAATGAAGGAGGAATGAAGACCTTCCCAGACTAACAAAAGCTCAGAGAATTCATCACCACTAGGCTTGCCTTTCAAGAAATGCTGAATGGTGTTCTTCAAGCTGAAAATGAAAGGTGCTAATTAGTAACATAAAAACATGTGAAAAAAAAAATACAACACACTGGTAAAGGTAAGTATTATATAGAGCAGATTCAGAATACTCTAATACTGTAATATGGTGCAGTATTAAACACTTAACTCTAGTTAACCTTTTATAAAGGTTAAAGGACAAAAATACTGAAAATGTACAGCTACAATAATCTGTTCATCAACACAATATAAAAAGAGCTGAATTGTGACATCAAAAACATAAAAGTGGGGGGGAGTCAAAGGATGGAGTTTTTGCACGCAACTGAGGTAAAGCTGTTAGCATAAAATAGATGGTCATATCTAAGATATTTTATGGAAGCCTCATGGTAACCACAAAGCAAAAATCTACAGTAGATTCAAAAAAGATAAAGAGAAGGGAATCAAAGAAAACAATTACAGCAAATCACCAATTCACAAAGTAAGGAGCAAAAAGAGAGGAAGAAAGGAACAAGGGAACAACAAAACAGCAAGAAAACAATAAGATGCATTAGTGAGTCCTTACCTATCAATAATTACTTTAAATGTAAATGGATTGAATTTTCCAATCAAAAGACATAGAGCAGCTAGTTTAATTTAAAAAACAAGACCCAACTATAGGCTTCAAGGGCACGCATAGACTCAAAGTGAAGGGACGAATAAAGTTATTCCATGCAAGTAAAAGCTGAAAGAAAGCAGGGATAGCTATTCTTATATCATACGAAATAGACTTGAAGCCAAAAATGGTAAGAAGAGACAAAGAACGTCGTAAGAGAATGATAAAGGGGTCAATTCATCAAGAAGATACAGCAGTTTAAGTGTATCTGCACTCCACATTGGAGCACCTGAATATATTAAGCAAAGAGTAACAAATCTGAAGAGAGAGACAATACTATAATAGTAGGTAACTTCAAAATACTATAATAGTGGGTAACTTCAAAACCCTCCTTTCAGCCATTGATAGATCATCTGGATAAAAAATCAATAAGGACATATTGAACCCTTTTGCACTGTTAGTAGGAATGTAAATTGGTGCAGCCACTATGGAAAACAGTATGGAGGTTCCTCAAAAAATTAAAAAGACAAATATCATATGATCCAGATCCCACTTCTAGCTATGTATCAAAGGAAATGAAATCAGGATCTCAAAGAGATAGCTGCACTCCCATGTTCACTTCGGCATTACTCACAATAGCTGAGAGTTGGAAACAACCTAGGTGTCCATCAACAGATGAATGGATAAAGAAGATGTGGTATATACATACAATGGAATGTTATTCAGCTATAAGAAAAAGGGAAATTCTGCCAACTGTGGCAATATTGGATGGACCTTGAGGGCATTATGTTAAGTGAAAAAGTCAGACAGAGAAAGACAAATACTATACGATATGTGGACTCTAAGAAAGCCAAACTCATAGAAACAGAAGAGAATTATGGTCACCAGGGGCTGGGGGGTGAGGAAAATGGGGAGATGTTGGTCAAAGTATACAAACTTCCATTTTTAAGAAAAATAAGTTCAGGTGATCTAAGGTACAGCATGGTGACTATAGTTAATAATATTGTATTATACACTTGAAAGTTGCTGAGAGTAAATCTCAAATGTTTTCACCACAAAAAATAAACGGTAACAATGTGATGTGATTGGAGGTATTAGCTAACACTTTGGTGGTAATCATTTTGCAATATACAAGTGTATCAAACCAACACCTTAAACATACACAATGCTATATGTCAAGTGTATCTCAAAAAGTCGGAACATTTTTTTCATATATTGCCTCTCCTTTAGTGACTCTAAAACATTTTAACAAAAATGGGTGATTTTAATAATTTTATTTAGCAAATATAATTAAGTATCCACTGTGATTCAGATACTATGTTAAATGCAAATTATACAAAGAAGAATGAATAATCTATTACGTATTGATTTTTTTTTTTACAAATCCATGAAATTAAAGGGAAATTAATACAGTTGACCGTTGGCTATATGGGTAAGTAAAATGTGAATGTAATTAAGAGCCCTTATTGTTGTTGATTTCAGTATTATACTGCATTAAAACTGTCTTAGCAGAGACGTTAAATTAATCGCTTTGTGTTTTGCCCTCTCCTATTCTCACTGACCACCCTCTGGTAAAGTATGCTGAAGGACTGAAAAGTAGTCAAAAGATTAGCAGCCAAGAGCATAAAAAGGAAAACAAAACCAAATAAGGAATCTCTGCAAGGAATTTTAAGTCAGAATGAAGAACATCTCTAAACGTGTACATGGAGACACTCTTATAAGCATTGAGTCACACTGCAACACATTTTTGTTAATAATGTAGAAGGTTTAGCAGAGCAAGTGCTCTAACAGAGCAATACTTTTAACTTGAAAGCACAAGCTCTCTTCTATAAACAAAAATATTTCTTTCATGCTGCTCTGGAGTCACAAAATTTGGTTAGCAATTTTTGAAAGACATCATTAGGTCTTCAACACACCATTCCTTTCTTGCAGGTCCAACTCCTCCCACAAAGGTTCTAAATGACATGCTCATCTTTGAAGCGCACAGTTTCCATTGACATCAAAGGCCATGTGAGGCAACCAGGCTGCTATAGCATTCTTGTCAAACGTGTTGGAATATGAGCCTTGAGAAGAAAGTACAAATTCTAGCTCTGAAGCTCAACTTTTTCCTCATCTTAAAATGAAGCATCCTATATGTTTACAAATCTGATGGAGCCCAAATCAATTAACTTTTTCTTTGTTTATAAATACTATACTTTACTCATAAATGGGTTTACTGCATGCTGATCTGTAATAGCCCCTTTGTCTCCACAGCAAAATGGTCTACCTTGTATTTGAATCAGCTACTACATGATAAATTCCTGTATAATAGGTAAAAACTAAGTAATTATTTTTAACAATGGTAATCAGAATTTACATATATTTTTTGGCATGGAGCTATAAATGTATGTCAGAAGAAAATGAGTAAATGCTCTTTTCTTTCAAATATTAGCTCTTTGACCTAATGATCAGACTCAGTAATATTAAGGAGGATGATCTAATAGGGAGAGTAGTAGGATGATTATCTTTGCAGGTATTTTTACCATCATTTTCTGCTTTTTTGACTTCTTGGTTCTTCATATTAAGTTATTTTGGGGGGAACCAATCTTGCCTATTGCTACCTAACAAATTACCCCTGTAAGTTATTAGCTTAAACCCACCCATTCATTCTATTACATCTCACTTGGTCAGTGAGGAACCAGGGCAGGGCTCAGCTGGATAATTCATAGGCTCCGTATGGCACTGATGAATGAGGGCACTTGGTGGTATGTAGCTGGCAGAGAGCTGGTCCCAAGGATGCAAGACACCTTCACTCACACGTATGCCCCTTGGTGAGGACTGTTACAAGTCTAGACTCAGTTCGGAGTGTCAACTGAAGGACCTACAGGTGGTTTCACCCTCACGGCTGTGTCGGAATATTCCTACTTTTTACACGGCAGCTCAGGGCTCCCAGAAAGTCTATTCCAAGCTGACATCGTCTTAAGAACTTGGACCTCATATATAACACAGCATCACTTCCACTACATCACATTGGTCAAAGCAATGAGGACCTAGCTAGGTTCAAGGGGAGGAGACATGGATCTGACCTCCCCTGAGGAGCATCAAAGAAACTGCAGCCACCTTGAATCTGTCCCATCAACAAACTCTCCTGAATGCTTGCTCCACGTCCTGGAGATACAACTTACAGTGCTTTAGCTTCAGACTTCCTACATTCTGACCTATCTAACCCTTACTAAATCATCTGGCTACTGCTTTTAGTTAAAGAATTACCTTGGGCTTCCATGAGTTTCTTCTAATCACGGAAGAAACAGAATACAAAAAATAGAATTTTAGTATGCATTAATTTACCAAATATCTATTTTTAATAATAAAACAGGCGTATATTTGTTACCATACCTTGCTATTATCAAGATTAATGTATTAACAATATTAAATGTAAAAATCATTTTACTGATAAAGAAATAAAAATATATGTCAAATTCAATCAATAAGCATTAGTCTATGAGTTAGCAACCCTATCTCCCCACCCCCACCCCATTTCAGGGATTGTGATCTGAGGCATTTAAAAATTAAGCAACTTTCTTAGGGTCCCCCAGCTGGTAGATATCAGAGCTGGGACAAGCTGCCTCCCTGTGATTGAGTACATACATCACATCAGTGCAATCGAATTACATCACTAGTTTAACGCAAAATTCTACACTCATGTTTAATGTCATTTATCCTCATTCTCTGTGAAACCTCGAAGCTCAAAATTCAGACGTTCTTATGATGATGTATGTACCATATCTCTTAAAAATCTCAAGGCATTTATATTCAAAACCTCCCCTCTGAGCTCTAAGGACATAATAATTTATATTTATGCCCTATATGACTTGGAGATAATTCCATAGCAGTTGGGCTACTTTTCCCCATCCACCATACTAATGTTCAGTCACTGCACTTTTGACAATCCACTGACATCCAATTAGCAGAAAACATCTTGGTAAATGCAAGCATCATGCCCATTTTGACAGACCTGAGGTAGGCTAATAAAGAAGAGGGAAGAACTAATTGACACGCAGGTAACTGCATTGGTGTTGGCCTTAGTATGCCAATTAAGCACAATGATCTCACATTTTAAAGTCTACAAAACGATTTTTATCATTTAATGAGAACGCATTATTATTAAATATTTAAATAATAGCCCTTACAAAGCGTATTTTCAGCATCTCCAGTGTGCACAATTTTTAACACTGTTGGCACGTGAGATTACTTAGCCTCAGTAAATTTAGAGTGTAAATGACATGTACCTCTGGCCTATGTCTAATAAAGAAAATTAGAGAGAAATATGAAATCTATAAGTTGTACGAAATATGCATTTATATATAAATAAAATCTGTGGAAATAAAATTATAATTGGCATGAATCAAAAAATTTCTGAAGTTGGTTCTTGAACTGACCAATAATATACAGTAAATTTGCTTGCTACATCTTCACATAATGAATAAAACCTCTCAAAAATCATACACGCTTTTTAAAAAAATGTTTCAAATTAACATGATTGCATCTCTCTCTTAAGCAGTTTTTTGGTGATAAAATTCAAGTAAACAATTTTTGTTTTTAAAGTATTTACTATACAAAATGTAAAACAAATACAAATACAAAAGAATAGTATAGTAAAGCCCTTTTTACTCATCACCCAGCTTCAACGTTTTTCAAATCATGGCCATTATTAGCCTATCCGTACTCTCATCAACACCCCAACTTCCTGCTTTGATGCAAATCTCAAGTATGATATTATTTCATCTGTAAACAAGTGTTTAAAATTTTAAATTGTGCTAAGTTAGGATATTTTACAAAATCAATGAGTTTCAATTTTAATAATTTTTTAAGAACTGAATAAGAAATTAGTGTTTGAAGTAGACTTGAATTGTCAGTATTTATTCTACAGGAGAAATAACTATTTTTCAAGAAGTTAGGGAGTTACCATTTGGCAGTCAATACTGCTTACGGCAAAATCATTGTTATTAATTTCATTAGTGACTCGATATTAACCTGGCTTAAGCCACCGAGTATTATTTTTTATTGTTTGGACCACATCTAATTTCAAAACACTGAAATGGTCTTTCATCGTTTAAAATAACACTGAAAATAAAAAATACATATTAAAAATAACATGTGATTTAATTTTTAAAATTTATTTACTAATTCAAACTGGTCCCTATCCACTAGTGAAAACCAGCAATGTTTTATAGTAATTACAAGCTAAATCTTTAACTGACAAAATATGAAAATGTATGATAAGTCATATTCCCCTTCATTCCACAACCATTTACCAGTCACTTATTGTATGTACATGGCTGCTCCATGTATTAGAGATAAAATAGCAAACAAGACAGACAAAGCTCCCATCCTCGTAGAGCTTATAGGAAAACAGACAGCTAAGAAACAGAATTATAAATGTATCATATAATACTACCCACCAGTAAGTCCCCTGTAGAAAGATAAAGCCAAGTGAGGTGACAGTCGGTGGCTTGGGGGAGGTGCAGTTTGATTGATGGATTCCTGAGAAGGCAACCTGTGTGCAGTAACTTGAATGAAGTAAGGGAATGAGCCCTGCAAGGATTTAGAAGAATACAACAAGAGCAAAAGCTTTGAAAAGGGAATAAAACTAATGTCTTAAAGGCACTGCAGGAAGACCACTGAGCTCACACAGAGGGGGAGGGTGTAAAGCTGGGGGAGATGTGATCTGCCACGCTGTCAGAATCCACATCATATAAGAACTTATAGGCTGAAGTAAGGACCATGGGTTTTATTCTGAGTGTGTGTGTGTGTGATGATAACCTATTAAAGGATGACAAGCAGGGAAGGAAAGTGATCTAATTTTGAGGTTCAAAAGAGCACTCTGGCTTTTATATGAAGAATTAACCACAGAGCAACCACTGTGGAAGAAAGAAGGTAAGTGGAAATGCAACTGAATGTCCAGAGAAGAAACAGCGATGGCCCAGCAAGGGTGGTGGATGTAACGATAGTTGTCAGACTTAGAATATATTTTTCAAGTAGAGCTATAGAGCTTGGTGATGGATTGAATGTGGAATTGGGTGGGCACAATAATAGTCAAGGTAGACTTTTAGGATTTTCACCTGATAACTAAGTAGATAGTGATGCCATTTAAGCAGTAAGAAGAACTAGGGGAAAGCAGGTTTGCAGGGAGTAAATCAGGAGTTCTATTTTGGTCGTGTTAATTTTGCGACGCCTATGAGGCTAGACTAGATTTAGGTAAACGTCGAGTGCACGAGTCTGATGCTTGGGAGGGAGGTTGTGGCTGGAGATATACGTTTGGAATCCATGAGTGTGTGAACCAGACTTAAAAGCATGAAGATGAACAGGTTATCTAGGGAGAGAGTGTCAGTGGAGAAGAAAATCAGGCTGAGGACTGATCCCTGCAAAGATGGGGAGTTCCACTAACACAACAGTGTAAATCAACGACACTCCAATAAAAATTTTAAAAAAGCAAAAACAGGCAGTCTGTTTAGCTAGAAATCCCAGCCCAGGTTAGCCTGTAGACAGATGCTCTATGGCTCCGTAGAGTGACGGACTGGTACCACACTTTGTTCAATGAAAGAATTCAGGGAGTTCTAATATTATGTTTTTGATGCTTATTTGTAATGAAACCTGAGTCAGGGGTAGCATACTCATAGATGGTTGAATTTTAAAGCTACCAGGAACAACTTGCACATTCATTTTTCTTAAGGAAATATACCCCTTGATATCCACTGTTAAAAAAAAAAAAAACCCTTTTTGTAGCACAGGTTAATTATGTACTGGGCCAGATTTGGCGTTCTTCACGTGAAAAGTTGTGACTGGGTGCATTTCACTGTATGGTTAAAATGATGAGAGAATATTTTAATTTGTGCTAAATAAAACACGAGAACAGAAAGAACAATATTTTTCCTACCAAGACAAAAGATAAGGAGCAACCAGAGGGAGAGGAGGAAAGGCAGAAGAGCGAGGTGTTTAGAAGCCAAGTGCTGTGGACCCTTCCAGAAGGATGGCATGACCAGCTGCACCCGATGCTTCTGCAAGGGCAGGAGGAGAACCAAATGCTGATCACATATTAGTCCTAAGAGGAAGGTCACTGGTAAATGGTCAATGGTCCTTTGAGTGGAGTGGCAGAAATGAAAAATTTATTGAAGAAAATAAGTCAGAAAAATAGGATAACAAGAGTAGAGAAAGTTAACATAAAACTTCCAAATACTTGGTATAAATGGTACCAAAGAGATAAATTATTATTTGAAGAGTTGGTGGGTTTATGGAGGATTTTTCCTTTTTCTTAAGATGAGAGAAAATAGAGCATGTATGAATGGTAAATAGAATGATGACGTAGAGAGGAAGAAAGTGGTGATGCAGAAAAGAATAAATATAATTTCAGAGAAAAGTCCGTAAGTAAGCCAAAAGATATGGGCTCCAGTACCCTAAGATGGGCACTGCGACAGTCCATCCAGAGATGCAGTTAGACTGTAGATAAGAAAATAGACAGCATGCTCATTTGGGTGGTCTGTCTACTGCCATGATTCTTGACCAACAGATCATGCGCATCAAAAGCAGTTCTGCTTTGTAGAGCTGCCCGTTCTCTTCCTGCACCTAGCACCACGCTGGAGGTTCCAGGCATGTTAGCTACAGAGTAGGGTCCCCAGAGCAGAGGCAGCAGCATCACATGGGTCCTTCTCGGAAAAGCAATTTCTCAGACCCTATCCCAGACTAACTGAATCGGAAACTCTGGGGATGGGGCCCAGTAATCCGTGTATTAACGAGCCTTCCAGGTATTCTGATGTGTGTTGAAGTTTGAAAGTTGCTGTGCTAGAGTATGAGGGAAAAGTCGCACAGGCAGCTACTAAAACTACGCTCAGCCCCATGGTTTCCAAGCAACCACTCTCCCCAGACTCACAGGCTTGCTATCAGCAGAATTCCCTGTGTGAGTGAGTTCTCATCAGCACCCAACCCACCTCCCCTTCAACAGTCTTCAAGAGCAATCTCGAAGCCTCGATAAAATAAAAAATTATCCTTCTTAGACTATATTCTTTCAGTGACCATATTCATGCCTGTAAACACCGTTCCTATACTAAAAAGCACAGTTTTTCATTTTTATGAAAACCCAATTCAACTTAAGCAAAGAGCTGTTTGCAAATGGTTTATTTTTCTGTTAGCAAGTCAACTGCAGTCATTAGTAGCCTTCATATGTCTGGAAAATAAAATACATGTATGTTGCTGGATATTAAGTGCTTTGAATATAATGATTATCTATGTCTAAAATATCACTACAAGACCAAGGGAATTTTCTTTTCCTGCCACTATTATTAGAGGAGGAAACATGGATATCGGTTATTTTGCTAAGTCATGGAAAACTAATGAATCTCTCCCCTCATGACTTGGGGTAGGAAGTTTGCATCTTGTTTTCCTAGGACGTCAGCAATAAATTCTTCTGGATGCTACAAAATCTTTATAGACGGGTGAGTATAGTACGTATCTGGAATATGATAAGCTTATGCTATCAAGACAGTATTTAAATTTGATTCTGGTTTCCATCTGTATTGATCACATTTTTAATGTAAAGAATAACCTTTTTCGGGCTTCCCTGGTGGCGCAGTGGTTGAGAGTCCGCCTGCCGATGCAGGGCACACGGGTTCGTGCCCCGGTCCGGGAGGATCCCACATGCCGCGGAGCGGCTGGGCCCATGAGCCATGGCCGCTGAGCCTGCGCGTCCGGAGCCTGTGCTCCGCAACGGGAGAGGCCACAGCGGTGAGAGGCCCGCGTAAAAAAAGAAAAAAGAATAACCTTTTTCTCATTTTAAATGCTAAAGCTCATCTCAGTGGGATGTATTATAAACTCTGTTTCATGTGCTTCCTTTATAACATGAGCCTCACCTTTGTCATATGAAAATCCATGCCTTTTTAGATAGATAAAGTTAAAAAGAACTCCAGGCGAATATAATTAAAAACTTGGACTATATGTCTTCCGAAGAACCAAGTGATTTCTGCACTGTGGGGAGTCCTATATGCTTTCCCACTGTAGCTAAGTTCATAAGTGCAGCTGAAAGGATCCGAGCTGATTATAATTACATTTGAAATTAGCCAATATTAGCACTGGGCCAAATACTTCACATAGCATGGTTTCCATGTTAGACAATCAATTACAGTTCAGATGAATCCATGCAAAAAATCCATAATTTTTACTTAGGATCACAGTTTTTGTAATTTAACGTATTATTACTGCCAAGGCTTCAAAAGGTCAGGCAGAACAATGCAATTTCTAGTTCGTAAATGTTCCTTTATTGTCACAAGAGGGTGAGAAAGCTGATTGTATCCGCATGCTTGATAGGATCAGAATTTTAATTTATTTTGACATTCGCCTTCCAGAATGCTTTAAAACAGAGAACAATTCTACCTGAAAGCTGTTAAAAATTCACACAGGTGCACCACGATGCTGGTGTCTCCTGTTAGACCCTCCTGTGCTGACCGATCCACCAGGAGCTTGCAGAGGAAACACCACAGAACACCACACCAGGGAACCGAGTCCCTGCCTGGAGGCCCAGTGGACAAGTTTCATATGTTTTCCAAATGTGAGAATTTAGCAGCACCCTGCTGCCCCCAGGAGTTCTACCTATTGCAATGGCACAGGAATCCTTCCAGAAAATTCTGTGGTTTACTGTCTCCATGCCAGTGTATTAGACCTGAGAATAATTTTTCTTTCAATCTACAGAGTATATTTCCCAGCACCAAACTAACAGGTTAAATGTGCTCCCTCAGTTCCTCTATTACAGTGAAAAGAAAAGCAAACGAATATTTTTCAGACATAAAGATTGGAATCCTGTTTCTGATCAGGTAAAGTAAGATTGACAAGATTTCTCTAGGATTTTAAATGGACCATCATCAAAATCTCCATATTATGGAGTAAGCTGGAAACGGATGCCACCAAGAGCGTGTGCCTACAATAAAGAAGACGCAGGGCAGTAAGTTATGGATGATTGAGAGAATTAATTGGACTATGCAGCTGAGCCTGGATATTCAGAGCAGGGTGGGTCGAAATCAGCAAAGTCACATACACACAAGTGTCCCGCCCCCAGGCCTTGACTCCGAATGGTCAGAGCCTCTCCTTGGAACAAAGCGTTGTCTGGAAAGCACCTGTTGAAACAGCTACTCGTGTGGAGGAAAGAGAGTCAGTCATGAACATCTCCTGACACATTAGCTGCTCTCCTCCTTCTGTGAGGTCTGAGGACCAGATCCAGAAAGGAAAGGATAAATGTGAAGGCCTGGGGGAGGAGAAGATGAATCACTGAGACTATGAGACCCCATCTGAGGGAGACAACCTTGCAGAGACACTTCCTGGAAGGCGGGCACAGCGCAGAGGTGGTGAGCATGACCAGACGGGAGAGAGGAAGACTGTTTGCCTCAGGAGGCCGCATGCTATAGAGGGTTAGACCTGGATGCCGGGGCCAGGCTGCCTGAGTTCAAGTCCAACCTCAGCCTGCTTACTAGAAGCAGGAACAGAACAAATCTCTTAACCTCTCTGTGCCTCTGTTTTCCTCATCTGTAAAATGGGAATAACAACAGCACCCCCCCCCCCAGCCCCCGTGAGGACAAAACAGCTATTTGGAGTTGCTGCCCTGGCATTTCACAGCATGACAACCCTATCATGCCGGAGTCTGGACATTTAAAGAAGGACCTGAGCTTAGGATTCCTGCCCCAAGTTCCTGTTTTGCTCTTCCCAGGGCACCTTTTAAAATAACCCCTTAGAGTTGAACTTGTGAGAAGTTAGTGACCTCTGTCCCAACCCCTTAAGTAACAGGTGCTTGGTGCCCTATGCTCTCTCTCCTGCTCACTCTGACCCAGGACGGAACTGCCCTTCCCTGGATCCCTGCGTTTCCCACCCCCACCCTCCAGATTCTGGGATCTGTAAGTGATAAATCTTGTGACTGTACTTCCTTGTACAAATGTACTGAAACTGCCCCTTCAATCAAAACAAGCTGGGGTTTTCCCTTCCCCGAAGCAGGAGCCTGGACACTGAGGGAGCTACTGCCAACCCCCTGTGGGTGGCTTGTGCCTCACTCAGCAGGTCAGATTCTTAATTTAAAACACCAGCTACTAATTATTAGAAAACTGAAAATGAAAACTACAGTGAGGTACAACCTCACATCTGTCACAATGGCCATCATTAAAAAGTCTACAAATAACAAATGCTGGAGAGAGTGTGGAGAAAAGGGAAACCCTCCTACACTGTTGGTGGGAATGCAAGTTGGTGCAGCTACTATGGAGAACAGTATGGAGGTTCCTCAGAAAACTAAAAACAGAGTTACCATACGACTCAGCAAGCCCACTCCTGGGCACATATCCAGACAAAACTATAATTCAAAAAGATCCATGCACCTCTATGTTCACAGCAGCACTATTACAATAGCCAAGACATGGAAGCAACCTAAATGTCCATCAACAGATGAATGGATAAAGGAGATGTGGTACATATATACAATGGAATATTCCTCAGCCATAAAAAGGGTGAAATCATGCCATTTGCAGCAACCTGGATGCAGAGATTATCATACTAAGTGAGGGAAGTCATACAGACAAACAGATACCATATGGTATCACTTATATGTGGACTCTAAAATGTGACACAAAGGAACTTATCTACAAAACAGAAAGACTCACAGACATAGAGAACAGACTGTGGGAGGGATGGAGTGGGAATTTGGCATTAGCAGACGCCAACTATTAGATATAGGATGGATAAACAACAAGGTCCTCCAGTATAGCACAGGGAGCTGTATTCAATATCCTGTAATAAACCATAACACAAAAGAAAAGAATACCAGCTACTGGCCCCCAACCCACCCCCTGCAAATACACACTAGGTTGTCATGAGGATCTGAATTGCAAAGCCTTCGATCCAGACCTTGCCCGTGGTGATAACCACCGAAGTGATGCTCGTGTTCTCATTGTTATTACCTGAAGTTGTCCTGTCTTAAAATTAAAGACACAGGTCCTAGAGGAAAGTAAGGATGAACACGCTGCTCCACCACGTGTGCAAGGAAATTCGTCCAGTTTTCTTTGCTGTGTTGCACTTGCTCGTGCTGAGTTTTTTACGAGGAGCAATTTCCAATCCTCATATCGGTTTAAACAGTACAAGTAGTTTTCTTTTCTCCCTCCCTTATTTCCCTATTTCTTGGCAAATAAGGCAGTAAGGCAGAGAGTGATCTTTCATCCAAAGGCCCCCGTACATGCGTGAGTCATACGTATCTTTGGAGATCAACCCACAGGGCCATTTTCTTGTCAGCCTACCGTTAAGACTCACTAACCATCTTACAAATGTTCTCAGATGCTGCCTCCCTCGTGTCAGACTGTCAAATGGCTCGCGGAGCACTCTGCAGGAACTATACTAACAATTCCTGTTTTTAGCGTCTTTAAATAGAGCAGGTGCGTTTGCAAGTGTGACCCAGGGTCTGCAAATATAATTACTTGCCGTAATTGATACTGTGAGCTATAAAGATTTCACTGTAGGATCTAACACGATCCTCAAATGTTTGCCTCAAAGACCTATCAGGCCGTTGTAAGAAACAACATAGGAATAGCAATTAAGTCACTAATATCAGTCCTTCTAATCTACCTGCCACATACAGGTGATTTGTATTTACATGACAGAGTGATGGAACTTTTTAAAAGTCACTTTGTATTTTAGTGTCCCATTTTATTAACTTCTCCCATTTCCACGACCATCATACATGTACAGATCAATTATAAAATATCCAGTCCTCATAATTTCATTGAGGGACCATCAAGTTTATCTTCAAAAGATAAAATTATTAAAGGGTTTTCTGCTGAAGCTCCAGAAAAATAGGATTTGAAAATAATTAGGTAACCAACTAAATCACAGCAATGATCTCCATGTTTCTTTCGTCGTTAATGAGACCAGAAATCATCTCCTTCCCGGCTTTGTCCAGATGATTAGGAACGTTTCCAGGCTAAAGTCAAATTTCCTCAGCAACGTTCGGGCTCAATAAGGGCAGAACTTTGGCAGTTTTTAGGGTCTAAAATCAATGCATACATGAAGACAAAGTTAAGTAAAAGGCCTACTACAGCAGCTTCGATCTGTCAGTCTTTCAGAGATGACATATTTTCGGACACCAAGCACACAGTTGTGCCAGCAGAGATTTTAATTAGCTTTCTGGCCTAACAGCAATAAGGGAGGGAGCAGAACCTGGGTCACCACTTAGTGTGTGTTTGGATCCTTTGAAAACTCACTTTTGTTCTCTTGTGAGCCGTGGCATTGACTGCCCTGCCTCCCTGCCCCTCGTCCCTCTGTGGGGATTTCACAGAATGACAAATCAGCTGTGGGACAAATAGTTTCTAATTAACAGTGACAGGATATTGACTGGGGTAACAACTGCTTGATAGAGGCCAAAGAAAAGTTTTAGGGCCGTGAATTTTCCATTACATTCACAAGTGATTATTCTCTCAAGATTTCAGCTTGATCGTTATCTTTCTACCACAGATATTGGAAAAACCCCTTCTGAAAAAAATTTACTGTTGTAGCTCAGTTGGAGGAAATGGATGAAAAGTCACTGATCAATGATCATTCTTGCCATCAATCAGCTCGTCTACTTGTAGTGCAATCTTATAAAATGCATTCATTACAAAACACTTGGATGACTGGCAACCAACCTGTGCTATTTTTCCCTAAGGATATCATATTCTGAATATCATATTCTGAATTCTTCAGCACAGACTTTTTCCTCTTCTTTCTGACACTTGTCTTTAAATAGTGCAATGCTGCTACTGAAAATAATAGCTGAACAATTCTCCTGGTCCCCCAAGTAGCTAGACGGCTCCAGGTCCCTCAGAGCCAGCTACCCTAAAATGAAGCGGGTCCCCGAGTCATTTCCTAAGCCCCAGAGGGAGGGTCAGTCTGACTTCCCAAATCCCTCTGCTGAATATTACACATCTTTACAAGAAATATTTGATTCCTGCCATTTTAAAGATTTTTTCGTGGTCAGGAGAACGAATAAGTGCTTTGTTCCCAAATTTAAGAAGGAAGATCAGTCCATCCTAAGATGCTAGATTACTTCCTAGGAAGTAATCTTTATTCTAGAAATACAACCTAGAATAGTGTCTTCCTGACTGTGTTTCATGAAGTCCTCAGGTCCTAAATTAACTGCAACAACCTCCTTAAGGAGGAGGCATGGTAAAAGGAACTTCAGGAACATCCCCATCTCCCTTTACCCAACGAACTCCATGGGTGAAGGTCAAAGCACTGAGCAATCGGTTCCCACAGGTGCTGCCCAATCAGTATGGACACCATCTCGCTCTAATGATCATGGACAGACACGTGTTTATCAGCCTGGCATCGGCCCTAAGCAAACCCACTTGCACTGATGTTATGTACTGGAGATGAGGTTCCAAGTAAAGTTATTAAATTGTTCTCTGTTAAAAGTTTTAAAAACTACATGTATACAAAAGGAAATGCTTCCATTTCTACCTGCTGCAATTGAGCACTCCTGCAACTAGTGGAAACTCAAGAACTGTTACATGGTATACAATGAATTTCCTCCACTAATTATAATAAAGTTATGTCCTCAGAAGCAGAAAAGGCTCTATATATCCAGCTAGTTCAACTACCCCTATGATCCTTGAATTCCCTCTACTGCATCCCTGCTGGTTAACAACCAGCTTCAGAGATGCTTCAGAGATGGAGACATGACATGCTACAGACAGCTTCAGAGATGGAGGCGTCCTAGCGGTAAGGCACAGCAGAGGACAAGGTCCTAATGCAGGGACCTGGAGTGGAGTGTGTATGAGAGAGAATTAATAGGAGAGAAGGTTAGAGAGACAAGCAAGGGGTGGGCAAATATGGAAGGAGTTCATGGTTTTTCTGAATGAGATGGAAGCAGAGGGTTTGGGGCAAGTAAGGAACATGAACTGACACGTCCTACCATGATCATCTGGTGCGTGTCGAGAACAGACTGAAGAGGGGACAAGGCCAGAGGTGGGAAAACCAGTCAGGAGGCTACATCAATAATCCACACAAGGTGTGACAGAAGATCAGACCAGGGCATTAGCAGAGGAGAACGCGAGGCATAGTTTGATTCCCAAGATATGCTTAAGGCAGAACCAACAGAACTTGCTGGTGAACAGAACATGGTCCCTGAAAGAGAGTGAAGCATGAACCCAAAAGCTTTATCCCAAACAGCTGGGAAGATGGTGCTGCCGTCTACTGAGCTGAGGAAGACTGAGGGGCGAGCAGGCTTACTGGGCCTGTACCAGGAGCTCCATTTTGGAGAAATCAAGTTTCAGGTGCTTTTCCAAGTGGCTGTATCAAAAAGGGATAATAGATAAATAGATAAAATAGATAATCAACAAGAACCTACTGTATAGCACAGGGAACATCGCTCAATACTCTGTAATAACCTCTATGGGAAAAGAACCTGAAAAAGAATAGACATATGTATATGTGTAACTGAATCACTTTGCTGTGCACCTGAAACTAACACAACATTGTAAATCAGCTATACTCCAATATAAAATAAAAATTTAATTAAAAAAAACACAAAAAAAACAAAAAAGGAGTGCGATATGCAGTTGGGCACTCGGGGGAGGGGTCACCTTGGAGATTTAAATTTGGTGTCATCCTCTTATTGATGGCATTTAAAGCCATGAGACTGAGCCCTGGGTGCTCTATCACCTAAGAGAAGAAATGAGGAGAAGCCAGCAGAGGAGACTGAGAAAGAAAGGTCAAGTCAGGAGGGAAACCCGTGCTCGAAGCCGAATTAAGACCATGTTTCAAGGAGCAGAGAAGGATCTGCTGCATTGGATGGTGCTGTGGCTGTGGAACCTAAGGGCGCCATAAACAGGAAGGTGTTAGAAAAACACCTGTTAGTGTTAGTGAGAGAAAGAAATGGAGAGACAAAGATGACTCCTTCAGGCAGGCTGGCTGGAAAGGAAGTCTGTCTCACTTTGTAACAACTTAGCCAACAGGTATTAGTACACCTATCTGACTGTTGAGGAAACTGAGGTTCCGAAGAACTAAGTTAACATCCTAAGGCAATGGAACCAAACCTCTCATGTCTGGTTTTAGCTTCTCTGCTTTCATTAAAGGGAACCTATGGTTATATGAGTATACTGGGACAACCCTAACACCAGTAATATCAACTTAAATCCCGTTCAGCTCTACTAACATTTCATCTCTCCCTCATCTTTTCTTGTGCTGTTGTTTAGAACTTTACTTTTGTCCTAATCAATTTTCATTCTGTTAGAGTCATTGCATTATCCCTGAATGCTGAGATTTTTAGAATCCTGATTCTGTTCTTATACATATTTGCTATTTCCCCCCAATTTAGGTAATCTAAATATGTGAAATAGATATAATTGGGTTTTTTCCTTTTCGTTTTCCCAAGGATTCAAGTATATATATTTCATCTCAATTTTTCTTAATCAATATGTAAATATCTAGAGCTTTCTCTCTGATTAACCTAAAATACATTGTAATTTAAGTCTCATTCTCATCTAGACAGTACTGTTAAGAATTCTGATCTTTTCCATAGATCCTGAAATATTATTTAACTCTGAAAAACTTCAAGTGCAGGTGTTAGCATCCATCATTCGTCCTAATTTTAAAAAATGTAATAAAAGAAAATCAACTGTTCTTCATATTTGATTTGTATATATTTATACATGCATACATGCATACATACATATATACATGCATACATATATATACATGCATACATGCATACATACATATATATACATGCATACATGCATACATACATATATACATGCATACATGCATACATATATACATACATGCATACATACATATATATACATGCATACATGCATACATACATATATATGCATACATGCATACATACATACACACATGCACACATACATATATACATGCATACATACATATATATACATGCATACATGCATACATACATATATACATACATGCATACATACATATATATGCATACATACATACACACATGCATGCATACATACATACACATGCATACATGCATACATACATATATGCATACATACATGCATACATACATATATATACATGCATACATGCATACATACATATATATATAAAAAACGGAATCACCTTGTTGTAGACCTGAACCTAACACAACATTGCAAATCAACTATACTTCAATTAAAAAAACCTATATATATCAAAATACATGCAAATAATATTTTTGCAAATATATATGCTATATGTGAACATCGAGGTCCATAATTAATATAGATTTTAGAAAAATTAAGAAATGACTGAGGGAAACTTTTAACAGTGGTCACCTTTGGGGAATAACACTGAGGAAGCAAAAACATGACGTGAGCTTTCATACTCACACATGTACCATTTAAACATTTACATGATATTTTTACATGAAATGTTAACTCCTGACCTATTTTCCAAAGAGCTTTGTTGTGAAGATAAAATTGGATGTGGTATTTCTCTACAATATTGTCTCAAGCACTATGAAATTCAGTATACTTTTATTATTCCTTTAGCATGAATAATAACACATTAATGAAATACCTTAAGAACAACAAAGAAATGAAACTAAATAAGGTTATATAAATAGAAGAGAGTGCAATCAGATCAGATGACCATTCTGATCACTCTCATGGTTGACGTGGTGTTAACATAACGGATTTGTAAGAAGAATTAGCAACCCAGTCATTAGAAAACTCCTTGGGTTTCATCCATATATTATTTTCTAGCCTATGAAACAATAATAGATTGGTGAACACTGCAGAAACTCTTACACTCTTAGAAGTAAATTCTCTATTCATTTTCACTACCTACTAAACTCCTTTAGTAAGACTTTTATTCCATGTTACATTTCACTCCTAAATTTGTCATCCAGAGAAGGGCTGTCCGGTGACTTCATTTTCAAGCTACATCTCAGATGCCTCTAAAATTCATGCAAATTTATGAACACTGATATATAAATTATTTCATACAAATGTTCACACCCACACACACACAGAAGATATCTGACCCTTGTCCTCCCTGCAGTTCTGAAGAAACCAATATGCTTTAGCAATATGCTCGAAAATTGGTTTTATCGAAAGCATAAAATAAAATGTAAGAAATCAATACTGAAACAGATTGCATCTCAATGGCATAGTGCCTCCTGACATACATGTGTATAAATCTGGAGAATAACCAGCTACCCTATGTGAAACACTATTAGTGCTTTGACCTTACGGTAGAGTCTTTCGACTCATTTTCCTTTTAAAATCTTTAATTTAGCAAAATAGAGTATTAGAAAGGTACCTGAAAACACAGTAGCAATCACACTACAGTTCTGAAATTGTCAAAAAATAGAGTATATAATTTTACTCGTTTTAAGGCAATTATAAAAACAAGAAGCAATTTTTGTAATGCAATTTTCAGTTTGCTTGACAATGATTATCAGGAAAATAGAACCTCAGATGGGGACTTCTCTGATAGTTATCAAAACAATTTTGTAAGTTCTAGTTTAATTAATTGATCATTTTCCTACCATTCATCTAGTTGCTTAAAGCTTTTCAACAAATCTGAAAATTACACTTTATGTTTCTTTAATGACATTCTTAAAATTAAATTGAAAAGTCAAATCAGTGAAATATTTTAAAAATAATTTTATCATTCATTTTATTCATCTAGTATAAATATATATTTCCTATACTTTAGTGTGTTAGAGAACTGGTCATTTTCAAGGTTTTCATAAGTTTATAATCAGTAAGATTCCAGGGCTTCCCTGGTGGCGCAGTGGTTGAGAGTCCGCCTGCCGATGCAGGGGATACGGGTTCGTGCCCCGGTCCGGGAAGATCCCACATGCCGCGGAGCGACTAGGCCCGTGAGCCATGGCCGCTGAGCCTGCGCGTCCGGAGCCCGTGCTCCGCAACAGGAGAGGCCACGACAGTGACAGGCCCCCGTACCGCAAAAAAAAAAAAAAAAAAAGATTCCAGAGAACAAATAAATCCTTAAGGATTTCTAGTGCTTCAACCTCTACTCTTTTTATTTTTTTCAATTTTTACTTATTTATTTATTTTTGGCTGTGTTGGGTCTTCATTGCTGCTCAGGCTTTCTCTAGTTGCCACGAGCAGGGTCTACTCTTCGTTGTGGTGTGCGGGCTTCTCATCTGCGGTGGCTTCTCTTGTTGCAGAGCACGGGCTCTAGGCGCACAGGCTTCAGTAGTTGTGGCTCACAGGCTTCAGTAGTTGTGGCTCGCAGGCTCTAGAGCGCAAGCTCAGTAATTGTGGCTCATGGGCTTAGTTGCTCCGCGGCATGTAGGATCTTCCTGGACCAGGGCTCGAACCCGTTTCACCTGCACTGGCAGGTGGATTCTTAACCACTACGCCACCAGGGAAGCCCTGGAAGTCTTTTTTAAATATGAAATATCCTCATTTCTTTTTATGGTTTAACTATAAAACAGCAGAAAATACCTGATGACCAACTAAAGGCTTTTCTTCCCCCCCGGATCTATGTGACAGCCTAGAAATAACCAAAATAAGAAGTCTTCCCCAGGAAGAGAAATGTACCACCGGTATTTGCATTCTAGAACTGCCCTTGGGGAAGCAGTGTTCTACTTACTCAAAGATGGCAAGTGAGCACTGTTAATCTCACAGCCAATTCAAATGCTCTGATGTTATTAAATTGCTCTATAATGAATAAATAGTGCTTAAAAGATTATCCACAGCTGCCCAGATATCCACAGAGTCAGGAATAATTTAAATATTGAGACAGATTACGACCAGCCTTCAGGGAACTCTACCAAGAGGAGAAGAAACAGATATTTATTGAAAGAGCCAGGATCTGGGTATTTGACAGAGAGTAGAATAACCAACAACTGTTATTCCTGCTAATTTCCCTAACCATGGGGGCAGGGAGGCTAAACCCTTGACTTTTTGCTAAATAAAATGTTTGGTTTTGCTTTATCTAGTTCTCCAGGTTTCCTTTCCTTTGGGGACGAGAACTAGCGATATTTTAGGAAAGAGTCTCAAACTTGAGGCTCACTCTGGAAAGTCTATCAGATGTTAAAGAACAGCCTGCTCGGCCTTGCTGCTCAGAATGCCGTCAGTCATTCAGTTTACATCCGACAAGCCAGGTTCACCTCCTGTCCAATAAGAGACTGTGTGTTGGACGGGTTAAAGCAGGAGTCCTAGGTGATTCCTAAACTAAGACATCCTACTGGAGCAGAAATCAGGGCGATTCAAGCCAATGAGAAGCCTCATGGCACCATAAGGCAGGTGCAATGAGGAAATTATGGAGGCGCCCCTAGGACACAGTGCCCGGAAAGACAGGGGCAGTGTTACTGACTGACACTTTGTGGGGACTCCAGTCAGTGAGGATGAAGATCAGTGTGGGAGTTTCACCAACGTCCTTGCTTCCCCTCCACTGAGCCCTCAAAGTCAAGCTGACTTGAGAGGGGAACTCAAAGGAACCGTCAGGTCCAAGAAAAGGGCTAAATGCCCTAAGTGCTCTGCGGTCTGAGTCGCCTGGAGACTTTTTATCTTCCCCAATGGCTTCCTGGGTTTATTCTAGTCAGACTAGTGGAACACGAAAACCCTTTGGCGCCTCTCTTGGATTTTTCAGAAAGACCAAGGCCAGAAGTCTATTAATGAAAGGGATATCTTTTCTCCTTAGGGTTTTTTGTATTTTTTAAATCAATGGAATAGTCCTGGATTAGTCTACAGGTGGGCCCCTCCCATAGAGGCATGCCTAAAAATCTCTATCAATAATTACTCCAGCCCTGGCCAGGTCTGGTTGGCCCTACATAACTCCAGGAGGTACCTGAGGAAAACCAGTACCACAGAATGAAACTTTTTAAGCTAGGTTGAGAAAGAAGGTGGATGAACCCAAGGTAGGCATAGGAGGGACCACCTGCTGTAGAAGTATTCCTGGAAGCCTTGCACACGCACTCTGGTGCCACATCTGTTCTGAATGTACAGCCCCTTCTGAGAGAGGTTGGGACCTGGGACCCTTTGCTGCAGTGCTGCAATGCTTGAGCAACGAACCTCTCCTTGAGCAACAAAATGCAAAGAAACTATATGGGACTAAAAATAACTGCATGCATGCACAGTTGGGGCAAAATTACGGACAAAAGATACAAAGAGACAAAAAAAAAAACCAACTGCCACTTTTGAAGAGCCTGGAGCAAAAACATGGTGTTGGGAGCAAAAGCAGGGTACTGACCATGCCCTCTGCACTCAACACCTCCAGAGGGGTGAGCAAAACACCTAAGCCACCCCTCCAGCCGGACCCCTCGACACACCCCTCCCCTCACCCCATGTAAGGAGCAAGCTCCCCCTCCCCCTCAGGCAGCAAGCTAGCAGGAGAAGCTGTTACTTGTTCTCACTCCATGCTGCTGCAGCATGGGCCCCAATAAAGCCTTGCCTGAATTTCTTGTCTGGCCTCTAGGCAATTTCTATTGATTGGGGAAGGCCAAGAACCCTGGTGGGTATCACTTCTTGTTATCCACTGCTATTATGGTCTATAAAATCACCTCTAACGGGGAATTACAGAATCCTGAACACTATTGCTCAGGGAAAGACAGGGTTACATTCCTTGACTCTCAGTTGTATTTATCAAGAAATCTAGGGGCTTCCCTGGTGGCACAGTGGTTGGGAGTCCGCCTGCCGATGCAGGGGACGTGGGTTCGTGCCCCAATCCGGGAAGATCCCACATGCCGCGGAGCGGCTGGGCCCGTGAGCCATGGCCGCTGAGCCTGCGCATCCGGAGCCTGTGCTCCGCAATGGGAGAGGCCACAGCAGTGAGAGGCCCGCGTACAGCAAAAAAAAAAAAAAAAAGAAATCTAGTATCTCTTGACAGTTTCCTAAATTCAACTGAGTCCTTGCACAAAGGATTTACCCTATCCTCAAGTACAGGTCTTGCTTATTTTCACCTCCCACTATTGCAAATTCTGTTGACAGAGTTTGCCCAAACTCTGTTTAGTTTTGTCGTAAAACATAGATATTCAACATATTTCTGTGCCACAAATGGAATCATACTCAAATTCAAAAACAATACTGTACTACAAGTTCACATGCACCTTCTATTCATAAATATCACAAATATCCTAAGTAGGGTAACTGTCCTCTGAGTCTGAGCATCCCAAAGAAATATCTGGAACGTCGATATTAGAAAAGAGAGAAAATCTATACAAAGGAATAGGAGGAACGGCTTTGGGGACAGATAAGGGGGGAAAGCGCCAGCCAACTCCCCCTGCAATATGGACCCTCACAAGCCTCCCTGCAGCCCTGCTTCTTTACTGTCGTTAACTAAAAAGTGTAACTTTTATTTAAGAAAACAGAAAGAAATACAATGTTTAAAATAAGTAAAATGAAACAGAAGTATTAGAATAAACTAAAAAGTTAAGAACATGAAAAAAAATTCTAAAAGCTAGGTTTAAAATATGAAGACAATCAAAGAACTATGGATGATTCACATACCTTTAAAATAAGAAAATAAAAAAACTTTAAAAATGTAAAGGGATGGGGCTTCCCTGGTGGCGCAGTTGTTGGAGTCCGCCTGCCGATGCAGGGGACGCGGGTTCATGCCCCGGTCCGGGAAGATCCCACATGCCGCGGAGCGGCTGGGCCCGTGAGCCATGGCTGCTGAGCCTGCACGTCCGGAGCCTGTGCTCTGCAACAGGAGAGGCCACAACAGTGAGAGGCCCACGTACCGCAAAAAAAAAAAAAAAAAAATGTAAAGGGAGAAATTAAGAGTATGAAAACAAGTCAAATATATTTAAATTAAAGAAAGTAGAAAACTTTTGAAATAAAAAATGGCTAAACATTTATCAAAGAAATTAAAAATAAGATATGATAAATGTTAAAGGACCACATGAAATAAGTGAATAATGAAAAGCAAAAGATGGAGAGGGCAGACAGAAGCAAGAAGAACTACAATCCTGTAGCCTATGGAACAAAAACCACATTCACAGAAAGACAGACAAGATGAAAAGGCAGAGGGCTATGTACCAGATGAAGGAACAAGATAAAACCCCAGAAAAACAACTAAATGAAATGGAGATAGGCAATCTTCCAGAAAAAGAATTCAGAATAATGATAGTGAAGATGATCCAGGACCTCGAAAAAGAATAGAGGCAAAGATCGAGAAGATGCAAGAAATGTTTAACAATGATCTAGAAGAATTAAAGAACAAACAAACAGATAATGAACAATACAATAAGTGAAATGAAAACTACACTAGAAGGAATCAATAGCAGAATAACTGAGGCAGAAGAATGGATAAGTGACCTGGAAGACAGAATCATGGAATTCATTGCTGTGGCACAGAATAAAGAAAAAAGAATGAAAAGAAATGAGGACAGCTTAAGAGACCTCTGGGACCACATTAAATGCAACAACATTTGCATTATAGGGGTCCCAGAAGGAGAAGAGAGAGAGAAATGACACGAGAAAATATTTGAAGAGATTATAGTCGAAAACTTCCCTAACATGGGAAAGGAAATAGCCACCCAAGTCCAGGAAGTGCAGAGAGTCCCATACAGGATAAACCCAAGAAGAAACATGCCAAGACACACAGTAATCAAACTGGCAAAAACTAAAGACAAAGAAAAATTATTGAAAGCAACAAGGGGAAAACAACAAATAACATACAAGGGAACTCCCATAAGGTTAACAGCTGATTTCTCAGCAGAAACTCTACAAGCCAGAAGGGAGTGGCAGGACATATTTAAAGTGATGAAAGGGAAGAACCTACAACCAAGATTACTCTACCCGGCAAGGATCTCATTCAGATTCGATGGAGAAATCAAAAGCTTTACAGACAAGCAAAAGCTAAGGGAATTCAGCACCACCAAACCAGCTCTACAACAAATGCTAAAGGAACTTCTCTAAGTGGGAAACACAAGAGAAGAAAAGGACCTACAAAAACAAACCTAAAACAATTAAGAAAATGGTCATAGGAACATACATATCGATAATTACCTTAAATGTGAGTGGATTAAATGTTCCAACCAAAAGACACAGGCTTGCTGCATGGATACAAAAACAAGACCCACATATATGCTGTCTACAATAAACCTACATCAGACTTAGGGACACATACAGACTGAAAGTGAGGGGATGGAAAAAGATACTCCATGCAAATGGAAATAAAAAGAAAGCTGGAGAAGCAATACTCATATCAGATAAAATAGACTTTAAAATAAAGAATGTTACAAGAGACAAGGAAGGACACTACATAATGATCAAGGGATCAATCCAAGAAGAAGATATAACAAATATAAATATATATGCACCCAACATAGGAGCACCTCAATACATAAGGCAACTGCTAACAGCTCTAAAAGAGGAAATCAACAGTAACACAATAATAGTGGGGGACTTTAATACCTCACTTACAAAAATGGACAGATTATCCAAAGAGAAAATTAATAAGGAAACACAAGCTTTAAATGACACAACAGACCAGATAGATTTAACTGATATTTGTAGGACAGTCCATCCAAAAACAGCAGATTACCCTTTCTTCTCAAGTGCACACAGAACATTCAACAGGATAGATCACATCTTGAGTCACAAATCAAGCCTCAGTAAATTTAAGAAAATTGAAATAATATCAAGCATCATTTCTTGTTTTTTTTTTTTTGGTGTATGCGGGCCTCTCACTGTTGTGGCCTCTCCTGTTGCGGAGCACACGCTCTGGACACGCAGGCTCAGCAGCCATGGCTCAGCGGCCAAGCTGCTCTGTGGCATGTGGGATCTTCCCGGACCGGGGCAAAAACCCGTGTCACCTGCATCGGCAGGTGGACTCTCAACCACTGCGCCACCAGGGAAGTCCCTCAAGCATCATTTCTGACCACAATGCTATGAGATTAGAAATCAATTACAGGAAAAAAAAAAGGGAAAAAACACAAACACGTGGAGGCTAAACAATACGTTACTAAATAACCAAGAGATCACTGAAGAAATCAAAAAGGAAATCAAAAAATACCTAGAGACAAATGACAATGAAAACACAACGATCCAAAATGCATGGGATGCCGGAAAAGCAGTTCTAAGAGGTAAGTTTATAGCTATACAAGCCTATTTCAAGAAACAAGAAAAATCTCAAATAAACAATCTAACCTTAAACCTAAAGGAACTAGAGAAAGAAGAACAAGAAAAACCTAAAGTTAGCAGAAGGAAAGAAATCATAAAGATAAGAGCAGAAATAAATGAAATAGAAACAAAGAAAACAACAGCAAAGATCAATAAAACTAAAAGCTGGTTCTTTGAGAAGATAAAATATAAACCTTTAGCCAGACTCATCAAGAAAAAGAGGGAGAGGACTCAAATCAATAAAATTAGAAATGAAAATGGAGAAGTTACAACAGACAGGGCAGGAATACAAGGCATCCTAAGAGACTACTACAAGCAGCTCTATGCCAATAAAATGAATAACCTGGAAGAAATGGACAAATTCTTAGAAAGGTCTAACCTTCCATGACTGAACCAAGAAGAAATAGAAAATATGAACAGACAAATCACAAGTAATGAAATTGAAACTGTGATTAAAAATCTTCCAGCAAACAAAAGTCCAGGACAAGATGGCTTCACAGGTGAATTCTATCAAACATTTAGAGAAGAGCTAACACCCATCCTTCTCAAACTCTTCCAAAAAACTGCAGACGAAAGAACACTCCCAAACTCATTCTATGAGGCCACCATCACTCTGATACCCAAACCAGACAAAGATACTACAAAAAAAGAAAATTACAGACCAATATCACTGATGAATACAGATGCAAAATTCCTCAACAAAATACTAGCTAACAGAATCCAACAACACATTAAAAGGATCATACACCATGACCAAGTGGGGTTTATCCCAGAAATGCAAGGATTCTTCAATATACGCAAATCAATCAATGTGATACACCATATTAACAAACTGAAGAACAACCATATGATCATCTCAATAGATGCAGAACAAGCTTTTGACAAAATTCAACACCCATTTATGATAAAAACTCTCCAGAAAGTGGGCATAGAGGGAACCCACTTCAACATAATAAAGGCCATATATGACAAAGCCACAGCAAACATCATTCTCAATAGTGAAAAACTGAAAGCATTTCCTCTAAGATCAAGACCAAGACAAGGATGTCCACTCTCACCACTATTATTCAACATAGACTGCCAAAGCAGTCTTGAGAGAAAAAAACAGAGCTGGAGTAATCAGATTCCCTGACTTCAGACTATACTACAAAGCTATAGTAATCAAGACAATATGGTACTGGCACAAAAACAGCAATATAGATCGATGGAACAGGATAGAAAGCCCAGAGATAAACCCACGCACCTATGGTCAACTAATCTATGACAAAGGAGGCAAGGAGATACAATGGAGAAAAGACAGGCTCTTCAATAAGTGGTGTTGGGAAAACTGGACAGCTACATGGAAAAGAATGAAGTTAGAATATTCCCTAACACCATACACAAAAATAAACTCAAAATGGATTCGAGACCTAAATGTAAGACCAGACACTATAAAACTCTTCGAGGAAAACATAGGAAGAACACTCTTTGACATAAATGACAGCAAGATCTTTTTTGATCCACCTCGTAGAGTAATGGAAATAAAAACAAAAATAAACAAACGGAACCTAATGAAACTTAAAAACTTTTGCACAGCAAAGGAAACCATAAACAAGACCAAAAGACAACCCTCAGAATGGGAGAAAATATTTGCAGGTGAATCATCGGATAAAGGATTAATCTCCAAAATATATAAACAGTTCATGCAGCTCAATATTAAAAAAACAGACAACCCAATCCCAAAATGGGCAGAAGACCTAAATAGACATTTCTCCAAAGATGACATACAGATGGCCAAGAAGCACATGGAAAGCTTCTCAACATCACTAATTATTAGAGAAATGCAAATCAAAACTACAATGAAGTATCACCTCACACCAGTTAGAATGGGCATCATCAGAAAATGTACAAACATCAAATGCTAGAGAGGGTGTGGAGAAAATGGAACCCTCTTGCACTGTTGGTGGGAATGTAAATTGATACAGCCACTATGGAGAACAGTATGGAGGTTCCTTAAAAAACTAAAAATAGGATTACCATATGGCCCAGCAATCCCACCACTGGGCATATACCTAGAGAAAACCATAATTCAAAAAGACACATGCACCTCAATGTTCATTGCAACACTATTTACAATAGCCAGGTCATGGAAGCAACCTAAGTGTCCATCAACAGACAAATGGATAAAGAAGATGTGGTACATATATGCAATGGAATATTACTCAGCCATAAGAAGGAATGAAATTGCTCATTTGTAGAGACGTGGATGCATCTAGAGACTGTCATACAGAGTGAAGTAAGTCAGAAAGAGAAAAACAAATATCATATATTAACGCATATATGCGGAACCTAGAAAATGGTACAGATGAACTGGTTTGCAGAGCAGAAATTGAGACACAGAAGTAGAGAAAAAAACGTATGGACACCAAGGGGGGGAAAGCGGCAGGGGGTGGTGGTGGTGGTGTGATGAATTGGGAGATTGGGGTTGACATGTATACACTGATGTGTATAAAATGAAAGACTAATAAGAAAAAATAAATAGATAAACAAATGCTCTTCCTGCAAAATAAATAAATTAATAAATAAAAATCCACTCCTTTTTTCTAAAAAAAAAATAAATTAAATACAATAAAGAAAAGCAATAAGATGTAGAAAAAAATTAATAGTAGAAAGGTACCTAAATAACAGCAGTTTCAATATGGTAAATACACACCAAGAAAGGTCAGTACACAGCGGTACAAATTAAAAAGCATTTCAAATGTGTTCTTTTTTTAAGTTGCAGACTAACTGAAGTAACCGTTTATTGAAATGAAATAAAGAAATTATGGCTAAAAATGGAAGAAGGGCTCACCTCGAAAATGTGTAAGTTGAATGTGTAATCAGAGAATTCATTGAGTTCAACCCCCTCCTTTAGCATGAAATCCTTACAGAAGTGTCCCAGGAGCAGAATGAAATGCACAGCCTTGATCTCCCCTCCCTCACTCTGGGCACAGACTGGGGCGACTCACCTCTGGTGGCTCTTCTGGAACATTCCTGCCTATCAGACCAACGTAACCCACAAGAATACCCCAGGCAGGGAGGCAAACTCATAAGCTGACCCTACAGAGTACAGAGGGCTCCAAACAGAATCATTCATGGAAACAAACAGGACTAGAAAACGAGTGAAATTTCCACATAAAACCCTACTGAGAGGGTTGATACTTCCATGACAATGAAGCTTTCACACACAATCTCAACTTTTTTTAGTTTGTATCGAGCAACACCATATGTTATTGAAGCAAGAATATAAAGATAATTTATTTCAATAACAATTATAACAATTCCAGATGGGAACCATTTCAATGTATTAAATGAAATCATTACTCCATAGCACCCCAAATTCAGGGAACTTTTAAAAGTCTTTATATAAGACACACACAGTCCCCAGCAAAACTATCCAGGGAACCGGAAAGTAAAGATTCCAGGCCATGGTGTGGATGAAACCAAGCCGACAACTAAAGGTGCAGATTGTGGGTTTTAAAAAAGTGATTCAAATGAATTTATTTACAAAACAGAAACAGACTGAAGACTTAGACAATGAACTTACGGTTACCAGGGGGGGAAGGGTGGGGGACAGGGATAGATTGGGAGTCTGGGATCGACAGGTACACACTGCTATATTTAAAATACATAACCAACAAGGACATATTGTAAAAAAATTAATTTAAAAATAAATAAATATATTTTTTTAAAAAGACAGGTAGTGTTTCTCTTTTTCGTCCTCTCTATACACAGAGGACCTAAATATCTCCAATGGGTCATGAATGAAATATATACACAATCAAAATTAAGGCATACGTGACATATTACACAATTATCTACATTCATCTCAATTTAAGATTTAATAATGTCCTTTTTTCATTATGACACCTTGGCATAGCCTTAGCTGGAAAATATCTTTCTCCACGACTATATATTCTTTGTAATTACTCGATGTAGGAAACAGCAAACAGCCACAGTAACTACCCTTTTTCCCCACTGAGAGAACATACGGGAGACTGAAATGTAGAGAAATAACGATAAGTGTAAGTCCCTTATCACACTCTAAAAGAGATTTGCCATTTTAACTGTCTGGCACTTTAGCAATTACTCTCAATTTTCTCCTGCATGTTGACTGATTTCTTCAGTTTTTCTCACTCAAAGGGAAGCCCTGAGTAGTCTGAAATTGCACTTCTGCATTTTAAATTTGCCCTTTTTCTTATGGATTAGTAGAATTCTCGGCACAGTGAGGGGAACACACCTGTGACTCGTAGCTAATACCCAGACCTGAGGAAGACGCATGCCACTGACTGCAACACCAGCAGCTCGTCCAGACCCACCGTCTCAGGTCCTCCACGAGGACATGGGAATAATAATATAACAATCTTACAGCATTAGTTTGCAAAAGATTTACTGTACATGAAGTCCATGTCCTTTTACATTTTGAGTATTATATTATTAAGTGATGGGAGGAGTTCTAGAACAACATGGTGGCCTCATCTTCTATTTCATTATTTTATAATCAAAAGATAAACATATAATGATAAGGAGGCACCTACAGCTATACTGAAATGACACGGATGCAGCACGTGTGATTATGGTTTTGGCTGTTGGTGCTCAGGCAGGTGGTTCAGTGGGCTGATGAGAAAGTCCACGCAGAAGGGAAAAGGTGGGCTGTGCCAGTTCCAAGCTGCTTTCCTCATTTGTCCTTGATGTCACACCCTTTCTTACTTAAATATAAAAGGTTAGTGTCAAGTCAATGCCATTATAACAAGCTGATGATTCTCTGTCTTTGCATTTTTCATATCTGCATTCAACCGTCCTTTGAAAAACACCCTTGATTTTCCATTAAAATTCAATTTGTTGACTTATGTATTTCAAGATGGGACTTCAGAGATCATTTTAAGGAACAAAAAGCTCTATTTTTTGAGACACGATTCTTTGAAAAGCTTGATGCATTGGGTACATACTGGTTTTCAAATTTAGTTGCTGTTTCCTTTAAAAAATATAAATCCCCTAAATAAAAAAGTATTCCTGCCTGGGTTCACTTTGAAGACAGATCTCTGCAATATTATATTCTTAAAATGGCAAATTCATCTTTTAGCTGATCTAAAGAATTCAAAGGAAGTTAACATATGCTTTTTTCAAGATCATAAGTGTTTCTTTTTTCACACAGGGATCAGAAGAAAATCTTGATTGCCAAAAATACTTTTAAATTTTCTACTGTATATGTATAGATTGTGCAAGAAAAGGTCAAAGTCATGAAGTTTTTGACAAGATAAAACAGATAAAAGAACACACTTTACATTCACGGTAGCTGTGGCCACCACGTAAACGTTAAGTGCCCAAATTAAATGTCATCGGACTCCTGGGTCACCACTTACTTTAGAGAGTTTCATTTCTTTTGTAGGATTCACAAAAGAAAGACAGTGCCTCAAAAGGTTCCTTAGTCTGAAGGATTCTTCAGAGGAAAACACCTAAAAGGAGGATTACATTTTCAAGAAAGATAACCAAATCTATCAAGATAACGTGGAACCATCAGATGCACCTGTAGAAGTGAGTTTCTAGGCTCCAAAAGGCATATTTTTTTCTAAGAATTAATTGTTATAAAAGAACATGGACTTCCCTAGGTGTGAACTTGTTTGCTCCTGATTCAAACAAACAAACTTAAAAAGAGACATGTAAAGCAACGGGGGAAAATATGAAGCTGACCAACTGTTCCATAACATTAGGGAATCATTGCTAGTTTTTAGTTGTGATAACAGTAGTTTCACACTTTAGAAGAACTTTCCTTTTAGAGATGCGTAGTGAAGTATTTATGAAAGAGCTGCTATCATGTCTGGTATCTGCCTCAAAAGAATCCCCTGATGGAAGAAAGTATTTGAGAATTTAGATGAAACAGGACTGATCATATGTTGACCATCACTGAAGCTGAATGATGGGATTTAGTGGTTCACCATAAGATCATCTCTAATTTTAGAGAGGTTTGGAAATTTTATTACCAAAAATGTTTTTAGGGAATTCCCTGGTGGTCCAGTGGTTAGGACTCAGCGCTTTCACTGCCAAGGGCGTGGGTTCAATACCTGGTTGGGGAACCAAGATCCCACAAGCTGTGCGGCATAGCCAAAAAAAAAGAAATGTTTTTAATACACATTATCCTTTCTCTAATATTTTTCCCTGTGATAAATATTACATTTCAGTTTGAAACAGCTTAAATGTATTTGATGACTTCAATCTTTTAAATTTTAGACTAGGTTCATTATTAAATAAATCGTCTTTCCTAAAGCACTCTACCATTCCTAGTAGGTAAATTGCAAAAAAAAAAAAAAAAAAAGTCACGTTGCTTTCATTCTTAAAAATTAGCATGACATTGTCCCATCATTTGCTATGCGATATACTTGCAAGTATGCAGTAGACTAGGTGCTTCATATGTTATAACTCGCAAATGATTTGGCTAAAACATATTTGTATACAAGTATACTCTATAACCTGTAAAATATGTCAAGATATTCTTATATAAGGAAATGCAAGGAGACCGATGCCCCGAGATGCAATGTCATCCAAAATCCATTAACCATGAACTCCCTCACTTCTGAACTGTGCTTCACCTTTTCAACATCCATTAAGGAGAAGTTTTACAAGAGACAATAGTATTACGAAGAACTTTCTGTTGGGGTCTTATTTTTTGACTTAGCTTTGAAGCTCCCTTTGGCACCTGACTCCATTACGTTTCCATGAACGCTGAAGAGAACTCACAGAAACAGGACCGGGGTAGGTGTACCTTTGGGGGGTCTGCTCTTGTGAGGATGTGAAAAGCTCAGGACAGGGTGGTCAGTGGAGAATGTGATGGACCCTCGAGCACGCAGGACAGAGCAGGCTGGACAGACATAGGTAGGAAAGTTGATTCAGACACTTTTAACTGGTCTTCGCTCTCCTTCCCTCACACCCAGGTCCTCATTTACATCTACTCATCCTGCCACTGATTCTGTGCTGGTTGCCCTTCTTAACCATGTGTTTCTTATTTAGGGTTAACTATAGTCAACGTTAAAGCTTGATGTTAAACAATAAAGAAAATAAAAGGTATTGATAACAATCAGAGGAGTAACTGAATTTAATATAATCTATGTAGCAGCCACCTACACAGGAGCTTTGAAATCATAAATACCATCAAATCATTTCAAAATGTGCAATTTTTCCCTACTTTTCTCTGATTTGCTTAAGGGTCCTCTATATTACACACTTGAATGCTGACACTAGGGGAAAAAAGCAACCCTAATGGGTAGCGTCGCACATTGAGATTTTAAATGAAAACCAAATACATCTTTGGTTTGGCCAATCTTCAGGTTGAAATGAAAATCTGAGTATTTCATTGACATCTTTAATAATTGTATGCTATAGCTAGACTTCCTGGTTTCAAACAGATTCATTATGCAACTCTCACGTTTATGAATGGGAGAAGGACACTCATCATTCATTTAGCTCATCACCTGCGCCATTTTGTGGACAATGTAGCCTACAAACGTGTGTGCATTATTTTCACTTCTCCCCGTGTTGCAGGAAACAAACTGTTGCGACTCATCATGGAATCAATATCTTGTACATTAAAACCTCAGCATCTCTCTATGCAGCCTCAGAACATTTAAATCACTGTCACCAGCCCCGTGTAATTCTAGAGTGTGCAGTGTCCTCCTCAATAAATATTTTACGCTTCTCTTTAGAGGTTTATTTCTATTACCTCTAGAATACCTGGAAAATAGTTTCTTCATTGTTCTTTCCTTCTGTAGCCATTAGAATGGTATTTATCTCCTGCCTTAGAATGAATCTGATTTTGTGATTCTTGGTTTAACATATAAATATAGGGGGATTTTTATCTTGCCTCGATACCTGTTTCCTAAGTGCTCCATAGTGGTTTTGTCGTGTGAAAATTGCTTGAATAGTGTTTGAATTCTTAAGAGCTTCTCGGAGGAGTTCCCATATGGCTCTGTTGTTTAAGGGTGTCTTGTCACATTCATTTTTAAAGGGAGCGTCATGAATATGGAAAGAATTAATCTGGTATTATCGCCCACGTTTTCCTAAATGCCTATCAGACTCACCAAGTAAATAAACCTGAAACCACACAAACTAAATGTAGGATTAGGTCGAACCTGCCCTTTGACTTCAAATGATGCAATAGTAGCGGAAACAAAGAACTTTTTGTTTTTTTCATTAAAAATCGACTTCCTCAGACCAGAGCTCTCTGGGTCGGTTCAGCCTGGGACTAACAATTACTACCACAGTGCGAAGCCATTTCTGGCTACTTATGATTCATTTTGAATTTTTATTCATAGTAAGAAAAAAAAGGGAAATATTTGCCTTTTATTTCTCGACGTCTAAAAAAAAATCTACATCATTATTTCACCTGACAATTATTTGAAGGCAAATCAACTAAAATGACTGATGTCCCTCAAGGCTGTTCCTCTTTTATGAGCCCATTTTGCCCTACACTAAGTAGCTGGAGAAAATACAAAGCATCTGATTCATTAAGCTGGAAACATATTGTCCATACAGCAGGATGGGATGGTAATTTACTGTATGCAGCCAGGAAAGACACACTTTACAACACAGATTTGCAGCTTTTAACCTGGAAACTTAATAGAAAAGGCAATTCTGCTTTACTTTGCTTCCCTTCAAATCCAAAAGAAAGCAATACCTACTTTGTTACAAAACAGAGCAGGCAATATTTTATATTGCCATAGTCAATTATCTGAAGCTGTGTAACCTTTTCCAGCTATTATAGTCTTCAAATCTTCCAGTGCTAATGTTGCCAACACAATAGAGGAGCAGCTTCAAAGCATCTTCACAGTGATAGAAAGAGAAGACAGCTGGCACTGCTCAGAGACTGAGCTGAGATGACCAGATTTCTAATTTACAAAACTGGGACAGCATACGTCAAGGGAACATCACTGGGGGTTTTGTGAAGGTCTATCTCCAGCTATTTCCTTCTGTCAGGTAAAGACTTGTTTACTGAACAAAGAAAAGGAAAAACTGTAAAAGGTTTTGTTGAGAGACTCCGGGAAAACAAAACAAAACTACAGCCCAAAAAGCCACCTTTAATTAAAAAGAATGCTACAAGAATAAGTATTCACATTCAAACCAATGCTGTGCTCCAATGTACAGATTTGAGAGAATTCCATCAAAAAGGTAGATCGAGAGACATACGAATTCATCAGTCTCACCTTCAAAACCCATTAGACCTTGGTTATAACAAAACATTCACTGCAGGAAGGACGTGATACAACTGTAAAAACCATGGACTTTCAATTACTAGTAACGATTGATAATCTCTTGTGTCATTTTGGAATTAGGCTCCATTTGATGTATCTTGAGAACTACGATAGCTCCTGATAACACCAGAACATCAACCTCTGAAAGGGTGGAGATGGGATAACTTAGACTGAAATATGCGCACTGTAGGCATGAGTCTGGGGGTGAGGGTGAGGGTCCACTGTGGGCAGTGGAGACCACACATTCAGTTGATTTAATAAAACGATCCACCCTGTTTTCTAGATTGTCTCAACTCTTCGTTAGTTTTGTAGACGGCTGTTTTCAAACACCACCTCATCTAGTATCTTCAATTTTCACAACTCGGAAGAATGTTGAGTAAATGTCAGTTTGTCCATTTAAAAGAAGAGGAAAATTGGGATTCAAAGAAGATATGTGCCTTGTTGAGACAAGGTCACACGGCTGAAGAGTAGAGGAATTGGCCCCAGAATTCTGCTCTTCTAACCCTTAGATGGATACACTTTCTTCTCACTTCTTACAAATGGATTTTGGGAACACCAAACATTAGGATTACCAATCTATAACCCTCTAGGGTGTCCTAGTTCACATTTTGCCAGGGGAAAGCCAGGGAAATGCTGCTAAGGTGTGGATAACTAGACAGAAAAGAGCTTTGCACAGAATGGTTCTGAACTGTTTACACCGTGTTGCTTTGTTCTTGCAGACATATTCCTTACAACTTACATAACAATGCCCTCCATCTTTAGAAAGAGGGAAATGTAAAATATTCATCATGAATCATACTAAAAGCTCTGTTTTAACAGGAAATGCCTCAAGTCGTGTTTAAACTCTGCAGTATATTAATGCTCAGAAGCCTAAATGAGAAATTAATTCTCAAATGTAAGGTATACTCACAATGGGGGACCAAAACAGATAAGCTTTTATTTAGCCCTCAAAGTGAAGGTTATCACAAGATATAATAAAACAGCCAAGAAGAAATCATGGCCTGAGCGTGAGAGACTGTCATCATGTAATGATGGAGACACACTCCTTACACGTTTATTTTTGTTTGGTTGTTATTTTTGTTGTTTTTTTTGCGGTACACGGGCCTCTCACTGTTGTGGCCTCTCCCGTTGCAGAGCACAGGCTCCGGACGCGCAGGCTCAGCAGCCATGGCTCACGGGCCCACCCGCTCCGCGGCATGTGGGATCCTCCCGGACCGGGGCACGAACCCGTGTCCCCTGCATCGGCAGGCGGACTCCCAACCACTGCGCCACCAGGGAAGCCCCTATTTTTGTTTTTGCACACGGTTTATGGAGAGTGCTTCAGCTAACACAGCAAAGATTCTCCCGATGGACTGTTCTTTTGACAATGCTATTGTTATTCTGTGAATGTCAAACAACAGAAATATGAATGCAACATTGAAACTGTTGTGATCCTACTACCATGTCAGCATCTCCTGCAAACAAAGACAGCTCTTAACTTGATAACCAGTGAATCTTTTAAACAATTATCTTTGTTCTTCTGTCTTACATTTTTGAGACCTTAAATGAAATGGTCTGTCCTTCACGTAAATACTGAATCCAATGTCCAAGGTACATAATGTCAAAGAGGGAATTCATTCACAATGTATGAAAGTACGGAAACACAATAGCAAGTCTACACCAGAACACAGAATGCTAGCTTTGCTACATCCTTGACCGTGAGAATAACTCCTGCCAGGCCGGATCCTAAATATGAAAAGTCATCACATTTGATAAGCCAAGTTGCTCAAATAACTTTCCTCCAGCTATAGAATCTGATGATCCGGGCTAGTTCTACTCATCTGCCTTGGCAGACACCCTCGTCCTTCTTCACTGTTCCGTGGACATGCCCCTGAATTTGGGTTCCTGACTGCAAGTGGACACATATTTCAGCACTTGTAGCATTCATCAGTTTGAATTAGAATTTGCTGCCATAAATGTGTGAGGATTTGCATAGCATCCACAAATTCAACACTACTGTAACAGGTGTGACATTGTCAGGCTATGAAGTAGGATGTGAACACTGTCACTTCACAGCTAATGTGGACGCTCCCTGGAATCCTCGTGGTGATGAGCTGATTTGAGGGGATTCGCTGGTTTGACATCATCAGAGAGAATTACCAGATATTGGACCCCCGCCCTTCAGACATCCACAATTTTATTCCATCTCGCTAGACTTCTTATATTCACATTGTCATCAGTCTCCCTTTCTTCATCTAAATACTCCTCATATTTCTAAGCAGAAATTAACGACCACCTCCGGGTCTCTATCAGCCATTTCTTACCCTCTTGAACTTGGTCATGGGAGACTAAGGAATCTTTCCCCATCTCTCTTTATCTAAACATAAAATTCCTCAATTTCTATTCTTTGCTGAACCACAATGCTGAAATGACACAGGAAAAAAATTCTTGAGCAACACTTACATTTCTGGTACCATTTCGTGTAATTCTGAGGCAGAGCCAGAGACAGCCCCAAACCTCTATATCATTAGCAGTCCAGCCGGACACATTTAAAGGCAGCTAGCCCTCTGGACCGCTACTGAAACTCCCTCTCCCTCTCCTAGGTCAGAGAGGTCTTACACTCTCGTGCAGAAATCTCAGGGGCACAGTGTGTTGCTTGCCATGTTTGCAAATCCAAGTATACTTTTTTTATTTAGATATAACTGACATACAACATTATATTCGTTTCAGGCATACAACATAAAGACCTAATATTTGTATATACTGCAAAATGATCACCTCAGTAAGTCTGGTTAACATCCATCCCCTCACATAGTTACAAAATGTTTTCTTGTGATGAAAACTTTTAAGGTCTACTCTCTCGGCAACTTTCAAATATGCAATACAGTAGTATTAACTATAGTCACCATGCTGTGCTTGACATCCCCATGACATACTTACTCTACAGATGGAAGTTTGTACTTTAACCCCCTTCTCGCCTTTTGTCCACTCCCAGCCCCTACTTCTAGCGCCCACCAACCTGTTCTCTATATCCACGAGGACGCTTTCTCAGCTTAAACAAAGGAGAGGAGTGTCAGTTTTCCTGCATTTGCCTCGTAATGCCATTTACCCTCTCTCCTCCTTTCAAATTAAACCCTAACCTCCACTACCCTAGTCACACAAATACCACAGCCAAAATGCAGAGAGGAAACACCATTCGTTCCTGATTTTTGAGCTTTCCAATGCTCATTCCCTGGAATGTAAGGATTTGTAAATATAATCTTTCATATACCTATTTTTTCTCATAATGTAGAACGCTGAGTAAATTGCAACTGCATTTTATTCTCCCAAACCCACTCCCCGCCTTGGGTCTCAAAAAGTATTTTCTCTCAGAGATACTACATCTAGTATTTACCACAAAAGTCTATTTGGAAACTCAAAAGCTGATCATTTCTTTCCCTTTACGTTTCTGTGGAACCGCTATTGAGGGGGCAGTAAACATACAGAGAATGAATTCATGGCTGCCTGGCTGGAGAAGATGAAGAGTAGCAGGAAATACTGATTTTTAAGAATTGGTTCACAGCTGATAATATTATGCCTTTGCATTATCACATATCCTGACTTAAAACACTCTTTATGAAGCATCACAGTCTATGACACTGGAAGGTCATATTTCACGAAGGAAGTTTAACTGTGGTTTTATCTCTTTTTTTCCAAGCAAATACGTCACTTGATCCCTACTCCCTAAAAGAAAGGCTCATCATCCTCAGAAGATGCCCTCCTCCCCTCACACAAATTGCCTGAGTGCAAGGAGGTCTCAGTCCTGTGTCCAAACACGAGGAAAGAGGTCTGGTCCCTAAAGGTCTGGTCCCTAAAGAGCTGAATGCTGCAACGGTTTCTCTTTGCCACACAGAGTGGTTGTCATGATCCTATACCATGTGATGTATGATGCTTTTCTACTGATGCCAGAATGCCCTTTCTGGTCCAGGTCCAGGACTAGCCACAGTGGAAGGGCCCATGTTGGATGCTGAAACTGGAGTTGGTTTAATTTCACACTCTCGTGCTCAGCTAGCGTTTCTCATAGCAGAACCACTGTGCTAACGTGACTGAATTGAGAAATCTTTCCAGCATCAGTTGTGGATTTCACTCCTTGAACTCTTGAGTGTGGGTCACCAGCCTAAACTCACATTTTTCTCAAGGAAGTTATATTTCAAGAGATTTCATCCCCTTTCCTGCCACCAGATGTCAGCCAACGCTATCACAATCCGCTCTGATGGCTCTGCCGGTTGATCTTAGAGAACAGTTGATCTTTTGGTACCTAACCCCTCCTTAAGACTGCAGGGTTCCCAGCGTAAAGGGATCCACTCCCCCGCCCCAGTGACCAGCTTCACACATTTGGGGTCCCAACAAATGGCAGTCCGATAAAGTCACCAAAAACAATGGTTGCACCAAAACCCAGAAAAACGGCTAAGCTGCCAACTTTTGCGTAACGTGGAGAAGTGCCTGAGGAGCACTTTCAACGTAAAAGTCCCTCTTGTTCCCACTACATAATCATGGAGTGAAGACGGTAAGAGTCTGGACATGTTACAAGGCTAAAAAAAAAGTCTGCACAAAGAAGATATGTGAGCCTGTTCTATGCGTATGAACAGACATGTAATAGCCACTCATAAACTTTCCCAGAGAAAATAATAACTTATACCAAATGAGTAGCTAAGCACCCTGATTTCATTTACTTTGCTATCTGGAACCTTCTGTTTCTAAAATGAGTTCTAGTCTCACACCCCAGAGCCACAGAAGATTTGTCTATTTTGTTTGCCCAGAGCCATTTGTGATTTTTAGAAGTAGTGATGTGCACACAGGCACTGAAGCTCCTTCCTCTTCTCCTCCATGAAAACCCAAATGCATGGTATTATCAGGGCTGCAACATAAGCCAATACCACGAGCAAACTATTTTTCTAGGTAGTACTTTTCCAACTAGAGGGATTTAGTGGTTTCAGGACAAGTAACACACTAAACACGTACTTGATGCGGCAATGAAATACCTGAAGCGATCGGAAAGGAGCAACAGGTTCTTACTCCATCAGGAGCTTTCTGATATTCCTTCTCCTTCCCAGGGTAACAGCAAACCCAAAGGAGGACCACGGCAGCAAGGCTGTAGAGAACTATTTCATGGTGGAGATGCATGAAAGGTTGAAGTGACATCCTAGAAGGATAATGCAAGACAAGGTGAAACTCTCAAGGTCACAAGAGAAAAACGCTTAAAGCTTAGACTTCTAGGAAGGAGGTGAGTTGTTTAAAGAAACCTAGTATTGTTTCTGTGTTGACCGCCCTTTAGCAATGCTGTTTGGCCTCATGCTCTACAGCATAAGCATCGATATAAATGCACTCCCCGGACCTATTGCCCAGTCCCTGTATCAAGGACGTATGAGTTGAGATGAAAGAGCTTGCATGCGGTCACCTTCTGGCCTCTATTATGCATAGCGCCATTTAGCCACAAACATACCTTTTCTTTAAAAAGAATAAAGGTCTGTACAGAGAATGTAATTGGAAGAAAAAAAAATATCAGACGAAACAGCTGCCAGACGCTATAGCCTTGGAGGAAAATACTGTTTGGGCCTTTTCGTATTTCCATAGCACTCATCTCACAGGGACTATTCAATCCAGAGCGGCTCTGTCCCCTCTGTATTAGCACAAAACCTTCGCTCTAAGCCTACCTGCCTCTGAAAGTTCTGCCTCTAGTTATTTTGCCACACGTTGAGAAAGGAAGAACTATCATCTTTATTTATGTCACAATTTCAGTAATCTAAGTGCATTGGTCTTGGTTGGGTCTGTGGGCACTTGGGGGATCCTGTCCAAATAAAGGGGCACTTGCTGCTCAGCCCTACTCACAGTTGCCAGATCTTTTCTGTTTTTTCACCCAAAGACAAAAATCTAGATTTTGTGAAATCACCCAATTATTTAAATACCAAATAAGATTAAAATGAAACTATAAGCACACAAAATACTATGTTTACCCAAGTAAACCTGGTCCACAGGCTAAAAAGGATGGATTAGATTAGATTATTTAATCTAAATATTAGATTAGATTAATTGGTCTCTGAAAAGGGGAGAGAGTGAAATTTTATACTTAAAGAAAAAAAAGATATACAAACCCACTCACTCAACTTTACATATGCTTCAACTGTGAACTTAGAACACGGAAACAGTCCTTCCTTTACCCTGCACCAAATGCGGCTTCTCTCCAAAGGGTCTTTTCTGACATGAACGCACAGGAAACTTCTGGGCTCTTCTATAAACTCAGGAAGCTGTGTGGGGTTTTTTCAGATCACCCCCACACCTGCTTTGACAGCAGTCACATAAATAAGTAACACCCAGCCTCACTGGAAAACGATGGGAGCTTTGTCAGCAGAACTTCATGAAGAAGATTCTCCCTTCTTGAGAAAACAAATCATGATTCAAAAGTAAAGGCAGGGTCTATGAAGAAACCTTTCTAGTCAGAACCCTACACCTGCACAAAGGTTTCACTGGCTCAGTCCCCACGGGGTCACCCACAGACCATTCTGCTGTGCTTCTGTCACCAAGCTTTCACCCTCATCTCCCTTTCTCTCTCTGTTAGTTTACCTCCCCGAAGTGGAAATCCTTTCTCCATAAAAACCTAAGTCAAAATAAAGTTTTAGTAGAAGAAATAGTATGACCAAATTAAGTCTAACAAGGGAGTCTTTTAAGAAGAAACTACAAGGTCTGCTGAAGAAGCTATTATGACCAGGAGATAAATGTATTTTGTACTAAGTTACACAAACCTCCTTCAGGAGGGCAGTAAAATCCGGATGACACCACTGACCAGATGCCTGGCTTTCTTGACATCTTAGGGAAGACCACTAGGTAAATCATCATGATAGAATTTAATTTTACTGTAGACTGTTGAGCCATAATTCTTGTTTTCTGAGATAGAGACCAGACCAGACCGACACCCACGTTCTCCGTCCCAGTTGGCAACATGAAGAAAGGGTTCTGGCCGCAACATTAGAAGGACTAAGGTATACGGACACCTGTGCTCTGGCCCTGCTTCCCTCTTTCTGTAGACCTTGGTCCTGTTGGATGGGCAGCTCCAGGACCAGTGGAGGGTCTGCTGGTTGAGTGGGATGCTCTGATCACAGAGCTTGAGTTATCTGAGTGCGGTAATGAGGAATCACCCCAAGCAGAGCCAGGTAAATTACCCTACAAATAGGATAAAATCAGATACCTTTTCTGCATAATTGGTAGAGATGACATATCTGAGAACTCAATATATAGCCCCAAACCCTACACATAGAAAGGCTAAATGAGGCACAGCGTAATACATGAACACACAGAAGCTAGCTAACTAAGTAGTCACCTGGAGAAAAACATTCTCCTTAGCAAAGTCTACCGTGCAGGAAGTTTGGGTTTGGGTCGTGGAAACAAAGGATCATCGTTGCCAAAGACTGTCCACTAAAGCTTTGTGACACAGCCTAATTATCATCTGGTAAGGAGGACTCTTCCGTCTAGTATAGGAAAATGTATACTATCAACTTTTTAATTTATTTTCTTTATTCTGTGTGCTTTTCTCTCCCAATTAAAAGCCATTTCCTATATTGTAATTACTTCAAAAGCAAACACATCACTACTCCTCTTGGGTTAAGCAATCTGCAAAATTAAATTGCAGAATATGAATTAGATAGCTGGAAATGTGTTATCTCATTTGATAGATTTGCATATATACTATACAGTTTATAGACACATATATACATGTAATTAATATATAATATATACATATATAATTATATAATGTTACATAAAATTATACACAATGATTATGCACTTTAAGCCATTTTAAATGTTTTATTTTCATTTTAAGTAAACTCAAAAGCCTCCCTTACCAATATGAAGAAGGAAACATAAGAGCATCTAGTTTCAGTACCTCTGCTATTTATGTAGTCATTTACTTGATCCCAGGAGACAATTCATATTTTTAGGTTTGCATCCTTCCACTCTACGCTACACTGTAGAAAAGAGTGTTTCCCTGATAAAAACTATTTACAAGGCGGCTGTTATTGACTGAATTACGTCCCCCCAAATCATGTTGAAGTTTAACCCCCAATGTGACTATATTTAAGAAAGAAATAAGAATTATTTCTTATTAAGGAAGAAATAATAATTAAATAAGATCATGGGGAGGGAGCTAATCCCATAGGACCAGTGTCCTTATAGGAAGAGGAAAAGACACCAGAAATCCCGCCCTGCACACAGGGGAAAGGACATGTAAGGAGGCAGCTAGAAGGCAGTCGTCTGCAAGTCAGGATGAGAGCCCTCACCAGAAACCAACCCTGCTGGACCTTGATCTTGGACTTCCAGCCTCCAGAACTGTGAGAAAATAAATTTCTGTTGTTTAAGCCTCCCAGCCTGTGGTATTCTGTTATGGCAGCCCAATCAAACTAACACAATAGCCAGTGTGTGCCTGAGAGCTGGAACAGAATGAACTACTCTGTTGCGTATTCCTGTAAAAAGGATGACGCGGATCCATATTATTTCACCAGGAATGAGATCGTAGCAGCATCGTTTCCACTTACAGCAGAAACACATTAAAAATAACACAGGAGCAAGACATGGTATCCTATTCTATACGTGGCCATTTTGTTTATGTAAGGAGATAAACAGATTAAAAGTCCGCTAAGCTATCTAGATTGCTTTGACTTAAATACTTACTGATAAGGCAGAAAATCACACAACTAAGGTGAAAATTCACAGGTGTGCACAGCCAAAGCCAGAATCTGAGTCACTTTAGACATGAAATCCATTATTGGAAAAGACAAGAATATTGAAAGAATTCAGAATGTCTCATTTGACTTAAATCTAAAATTTCTTATCAACTAGTTTATACTGATTACTGGCTCTAAGTGAAGAAATTGTTCATGAGTTTACGAAGAAACATTTGACATTTCTGTTGTTTTTACCGCTAAAGAGCTAGTGGGAAATAAAATTCAGCATCCCGTCACAAATTAAGACACTGACCATCACACTGATGCTAAGAAAACTCATCTTCCCAAAGTAGGTGATCGTAGCCTCTCTTGTCCGAGCGAAGGCCCCCTGGTTCAGACACACTATGACTGTAAACCAGACCCTGGGCATCCATCCTTTTTAGCCTGTGGACCAGGTTTACTTGGGGAAACAGAGTATTTTGTATGCTTATAGTTTCATTTTAATCTTATTCGGTATTTAAATAATTGGGTGATTTCACAAAATCTAGATTTTTGTCTTTTGGTGAAAAAACAGAAAAGATCTGGCAACTGTGAGTAGGGCTGAGCAGCAAGTGTCCCTTTATTTGGACAGGATCCCCCAAGTGCCCACAGACCCAACCAAGACCAATCCCTCCTTTTTCAACTCCTGGCTTTTTCAGACGTTTCCTATATAACCACAACTTTAACACTGGGAGGAGTGTTTAAGAAAACCAGTGTACTGTCCTTCCTACCTCCCAGCAATACTTCTCTTCCTATAAACCAATCTAATTAGAAATGGCAACATCTGGACAACTGGATCAGAGAAAAAGAAGAACCAGCCATCATAAATTTGATCCTGGAAAGGGCAGCCCGGGCCACTAAAGCACAGCAGAACTGGTAAAGATGGAAAAGTGTGTGGCTATGCGTATTTTTATTTCAAATTTTTATGTAGTCAGTACCTATTTGTCAGTGTCAGAGGAGACAGGGTTAGAAGAACATACTGCCTTGTTTACCAAAATTATACTCGTTAAAACCCAGTAGGTGCTGGGGTTTGGGCCAGGAAATGCAGATCTCAGCCTCCATCTGGTTCTAGATTCAAAAAGGGGATCCAGGGGGGCCCAAGTCCATACCGAGTGAGGCCAGAGCCCCGAAGGGCGTGTCTGTGTGGGTCACAGGCCTCCTCTGTGAGGCTGAGTACCTGAAAAGTAGAGGTAGGGAGGACTACGTACCAGTGGGGCTCACACCCACCAAAAACGCAGAAAGGTGGAAGGGAACATTATCCCAAAGATTCTGAGCACAGCCCTAAACATAACTTAGCACAAAAAGGGAAGGAATATCTATACATCGTTCGCATTTGAAACAAAGACTCGAGATTAAGTACGTTCACGTTATTGTGCAATTATCACCACCATCCATCTCCAGAACTTGTCATCTTCCCCAACTGAAACTCTGCACCCACAAAACAGCAACTCCCCATTCTCTCTTCCTCATCCCCTTCACCCGCCCACCGAACCTCTCCCTTCTCTCTTTCTTCTCTATGAATGTGGTTACTCTAGAAATAGAATCATAATACAATCCTCTTATAAACTAGCTTATCTTACTTGGCACTTTAAAATGATTACATTATATATATTTCATCTCAAAAATAAAAAGTTTTAAAAAGACTCAAGCAATCTCTTTATGAAATAGGAGTAGAAAGTTATAAGGGGAAAAGAAAAAATAGGTTTTATTGAAAAAAGCCAACAGGACAGAAGATCAGTTGAATAAGGGAGAATTGCAGATACATTTCAAAATGGAAAAAAACATTAAAATTGACATTGGAGATAGTACACAGCTAGACTGATGCTATAGAAAGTGGAATCTGGAATACGAGTGACAAACATAAAATAAGACGGGAACGTATAGAAAGCACTGTGCCAGCACAGAGCAAGTTCTCTACAAAGGCAGCCGGGATTGTACTTGGGGGAGATGAGTAAGAAGGTCTTTATGATACAAAGAAAAGAATAAATAAATAGGCAATGGGAAGATGTGAAGAACCAGGGGCTTCCCAAGAACTAGTCAAAAAGGATCGCCAGGGACTTCTCTGGGGGTGAAGTGGGTAACTCTGAGCTCCCAATGCAGGGGGCCCGGGTTCGATCCCTGGGCAGGGAACTGGATCCCACATGCATGCCGCAACTGAGAGTTCACATGCCACAACTAAGGAGCCCGCCTGCCACAACAAAGGAGCCCACGTGCCGCAACTAAGGAGCTGGCAAGCCGCAACAAAGGAGCCTGCCGGCCACAACTAAGACCCAGCGCAACCAAGTAAATAAATAAAATAAATAAATGAATACAGTAAATAATTCAGTAAATAAATCACTGATGCAATACAGTGATTTTAATGGCAAGGTTTTTTTGGGGGGGGGGGTTTAAATCCACAGCATAGGGAAAAGAGGTTACCTAAAGAGGAAAAAAATTTTTCTTTATATATTCTTTCTTCTACAGTAACTGCCATAAGACAATAGGGCCACATATACTATATTTAAAGAGTTTTAAAAATTATGACCTACAGATTATTCCTTTCACAAAGTACTGAAAAACTGCCTCTAGCCAATCAAGAAATGAATCAAAACTAAGAACTAAGAACAGGACAGCCTCATAATGGCAACAGCATACACGGATAATGTTGAATTTTCATGGATTGAGATTAAAAGTGCCATAAGCTACAAAGTGCTTATTTTCTCTGTCCTCTTTCTACTACTTTGGTGTCATTTCAATTATCACTGAACCTGTAGTTGCTTTGCTCTTTTAAAAGCTCTCACCAGAAAAAAAAAAAATTCTCATCTATTTCATAATGAGAAGCCCTCAATCGTCAGTCAAACTACAGGATTCAAAACGTGTATTTTCTACAAAGCATCCTATCATGTTAGCATTTTCCTTGATAAAACGTCCGCCTTATGATTTGCCTCAGATTTCAAGTTATTTTCTTGTTACACACTTTTTAATCTGATCGCTGCTTCTCCTTGTAATTATTTCTTATGCTGCTGTAATTTTCCACTGGTCTTCCTCCATTCCACTTTGTGTGGAGGCTGAATGCGTGCCTGATCTTTCAGGAATTTATTAATCTTGCAGTAACCTCTGGGCACCTGCACTTCTCCTAACTGGCTTTTCCAGAATGTTTTTATCCTCACTTTTTGCATCTCTCCACATCTTGCTCCGGAATGACGTGTCATCCCTGTTGTCCTCAGGAATCACTTTTGTTCTAATTTCAACGCTAAATAAATTGGATTCCTTCACTGCCACTTTGGCAAATTTCACTCTCAGTTGAACATTTCTAATTATAGCCTAGGGAGATCCTAAAAATTAAGGTCAGAATCACTCCATTTCAAGAGGGCTACAAAACACTGTGAGCACAGAGACCTTTTGTACATATAAACAAACATGTGGCTAAGTTTATTCCTCTCGTGTAAAGGCTTTTCCATACGTTTTCAAATATTCTGTCTCTCAGCTCTGCTGGGTCATGGTCTCAAACCTGTGAGAGACCCAGTGCAGAAACAGACAATGGCCAGACCAGATAGAAAAACTGAACTCTGACCCACAGTCTGCAACCGGTCCAGGAAACCACCTTACCTTCAATGACCAGTCCAGGAAGCTAACCTACTATCTGCAAGTCGGACTTGTAGAAAGTCAGACCATTATATTTAGCCACCAGTCCAGGAAGCCAAACAATAAACCCGTAACAATCAGCCCTAAACAGCCAGGACATGATCAATAACTGACAGCTTCCGTAATCTTTCCCCCACGTCCAATTTAGGACCAACCAGAGACAGCCAAACATGCACCTCTAGCCAATCACGTAGGATGCCCTGCTTCTAAGTACCCACTGGCAGCTTCCCCATGACAATACCCTCCCATCAGGGCACACCTGGAGCCTTCATTTATCACCAGAGAGCTTCCCCGCCCCTCTGCCAGCCTCTGAGTCTCTGCCAATCCCAAGTGACAGTGGCTGACCCCTTTGCTAGACCAAGCTCTGAATGAAGAGATTTTGCTTTTTCTTATTTGCTTCGTCTTTTTCTACATCCAACTTAGCTTTCAAAAATTCTGCTAGAGCTTAACTTTTAGATATGATGTGAAAACTAAAATGTCCACTTTCTTTTCTATTTCACTACTCCTAGAGACATAAGGCGCTGGGGACAGCACAGAGCAATAAGACGTAATATTAACGTAGATGCTCACGGCCTCGTGCAGAGACAGTCCCAGAACTTCTAATTCCTTGCCTATTTCAGTGAGTATTGCCCTATGGCTTTTACAAGTCAAATTCAGTACAAAGCAATAGGAGTCTTTTATATCCAACAGGGAAAGTGTGGGTTTCCCCCCAGGTTCCCACCAGCTCCCTCCTGGAGAAGTGAATGGCGAGGCACAAAGAAGCAAAGCCTTCCAGAGTTAGGACTGACTCCCTAGAACCACACCAAAAAGGTTTCAGTTTCCAGAAACAGTCGTCACCAAGCTAAATTGAAAAGAAGCAGATCACCAGGTGCTCGGTGGAAACACAGAACTCTGCGTCCTTCCCAGGAAGCTTCATTTTTATTCTAGCCAAATATAGGGCTTTCCTTTGGGCTACTAACAAAATCTCTGAGCGCAGAGCCTGTATCAAAGCTTGGAACTGGCTTAAAAGAACGAGAGGAAAGCCCTTTTGTACCTGTAACTTTTTCCATCTAACCTATGGGCAATGCTGGTTGTTTCCAGAGCGGACCATGTCCCCTGCAGTCTCTCAGCAGGCTTTCCTCTGGGTATATGAGAAGTAACAAGACCCCCAGAGGGAGTAATCACTGTGGCCAGGATTAACCACAGTGTTTCACTGCTGCTGGAAGGCAATCAGAGCCACAGTTTACAATTTAGAACTGGAAAGATTTCATCCTCCATATCCCACCCTAGTTATTCCACCACTTGTCAGAAACGACTGTTTCTCTATCTAGATCTGTATCTACATCTCTATCCGTCTACATAATCGAGGTGGATACCGTAGCAGCCTCCAAGCAGGGGTATCACAGAACATGCAGAATAACAATGAGGTTGAACCAGTCGAAAAAAACAAGTCATGGCAATTAAGAGGAAGAGCTATGTGACAGAGTAGCATGCAGCTCAATCCTGGGGTCCTGCTGGCTCAGGAGTTCTGATGTAAGAGAATTACTAATTGCCCTGTGCACATGGCCCACTCATTTGCTTTGTTTTAGCCTGCCTGCCTAGCTGGAAAGAAATATTTGTAAATCTCAGTTACAAGGCCCAGCATGGGCATTCGAGAATATGCAAATTTCAGGCCCACGTTCCTGTGTGTTTGTCAAGCAAGGGCATAAAATTCACACCAGGGCCAGATTCTAAAATGAAAATATTATACAAAATATTTCGATTGCCTAAAAACTCCTACAAGCTCCCTTGGTGGTATTTCTGGAGGTATGTCTACAGAGATTACCTAAGTGATGGGTTCCCTAGTCATTAACACAGGGTTGGAAGGAGATTTTTATTTCATTTCTTTCTTTCCAGATGCAAGACAATCTCCCCTATTTTTCAAGACTCCTGGGAAGAATGTACCAGGTACCCTCTGGAATTCTTCATCTAACCCTTAACATAACCCACCTCCCAGTTGTCTTACTATGAGTTTATGCTTATATACTAAGAAAAAAACGTCTGAACTATAAAGATTAGAGCACCTTGTTTCAATGATATTGTTTAATGACCTTGTTTAAAATGATACATTTACACATACACATGAATCATCATTTGAAGGATTTAATTTTATATTCCTGGTGATTTTTTTTTCTTTTTTTTTTTTTCTTTTTTTTTTGCAGTACGCAGGCCTCTCACTGTTGTGGCCTCTCCCGTTGCGGAGCACAGGCTCCGGACGCACAGGCTCAGCGGCCATGGCTCACGGGCCCAGCCGCTCCGCGGCATGTGGGATCTTCCTAGACCGGGGCACGAACCCGTGTCCCCTGCATCGGCAGACGGATTCTTAACCACTGCGCCACCAGGGAAGCCCTAATTTTATATTCCTTATACCCGTAAATTGAAACAGGATGAGATATTCATGACCCTTGCACAAGAAAATAAAGAAATCTTATCTTAGTCACTCACAGTCTCATATAAAGTGTTATTTCTAACCCACCCTTTTAGTGGGGAGAAGTTGATTCAAACTTCCCTTCTGCTAAGCCCGCACTGAAGCATTTTCTATTCTTCCTGACTCCCTATAGGCTTGTACTTGGTAATTAATCCCCCAAGTGTAATATAAAGCTAGGCTAATACAAATAGCCAGGCTGCTCGAAGCAGCCGGCGGAGCAGGTGAGGCGGGCAAACAGATGAGCAGCCTGAACCTCACTGGGGAGTGAGGGCACGGAGCAGGGATGGGAAGAGTGGCAGGACAAGACAGGACAAGACAGTTACAAAATCAACCACGCAGCTGCTCTATTTCCAGGGAAGGCGGAGTTCACCAGCTAGATTAAAAATGGCCAAGAAATTTTATTACCAGCTTATTTCCACATTGTAAACATTGTTAAATGAAAAGAAACAGGAAACCAATTCAGTTCCAGGGTGAGTGTAAATAATGGTAATGGGCAATGCAGCAGCATACCACAGCTGACCTCCTGGGTCTTAGACTCATAAACCTCCTCTGCTTATGATGACAAATGCTCCGGGGTATATTACAACCAGGACCAATGAAACAGCGTAGGAAATTGAACAACTTCCAATCCCTGACTCTTGTGCATTCTTTTTGGATGAGATGTGTGATTAGAATTTTGCTTGAATTTCAAATTCTTTCCAGAAAAGCAATAGTCTAAGTTGGGGAATAATTACCACAGTTGTTATCATGGATTGATTCAGCAAAAACTGGAAAAGGCAGATTCTTTTAAAAGCATGTGTTTTTTATAAATATTTTTGGAATTATAAGAACCAACTAATATGATAATTAACATGCTAAAAATCGCAGTTCTATGGATCTAAGAATGGTTACTAGATCAAGTATTTGCTGATGAGCACAAGCTCATCATTAAATCATTTGTGTAAAGAGAATAATCCTGAAATTTGGTCAGAGTCATCATGCAGTTTATAATCTGGAAAGAAAATAAAACATTCATGAAACAATAAAGATAGCACAAATACCTTAACAGCATCAACAGACTGCCAGTCTTTTCAGAGGAAGGGGAAATTTTTAAGGAAAGGCGTTTGCAGGAGACATGTATGAAGGAAGCTAGGCTGTCAGCTAACCCGCAAATGATAAGTAAGCTACAGCAAAGGGGCAGGGAAACATCCCAGCTCTGAAGAACAACAAGGGTAAATGGAAACCATAAAAATGGCTGTGTAGAATATTAACAGATGAAAAATCAATAGCTTTCCCCTACACCTGCAATAACCAAATGAATACAACAAAAATTTCCATTCACAAGAGCCATAAAATTTTTTAAAAACTGTAAAACACTGAACAAATCTCTCAAGAAATGTGCAAGATCTAGATGATAAACAATCTGAAACGTTTCTGAAAGACAAGCTGAATAAGTGAAGGGAGAAAGCCATTCCCACACGAGGGGACTCAACACCAATACAGCTAATCATGTTCCTTAAATTGACGTATATATTCAATGGAAGTTCAGTACGTATCCTAATGTTTATAAAACGTTTCAAAATTTGACAAGCTGATGAGAAAAGTCATGTAAAAGAGAAATAACAACATGAATGGCAAAGAGATTTTGGAAAAGAAGGAGGGAATACTTGCTTGATATACTTCAAAAGTGTAGGAAATTAAACAGCATGGGTAAAAGTGCCAGCAATGATAAATAGATCAAGAACTATTCACAAACAGTCCCAGTGTTTAGAGCTGAAAATATGAAAAGGTGGCCTTTCCAAGCAGTTGGAAGGGATGCACTGTTCAATTTGTCCATGCAGTGTTGGAACAGTAACTATAATTTTTTTAAATAAAAGTAAATTTAGATCCCTGCATCACATAAACAACATATCAATTCTCAATGTGTAAAGGACTAAATGTGAAAAAGAAAACTCTGGTAGCATTGGGGAAAAAACAGCGGAATTGCTTATAACTTTGGGGAGAGGAAGGAAGACGCAAAGCAGAGAAGCAGTAAAGAAAAATGGATAATTCTGACTATATTAAAACGGTAATCTCCACTGAAAAAAAGACAAGCCCAGTCTGGAAGAAAATATTTTTAAACACACAGAGGACTACATCCAAAATTTTAAAACTTCCAGAGACCTCCCCTTCCCCCATCCATTCTCCCATTATGAACAGAGCTCATAAATCAGCAAGGATCTTTCCTTCTCTTCCTAGGTGTCAATTTCAGGGATACTAGGAGACCCCTATAAACCCCAGACCTCAGAGCATATGTAGGAGTTGGGAAAAAACCCTAAACTACAATGGGAGCCATTTAGAAGGCAGCATAGCTCAGACAGCACAAATGTTACACTTCCAGAAGTGTGGACACGTGCTCAGGGCAAGAGTTACAACCCTTTTTTGCCACCACTGTTGGGAGAAATAGATTGAACTGAGCTGCCAAAAAAGGCCTGTTGGATGCAGCTTTGTTTCAAAAACCCGATGAGATATGGCTACAAATAAGTCATGTTTCCAAAGCACAGAAAAAGAAAAGCAACTAAAATGGAATTCTGCTCTGGTCTATCTAATATCCCACAAGGAAACTTGCTAATGGGTGGTCCAGGAAAGCCCAATTCATTCAAAGGTACATAACATAAAAGGGAGTGGCAGGGTATCAAAGCAAACATGCAATAATGAAAAATAAGAGGGAAGAGGTCAGTAAAACTTATTAACAGATGAATAACACTCACCAGAAGAAGAAAAAAATGTTGCCGGAGAACAGAAAAATCTGTGGCCAAACACTTTATGAGGAACTTAAATTACAACAACCCCTTGAATGAAAGCAAAGAAATATGAACATTATAGTATCATAAACACTACACACACCCACAACCAAAAGAGAAAGAAGCAGAGACCTCAGAGTAAAATGCTTTTTTATATCTGTAAAACCAGAAAATATGTCAATATACTATAAAATAACTAAGACCAAACTTATCTGTCACATCAATAACTGTAAATGAGCTAAACTCAACAACTTAAAGAATCTGTGTTTGATTCCAAAACAAAAATAACTGTACATAGAAGAAAAATCTAAACAGAACCGAAAAGGTTGACTACAAAAGGAAAAGAAAATGAAACAAAACCAAAAAGAAAGAGAGAACAGAGAGATCATGATCTTATTAAGTGATGCTGTGAAATACAGAGCCAAAACCTTTGCAAGATAAAAAAAAAAAAAAAATTACAAGGGCAAAGACTAGTACTTCAAATCCCTGAAGGTACAATCCACCATGAACATAACTTAGGAATCACTGTGCTCCAAATAGCATGGCCATAACATCTGTAAAGCAAGAAGGGCAGGAGAGACAAGAAATAGACAGAAACAAGCTAGTAGCATGAGATGCTTAAAACGAGTTGAAACTCTAACACAAGCAGGTAAAAACATGTCAAGATTTAAATGATTTAAAGAACATAATATCTAATTTATATAGAAAACTCAGAAAAAAGTGAAAACTCAGAAAACAGTGAAAACACCCTCTTGTCAAGTACTTATGGGCAACTCATGAAAGTTAGCTACATATTTGACCACCAAAACCTTCATTCAGAAAGTGCCGAGAGGAGCTTCAAGATGGCGGAGGAGTAAGACGCGGAGATCACCTTCCTCCCCACAAGTGTATCAGAAATACATCTACATGTGGAACAACTCCTACAGAACACCCACTGAACGCTGGCAGAAGACCTCAGACCTCCCAAAAGGCAAGAAACCCCCCCAAGTACCTGGATAGGGCAAAAGAAGAAAGAATAAACAGAGACAAAAGGATAGGGATGGGTCCTGCACCAGTGGGAGGGAGCTGTGAAGGAGGAAAGGTTTCCAAACACTAGAAGCCCCTTCGTGGGCGGAAACTGCGGGTGGCAGAGGGGGAAGCTTCGGAGCCGCGGAGGAGAACACAGTCACAGGGGTGCGGAGGGCAAAGCGGACAGATTCCCGCACAGAAGGTCGGTGCTGACCAGCACTCACCAGCCCGAGAGGCTTGTCTGCTCACCCGCCGGGGCGGGCGGGGCTGCGAGCTGAGGCTCGGGCTTCGGTCGGAGCGCAGGGAGAGGACTGGGGTTGGCGGCTTGAACACAGCCTGAAGGGGCTAGTGCGCCACGGCTGGCCGGGAGGGAGTCCGGGGAAAAGTCTGGACCTGCCGAAGAGGCAAGAGGCTTTTTCTTGCCTCTTTGTTTCCTGGTGCGCGAGGAGACGGGATTCAGAGCGCTGCTTAAAGGAGCTCCAGAGACGGGCGCGAGCCGCGGCTGAAAGCACGGACCCCAAAGACGGGCATGAGACGCTAAGGCCGCTGCTGCTGCCACCAAGAAGCCTGTGTGCGAGCACAGGTCACTCTCCACACCTCCCCTCCCGGGAGCCTGTGCAGCCCGCCACTGCCAGGGTCCCGGGATCCAGGGACAACTCCTCCGGGAGAACACACGGCGTGCCTGGTGCAACGTCATGCCGGCCTCTGCCGCCGCAGGCCCGCCCCGCACTCCGTGCCCCTCCTCCCCCCGGCCTGAGTGCGCCAGAGCCCCCCAATCAGCGGCTCCTTTAACCCCGTCCTGTCTGAGCGAAGAACAGACGCCCTCAGGCAACCTACACGCAGAGGCGGGGCCAAATCCAAAGCTGAGCCCCGGGAGCTGTGAGAACAAGGAAGAGAAAGAGAAATCTCTCCCAGCAGCCTCAGGAGCAGCGGATTAAATCTCCACAGTCAACCTGATGTACCTGCACCTGTGGAATACCTGAATAGACAACGAGTCATCCCAAATTGAGGAGGGGGACTTTGGGAGCAATGATACATATATTTTTTCTCTCTTTTTCTCTTTTTGCGAGTGTGTGTGTGTATGATTCTGTGAGAGATTTTGTCTGTATAGCTTTGCTTTTACCATTTGTCCTACGGTTCTGTCTGTCCGTTCCTTTTTTTCTTTTTTTTAGTATAGTTTTTAGCACTTGTTATCATTGGTGGATTTGTTTTTTGCTTCGGTTGCTCTCTTCTGTCTTTCTTTTATTACATTAAAAATTTTTGCCATAAGTATTTTTTATTTTAATAACTTTATTTCATTTTATTTTATTTGATCATTTTCATTCTTTTTTTCTCCCTTTTACTCTGAGCCGTGTGGATGACAGGCTCCTGATGCTCCAGCCAGGCATCAGGGCTGTGCCTCTGAGGTGGGAGAGCCAAGTTCAGGACACTGGTCCACCAGAGACCTCTCAGCTCCACATAATATCAAACGACGACAATCTCCCGGAGATCTCCATCTCAGCACCAAGACCCAGCTCCACTCAACGACCAACAAGCTACAGTGTTGGACACCCCATGCCAAACAACTAGTAAGACAGGAACACGACCCCACCCATTAGCACAGAGGCTGCCTAAAATCATAATAAGGCCACAGACACCCCAAAGCACACCACCAGATGTGGACCTGCCCACCAGGAAGACAAGATCCAGCCTCATCCACCACAACACAGGCAACAGTCCCCTCCACCAGGAAGGCTACACAAACCACTGAACTAACCTTACCCACTGCAGGCAGACACCAAAAACAATGGGAACTATGAACCTGCAGGCTGTGCAAAGGAGACCCCAAACACAGTAAGTTAAACAAAATGAGAAGACGCAGAAACACACAGCAGATGAAGGAGCAAGGTAAAAACCCACCAGACCTAACAAATGAAGAGGAAATAGGCAGTCTACCTGAAAAAGAATTTAGAATAATGATAGTAAACATGATGCAAAATCTTGGAAATAGAGTGGAGAAAATACAGGAAACATTTAACAAGGACCTAGAAGAACTAAAGAGCAAATAAACAATGATGAACAACACAATAGGTGAAATTAAAATTTCTCTAGAAAGAATCAGTAGCAGAATAACTGAGGCAGAAGAATGGATAAGTGACCTGGAAGATAAAATAGTGGAAATAATTACTGCAGAGCAGAATAAAGAAAAGAGAATGAAAAGAATTAAGGACAGTCTCAGACCCCTCTGGGACATTAAATGCACCAACATTTGAATTATAGGGGTCCCAGAAGAAGAAGAGAAACCGAAAGGGACTGAGAAAATATTTGAAGAGATTATAGTTGAAAACTTCCCTAATATGGGAAAGGAAATAGATAATCAAGTCCAGGAAGCACAAAGAGTCCCACGAGGATAAATCCAAGGAGAAACATGACAAGACACATATTAATCAAAACTATCAAAAATAAAATACAAAGAAAAAATATTAAAAGCGGCAAGGGAAAAACAACAAATAACATACAAGGGAATCCCCATAAGGTTAACAGCTGATCTTTCAGCACAAACTCTGCAAGCCAGAAGGGAGTGGCAGGACATATTTAAAGTGATGAAGGAGAAAAACCTTCAACCAAGATTACTCTACCCAGCAAGGATCTCATTCAGATTTGACAGAGAAATCAAAACCTTTACAGACAAGCAAAATTTAAAAGAATTCAGCACCACCAAACCAGCTTTACAACAAATGCTAAAGGAACTTCTCTAGGCAGGAAACACAAGAGAAGAAAAGACCAACAATATCAAACCCAAAACAATTAACAAAATGGTAGTAGGAACATACAAATTGATAACTACCTTAAATGTAAATGGATTAAATGCTCCAACCAAAAGACACAGACTGGTTGAATGGATACAAAAACAAGACCCATACATATGCTGTCTACAAGAGACCCACTTCAGACCTAGGAACACATACAGACTGAAAATGAGGGGATGGAAAAAAATACTCTATGCAAATGGAAATCAAAAGAAAGCTGGAGTAGCAATACTCATATCAGACAAAATAGACTTTAAAACAAATACTATCACAAGAGACAAAGAAGGACACTACATAATGATCAAGGGATCAATCCATGAAGAAGATATAACAATTGTAAATATTTATGCACCCAACATAAGAGCACCTCAATACATAAGGCAAATACTAACAGCCATAAAAGGGGAAATCAACACTAACAAAATCATAGTAGGGGACTTTAACACCCCACTTTCACCAATGGACAGATCATCCAAAATGAAAATAAATAAAGAAACACAAGCTTTAAATGATACATTAAACAAGATGGACCTAATTGATATTTATAGGACATTCCATCCAAAACCAACAGAATACACTTTCTTCTGAAGTGCTCATGGAACATTCTCCAGGATAGATCATATCTTGGATCAAAAATCAAGCCTTGGTAAATTTAAGAAAATTGAAATCATATCAAGTATCTTTTCTGACCACAACGCTATGAGACTAGATATCAATTACAGGAAAAAATCTGTAAAAAATAAAAACACAAGGAGGCTAAACAATAGACTACTTAATAACCAAGAGATCACTGAAGAAATCAAAGAGGAAATTAAAAAATACCTAGAAACAAATGACAATGAAAACACGACAACCCAAAACCTATGGGATGCAGCAAAAGCAGTTCTAAGAGAGAAGTTTATAGCAATAAAATCCTACCTTAAGAAACAAGAAACACCTCAAATAAACAACCCAAACTTACACCTAAAGCAATTATAGAAAGAAGAACAAAAAAAACCCAAAGTTAGCAGAAGGAAAGAAGTCATAAAGATCAGAGCAGAAACAAATGAAAAAGAAATGAAGGAAACAATAGCGAAGATCAATAAAACTAAAAGCTGGTTCTTTGAGAAGATAAACAAAATCGATAAACCATAAGCCAGACTCATCAAGAAAAAAAGGGAGAAGACTCAAATCAATAGAATTAGAAATGAAAAAGGAGAAGTAAAAACTGACACTGCAGAAATACAAAGGATCATGAGAGATTACTACAAGCAACTATATGCCAATAAAATGGACAACCTGGAAGAAATGGACAAATTCTTAGGAAAGCACAACCTTCTGAGACTGAACCAGGAAGAAATAGAAAATATGAACAAACCAATCACAAGCACTGAAATTGAAACTGTGATTAAAAATCTTCCAACAAACAAAAGCCCAGGACAAGATGGCTTCACAGGCGAATTCTATCAAACATTTAGAGAAGAGCTAACACCTATCCTTCTCAAACTGTTCCAAAATATAGCAGAGGGAGGAACACTCCCAAACTCATTCTATGAGGCCACCATCACCCTGATACCATACCTAGACAAAGATGTCACAAAGAAAGAAAACTACAGGCCAATATCACTGATGAAAATAGATGCAAAATTCCTCAACAAAATACTAGCAAACAGAATCCAACAGCACGTTAAAAGGATCATACACCATGATCAAGTGGGGTTTATCCCAGGAATGCAAGGATTCTTCACTATACACAAATCAATCCATGTGATACACCATATTAACAAGTTGAAGGACAAAACCATATGATCATCTCAATAGATGCAGAGAAATCTTTCAACAAAACTCAACATGCATTTATGATAAAAACCCTCCAGAAAGTAGGCCTAGAGGGAACTTACCTCAACATAATAAAGGCCATATATGACAAACCCACAGCCAACATCATCCTCAATGGTGAAATACTGAAACCATTTCCAATAAGATCAGGAACAAGATAAGGTTGCCCACTCTCACCACTCTTATTCAACTTGGTTTTGGAAGTTTTAGCCACAGCAATCAGAGAAGAAAAAGAAATAAAAGGAATGCAAATCAGAAAAGAAGAAGTAAAGCTGTCACTTGTTGCAGATGACATGATAGTATACATAGAGAATCCTAAAGATGCTACCAGAAAACTACTAGAACTAATCAATGAATTTGGTAAAGTAGCAGGATACAAAATTAATGCACAGAAATCTCTGGCATCCCTATACACTAATGATGAAAAATCTGAAAGTGAAATTAAGAAAACACTCCCATTTACTATTGCAACAACAAGAATAAAATACCTAGGAATAAACCTACCTAAGGAGACAAAAGACCTGTATGCAGAAAATTATAAGACACTGATGAAAGAAACTAAAGATGATACAAATAGATGGAGAGATAGACCATGTTCTTGGATTGGAAGAATCAACATTGTGAAAATGACTCTACTACCCAAAGCAATCTACAGATTCAATGCAATCCCTATCAAACTACCACTGGCATTTTTCACAGAACTAGAACAAAAAATTTCACAATTTGTATGGAAACACAAAAGACTCCGAATAGCCAAAGCAATCTTAAGAAAGCAAAACAGAGCTGGAGGAATCAGGCTCCCTGACTTCAGACTATACTACAAAACTACAGTAATCAAGACAGTATGGTACTGGCACAAAAACAGAAATATAGATCAGTGGAACAGGATAGAAAGCCCAGAGATAAACCCATGCACATATGGTCACCTTATCTTTGATAAAGGAGGCAAAAATATACAATGGAGAAAAGACATCCTCTTCAATAAGTGGTGCTGGGAAAACTGGACAGCTACATGTAAAAGAATGAAATTAGAACACTCCCTAACACCATACGCAAAAATAAACTCAAAATGGATTAAAGACCTAAATGTTAAGTCCCGACACTATCAAACTCTTAGAGGAAAACATAGGCAGAACACTCTATGACATAAATCACAGCAAGATCCTTTTTGACCCACCTCCTAGCAAAATGCAAATAAAAACAAAAATAAACAAATGGGACCTAATGAAACTTAAAAGCTTTTGTACAGCAAAGGGAACCATAAACAAGACCAAAACACAACCCTCAGAATGGGAAAAAATATTTGCAAATGAATCAACTGACAAAGGATCAATCTCCAAAATTTACAAGCAGCTCATGCAGCTCAATGTCAAAAAACCAAACAACCCAATCCAAAAATGGGCAGAAGACCTAAATAGACATTTCTCCAAAGAAGATATACAGATTGCCAACAAACACATGAAAGAATGCTCAACATCATTAATCATTAGAGAAATGCAAATCAAAACTACAATGAGATATCATCTCACACTGGTCAGAATGGCCATTATCAAAAAATATAGAAACAATAAATGCTGGAGAGGGTGTGGAGAAAAGGGAACCCTCTTCACTGTAGGTAGGAATGTAAATTGATACAGCCACTATGGAGAACAGTATGGAGGTTCCTTAAAAAACTAAAAATAGAACTACCATATGACCCAGCATCCCACTACTGGGCATATACCTTGAGAAATCCACAGTTCAAAAAGAGTCATGTACCACAATGTTCACTGCAGCTCTATTTACAATAGCCAGGACATGGAAGCAACCTAAGTGTCCATCGACAGATGAATGGATAAAGAAGATGTGGCACATATATACAATGGAATATTACTCAGCCATCAAAAGAAACAAATTTGAGTTATTTGTAGTGAGGTGGATGGACTTAGAGTCTGTCATATAGAGTGAAGTAAGTCAGAAAGAGAAAACTAAATACCATATACTAACACATATGGAATCTAAAAAAAAAAAAAAATTCTGGAAAACCTAGGGGCTGGACAGGAGTAAAGATGCAGACGTAGAGAATGGACTTGAGGACACGGGGAGGGGGAAGGGTAAGCTGGGACAGAGTGAGAGAGTGGCATGGACTTATATATACTACCAAATGTAAAATAGATGACTAGTGGGAAGCAGCCACATAGCAGAGGGAGATCAGCTCGGTGCTTTGTGACCACCTAGAGGGGTGGAATAGGGAGGGTGGGAGGGAGACGCAAGAGGGAAGAGATATGAGGATATATGTATATGTATAACTGATTCACTTTGTTATAAAGCAGAAACTAACACACGATTGTAAAGCAATTATACGCCAATACAGATGTTAAAGAAGAAAAAAAGGAAGTACCAAATCGACTACGATCAACCGGTAGGCAGATTTTTGGCCCCCATCAGCTTCATCCCCTCATGCCATGCCCAGGAGTTACACGGCAAAACATGTCATTTAGATTATTCACCAAGTGACCCTAAGATAGGGAGGTCCTCCTGGATTATGTGTGGGCCCCGCATTAATCACATGAGCCCTTGAAAAAGAGCTTCTTACCAGATGAGGAAGAAAAAGTCAAAGAGATCAATCAAAAGGCATCAGGAGAACAATGAGAGCACCAGAAACAGAGCCCGCAGCCGGCTTGGAAGATGGAGGAGACCACAGGGAAAGCATGAGAAGGAAAATGATTCTGCCAAGAACCACTGAGGTTGGGAGAGTGCCCTGGGCCCCAGGTGAGAAGCTACTCTGGACAACACTTTGATTTCAGCCTCCTGAGACCCCGACCAGGGAGACCAGCTGAGCCCCCGGCACTTCTGACCTTCAGAACTGAGATGATACCCGAGCGTTCTTTTAGGCTGCTAAATTTATGGTGATTTGCTACCCAAAAATAGAAAAGTAACATACATGGTCACCTCTGAAAAGAGGAAGGAGGTTAATTGGGGAGAAGATTTAGAGTCATACACATTGTTTGAACTTTTAACAACAGGAATATATTTGTTTATTACATATGCATCTTCATTTCAAAATGATAAAAACAAACAGTAACCTTGAAACAGCACGCAAAACACTGACCAGCTAAAACTAGTTTTGCCTCGTAAATGGGTTATTGGTTAATCAACTTGAAACAGCACCAGCTTCAACTGCTTTGGCCTCCCTGAATAGGTTGTTAATTAATCAAACCTAGGGTTATTTTACAGAGGCAACACTGCGCAGGTGCAAGACGGGAACCCATGCCTCCAGGATGACCCTGGAGCCAAGAGTCTGCAGTTCACGGCACTCAAAGAATAGAAATGTTGCCACTGAAGCCCTTTACAAAGCAAGAAGCTGGTCAGTGAAGAAAATCAGGATCCCAGCAGCACAGGTAGTTTATATGGATTAACTAGCAACGAGCCAATCAGCTTCCAAGTTTGAAATTCCCCTAACTCTTTACATTGTGCCCCAAACACTGGATGAACAGACAGACTGGAGAGCTTGCCTCCTGTCTGCTTGCTGGTGCACCTCCATAAAGCTCTTTCTTTTCTCAAAAGCCAGTGCCATGGTGTTAGGGAAACCACCGAGTGAAACCGCCCGCCCTGGCCGGGCACCATAGTAACCGCTTGCATGAGTTCTCTTACACCAGGAGGTCCAGGTAAGGAACGGGGAACTAACAAGCTACCACCAACCGGAAGAATTCGGGGAAGGTCAAAAGGAGAGAGGAGACGCCAGTCCATATGTCCTACCGACCTCCTAGGATCCTCCTCGCTGACTCCATCTTGGCTGGGCGGTGACCAGGAAGGACCCTGAGTCAGAGTGATTGGCCAGAGACAACCCGGAAACTAACTTCATTACCATAAAACCGAGACTGCGAGTCACGTGGCAGAGCAGTTCTCCTGGGCTCCCTTACCCTGCTGCTCTCCACCCAGGCGCACCTTCCCGATAAGGTCTCTTGCTTTGTCAGCGCGTGTGTCTCCTTGGACAATTCATTTCTGAGTGTTAGACAAGAGCCCACTCTCGGGCCCTGGAAGGCGTCCCCCTTCCTGCAACAACAGTATTGGCTTTCACGTGAGTCAGGCAGCAAGAGCGTGCTGAGAACCACTCGGCTCTAGAAGTCGGGTTAAATATGAACATGTGGTGGGCAGAACCTGAGCGTAGAATGAGAAAAATGAGATAACTATCTCTCAGATTTTAAATAAATATATATGGGGATTTGTTTGGTGCGGTCCATTCTTTTGTTCTAAATCTATTGCTAAAAATATGGACACTATAAATTTGATAAATGGATCGATCTTTAAGTGAACGAACAAGGTTTTCTCAGAATTTTTATGAGAGTACTTGAGAGTGTGGGAAATATTTCATCCAAAGAATTAAAATATCAATACTAATAAAGACTTGCCTTTTTTTCCCCCAGAGGGTCAATGAGAAGTGTAAGTACTGATTTATCTGACCACTTTTTATAGTCAAATGCTGTCAAAGTAGAAACAATTACACTTCAGCAATATTTTACTGCCGTCGAAGAAAATGCCCACACGTGCAGGCATCTCAGCAATCCTAAGAAACACCTTCTGAACATTTTTATATGCTTCATACTTGAATGAGTCTCACACACCAAAATTACATCAGACACTGTTTCAACCATTCAAAACAGTAAGAATACTTAGAGCCCCAGTGCCCCCAAAAATGTTAGCCTACCACTCCGTGGCATACCAGCTTGGTAGTTTTAATGCATGTATAATATTTTTAGGGAATTTACACTGAGTTTAAATTTATAGATTTGAATAACTCACATATATTTTATGTTTCACTGTTTAACAAGTTAATTTAGATTTTCAAAATACGTATACAAAGAAACTCCATAAAGAGACATTTTCCGCTCCACTGGAGGATGACTTTTCTCACACATATTTTCTGAAGAACAGGTTCCCAAGAGATTTCTAACAATGGTTTCTCTGATTCCTTTTCATAGCCATTATTCATATTTAATTAATGCGACACAATCCTTTCTGAGTTTTGTCCTCACATAATGATTGAAGAATGAGCCAATCTGTCACCTATTCATTTATACACGGCCTATTTTTCTCACGCAGAAATGCTAACATAGATAGTATATCACAAACAGGATAAGAGGGGAAAATATTCCTTTCTTACATGACCTCTTAAATTTCACTAAACAATTAGCCAGAGCAGGCTAAGGGAAAAAAAAAAATGTTTTTTAAATCACTGAATAGCAAAATAACAGGAAAATTTATAAAAACCTAGGAAACAAACAAGAATGACTAAGCAATACAAATCAGTGAATTAATACAAAGTATTCCCTATGTTTGGATATTTCCTGAGTCACTAAACATTAAGAAAGGCATGGATAACTTTGAGTTGCCCTCTCCCATGGATTCCCCACCTTACCTGTTGATTCATCATTTCTAGTTTTCCCATATAACTATTTTCACAGTGGGAAACCACAGTTGTATTTTCTTTGTATATGTGTTCTCAAAAAATGAAAAGGAAATTATTCTGTAGCTATATTTTAGATTTTCATGATCGCTAAGTGTGGATACTTAGTTCTCTCCTGATAAAGTCAAGCATGTATTATACCTGGTATCTAGTAAGCGCCTGGTAAATGTGTTAAATATATGAATCGAATAGACATTCTATGATTCCGAAATCTGAAGTCATAGAACTTATCTAATGCCGTTAAGGACACCCAACCAGGAATTACCACTGCCCTTGTTTTTTTTCTTCTCCCTATAGTTCCACCAAATTCGGAAACCAGATTTTAGATAATATTTATGCAGAATGCCAGGTCAGAGAAGAAAGCAGTGGGTGTACTTTACATCAGAATTACCACCCACACCCACAGCAGAAAGAAGCAGAGGAGGCCTCACTGTACGAGATCTTGATTCCTTGAAGCGGAATCTTTCAGGAGGTCAGGGGTTGGGCATTTCTCCTCCTCCCTAGCTGCCTCCTTAATTCCAGAGCTCCATAGCCATGTGTGCTTTGCAAAAGCAATCAGGACAGAATGAAGTAAGTGGGGCAGGAAGATGGAGAAGAGCCTTGAGCTGTTATTTAAGAGGCCACAAACGTACACTTAAGAATTAATTTTTTTTTAAAGTACACACACTACGTAAGCTAAACCTGGAGGATTTAAGCTAGAAAAATAAATAAACTCATAGAGTTAACTCTAATTATATTTTAACTAAGTTAACTCTAATTATATAAATTAACTCTAATGAAGAATAAAAAGTTAGTTTTTTTTTTTCCAACCACTTGCAGCAACACATGAAGGATGGGAAGCAAGAGTTGTGTTCCACACTGAACTCAAGATGTCAGGTAGGCAGTTGGATACAAAGAGTTATAGCCCAGGGGAGAAGTTTGTTCTGCAGTCCAATTGGGGGGTATAAGCATACAGAGAATTCCTGATGCCATGATGTGTCCCAGGGAGGGAAGGTCATCAAGGAACAGGAGGTCCAGCCTCGATGCACTTTGCTATTCAGTGATGACAGAGGTGACAAGGAGGAATCAACAGACTCCATCTAAGAAGGAGCAGGCAGTGTGGACTGGAGAAGAGAGAGCGGACCTCACTTTACGGAAGCAGTGGGAGAGTGTTTGGAAGGTATTGAGGCTGCGGGCTCGAGTGCACTAAGCCTAGGGGAGTATTTCAGGATTCAGAGATTGAGGGACCAGGGCAGTTTCAGGGGAGACGTGGAAACGCAGCCAGACTGGAGGACAGTAAGACGAGAGGTGAGAAGTGTCCTGCCCTCCTTCCCACGAAGCCCGCTACGACTTCCCCCTCCTTCGCTTCTGTCCCTTCATTTTTGTCCCACATGACCTGCCCCTCTCTGGCTCTGCTCTTCCTTCTTTAGTCCAGGTGGCCGAGTCACTAAGCGACTCCCAGCGAGGGTTTACGACCCAGGCTTCGTCCTCTAGGACGCAGGAAACAAGAGATACACCCTGGGAGCCAGCGGTGAAGCATGACCTTCGACCAGGGATGACCTTCGACCCACCAGCCCCAGATATCCCCTGGGGAAGTTATGTTCCCCAGCCCTGTACCCTTAAGGTTTACATGATCAGAGGTTATGGTTTCTAGAGTGATGATCACTCCCACAAGAGGATAAGGTAAAGTTCTACCCGAGTCTAAAGCTACCACTCCCACCTGGCCATGTTGCCTCTCCTGCTAGTGGCTCAAGACAAGAAAGGACCCTGGGCTGCCCTGGATGCCTTTAACAGGGAGTAGGTCTTTGCAGCAACCAATCCTGGGAAGACGAAGAAGAGAACACACCTCCCCCACTCCAGCCCCCAAGGATAAGCCCAGATCACCTCACCTGTGCAGGCAGAGCAGCTGAAATGCTGGCCGGAACTTAGGATGGGCGCAGAGAGGACGCTGATGCTCGTTGCAATTACGGCCCCGAAAACAGACGCAGCAGTGGGTTCTGCAGTGTCTTCTACGGCTAATGCAATTGTATTGAGTCTTTGGGGGAGAGTGCAGCTGACGCTACATTGAGGGGAACCCTGTGATGCTGAGAGGAGTGGATTTCAGCGGTGCTCGGGGTCTGTGTTGGACGCCTCTCCCTTCCTGACCAAGGCTTGGAGGTCCCCCAGAGATGGACAGTATCTCTGAAAATAACTCTCATTGCTTCCACCAACCTCAGAGAGCTAAATATATTTTGCAGTTTTGGTGTTATAGGAGTTAATCAAAGTCATTCTTGTCCTGCCAAAACCTGATCAAGATTCTGGCCTAGGGCTTCCCTGGTGGCGCAGTGGTTGAGAGTCTGCCTGCCGATGCAGGGGACACGGGTTCGTGCCCCGGTCCGGGAAGATCCCACATGCTGCAGAGCGGCTGGGCCCGTGAGCCATGGCCGCTGAGCCTGCGCTCCGCAACGGGAGAGGCCACGACAGTGAGAGACCCGCGTACCAGAAAAAAAAAAAAAAAAGATTCTGGCCTAAAGCTATGGGCTCTACCCAGGATGCTCCATAGGAGGCCACGCCCTGGACAGTGCTATACCAGAACCAAGGCCTGGCTTCCCCACGTCACAGGAGCTGGTGGAGGGAGGGCGGTGAGCAGAGGACAGGCTCGCGGGGGCATCGTGTTCTGGCCTTTGCTGACCTTCACTAGGTATCTTCCCTTCCTCTGTCTGATAGATTCAAGGGGAGATGAGGAACCTAGTAAAACCTCTCGTGAGAGTCAGTTCCAGAACTGATTCAGAAACTGCATGTTAGTTTCAGAGAGGATGTGTGTGAATAAGGTACCCCCTCCGGCTGAGGCTAATGGAAACCTGCTTCCAGACAGAGCTGCCCGAGCAGAAAGGATGCTCCTGGGTGGACATGGGAGGCTGTGCTGACAGATCAAACGTGGACACCCTGAACACACTGGCCCTGCTCTTTCAGTGCAGCTCGCAGGAGACATCTCCATCTCAGGGAACCTGGGGAGCTGGATAGCCTGAGGTGGGGAGTGTGGCCAAAGTTTGGAGTCTGCCCTGAGATGGATTCTTGCCTCTTCAGTTAGGGGTAGAGATGTGGCAGTAAGTTACTAGGGAGACCATGGTTGGGGCGGGGGGTGGGGGGGTAGGGCAGGCAGGACCCCCCAGGGCAGCACATCACGTTGCCTCAGCATCTCCCGGCCATCCATCGTGGTTCAGAAACATTTCCTCCGGCCCTGATAGTTAATCCTCTTACAGCCTTTATTATGATGATCCCTGGTTTCTGTGTCTTTCCCTCCCACCCCTCTCCTATACAGACACAAAGCACCCTGGGCTGTTTTGTTATCCAGCCCGTGTCTCTCTGCATGGCTCATGTTAAGGAAAACACCTGGTTGTTTGCCTCATTCCTGTTTTACTAAGAGGACGGTTTATTGGCATCTGCTTGTTTTGCTGAAATGTGCTTCACAGACATGCAAACCCCACTGAAGGAAATGGTATCCATCCCCACCCTCTGAAACACCGCAACCTCTCACGTCAGCTCCACAATCACCACGTGCAGCCCTTGACCCAGACACAAGGTGCATTTTAGCATTCTCCTCTCAGCTCCAGACAAGAGAAGATGCACAGACAAAGTAACGCTAGCTTGCTAAATGCTCAATCTTTTCCGTAAATACATGGATGAGGATTAATGAAATTTATTAGTTATAAATTCTTGGTATTCATCCATGTTTAAATTGTACCATATATGCTCAGTACCAAGAACGATAGGTCCTTTTCTCAACTTCTGATAATTACATTTAAAAATAAGAGAAGCGCAAGCCACAGCCACAAACAGGTGGGGATATTACATATTTACCTCCTAGGCCACTAGTACTAGATACAACAGCCAAGGTTAGCAGTTAATATAAGTAAGAGAGCTAGTCAAATGCCTGCCCTGCTCAGGTGTTATGCTGGGAAACGGAGCTGATCAGACAAGGTGTTGCCTTCAGGAAGCTCGCAGTATCATGGTGAAAACATGTGAGCGGCACATGGTGAGCACTTAGCAGCTCGCCAATAACGCAGCAGACCCAGGGAGGAGAAGGCTAAGTGAAGAGTGGGTGAAACAGTCACAGAATACCTCCTGGAGTACAGGGTCACCTAGGCTGAATCTTAATGTAGACGATTTAGCTAAGTAGAAAAGAGAACAGAGAAAAGGGCAAACGTGCCGTCCAGGTAGAAGAAAAGCTTCCCGTGAAACGTAGTGTGTTTCTATGAGCAACATAACAGCTCGTGTTAAATGACGTTTTGAAGTAGAAAGTGGTGTATCTATTCTTTACAACCCAGTCCTAGTCTTGAATCTCCACCGAGATATAGACTGAAAAACTCAGGTCTACGTGCACACTAAAAATGTGTTATCTTTCTCAATTCTCAATTTATGTAGGCAACAAATATTTTTGAGCACCTACTGTGTGCCAGGTACAGTGATAAGCATTGAAGACACAAGAGGGACCAAGACAGACCACATCGCTGCCTTTAAAGAACTAATACTCTGATGGGCTCAAAGCAAACACTTATAAGTACTTTAAGAAAACTAAATGATCCAATGATCTAGAATGGCCTGTCCAACATGGTGGCTACCAGTCACATGGACTATTTAAATTTAAATTAATTAAAAGTGAATACAATTTAAAATTCAGTTACTCAGCAGCACTAGACATGTTTCAAGCGCTCAACAGGCACACAGGATACTACATTGGAAAGCACGACATAGAACATGTCTATCACAAAAACTTCAGTTGGACCTCTTCCATGTAAAAAAGTCTCCTGTGCTTACAGTAATGGAATAAGGACTTTGTCAGAGACCTGCTGACTGACAGCTGATTCCGAATACTAACTCATCAACAAAAGTCTACCATTACTTTAAAAATCCTGCCGAAACACAATTCTTTATAAATTGTGATTTCACCAAAGTAAGCTACTACAACATACCTTCACTATAAACTTTGATATGTGACCCTTTATATTTTGGACACAAGATTAAGAATATGCTTTTATTGCCTCCATTCCTGAGATGTCATTAGAATGATGAATAAAAAACAGCCACAATAATTTTCTTAAATGAGAGAGAGATTTGGCCAAAGATTACAAGATGGCCCGGAGGCAGGAGATGTGAATGACGAAGCACAGCAGGAAGATCACAGCCCAGAAGGTGCCCTGTGGGGACCTCCACTGAGCCAGCTGCCAATTTGGAGGAACTCAAGACTCAGAAGAGCCAGGAAAGAAGGAGTAGGAGATACGTGGATTAAAACAGCCTATAGATGTTGATTCCCCACTCCACTCCCAACTTCCATGTGCAAAACACTTGGCAGACTGTTTGTATAATACAAGTCACAGAAAAAGATGCTCTTCCCTAAAGAAATTGAGAATAATGTTGAGAAGAATTGGGGAGGACATCATAGGGGACACAGCACCAAACGAAGCCATGTGTAGCTTGGCATTTTAGAATATATCGAAAACTAACCCATGCCTCCTGGGGTCTGTCTGTTAGTGCTTTTTTTTTTTTTTTTTTTTTTTTTTTGCAGTATGCGGGCCTCTCACTGCTGTGGCCTCTCCCATTGCAGAGCACAGGCTCCGGACGTGCAGGCCCAGCGGCCATGGCTCACGGGCCCAGCCGCTCCGCGGCACGTGGGATCCTCCCGGACCGGGGCACGAACCTGCGCCCCCTGCATTGGCAGGCGGACCCCCAACCACGGTGCCACCAGGGAAGCCCCTAGTGCTTCATTCTTAAATATGAATGGGCAACCAAGCATCACCAGACATTTGAGGAAATTCTGCAACATAAAGACCAAGATTTATAAAAACAAAACAAAACAAAAATATCCCAGGATTAAAAAAAAAAAGGGAAAACACACAAGGCAGGAAATAGAACTTTTTTTAAAAGTCTAATTTGGTGGCCTCTTAGGAGATATTCCATCCACAAATAATAACAGTTGCTATGAAAAAGGAAAAATCAGAGAATCAGAAAAGACTCAGAGATTAAAAATATAATGGCCAACAATGTTAGCAGGAGGACAGGAAGAAGATAAATTTAAAATATCTCATAGAAAAACAGAACAAAGAGAAGAGATGACAGTTATTCAATAAAATAAAAAAAGAAATCCAGTTTGTTTTCCACCAAAGTAACAGATTCCAAACAGAGATCACAAGGAACAGAAAAAAGAAATTAATCAGATAATTTTTAGAACCCTGAGAATAAAGAGAAGATATTAAGGCTTCCACAGAAGATAGAGGAAAATCACCTACAAAGGAGAAAGAATTAAATTTCCCATCACTAGTACTGGATGGCAGATGACAATGTAGCAACGTCTTCAGATTCCTGATGGGAAAGTCATTCTTAACAGAAATTTCTATAGAAGTCAACCAATTAATTGATTTTAAATGCCAAATGGAGACATTTTTAAACATGGTAGGACTCACAATACTTATTTCCTTAGTAATTTTATTAAGAATGTAAGTCAGCAAAAGGAAGGACTAAGTTAAGAAAAAGGATGAGAAAGAAGAAATCAGGGGATATAGGAATGAGCAAACCCAACTGAGGAGAGCTATGAAGGGATCCCTAGGTGAGAGCTATGTAGCAGTCCTAGGAAAAAGCCACCTAAGATCAGAGAAAAAAGATAAAGGTCTCAGAGAGAGGCCTTTGGGTAAAAGGGAAATTAACAACATAGTTGGTATGATATTGATTTATTTAAAAATGAGGGGACTTCCCTGATGGTCCAGTGGCCAAGGCTCCACGCTCCCAATGCAGGGGGCCCAGGTTCAATCCTGGGTCAGGGAACTAGGTCACACATGCCGCAACTAAGGGTCCACATGCTGCAACTAAAGATCTGCATGCCCAACTAAAGATCCCACATGCTGCAACTAAGACCTGATGCAGCCAAATAAATAAATAATAAACAGAAAAAAAATAAAAATTAGACTATGATAAAGGCAAAGAGTCAAGTTTTTTTTAAAAAAAGTCAATAGAAACTCCATGTGAAACAGAGTTCAAAAACAAAGACAGGGCTTCCCTGGTGGCGCAGTGGTTAAGAGTCCACCTGCCAATGCAGGGGACACGGGTTCGAGACCTGGTCTGGGAAGATCCCACATGCCGCAGAGCAACTAAGCCTGTGCGCCACAACTACTGAAGCCCACAAGCCTAGAGCTCGTGCTCTACAACAAGAGAAGCCACTGCAATGAGAAGCCCGCACACCACAACAAAGAGTAGCCCCTGCTCACCACAACTAGAGAAAGCCCGCAAGCAGCAACAAAGACCCAACACAGGCAAAAACAAATAAATTTAAAAAAATAATAATAAAACAAAGACAATACAATCATTACACTACATGGCCCTCTAGTGAACAATAAGCATATAGTGAGATCAAGTAAACTATTCTATTTTCAAGTTCTTATCAAAATCTTGACAAAGAAAAGAGGACAATTTTGGTTATAGAATCAAATGAAAGGTCATGTGACGAAATCACAGAAAACAAGAGCTAGAAATTGAGAAGAGCTGAAAGAATAATGTTATTGTTATCTTCCTATCATGAAGTGAGGAATCAAGAGCTATTGTCTATAACTGATGAAACAAGAAATACAAAGGTAAAATACTACTTAGAGTCTAAAAGTAATCAATCAGGGAACTAAAATTAGTAATACAATCCTTCTGGGATGGAGACAGAGAAGTTTGGTTTACTAATTCAAGGATTCCTCTCACAAAACAAGTATGTGTCTAAAAGTGATGAATCAAGAAACAACAATTTAAACATAATAGCAATATATAGGGGTAAATGCCAGAGAAAAGGGTTAATTGAGGTGAAGATGGTTCCCTCTGAGAACTGGAAATACAGAAGGGGAGGAAGTTGCTATTCACTTTAAACGCCTCTGTACCGTATGATTTTTTAACCTCAAGCATGTAATACTTGATCATATTTGTACATTATAATAATAACAACAGCAACAGTTTTTATTGTTGACAAAGTGAGGATTTCAAGGCAGGCAGTTTCAAGGCCACCACAAAATTAATTTGATGCCTCCCCTAAGTTACATTTGGGGAAAGGAAATTAGAAAAATACCAATTTAACCTGTAGCATTTTATAGACCAGTGGACTCCAAGTGTGATTCCTAGGCCAGCAATATCAGCAACACTGAAAAACTTTTGAGAAATTTGCTCAAAGTATTATGTGCGTGTGGTTAAAAATCAACCAGTCCCCATCGACGACATACTGAATCAAAAATGGTAGAGATGGGGGCTTCTTCCCTGGTGGCGCAGTGGTTGAGAGTCCGCCTGCCGATGCAGGGGACATGGGTTCGTGCCCCGGTCCGGGAAGATCCCACATGCCGCGGAGCCTGCGCGTCCGGAGCCTGTGCTCCGCAACGGGAGAGACCACAACAGTGAGAGGCCCGCGTACCGAAAAAAAAAAAAAAAAAAATGGTGGAGATGGGCTTCAGCAATCTCTGTTAATAAAGCCCCCCTGTAGATTCTGATGCCTTCTGAAATGTAAGAACCACGGTTAGGGACGTAGAGAAAAGCTGGGAAGAACAGACACCCAATCATTAATAAATAAAGCTCTGGGAAGGACTTCCATATTCTTGGTTTTTAACTGTCAAGCATTATTTTCATAATAAATATAGTTTATATAGGGGCAAATATTAATATGTATATGTGTGTATCTGCATAGAAAATTACAGAAAATTTCCAGAACCACCAAAGTATTTACTTAAATATGCTTACTTTCCTAGAAAAATAAATGGGAAGTTTTAACAAAGACTTAGAGAATTTATCATCCACAGTCAAACCTGTCTGAAAGAATTATTAAAGGATATACTACATCATCAAGAAGAAACATACTAAATGAAAAGTATCAAAAGGTACAAACTTCTAGTTATAAAATAAATCCATCATGGGGATGTAATGCAGGGCATGGTGACTATAGTTAATAATACTGTATTACATATTGAAAAGTTGCTAAGAGAGGGGATCTTAACAGTTCTCACCACAAGAAAAAAAAATTTGTAACTATGAATGGTGATGGATGTTACATTTGTCACTTTTTATATTAGACATTAAAACTGAAAAATTCAGAAGCATGTATTTATTTTAAATGAATGATGATAAACCCATTATTTTTTAAAGAAAATGATATATTTTTATAAATAATTATAATTATTTATATTTCCGAAAGAAAAGAACTGTGAGAAGAGTGGCAATGTTTTACATTTTTGCAAATATCTTTAATGTTTGGCTTAATAGAAGCAGCTGAATTTTCATATAAGGGTCTGTATTCAATATGTTGAGAGGTTACTCTTGCTGAAGTATATGAAAAATATCTGACTTAATGCAGATATATACTTAAGAGAAGGAAAAGTATTTTCATAGTTATTTTCAGATGATTGGGGATATTATTTCTTTTTTGAAACTACACCAAAACTCAGTAAGTGGAAGTTTTTTTTTAATTTAGCTACAGTGTGGAAACTTAAATTGTCTAAGTAAATATTTTTACTCTATTACTTTAAAATCGATTGGTCTATCTTTTACATTGGATCGTTCTCTTACCACACATAATTCTGTGACATTATACATTGATACTTTTTAGAAAATATTGGTTTACTGAGTTATACTGATCTTCCACATGTTCACACATTTCACTGCACAATATCAAAAAGTTACCTTTGTATCACCATTGAGCTCGTCAGAAAAATCTTTAAGAACTAGGAAGTTTTCAAGCTCAGGGTAGACACAAGTTTTCAAAAATGTAAATTTTTACCTGAAATTTCCAATTTTATCCTTGGCAACAAATATAGTATTTTGTTTTCTTGAATTGACATTTTTAAGGAAAGGTCTGTCGAATACACAAATCTGAACAGCCATAGATGTGTATGGTTGTGTATCAGTGGCTCTTTCAAGGAAAAATGGTATTCTATGCAAAAAGCCAACAGTTCAGCTCACAATTCAACCTCATGAGAGCCTTCGTACTTCAATATAAAGCTAAAATGTTTTATGTATACTTCCCATTTTGTCACACAAAATATTAAAAAGATGCTTACTCAAGGTTTAATAAAATTAATAAATTGTATTGTATCATTAAAGACAAAAAAAATAGATGGGATGTTTTAGATAGATGTGCTTCCTAAACACCATAGGATAGAAAACCAAGACGGAGTTGAACATATGTACAGATACAACAAACATACCAGAAGCTGAATTAAAATTCTAAATAAGTGCATATACAGCAACCAAAGTATTTCCCACAACATCTCTCTCTAGCATGACAATATTTATGTATCTGACATTCCTAAATGCCACATCCAGACAACACACACTGGCAAGAAAATTGTTAATTAACCAAAACAGATGAAGTTTCTTCCTCACCAATTTTATTCTAATGCCAGCAAAAGAGGCCAAATTATTCATCAAATAAACTTATTGTACTGCTCATCATATCTTATTTTCAGATATCAAAATTTAAGTTAACATATTTAATCTCAGCCTTTTAAATCCCTGCTTCCATTCAACTAGACACCTTTTGGATCATATTCTAAAGTAAAGAAAACTTTTAGGTTGGAGAATTTCTAACCTAAAGTTCTAATGAAAAGTTCTATTTCTAATAAAAGCTACGTATGTATAAAATATTTTAGAAAGAATATAGAAGAGAGAGAACTAAAAGGAGAAAAAGGAAAGAACAGATGACAAGGATGACTGTGATTCAAGTTCAAATTAAAGGATAAAGCAGGTATAAAATGAAAAGAATACAGAAAAAAAGACAGGAAGCCTGGGTGTCTCCAAAGAAATCTGATGATAGAATCATAAAATAAAATGGACCTGGGGAAAATGGAGATTTAAAAACCATCATTATACTCGATTTATATAATCCAGTTAAACTGCCTGTTAGAAAAACATCTGGTGCACATCTAGCTGCAATTTTTTGTAGCTGCTCTCTTTTCAGAAGATTTATTTGCAACAGTGCTGTATGATTAAAATTCCATACCAAAGGTGGATGCAAGTGTAAGTATTTCCCTAGCTCCAAATTCTGAGAAGTTCTCTTTCTCCTCTTCTGGAAGAGCGGAAATGTCTGAGATAATTTTTTTTTGCGGTACGCGGGCCTCTCACTGTTGTGGCCTCTCCCGTTGTGGAGTACAGGCTCCGGACGCGCAGGCTCAGTGGCCATGGTTCACGGGCCCAGCCGCTCCGCGGCATGTGGGATCTTCCCGGACCGGGGCACGAACCCGTGTGCCCTGCGTCGGCAGGCGGACTCTCAACCACTGCGCCACCAGGGAAGCCCTGATAATTTTTTAATAATAAAAATTAAAAATTAAACGTTTATTAAGGGAAATCAAAGTAAATATACGTTAAATCTTCAATGCAGCCCACAGCGTTTTATTGATACATGTCTTTTTTTAGATTACTCCCTTTTCTGGTCTTGAAGGTATGTAATAATTAAAATATTTATGTTTTCATAGAAGTGCTAGTTGCTTTAGGGTGTACTTTCAATTCTACTAATGAAATAAAAATCACAAAATGTTAACAAGCAGTCTATTCTAACCTATGTATAGGGACACATCAGAGGCTTCTTCCTTGTATGGCCATCTCTTTCCTGGCTATAATGCAAGGACCACTTTTGGGATCATTAGTATTGAAATGTCAAGTCAACATCCATATCTATCACCGTTTAAAAGCCTTGAAGTATAAGCAAACATTTTATAACAAAAATACAGGCAAACATTACATAAAATTCAATTGCCTTCAATCATTTAGTTAAAATTATTTGTAATTCATCCAATTCCCCTCTAACCACCTTACAGATAAGAACATTTCATTCACTCATGTTGATCCAATAACAAGTCCCTGGACCTGACACACAGTAGGACTCCAACAAATGGCTGTTGTATCGAATTGAACCCAGGTCCATGAAAATTGATTTCTTAGCTTTCTGTATTTTATCTATTCATGTGTTGCTGTGGACTGAATGTTTGTGTCCTCCCAAAATTCATATATTAAAATCTAATCCCTGATGTGATGGTATAAAGAGGTGGGGACTCTAGGAAGGTAGAGCCCTCATGAATGGGATTATTGTCCTTATAAAAGAGACCCCAGAGAGTTCTCTCTTGCCCTTCCATCATGTAAGGACACAAGGAGAAGACTGCGTCTACCAAGAACCAGGAAGAGGGTCCTCACCAGACACTGAATTTTCAGAAGCCTTCATCTTGGACATTCAGCCTACAGAATTTTGAGAAGTAAATGTCTGCTGTTTAAGCCACCAGTCTGTGGTATTTTTGTTATAGCAGCCGGACAGACAGTGAATTAAATTCACTTGATTATATGTGATCCTCAGATGGTCACATCACAATCATTTATGATCACTAACACATTTCTTTGTTTTTTAAAAGCCTTGCATTTTAGTTGAGATGAGGCCGAAGTATTTTGAAATGAGAATGGGAGAATTGCTTCCGAAATCAAAGTATAAACACAACGGTAGAGCAGAGCACATAAATGAAGTTGGAAAAGAATTGTTCACAAATTGCCCAACTAGACATTACCGTAATTATACATCTCGCTTTTTTAGTCCAAGTGGTGGGTTGTCTGCCCTGGAAGCACAGAACAATGTCTGGCAGAAAAGGGCCTGCAAGGATGGTGCCCATCCCAGGAGAGTCCCAGGGAAAAGTCTATCCCCAGCAAAGCAACCCCTTTTGTGGAAATGTTGGTGACAAACATTTAAAGCCTCTAAGTCCCTCCATGCTTGCTTATAAATCTTTGTTTTTATGTTTCCACTGTTAGTCTCCTGGCATCCTAATTTCATAAAACTTGGGCTTTATAAACCCGGCCCAGGAGTATGAGCAGGGTGTCAGCTTTGCTCTCAGGATACTGACGAGGCGGGATGCTTGGCTCTGGTCTATTTCACGAGTCCAGGCACTTCAGGGGAGGAGCAGGAGGTCTCCCCGGTGGCGCCCTCTTGTGCCCGTTCTTTGAAGCTCCTGAGCTCATCCAACCTCATCCAACCTCATCACGTCCCATGGAAAAAAAAGTAAAAAAAAAAAAAAAAAAAGATTTTACGTCCTATTTTACCAACTGACTCTTAGAATTTTAGGGAGCTTAGGTTTTCCACATGGGGAGGTCACTGAGGAGTAATCAGTGAATTCCCCAGGCCGCCTTTCAGCATTCCAGCAATGTCCACTCTGCTGCCCCTCAGGCGGGATTAACCTGAGCACGGCCCTGCACCTCATTGCCCACAGCTGCCCCCTGCTGGGTGCCAGGGTCCCCTGGTGGCCAGGAATGTTGCTGTGGCACGTCCTGCAGACCTGAAGTCAAATGGTGTCTCAGCCACTTTGAAAAGGGAGCGGTACAGCAGCAGGGTGACCTGGCAAGCTGCCCTCTGGAAGGGTGTGCTCTGGGCCATCTCACTCCCTCACCACTGAAGGCCTGTCCCCTCTGCTGCCTCTGGCACCGCGTGGGCCCTGGCAGATCCCAGGACAAGAAAGTCCCCACCTTACAGCCCCAACCCACCCCCTTCCAGGAGTCCCTCTCAGGCTGGGAGCTGCTGCACACAGCGCTTTGCTACCTCCATCTCCCCACCTGGTCCAGCAGGCCTGGGGTGAGGTCTGGCCCTGGGACCAGCAGCTCCCCAGGTAACTGTGCTGGGCACCAGAGCTGGGGGCACAGCTGCCTTTCCGTAGGCGGAAAGACTTGCCCAGATCTCTGCAGCACCAAAGGCTGTCCACCAATCGTCTTCACACTGGGACAGCTGCTTTTCCTTTTCCACCTAAAACAGCTCTGCAGAGAAGGCCTGATGCCTTCCAAGCCTCAGGTCTCACTTCTGAAAGCCCGCCGGCCACCCTGAGAAACCTTTGGGGAGATCGGGACAGCAAGATGAGTTAGGGGCAGCAGAAGCAAGGCCTCGGCAACCAGAAAGCTGAAAGGTATGAGAGGCCTCGGTGAAGAGCAAGCATTTCATGGGGGAGCATCTTCAGCCCACAGTCCCAAGTCCAAGCCCAGTGAGAGGCTCTGTGGGTGTCAGGCACAGCCTCATAATCAAAAAAGAAGGAAATCCAAAAAGAGGAGATACATGTATATGGATAACTGATTCATTTTGCTGTACAGCGGAAACTAACAGCATTGTACAGCAGCTATACTCCAATAGAAATTAATTTTTTAAAAAAAGTGCCCAGGACACTCTCCAGCCCTCCCACGTGTGGGATCTCTGGCTCCTTCCAGCACCACTGGCTGCCATGGAAACCAGTAGGGGGCTAGGAGTAAGTTACATCAATTGGAGGGGTAGAGAGAGATGTAAAGTTTGCCTTATTTTTCAAAACCCTAATTTAAAAATGTGACTGCTGGGCTTCCCGGGTGGTGCAGTGGTTAAGAATCTGCCTGCCAATGCAAGGGACACGGGTTCGAGCCCTGGTCCGGGAAGATCCCACATGCCATGGAGCAACTGAGCCCGTGCGCCACAGCTACTGAGCCCGCGTGCTGCAACTACCGAAGCCCGTGCGCCTAGAGCCTGTGCTCTGCAACAGGAGAAGCCACCGCAATGAGAAGCCCATGCGCCGCAACAAAGAGCAGCCCCCGCTCACCGCAACTAGAGAGAGCCCGCGCACAGCAACGAAGACCCAACGCAGACAAAAATAAATAAATAAAATAAATAAATTTATTTAAAAAAAATGTGACTTGTGTGTCCATTGCCTTGCATGAAGCCCTCCATCTTTGAAAAGTAGAGCTGCTCTGCAATATTAGGGACATATTTATACTAAAAAAAAACTATTCTTATAAAACTAAACATACTCCTACCATATCATCCAGTAATTACACTCCTTTGCATTTATTCAAAGTTGCTGAAAACATGTCCACACAAAAATCTGCACATGGATATTTATGGCAGCTTTATTCATAATTGCCAAAACTTGGAAGCAACCAAGATGTCCTTCAGCACATGAACGGATACATAAACCAGTCCATCCAGACAATGGAATATTATTCAGCAATAAAAAGAAATGAGCTATCAAGCCATGGAAAGACACAGAGGAACCTTAAATGCATATTACTAAGTGAAAGACGCCAATCTGAAAAGGCTACATCCCGTATGATTCCAAATATATGACATTCTAGAAAAGGCAAAACTGCGGAGACAAGGAAACGATCACTGGTTGCTAGGAGTTTCAGGAGAAGAGGGACGTAGCACAGAGGACTTTTAGGGCAATGAAAGGACTCTGAATGACACTAAAATTGTGGATACATGTCATTACACATTTGTCAACCCCCATAGAATGCACCACAGCAAGAGTGAGCCCTAAGGCAAACTGTGGCCTTTGGGTGGTGATGATGTGTCCATGTAGGTTCATCCTTGGTTAACAAATGCCCCGCTCTGCTGATGATGGAGGAGGCTGTGCACAAGTGGGGGAAGAAGGTAAACGGGAATTCTCTACACTTTCTGCTCCATTGTGCTGTGAGCCTAAACTGCTCTTAAGGTCTATTAAAAGGGGGAAAAAAATATTCATTGTTGAGCTGAAATTCAATTTTAACAGGTGTCCTACATTTTTATTTGCTAAATCCTGTTGGAAAAGCATGGAAATTTCAAATTACAAAAATCATAATGAAGATTTCAATACAGTGGCCATACTGTGAGCCTCGGCAGGTGCCCCATGTTACAGACCTGCTGAGACACCCCAGTTTTGTCAAGGGAGGGTTTAGATGGCTGGATACCCCCAGGGCTGGATGCGTTTGCCTCCCTCTAATGACCCCCAGAATTTAAAATAAATTTTTTACACTAATGTCTAGTCTCTTAAACCAACACTCTTTGTTCATATGAGGTTTACATTTGATCACAGGATTTTCTGTGTACAGGTGTGCTTTTTTCAGTCATTTCATTAAAGCCCATGAAATCAGCAACTGGGATTTCAAATATTTCAGTGCTCACCAGTAACCCAAAAAAATGACATCCAAAAAATGTTCTCGATAAACGCTTGTTAAATTATTCTTCTCTTGTCTCAGATATTTTAAAAGTAATACACCTGACCTTTAATGCAACATGCTTTCTTTCCATTAATGGGTCTCTTTCTTAGAAGATCATTTACATGATCTCAGTATAAATGTAATATTTTATATATCTGAGCAGCCAATCTCCACCAAACTCTGCAGAGCCAGGATGAGCATCTCTATATTTCTGAAGTCACCTGTCGGCATGGGGTTGAATAATTACATTTAGCAATCTATAACCTCAGGCAATTCCAGTTGCTACAGCTTTGCCCAGACTGAGATTCCAGGCATCAGCACATCACCAAGATAACAATAAAGCTCATAAAACTGAACCTATTATCTGCCAGACACATCGCTGGATACTTGCATCTTGGAGAGAAGTCTATTATAGAGATGCTGACACACATCACCCCCTCCCATCCCACTACATACCTACAATATTATTATTGACAGGAACCACCAACGAAGGCTTGTCATCAGGCATAATCAGCTGATCTGCCTGGGACAGATTTAATTTACTGACATAAAACGTTCTCATTTTCTGCCTGCCTGGGTTAGGTGTATGCCTGAGAGGTCACAGGGAGTAATAATGCCTACCCTGGGAGCTGACTGCAGGTCACCAATTACAACTGGACATTGGAAATTCTTTGCCACACACACACACAAAACAATAATGAATATGAAGGGACTTCCAAGCTATTCACACTTTCTTAGTTGCTTTTACTTAGAGGTTTTTCTCAAATGCAAAGCCACGATAAAACAGCTCAGCACAGCATTCATTTTTAATGACTCTCAAGGTAGAATGTAAAGCCATGCTCAGCGTGCATTAACTCTCATCAGGATTTTAACAACTGGCCTAAATCTTGCCTTTGCCCACACTGGATCAACACCCTCAGCACACGCGTGGTAACGCCAAGGCGGGCAGGGCTGAGGGCTGCAGAATTCCTAACAGCTGGCTGGAAATAGGGAAAAGCACAAGGAACTTTAACTCAGTGAAGACAGTCTCTCCTTCCCTCGTGGAGTGCACACACTAACCCCCCAAGCAAGAAAGAGACAGACCAGGGGCTTTACTATTTATTCTCAGGGAACAGAGAAGCCCGCTGGGGAGTCAATGGGCTCTCAAACATTAAGAACAAGGACCCTAATCAGGAACAAGAGTTTTGGTCTCCAGCGCCTCTGTAAAGAAAATCTAGAACACACCTTTTGCTCTTCAGCAAAATCTGAGAATTCAGACACAGCAAGGTCACCCATATCTCATCCTTGGAATAACATACAGCAATGCCTAAGAATAAAAATTAAAGTTAGCCATCAAGATATACACATTGGCAATTTCATGCTAGTCTAAAAGTCCCTCAGTCACAATAAATGACACTTCCTATCCTCTGCGCCTTGGACACGATGGAAGAAATTAGCCACACGGCACTCCATGAAGGAAACCGTCTAGGCCCACCCCACCCCTGTCCCGCATGATGACAAGTAAACATCGTTCTTTGTGCCTTTGGAGAATGCCTACTGGTATATGAAAAATCCCACCAGAGGATAAAATACGTTATTAAAAACAAATGAAAATTCCATATGCACTCTGCAGAAAGAAATCATTCCATGCTCTGTGGCCCAAGTACACATACTTGCTTTTAGATGTGGTGTCCAGTGCCCACGTACAAAACAGAACTTCGGAGTTCATGTCTGGTGCAGAAAACACCCACTGCCCCTGAATCACCTGCCACGGGTGGGAAGTGTCTCTCTCTGGGTCTTTTCATTTGCTCTAGCAAGCGAGGTGTGTGCCTTTTATGACTTCTCCGTGATGAAACTCAGAGACAGTGACTCAGAGAACAGGAACTGAACTGTGCCTGAAAGATGGGCTGCCGTGAATAAGGGGGAAAAGGTAAACTAGTTACTTTGGCTGCTAATTTAATTATGTTTAATTAATTAGCATCAGCCTGACACTCTCCCTTTGACACCCCTCACCTATGCACATGCGGTATAAGACCTAAAATTAAGTGCTGTTTTATGTGCTGTCTTGACATCTGAGACCAAGAGGGCCTTGGAAAGGCTAAGGCCAAGTTCCCCTCCCCACCCTGCTATTGCAGAAAAGATCCCCTAGTGCGTGACCCTTGTCACGGGACCAGGCAGGCTCCTGTGCACAGCTGAGTAGTGGGCGTCAGTCCCCAGCCAGCCCAGGGAATGATTCAAACAAGTCAGTCACATCCTCCCACGGCACCCAGGGGCACCTCACCCTCTTGTGAGTATACAGCCCGCCTCCTGCAGCCCCTGCTGGGTCACACTCTTCTGAGCTCGGCCCCATGCGGTCCAGCATGGCCTGTGGTGTCCTCCTCTAGGCTGTGTACTCGCCATCCCCATTCCTCGGGTGGAATCCCTCCCTCACCAGCAGGGCGAACAGGAGATGAGTAAAACAATACGGTCCATAACTGGCTAATTCCCCAAAGTCCCCTCAAGCTTTCACCACATGAAACCTTAGCTATTGTGAACCTCCCAGATGGGTCAGGGGTGATTCGAGGGCAGGCCTCCCCTCATGCCACAGGACAGGTCTCTGATCCTCTGTTTCTTAATTAAAAAAACAATAAGAAGAATGATTATATATCAAATCTTTTCCTCTTCTTAAGTAACAGTTTCTCTATAGACACAAGTTCATGGAAGAAACATTTTTCCTCTGTTTAAAAAAAAACTTTGAGGCCAGGGTTTCACGTGGGTTAGCACGACACCAAATAGTAATTTATTCTTTTTTTAAAAATTAATTTATTTATTTTTGGCTGCGCTGGGTCTTTGTTGCTGCGCGCGGGCTTCTCATTGAAGTGGCTTCTCTTGTGGGGCACGGGTTCTAGGCACATGGGCTTCAGGAGTTGTGGCTCGTGGGCTATAGAGCGCAGGCTTGGTAGTTGTGGTGCAGGGGCTTAGTTGCTCTGTGGCACGTGGGATCTTCCCAGACCAGGGCTCGAACCTGTGTCCCCTGCATTGGCAGGCGGATTCTCAACCACTGCACCACCAGGGAAGCCCAGTAATTTGTTCTTTACTCTACTTTCATGTTTATAATGTTGATTTTAAGAATAACCTCCCGCCTACAACATGAATTATGCCCTGCTTACCTCGCCTAGGAAAATTCTAAAACTTCTTCCGCAGCAGCCGTTAAATAATGAACACTTTATAGTGATGCTTTTGGTCATAGTCACTCCATGGTTTGATGATGTATTTATACAGATCCCCAGGGAAGTGCAACTTATCACCTCAAAGGCCAGTTAGTCTCCAGACCCCCTGACCACACTTACTCCTCTCTAAGCAAAGACGTGACAGTAACTGCCAGGCCACCTTCCGGGGAGCGCAGCCGTTGCTGGGCCCGTGGAAAATAGGTGTCCGGCTGCTGTGCCCGCTGGCGTGGCCCCGCCAGGGACATGTGTCGCTGCCCTGCAGACTCAGCACCGGACCCTCCAGGTTCCCAAGAATAAAACAAGCCAAGGATTGACATCATTTCCGACAGCCCTTTGAAAACCTGCCAGTTAGCAGCACGAATGCTATTGTAGCCGATCTAAAAGTCCTTTCTTTCCACTTTTCCTATTTAAACAAACATTTATTGCAGACCTACTACTTAGCCAGTCTTGTCCCAGATTCTAAGGCTACAGTGATGTGTAAGCTGCAATCTCCTCCTCCATCGGCTCCCAGGACTGGGTGACAGAGGGAAGGAAGCAGTGCAAATACCATGGAAAACGAGAGGTGAATGCGTGAACAAAATGTGGTACAGCCAGAAAATGGAATATTACTCGGAGATGAAAAGAAATGAGCTATCAAGCCAGACATGACATGAAGGAAACGTCAATGCAAATTACTAAGTGAAAGAAGCCAATCTGAGAAGGCTACATACTGCATGATTCCAGCTATATGACATTCTGGAAAAGGCAAAACTATGGAGACAGTAAAAAATCAGTGATTCAGACATAGAGAACAGACTTGTGGTTGCCAAAGGGGAAGGGAGGCGGGGGGAGGGATGGATTGGGAGTTTGGGATTAGCAGATGCAAACTAGTGTACATAGAACAGATAAATAACACGGTCCTACTGTATAGCACATGGAACTACATTCGATATCCCGTGATAAACATAATGGAAAAGAATATGAAAAAGAATGTATATATTTGTATACCTGAATAACTTTGCTACACAGCAGAAACTAACACAACATTGTAAATCAACTATGCTTCAATCAAACGAATTGAAAAAAAAAAGATCAGTGATTGCCAGGGGTTGGGGAAGGGGAGGGATGAATAGGTGGAAGAGAGAAGGTTTCTAGGGCAGTGAAACTATTCCGTATGATGCTAACATGTTGGACACATGACAGTATCCATCATCAAAACCCACAGAACGTACAACACAAGGAGCGGACCTTAATGTAAACTATAGACTTTAGTTTATAATAATGAATCGATAGTGGCTCATTGATTATAAAAAATAGTGGAAGATGTTAATAATAAGAGAAACTGTGGGTGGGAAAGAAGAGAATGTGGGAAATCTCAGTTCTCTTTACTCAATTTTTCTGTAAACGTACAATTGTTCTAAAAAATAATATTAATTTAAAATAAAAAATTGTACAGGCAAGGCCAGTTTTAGTACCCGGTTTTCCCACCAATTCTGTCTGTTAACAGTAACTAATAACGACTGTTCAGTGTTTTATAGACAGAGTGGCCCTTCATCTTCACAGTAACCTGTTCCTACACCCAATTTGCACATGATGAAACTGAGGCCGGGAAGTTGAACCGTTTGCCTAAACTCACAAAGTTTGTTCCTGGCTGGCCCAGGTTTGTTTGGCTCCAGAACCTGGGTCTTAACCACGATCTACTTGTTGCCTCTTCCCTAGAGGAGGCCACATAAAAGCTTGAGAAAAGAGGGAAAAATTGCTCGCCTGGGGTGGGGGGGGAGTGGTATCTTCGAGCTCTTCCTGTGTTAGGGTTGATGTTATTTAGACTCTGGCCAGACAATCAGAGACCACACCCATCATGCCCCAGGATAAAATAGATCCAGCCTGCCCTGAAGATACACAGGTCATTAGGAAGCAATGGCTCTTCAATACAGAACTTATTACAAGTCGTTGATCCAGGCAATGAGAGAAAAGCGTCTCTTAAAATAACAATAATTTATAAGCAATAATCACTTTAAATAAATGACTGTACAGATTTAATGACTTGAAGCTAATCTTTAGACCATCAAGGTATGACACCCCAAGGCTGTCATTAGTCTTCCCAAAGCAGTGTGTACCAAGGTACTACTAACATATAACAAACCAGTTCCAAGGAACTCCTATTCCAGTTGCCTCGCCAATCCAAAATGAAATGTAAGAGGCCAAACATTTAGTGGTACAGAGGATTCTATCTGCAGAATGATGCATGGCTACAGGATCACCCCCAGGTACCCAGGTGGTCACTCACTGCAAAGAGAGCCAAGGGGCAGACGTTCACTTGCTTTCCAAGCTTAAAAGACAAATCATGATTTAATCTAAAGAGTGGCTTTAACCTACATCTAAATCTCAAAGCACTGAATAGCTGCTATTTGATAGTTTTCAAAATTATAATTATTTCCCTTAAAAGTTTCCCCAGTAATATTTGATAGTCTGGGTTAGGCCATATCTCATTTCCACCAGTACACTTTTACTGTGCCAAGCAATGACCCTAGGTAGAAGTACTACTTAAATGGAGCATGGATTAAGGCGAGAGAGAATGTCTTATCACTTTCTGATTCTCCGCAACACCTACCTATCAGGGCAGGACCTTGTTACAAACGGTCATTAAACATGTCTGATAAATTAGTAAGAAATCATCGGAACACAGAGATTACGGTTTGGGGATGTGGGATTCCTGCAAACAACAACCTACTTGAATGTTTTCCTCCTTCTGAGAAATTTGGGGTAGGTTCTTGACAGTGTTTACATGATTTGGGCCCATTTCATGGGGCCAGTCCAGTTTGCTCACAAATGCCAGGCATTGACTTAAAGTGCCAGCCATGGTAACAAAGGGTCTCCACATTGCCAAGTTCGACCACATGCAAATGGGCTTAAAAACATGATACCTTTAAAAAGTTTTAAGGAAAAGATGGAGGGGAGAAAATCATACTCGAAAAATGTTTTGGAATCCTCAAATCCATAGGGGAAATACATACATTAAAATATCTTTGTAGGACTTCCCTGGCGGTCCAGTGGGTAAAACTCCGCACATCCACAGCAGGGGTGCAGGTTTGATCCCTGCTGGCGGAACTGAGATCCCGCAAGCCACGTGATGTAGCTAAAAAACACAAACACAAAAACAAAACAAAACAAAACTCTGTAAACAGACAGGAAAAGAATTTGTGCACAACTACAACATTTTGACACTATTCAAACAATAATATCTACCTCAGTGTCTAAAAGAATGTAATACATTAGGAACTGGTTCTTTATCTTTAGTTTAAGATGGAGAATTAAACCACATAATGAAACTAAAAACATTTTCAAAGAGAATTTAGAAGTCATGCTGATTTATACAGGACACTGATGTTATCATATTACCTTCTCTTAACTGATGTAAGCTACATTCATAACCATGTAGACGTTTCCTCTTTATGAACAATTAAAGAGAAATTCTACTATACCATGTATCTAATTTCTTTATTCACACTGACCCCTTTTTTTTAAGTTCCCTTGCTTTTTCAAATTTAATTTTCATTTTATATTAAAGTACAGTTGATTTACCACACTCCTCTTTTAATTTCTGCCATATTTTTTGGTCTGAAACCGTTGCCAACAGACCTGAGTGACACAGTCACTTCTGGAGCCTTTGAAGATTTGAGCATCCAATATGGAGGCACCGTCAGTATGCAGTGCCCTCTGGTGGCCAATTTATTTAACATCGCGATTAAACAAAGTGCCTGAGTATTGACGTTACTTATAACGGGAAGAAGAAAGTAGGAAAAAAGAAAAACTAAGACATTTTTCGGAATTAGAGGTATAATTCCTGATAGTCACCATTCACTGCTGTAGTTCCTTTATTGAACAAGTGTTTACCTTTATTGAGCAAAACAAGTGGAATGCTACCTTGTGCAAAGAAATATCCGTTGCAAAAAATAGAGCGTATGCAGAGAATTAGGGTTCTTATGCCTGCTGCAAGCCCCAGGTCAAAGACTACCCCGTGTCTAACCCCTTCCTCAATGTTGCACAGCCCTCCATGGCTGCACTAACCACTTGTACTGTGAACTTTCACCCCATGTCTTCTCCCTTGGAACTGTGAGCTCATCCATGGGAGGGGTACATGTTGCTCATCTTTGAAGCCTTGAATGTTATAAACATCCCATAAGGTCTGTCTGATTTTCTCGAATGCTGCAAAATTAACCATGGGGCCAAACTGCGCAATACTGCAATAAACTTCCCGGTGATGAATTTAGAGAGATGTCCTGGGCTCCAGAAGTAAATAGAATTTTTAATGGTAAGAGGTGATGAAGAACAGAATACGTGTAACATAATAAACCTCTGGTTGTGTACTCAGTACCTTTAGAAAAGAAAACAGGTACAACACTGTGCTAAGACTTAGATGGGTTCCTGTCTACAACTTCTATTTGAGTTCCAGGCCAGATTCTCTGGTCCAGAGACCAGTAAGTGAGGGAGGAGGGTACCCTTCTGGGACAAGGTGGGTCAACCTCTGGGGGTGCGGGGGGGCGATACAGACTTCAGTGACACAGATGGCAGGGACAGGGGGTGAGCAGGCCTCTGGGACAAGGGGAGAGAGCACTCTGGGCCCCTCTTTAGGGGTCAAATTGACTCCGTTTTATCTGGAGTAAAACAGAAGTCACTTCAGTTAATCCTGGAGATTCACACCCCGCGCTCGAGGTGCTGTAGGAGCACTGAGAAGACAGAAGGCTCACCCAGATCTTTGTTGATAACCACTCAAACCATATACCAAGAGGCCTTTCAAATAAGAAACAAAACCTGGAAGTAATGAACATAAAATTGTGTGATTTGACTACATAAAATAGCAAGTTTTTACTGTGCCAAACAATATTACCTAAATGTCAAAATACAAGTGACAAACTGTGAAAGTTTTTGCAACACACATGAAAAGGCTAAAGTCTTTACTATTTAAAAAGTGTTTACGCAAAACGGAAAGAAAAATACCAGCCATCTACTAAGACACACATGAGCAATCTTCAGAGAGAAAAGAAATACAGATTGCCTTTCAGCATTTGTTAATATGCTCAGCCCCACTAATGATTAATGAAATGCAAATAAGATACCTTTTTAATCTAACACCTCTCAAACTGGTAAAAATAAAAACATTTTATAATCTTTGTGCATTACAGCAGGTATGGGCAAACAACCTTTCTAATATATTGCTGGCAAGAAAAGACACTCCTACAACTTTTACAGAGGACAGTTTGGCAATGTTCATCATACTCAATCATATATACGCCCACATGCATCTAGACATTTATCTTACACATCATGCTGATACAAGGATATTCGTGGCATCATATGTTATAATAGCAAAAAACAAAACAAAACTGGAAACAACAGAAATGTCCAGGAGGAAGCTGAATAAATAAATCCTGTTACCTCTCTCCAATGGAATTCTATACTGGCATTTGGAGGAGTAGAATTACATATACCAATCTGGAAAGATTTCTGAGACACTGTTCTTTGGAAAAATGTACAGAATACAGAATATCATACACCCCCATTTTGTGTTTAAAAGACAGATATACATGGGGCTTCCCTGGTGGCGCAGTGGTTGAGAGTCCGCCTGCCGATGCAGGGGACGCGGGTTCGTGCCCCGGTCCGGGAAGATCCCACATGCCGCGAAGCGGCTGGGCCCGTGAGCCATGGCCGCTGAGCCTGCGCGTCCGGAGCCTGTGCTCCGCAACGGGAGAGGCCACAACAGTGAGAGGCCTGCGTACCGCAAAAAACAAAAAACAAAAAACAAAACAGATATACATGCTTGTTGATCAACAGCATTGCTCTGGAAGAGTATGGAATGACCTCTGGGACGGGGGGCTGGGGAGGAAGGGGGGAGGGGACTTAGTTTTCACTGCATAGTGTATACTCTGGTACTGCTTGGTTATTTTTTAACCGCATTCTTATACGGTTATTTCAAAAAATAAATTTTAAAAACTACATTTAAAAGTTTAAAAAGAACTCTCTGCAGAAATTCTGTGTCTACAATGTGAATTGCATACGTATAGGAACAATGAAGTCATTCCGTCTTAGCTTCTAACTTGTCAAACAAACAGGGTGACAGAATGGCGAGATGGAAAGAGGAGCTCACAGAGGCTCCGGGAAGGGATGCACGGACGCTCAAGAACGAGCCCAGGATGCAGGGACCCTGGCGGCCGCTCAGCTCCCACGGCCCCTGCTACGTGGGAGTGGAGCACTCCCAGCAGAAGTGCAGGCTGAAGACTCAGGGGATCCAGTGATGCTGAGAGGTCTTTGAATGTAATACAGAACACTGCTCTGGGGCAACTGCCCGTCCTCAGCTGCCGCAGGGCTGTATCCCTACGCTCCACAAACCCCTGGTTCTACTGGACAATGAAGACCGTGTGATTCCTGTAGAGCTCAAGTAATTGTGGACCGAACAAAACTCCTGTGTTATGTGATTTCAGGAAAAATAAAAGAACAAAAATTATCCAGCACCCTCCCTTCATCTCTGTCAATGAAACACATATGCCGAGAGCTGATGTATCCTTGGTTCTCAACGTCAAGGGTCTTGCCCAGACATTAACATGTTATCCACAAGCCCACAAGGCACAGGCCTCAGTTTTCCACGGGGTCGGCCCCTGGTATCCTGCAACTGCCAACAGCGGTTTTATTGTTCAATGACGGAATCTTGCCTGGTTCCCTAGACAAAATGTGTCAATTTTTACAGCTGGTGTTACAAGCATCTTGGCAATCAAATGTATAAATTACATCCTTTTTCCTAAAGGAATTCACCGTTCCACGATCGCTTTTTAGCTTTGGTCACTTCTCCACCGCTAGGAAAAAAAATTTTTTTAAGTCCATTTTCAAAAAAGAAAATCTTTAATTCGTAGTTATTCTAAAAATCTTCAATGGGTTTATAAAAAAGGTGATGATGTCTTGTTTTAAAATGGCCTGAAGCTTTGGTGGGTTGTTGCCACCACTGTAATCTATGTATGTGTCTTGACATATTTATTAAATGACATGATCTAATACAATGTACCTAGTAGGATCTCAATAAATACTAACTGAATCAATGAAATGATTGATTAGTTATGATTGCAAATTAACTAGGCATTGCACAAAATTATTCTTGATACTGAGCTACTAAGGTATCCTGGAGTGAAAGAAGGCATTGTGCATAGAATTACCATTCGTTTATTCATTCACCCATCATAAGGTAAGACCTGCACACTTGTTCTACCACTTACAGGTTGTGAACTTCAGTAGATCATGTCTCTGTGTTTCACCTCACACCGTTCTCTCCACCAGCCATGCTCATCGAGCCCCACCACTAACTTTCAGCACAATCCTCTAATCTACCTAGCAAAAGCCCAAATCAGAACATCTGGAACTCGGGCTTCCCTGGTGGTGCAGTGGTTGAGAGTCCGCCTGCCGATGCAGGGGACACGGGTTCGTGCCCCGGTCCGGGAGGATCCCACGTGCCGCGGAGCGGCTGGGCCCGTGAGCCATGGCCGCTGAGCCTGCGCGTTCGGAGCCTGTGCTCCGCAGCGGGAGAGGCCACAGCAGTGAGAGGCCCGCGTACTGCAAAACAAAAACAAAAACCCATCTGGAACTCAAGGGAGAGCCAGTGCCAAAAACACAAGAGAGAAAAAAATGTCAAGAGTATTATGCAGATGTAAGACTTTGTTTTATGACATATTGTTGAATTTGTCGGCAATCAAATTTGACTCAATCCATAAATGACCCCCTGCTATCCTTTGGTCAGTAAAATTTATTTTCCTCTTAGGCTCACAGAGCGTATACCTGGTGCATATTTTTCCTGAATCCTCCTTAAAAATGTCATGAAAGTACCCAGGGCTGTAAGAGTTAGTCCTTGTCAAAAACAGATGTTCTTCTTCTATCTGGTGCCTACTTCCTTTGAGCCATCATTTTGACCCCCAACTGCAGCCAAAAGGGTTGCATACGTTTATTGAGAATGTACTATGTGCCATAAGAATTAGCATTTAAGCCTCACAGTCATCCTGTAACGTTGGCACCTTCACCGTCCCCATTTTAGGGATGAGGAAACTGAGGCTTAGTGAGGTTGAGTAACTTACCCAGGGTCTTAAAGGCAGCATCAGAATATGAACCCAAGTCTGTCTGTTTCCGAAGTTCACAATCATAAAGGGTAATTTATATTGCCAGTGGTCTCATCTAACTGCACTCAGAAGTGCTTTCCTGGGTTTGTCCCCACAGGTGTATCTCCTCCCCTTTTTTGCCCCTCAAATCACCAGCAACATGTGTCCAGATTCAGGGTCCTGAACGTTTGTAGTTAGAATCTTTGTCAAGAATGGTCCCTAAATTGATACCATCGTCTTTTTCATCCAGAGGCTTATTCCAAAAATAATAGAGATGTTAAACGGCATTCTTTTTTCTCTATATATAGATATTAACATCTTAAATATCAAGGAAGACTGCGTGTTAAGATGGAGAAAAAAATAGTCACAAAATACTCTGAAACTTCTGCCTGAGGAAACCTCTCTGAAATTTGTTCAGCATAGCTGAATGATGATTAGTAAATAAAAAGGCCACATTAAAGAAAATAGGTTTAATAAAATGTTGATGAGCTCCCTTTCTCCAAAGGTTAATAACCAGGAACACTTCCAAGCTGGTATTTCATTGACACCTCGAAGCTGTAAACATGAAACTTACTTCCCAAACTCTGATACTGTTCATCGACCAGAATTCAGCACTCCTTCAATTAGTGCTGTTTGTTGCCATCAATGGCAATTTAAAAAACAACATTTACATTCATCATGAACATAAGCTGATCAGGGAATGAATTTCTTCTAAATCATCTTGCTCACAAAAGATGATCTCCTTACGAGAATTCTAATTCTATAGAATTATGAGCTCTTTTTTTTAAAGAGAGCATCAATTCCTCCTTCAGGACATTTGTGTCTTTGGTATTAAGGAAAGAACTAGATTAATCCTGTATTAATCCTGAGAGCTCTAATCCTCTTTTTATTTTCAAATCTATATCGGCAGAGTCCGTAACATTTAAACAGTCATCTCCACTTCTGTTTGCCAGTGCTTTACCCACCAAAGAGATTTTTTTCCCAAGGACTCTACCATCTTAGGATCGCACTTACCCTGATCCCTGGAGCCTTCTGAATCAGTCCAAAACAGAGAGAAAATTGGATTTTAGAGTGGCTCTTAGCCCTGCTAAGTCACTGCCAGATAACCTCTGGCTTTTATGCTGTAGCTTGGAGTCCCCACTGCTGGAGCTGCTGCCAGCAATGGGTCTCGGCAGAAGCTGCTGCTGCCCCCAGAGCAGGAGTCTCCTACTTGGTTCATCAGCTGTAACCGTCAGCAGGCAACCATTGTAGGTAGGGAGTCTCAAAGGTGCAATAACAGAACCGGAGCTGGCAGAGGTCTCCCCTGAATAATTGAATCTGAGTGTCTGGGAACTCACGGCTTTGACTCTGGACTGCAGGCAAGCTTGACCCTCTCCCTTCAGTCAGGCCTGTAACTGAATCAAGTCTTATAATTATACCTGGAGTCATGCCAACCTCCATCTGTGTCTTCCAACTGGCACTTATAAATGAGGGAAGAAGATGCCTTTTCATCCACAGGACCTCTTGCCAAACTGACCGGTCCCCAACCACCACCAACTTTTATGATACTATAGTTATAATTATCATCACTAGCAAACTATTTCAGAGAACCTATACGATGGAGGGTGGTGTTCCACCATTTCCCGATGACCAAAGTTGAGCAAATTTTCTATGCCTCTCGGGGGGATTCTCGGTCAGGCTCACACAGGCACCTCCCTGAGAATCTGCTGCAGAGAACAGGAAAATAACTGTTTCATTCTGTAGCATTTAGACCAAATTTCAATGAAAATTCTTAAATAATTGCCTTAATTTGTAAAATAGATTTCAAGTAAATTATCTACACACAGTATTCACTCCAATGTTTGCATACAAAATCCTAGCTTTCGGGCTTGCCTGGTGGCGCAGTGGTTGAGAATCTGCCTGCCAATGCAGGGGACACGGGTTCGAGCCCTGGTCTGGGAGGATCCCACATGCCGCGGAGCAACTAGGCCCGTGAGCCACAACTACTGAGCCTGCGCGTCTGGAGCCTGTGCTCTGCAACAGGAGAGGCCGCGATAGTGAGAGGCCCGCGCACCACGACGAAGAGTGGCCCCCGCTTGCCGCAACTAGAGAAAGCCCTCGCACAGAAACGAAGACCCAACACAGCCAAAAATAAATAAATAAAATACTGAATACATAACTACTTAAAAAAAAAAAATTCTAGCTTTTTTTTTTTCCCCAAATCCTAGCTTTGAATCGCCATTATCTTACTCTGTTCTGACTCTTTTCAAGAACAGAAAGTTGTTTTTTCCTAACCACTCTGGAATGATTGGTGATGAAATACCTCTGCCCAGTGTGAGGGCTCTGGGGAGGCGGTCCGCAGGAAGCAGCACATTCACCCTCTCTGCCCAAACCCCAAATGAACAGTCGTAGACATACAGCTAGACGCTTGATCATTTGCAGAAAGCTCGACCTCTAACCTGCTGGGGGTATAACTCAGCCTCTTTAAACATTCTGGCTGCAGGTACAATTAGCTGCATTTGTGTTGCCCCTAGGGAAAAGAGGAGAGTGACCGTCACCCCTAAGAGGGGTGTCCTATAGGAGGGAACTGGGGATCCCTCCTTGCCCACCTGCCTCCTTGGTGGAGGCTGATGGGAGTCACGCCTGCCAGGCAATTGGCTCAGGCCGCCTCCCCCGAGCCCGCCAGTACCCATCTGGGAGAAGAGAGTGGCAGGGCCGGATCCTAACATGGCCCGTCCGAGCAAACGCCTCTGGCTAGGTCTTGACTTGGCACGTGGAAGTGGCACCGCGTGAGGCTGGGACCCCTGGAGATACATAAGCATCGTCCCAGGGACCTCCTCTCCCAAACCCATGCTTACGCCTCTCTCCTTTTCCTTACCCACCACTTCCTAATCTGCACCCTGTTGACCTCTGACCCTAACAGATGAGTCACTCCCCGTGTCCTCCTGGCGCCTCTCCACCCAGGCTCAGCCCCTGCCTCACCTTCAGTTTAAGGCTCCTGGAAAGGGGGCGGCACCGCACCTGGTCCTGCCGCAGCCCAGAGAAGCAGAAAAGGCTCAGGGCAGGGCCAGCCCTACCCCCATCACCAACCAACGTGACACCTTTGGAAAGACTATCTGGGTAGCAGGGCGGTTGCTTCTGGCTGGGCGCTTGCTTGTTCGTGTTCTAAGAAAACCACATGCTCATGGGAGTCAAGTGAAAATCAGAAACCTTTAATTAAGAAAGGGAGTCGGAAAAAAAAAAAAAGAAAAAAAAGAAAGGGAGTCGGTCTCCAAGGGGCTGCTCCCAACTATGTTTGTATTTTAACAGTGATGGTCCTTAATCTGTGTTTGGAGCAGTGGTTCTCAGTCTCGGCGGCACAACAGACTCACCTGGGGTGGGGGGCGCGGAAAACTCCTGAAATCCCGGCCACACGACAGACCAATGGAGTCAGAATCGCTGAAGCGGAGGCAAAGGAGCTGGTAATGTTCAAAGCTCCCAGGGGATCCCAGTGTGTAGCCAAGGTTAAGAACCACCAGTTTGGAAGAACCTTCCTCAACTAGTTTTTAATCCTTTTGATTTCAGAAATTTTACACGTGTGGCAACACAGTTCTTCATGTAAAAATTACAATAATAACAATAATTAGTACCTTCTGTTAAGGGTTCACTCTGCCAGAAGCCTGAGCTATATAAAAGTTAAGGATGACGATTTCAATCAGAATTAGGTAAAACATATGCTCTAGAAAAACCAATGTTTGCAAATATCTATAAACTGACATGCTTCAAGATGCATAAAAGATGTCTGGAAGGATACATAAAACTTCTAAATGTGATCCCATCTGGGGTGCGGAATGAGAAAAGAAAGAATGGCCTTTTATTTTTTTAAATATTCTTCATTTTTGAAATTATTATGAGGAAGATGTGTTTTCAAAGTTAAAAATGCAAACTCAATAAGGAGAATTGCTTTGCAGTTTGGGATTTTTGAGCTAGAAGTTAGGACTCGGGATTGGCAAGCTAAACTTGCCCAGTGACAAAATCTGGACGACCAGAATAATAAAAGAAATGGTAACCACACGCTCGCTTGGAAGAGCAAAATTCTGGTAGATTAATACACATGGGCAACAGAAAAGTCACTTTTTAAAGGTAGCCGAATCTATTAATTGAGAATAGGCAGGAGTCATTCTTTATGCTTATACAGAAGAACCATCTGAAGTTAAGGGTCAGGAATATTGAATGTGTAATAGGTTTTGACACAGGCAGAAAGGGGAAAGAGAGGGAAAGAAAATAGCTGGGACTGGAAAGAGACAGGGCAGCATAGAGACGCAAGAATTAAAGTCCGTGAGGAGTTGGCTGAGCAGACTCCAGAGCTCGTGAAGAAGATGAGACAGAGACCTTCAGCCACAGTTACCACGCATCAGATGGAGAGATGGGAAAGGAGCGCAAGTGCCTGTACAGTCAACACTTGGGGGTCATGCGAAGGTGGATCTGGTCTGGGGGATGTGGCCCGGACAGCAGGGCCCTGATGGGGGATAGGCCTGGCTGTCAGAAGCATGAAAAGAATAGAGCACCCCTTCTTTCTGTTCACTTTTTAAATTTTTTAATGAAAAGTATATCTATTTAAGTTATATAACATGATGTCTCGATATACACAGTGAAATGATTACTACAGTTATGCTAATAAATATGTTCATCTCCTCACATATCTAGTTACCAGTGTGTGTGTGTGTGCGTGTGTGTGTGGGGGGGGGGGGGGAGCAGTTGAGATCTTAGCAGCTCTTAGTGACTTTCCAGTATACAATGCAGTATTATTAACTACGATCACCATGCTGTACCTTTGCAGCAACACGGATGAACCTGGAGGGATTATGCTGAGTGAAATAAGCCAGGCACAGAAAGACAAACACCGCGTGACCTCACTTCTAGGCAGAACCTACAGAAGCCGAATGTGTAGACACAGACGGTAGAATGGTGGTTCCCAGGAGCAGGGGGGTGGGGACGGACGTTGGCAGAGGGTGCAAAGTTGCGGCTCTGCAGGATGAATAAAGCCCCCTCTTCTTGACCACGATTTGGAGGAGGGCTTGAAGGAGTTGGGAAACTCACAGTGCGATCTGGAGAGGAGCCGGAGGCTGTAACTCTGTGAAGGGTGAGCTACAACACAGAAGGACCACAGAGCCATAAAGGACCCATAAACACCCCAAGAGGCCTGGACCTGATTGGCAGAAAAGAGACTCAAGAAACAAAGTAAGGGAACAACCCCATGTTGCGGGGCGGGGGGTTGTCTTTAACTCCTGAGTCTGCATGTGTCCTAATATTTCCTCACTTTCCCGAAAGCCAGGGTGGATTCACTGATACACTTCTTTATGTACCTCTGTGCTCTGGAAACAGGTGAAGGGCAGTGGTGGATGCAGCTCCCAGAAGCCTGGGGTAGCTGAGACCCGAGATGAGGGCAGAGCACAGGGCACTGTTTCACAAAGGCAGTTCACTGTCGACCTGCCTTAGCAACACTTGGGATTCTTTAATTGGGAGATTGGGACTGACGTATAAAATAGATAACTAACAGTGACCTACTATACAGCACATGGAACTCTACTCAATACTCTGTAATGACCTCTATGGGAAAAGAATCTAAAAAAAAAGAAAAAGAGTTGATGATATATGTATATGTATAACTGAATCACTTTGCTGTGCACCTGAAACTAACACAACATTGTACATCAACGGCACTCCAATAAAAAATTAAAAAAACAAAAACAAATAAACAAACAAAAAACACCAACTCCTGGACTTCTTTCCAAACCTACTGAACCAGAATGTCAAGAGAGCAGGGCCAGGAATCTGAATGTGTAACAAACACCCAGGTGATACTTATCACCTTTCGTTTGCTCAGCTGAAACGGTGGTTCCCAGAATGAGCTGCAGCAGAAAACCCTGGGAGATGTTTTCAGCCTCCTGGGACTCACGTGACTCGGGCAAGTTCACAGCACATTTCCCAGTCTCAGGCCAAATGCCTCCCGTACGGTCTCTGGCCCAGAGCAGTCCTCAATGAAGGATCAATAAACTCCATTTTGTCACAGTGGGCGACCTTCTTCTGCCCACCTTCTCCCCTTCACACAAGCTGTCTAGTGCCACACATCGCGCCCATTTTTCCAATCTGCTTTGATGTACTACTCTGATTCTTCTGATTTCTAGAACACTCAGCAGGTATTTTTAATATCTTTATGGAGACGATTTACATAAGTTATACTAATGGAAAGATCAAAAAAATTCCTTTCTCATGAGGGAAAACAAGATGAAAGCAACAGAAAACATTCTATTTTGTGCCTCGTCTCAATCAAGAAAATATTTCATGGCCCCTTTCTAAACTGTCTCAGGTCAAACACCCTCCATAACACCTGTACCATCTTCCCATCATATCCACAGAGGGACAGTGCAATGATAAGGAACCTTAATTTCAGTAATGAACCATTCACTTCTATGGGGAAAAAAATCTAACTTGTAGTGACAGTATTCCTCTAAATATGTAGATTAAATAACTTTCTGCTAAGCAGTTGAGGAAAATTATATACAAGGCACTGAAGAAATTTGTTAGAAATTAATGATTTTAATATGCATAAATGAGAACTAAGTAGATGTATGAGAATTATTAGGAAATTATGGAATTATGTAGGAAATGTGCGTTGATCTGAAGGTGTAAGGATGTGAAGAGGGAAGCACAGGAAACTGGGAATTCCGTCCATGTCGGGGTCCTGGCAGCTCTGGCCTGACTCCCAGTGGAGCCTGTGCAGAGTGTGATGATTAATTTTCTGTGTCAACCTGACTGGGTCACAGGGCACCCAGATATTTGACTAAACAATATACTGGGTGTGGCTATGAGGGTGTTTTTCTAGATGAAATGAGATTTGAATGAGACTCGATAAAGCAGACTGCCCCTCCCAACATGAGTGGGGCTGATCCAATCCACTGAGGGTCTGGACCGAACAAAAAGGCTGAGGAAAGGGAGAATCCACGCTCTCTGGCGGACAGATTCTGAGCTGGGACATTGGTCCTCTGCTGCCTCAGGACTCACACTGGACCTGGAACTTACATCAGCAGCTCTTCTGGTTCTCAGGCCTTTGGACTTGGACTGGAGTTATACCATCTGTCTCCAGCTTGCCTTATGTATAAATATATAACTATAACAATATATAAATATAAAATATATAATTTATAATAAATAAATATGCATATATTATAAGAATAAGTTCATAGAATAATAAATAGGTTGTAGTCTATGAAAATAAATATCAAATTATTTGTTATAATAAACATATAATAAATTATCATAAGAAATATATTATATATATATATATATATATCTCCTATTTGTTCTATTCTACAGACCCCAGACTAATACACTGAGCTTGTGTCTTAATTCGTAAACGGAGGAAATTACATCAGGTGTCCTCAAGGCCCCTTTCATTTGCACATTCGATGGGATTTGAACACTGCTCCTGTGATTCAAACTTCTTCGGAAAAAACACTGATTGTAACCAATTAGTAACTGTGTGACTGAGGAAATTAGGCCTCTCTGATGCTGAGTTTCTCAGTAAATGAATCTATTATTAACAAACCCACTTGTACTGTTAGAGCTTGCCAGGAATATCCCCTTTTGGTAGGTAAACTTATTTTGCACTTGTCACTTTTTGTACCTTTGCTTAAATTAGTTAAAGCCTATGGATTTTAAATATAGACCTGGCAAACTGAACTTCTTTAAAATGGAGTGGTTTGAAAATAAGGACAAATACTATGCTTCAAGTTAACATTGTGATTGAGTATTGGCAACGTATTTTAATGGATGGGTAGATTACTTCTGAAACAAACAACAGAGGACCGCTCATCAAATTATGGGATTGCACAGGACTTGTTCCCTCTCTGTGCTGTTGCAGTTGAACCATTAAAACCCACTGTTGAGGGAGATGCTTCTCTCTGGACTGAAGCAGACGAGAACCAGATTGAGCAGAGATCTGGAACAACTTCCACTCTCTTTCTGTGCTACCATCTTCCTTCCTGCAGTAAGAAGTTATAACTCTTTACTTCCCTATTTGGCTAAGAATCCTCCTTTTCCTCCCTTTCGGGTCTTTATTCATTCAATCAATCATGTATTGGGTGCCATGCACCAGGCACTGTTCTGGGGGCTTGGGATACATCAGCGAATAAAACAAAGCAGGACTCCTGCCCTCTACATTCTAATGGGGAGGAGACAGGCAACAAACATAATAAATAAGTAAATAGTAACATACTTGAAGGTGATAAGTGCTATGGAAGAAGCAAAAAGCAGAGCAAGGAGAAACAGCACCACCTGACTTAGATATAAGCACAAAGAATAACTGGAGGGCTTCCCTGGTGGCGCAGTGGTTGAGAGTCCGCCTGCCGATGCAGGGGACACGGGTTCGCGCCCCGGGAGGATCCCACATGCCGCGGAGCGGCTGGGCCCGTGAGCTATGGCCGCTGAGCCTGCGCGTCCGGAGCCTGTGCTCCGCAACGGGAGAGGCCACTGCGGTGAGAGGTCCGCTTACTGCAGAAAAAAATAAAAAAAAAAAATAGAATAACTGGAGATCCCACTCTCTCCCTCTCTCTCTCTCTCTCTCTCTTCTCTCTCTCTCTCTCTCTCTTTCTCTCTCTCACACACACACACACACACACACACCTGCAGTCTATTCCCACTACGAAACTTCTTCACCCACAGTATTATTTGATGCCACATGTCACCTCTGAGAAAGGTTTCTTGTTCCCTGTTTCCTGTACTCACGGCGGCCTGGGACTCTCCCCTTCTCCCCGACATCTCTGCATTAACCGCCCATGACCCAGAATGCAGCATCACTGTCAGATCACACCACACCAGTATAATGAGGACGTTTTCTTGGCCTTCCGAAGCCAAGCTAGGATCCCTTTTATAACCTGCTCTTTCATATAAGCTTCCATAGGACTTCTGCTCAATTTGGATAGGTAATTGGGAATTGGAGGGATTTAGGATGGTTTGTATTTTTTTCATAACATGCAGGGAAAATGATCGATCATTTTTCCATCCCTAAACGAATGATGATTTTTGCCTTAGTCATTGCGCTTCTCCTCTGTCATTCAGCTGATTTCTTCACTAATATTTCTTTTACCTTCTACGTTGGCTGGGCCACTGCGTCCTGGAACATCTGATTGCTTGGCTTACATCTCAGACACGGCTGCCCCGAACTTCCCGACTGCTCAGATCTTGGTTCTCTCAGCTCCTTTCCTTTCTGGTATGTTTTAAACCTCAGGGACGCTGAACTTTCCTCTCCTTCTGAAGCAGTCATAACCTGTTATATGTAACAGCGTTAACGCTGACTTGGATAAAGAATTAGCCCTGAGGCTGGCAAGAGTCCTGTGGTTCTGAAATCCCCACTAATAAGACTGCCCTGCAGTTAAACGGCTGTAACAAACAGTGATAGTCTATCCACGTCCATTATACACCAGGATGCCCACTGCTTTGTCGACTGGCAGAAAACAAGGCCCATTTCGTAAAACAATAAAAATTCAATGGAGTGTAAACTCTCCCAAGGTCACTGCCTCTAACCTTATAACATCAGCCATGAGGACTGTAAACCCTACCGTGGACCATTTGATCTGGGAGAAGCCAGAGGGCCGTTCCTGTGCTGTGTGCGTGGATCCCATCAGCGCCGGGCTGGGCGATGCCTCCCACAGATCTTGATGTCAGGAAATGGCAGGGATGCTCTTTCCCCCGAGTTCTGGCAGATGCCTTCCTGACAGCACCTGCTTCCTGCCTGGCCCGCTGAGTAATATGGAGCTTCTCTGTGTCATCTTGAGAGTTATCTCTGGTAACCTACACTGTTGGTGGCATTAAGGAGTGATCACGCCGGTACTGAAGGACACATCAACGTGATCGCCAGCCTCCAGGACTGCCTCGGCCACCCATTCTCCTCCAGGTGACCCTAGGACCTGCCAGGGAGAACTCTGTAAGATCCTAACAACTGACGAGTTCATAGTCACCAGTTTCTCCATTGTAAAGACCCATATATCTCTTGCAAATACAGGTAGCAAAAACTGAGTGAATTCGAAGATGAAAAGGGAAACTGAAAGGTAATCTAGCCCAACTCCCTTCTTCCCCCCAGAAAATCCTCCATAACTATGCCAGCCAGAAGTATAGGAATTATAGAAGCATGGGAAAATGCTCTGATAAAATAAATACGTAAATTCAATGAAATCCCTCTCGAAATCAAAGCGGGCTTTGTGGTAGAAATTCACAGGCTGATCCTAAGTGTATGTTCTTATAATGCAAAGGACCTAAAACAGCCAAAACAATTCTGAAAAAGAACAACACAGTTGGAGGACTTATACTATCCAATTCCACGATGACTGTAAAGTCATCAAGACAAGTAAACAAGTAAAGAAGACAGGGTGGTCCTGGCATAAGGACAGGCACACAGATCCATGGAACAGAACTGAAAGTCCCCAAATAAACCTTTACATTCATGGTCAATCGAATTTTGACAAATATGCCCAGGCGCTTCAACAAATGGTGCTGGGACAACTGAATAGCCACACACACAAAAAACAAAAAACTGAAACCCTTATCATACACCAAACATAAAAATTAATTCAAGCTGGATTATACATCTAACTATAAGAGGTAAAACTATCAAACTTCTACAAGAAAACAAAAGAGATAATTGTAGTGATCCTGGGGTGGGCAAAAAGCTCTCAAATACAACATCAAAAGCATAACCCATAAAAGAAAAAATTAATAAATTGTACTTCATCAAAATTAAAAACTGTTGCAGTAAAAAAAAAAAAAAAAAAAAAAAAAAAAAAGCCGGGCTTCCCTGGTGGCGCAGTGGTTGAGAGTCCGCCTGCCGATGCAGGGGACACGGGTTTGTGCCCCGGTCCAGGAAGATCCCACATGCCGTGGAGCGGCTGGGCCCGTGAGCCATGGCCGCTGAGCCTGCGCGTCCGGAGCCTGTGCTCCACAGCGGGAGAGGCCACAGCAGTGAGAGGCCCGTGTACAGCAAAAAAAAAAAAAAAGAAAAGCCAAGCCATAAACTGGGGAAAAACTCTTGCAAATCAGGAATTGCATTCAGAATAAAGAACTCATAACTCAATAGTAAGAAGACAATTCACTTTTTCAAATGGGCAAAAGATGTGAACAAACATCTCAGTGTGGAAGCTACACAAACAGTTAGTGAGCACATGAAAAGCTGCTGCATGTGCTCGTCACTAAGGAAATCCAAATTAAAACCCCAGTGAGAACCAGTACACTCGAGGATGGCTACTGTCGATAAGAGAGACGATGACAAGTGTCAGCAAGGATAGGCACGAACTTGAACCCTCACATGTTGCCTCTGGGGATGTGAAATGGCACAGCCAGTTTGGAAAACAGCCTGGGAATTTCTTAAAAAGCTAAACATAAATGTACTGTACAGCCCAAGAGTTCAACTTCTAGGATATTACCCAATAGAAATGCAACCGTGTGTGTGAGTGTTCGTGGCAACAGTATTCATAATAACCGAAAGCAGGTGAATGGATAAACAAAAAGTGGCAGATTCATACCATGGACTATTATTCTGCGATTAAGATGAACGAGCTATTGAGACCGGCTACAACACACTACAACAAAAACGTACGCCAAATGATGAAGCCAGACACGAAAGGCTAGATATTGTGTGAGTCCATTTATCTGAAATGTCCAGAAAAGGCAAATTTGTAAAGACTGAGAGCACATCAGTGGCTGCCTAGATTGAGTGGCAATGGGGAAAAGAATTAACTGCAAATGAGCAGTTGTGATGGTTGCACAAGTTTACACACTTACTTTTAATTGTGTTGTACATTTACAATGGGTGGATACTACAGTGTATACATCATATCTCAGTGAAGTTGTTTAATAAGAAGCAAAATCTAAAATCTCTATATGTGGTACGTCTGAAATATTATATTACATATGCATATGTGTTTCAAAAGTAATAAACACAATACTTCCGAAACATTAACAGTGAACATTTTTTGTGTGGAATTAATGGATGATTTTTGTTTTCTTTGTTATACTTACCTGTATTTTTCAAGTACTCTATAAAAAGCATATATTCAGTTTATAATCAGAAAAATAAAAAGAGATCTTAAGAAAGATACGAGCCCCACTAAAAGTAGTATCAGGAAACAGTATCAGTATCAGGAAACAGCTTCCTCTAAAATAGGTTCTAGCGTATCCTAACACTCGACATCAGTAATGAGTCCTACATGCTGGTATAACGTCCGTTCCTAAAAATATTTTAAGAACCAATTTGCCAATAGTGCCTCTTACCCTCCAGTCGCACCACCCTGGGTCTGAGCTGCCGGATCTGAAGACACAACTTTCCCCCGAGCATCCCAGGACGCCGAACTGAGTGCAAAGAGTGTGCGAATCCCTGCCGTGAGTGTTCAGGACACGCCACCCCCAAATATGCCCCTCGGGTATATTGATTATTTTGAGCCGAAGGCACGTGAAAAACCGCCAGTGCTGGGCGGGGCTTTCTCTGAACTCCCCTCCTCTGCCTAGAAACAGATCCCCAAGAGGAACTCGGTTGTCAAAAATTCCCTCCCGGCAAGAACAAGCCCGTTCATCCCGCCTAAAAATCATTTACTCCCCCCTAAGTGACTAAACGGCCCCTCTTCCTTCCCATAATAGACGGTATATATGCTCTCAAATCGCAATTCTTTTTTGGATATTCACTTTTCTTTCCCCCCTGTGCTTTCCCCACGTATTTAATATTAAAAATGAATAAATGTCGGTACCTTTTCTCATGTTAATCTGCCCGCTGTTAGTTTATTCCAAAGACCCAGTTATCAAAGCTAGGAGGACAGAGGCAAAGTGTTTCTTCCCCTCCCTGATGAGTCACATCAGAAAATAATAAAGAGGCGACGCCCTGCCTCAGGCCAAGTCACCAAGTGCATGGATGCCGCTAGCAACTCAACTTCGTTAGCTATAGAACGAATTACCAACAGGGCAGAGTGTCAGACATCCACACTGTGTGTCAAGGAACAGTTTGAAGGCCTTGGGAGAACCCTATTCCTCTGGCTGATCGTATTTTAGTTTATGGTGTGATTAGAAGGTAAACTTGGCCTTGCCTAGCATGAGGCTTGGCCAGACCCAGATGCGGCAGACCCCCCTACACCTTCAGCCCAGGGAACCCTTGTTTTCCTTCTGTCTTGGTGTGCTGCCGGCGAAAGAGTTAACACCAGTCCCCAAACTGAGTGCTAACATGAAAAGACTGGGCTGTTTTCGAAGGGAAGCAGTCACTCCTACAAAAACTGAATGCACGTAAGTTGCTCATTCCTAGGAAAGGGAAGCACCGGAAACCAAAGTGCAATTTTTACAGCAGCCTTGTAGTTGAAATAAAACCTTACCGGCCTGTAACATTTTTTTTTTTTTTTTACCATTTCAGTTTCTTCACAGACTCACAGTAAAAAACATCCCAGGTGAGATCAGCATTACTACTAACCCACAGTGATTGATTACTGCCTGGAGCACAGGGAGGGATAACAAAATAATGCACCTGGTTTATGGTTTCACAAGGTCTATGGTCCAAATATAAGCAGCAACATATATCCCCAGCAGCGATGGGCATTCCAACACTATGAATATTTTGTAAAAAGAAATAAATAGAGTTTATGGTTCAAAGTGGAAAAGCATCACTATAGTGTTATGGAGAGGATGCTGAGCCAGGATCTATAAAAACCTTGATTCAGACCCTGAATTTTCACTTAACTGCCTGTATGCCCTGAATCAGGTCATTTAAGCTTTTGAATCCACGTTTCCTCACTTGTAAAACGGTATAAACTCTCGCCCTCCAAAACATACGGTGCTGTCATAAGGATTAAGTGATGTAATAGAATACAAACAGGGGGTTACTAAAAAGTGCCGCACGGATGTGTTACAGTTTATTTTTAATGTATTTTTCATAAAGTTTTCCCAAAGAACGAAAAGAAGAAAAAGCTTGCAACTCTTACTTGCTGCATTTCTTCATGGCCTTGCTGGTGCTAATAGATCTGGTGAGTTATTCATGTGGATGAAGATTTAACATGGAATTTTCTTATTAAAGTACTAAACTTTTGTAAATGATGGCATTTTCAAGAAAAGAACTTGGCAGTGTCTGTATGCTGATAATAGACATTCTGAGCTGTGTCTATTCATTAAAATAAAATTTTCCAAGACAACAAGCTGAGAATTCTTTATTCATTTGTAAGTTCTTAGTAACATTTGGCAACTACCTGAAGATTCATGAGGATAAAGTTCAAGTGTTAATATGTTCAGAATCTCCTAATTTGTTAACTAGGAATACCACACTGAAAGCAAGCTGCCCTAATCCTCCCACTTATTAAATGGATAGCTCACCCTACCACAGCAAGGAGCCGTCATTTTCAATTAAGAGTGGGTTGAAAAATATTGTAATTAATCTGCCTCATTCGGTCACATTTTTGACTTTTCCGAGAACAAACAAAAATGATTATCTCTAGCTTTTTCCTTCCTGAGAAATTTTACACTTCACACATGACTTGTCATTTAAGTCAATAGTATGAGGCTAGGTATGGTCAAAATTATGAACTCCCGCATTTCTTTTCCATGGTCTCAATGTTTTCAATTGTCCCCCCCTTTCTCATATCTAGCCAGTACCCACAGCCGGCATTCTGATATTTTCCAGTCATCCTGGCCTCATAAATTCATTCACACAGACCCTCCTAAACTGCTGTTGGGCCTCACTGTCGCTGTATTGTAAAAGAAGGGGCAAGTTGAGGGTCCTCATTTGCATAAGGGATGATGACAGGACCATAAGCAGGAGAGGGCTGTCAATGTATTCGTCAGGGTTCTCCAGAGAAAGAGACCTAACAGGTCTGTACAGATATATACGCAAGAGGAGAGTTATTACGGGAAGTGGCTCACGCGGCTACAGAGGCCAAGAGGTCCCACGACCTGCTGTCTGTAAGCTGGAGACCCAGGAAAGCCCACGAGTTACTCAGTAACTACACAGTAGTTACTGTACAGTAACTACGCTGTAACTCAGTCCGACTCCAAGGGCCTGAGAACCAGGAGAACTGACATCCAAGGGCAGAAGGAGATGGACGTCCCAGCTCAAGCAGAGAGTGCGAATTCACCCTTCCTCGCCTTTGTGTTCTGTTCAGGCCCTTAACAACTGGACGGTGCCCATCTGCATTGCTCAGTCTACTGATTCAAATGCTAATCTCTCCCACAGACATCCCTAGAAATAACGTTTTGCCAGCTATCTTTCTGGGCATCCCTTAGCCCAGCCAAGTGGACACAAAAAAGTATCCCTTGCAGTTGGTTGCGGGCAGAGTTACAAAGCTCAGATGGCAATGACATCACATAGCCACGCTTTTGAGGTCACTCTAAATGGCCACTAACTAACCCGGTGATGGTAAATAAAGCCCTCCAGGTCTTAGTTCATCTGAGTTTAATCATCTAAAACAACATCTGATACTGGGGGAAAAAATCGACTACTGGATCCAATTATGTGATTTATTATTTTACAAAGAACTAAATGCAAGATTAAAGCAAAATTTCAATGTTTGTGAGTTCTTCCATTTTGAGAAAATTCACACTTGCGCTATTAAATTTGTGTCAAATACTTTCCCAATGTTTTTTTTTTTTTAAATTAATTAATTAATTTATTTTTGGCTGTGTTGGGTCTTCGTTTACTGTGCGAGAGCTTTCTGTAGTTGCGGCGAGCAGGGGCCACTCTTCATCGCGGTGCGCAGGCCTCTCACTGTCGCGGCCTCTTTTGTGGCGGAGCACAGGATCCAGACGCGCAGGCTCAGTAGTTGTGGCTCACGGGCCCAGTTGCTCCGCGGCATGTGGGATCTTCCCAGACCCGGGCTCGAACCCGTGTCCCCTGCATTGGCAGGCAGATTCTCAACCACTAGCGCCACCAGGGGAGCCCCTTTCCCAATGTTTTGTTTGATTTTTAATTCATTTGGTATATTACTCATATTTTTATAATTCAAATTATACTTGAATTTATGAAAAACGAATTCAGGAAAAAGAATTGGCTAACTTCTTAATATTCTTCCAGATTTTCTTCCAAAAGGAATAGCTCCATCCTTGACATTTTATCCTAAAGCATTCCGAACTTTTTGAAAGAGGATGGATTCATTTCCCACCCATGTCATAAATAATATGTTATGATGAAGGTTCAGGGAAACAATTGGGGGAGGGTGTATATCATTTTCCATTCCAAAATGAAACAGCCCAATCCTGTATGAAAATGTCTGACCAATTAGAATATGAAGCTGGCAAAGTTTTTTTTTTAAAAAAAAACATAAGTCTGATCTCTTCACAAAAGGCTAGATTCTGTAACGTTCAGCCTTGTTGCGTGGCCTAAAATATTCTCCAAAAACAATTGACATGTCTCTTTTCCTCAAAAGAATAAAATAGTCCATGGACTTCAAATTGTATTTTTACACAGATAAACAGAATGAATCGAGAGCTATGGCTGTATCCCTCATCCTGTCATTGCCTTACACAACTGGAGAAACTCAGGAGGGCGAGATGCCCTGGCACGCTGCTGCCCACACCCCTCCCATGCGCACATGCCTACCTGAGACAAGAACCCGGTTGCTTTTTTTTTTTTTTAACCTCTTTATTGGAGTATAACTGCCTTACAATAGTGTGTTAGTTTCTCCTGTATAACAAAGTGAATCAGATATACATATACATATATCCCCATATCTCCTCCCTCTTGCGTGTCCCTCCCAGCCTCCCTATCCCACGCCTCTAGGTGGTCACAAAGCACCGAGCTGATCTCCCTGTGCTATGAGGCTGCTTCCCACTAGCTATCTATTTTACATTTGGTAGTGTATATATGTCCATGCCACTCTCTCACTTCGTCCCAGCTTACCCTTCCCCCTCCCTGTGTCCTCAAGTCCATTCTCTACGTCTGCATTTTTATTCCTGTCCTGCCCCTAGGTTCTTCAGAACCTTTTTTTTTTTTTAGATTCCATATATATGTGTTATCATACAGTATTTGTTTTTCTCTTTCTGACTTACTTCACTCTGTATGACAGACTCTAGGTCCATCCACCTCACTACAAGTAACTCAATTTCGTTTCTTTTTATGGCTGAGTAATATTCCATTGTATATATGTGCCACATCTTCTTTATCCATTCATCCAATGATGGACACTTAGGTTGCTTCCATGTCCTGGCTATTGTAAATACAGCTGCAATGAACACTGTGGTACATGACTCTTTTTGAATTATGAAGAACGGGGGTTTTCCAAGAAGAGAGATCAACACGGGCTCCGCTGGCCACTTCCCGGGCTTGAGATCGCCTTTGCCAGAGAAGTCACACCACTCGAAGACGTCTCAAATGCTCTGAACACGGAGCGCGCGTGAACCTGCGCGGGAGCGGCTGCCGCCTGGGCCGGGATCCCGCCCCGATGCTCAAGGAGGCGAACCGGCAGCAGCTGGGGACAGTGAGCACGACCCCGGGAGACCCCAGGAGACGCCGGGAGACCCCGGGAGACGCCGGAAGCCAAGGCCTCCTCTCAGTCTGCGACACAAAGGCTGTTCAAGGTCCGTAAGGCTCCCTCCTGACCGCCGGGCCTCCCCGTGGCTCTGGGGCCAGGGTGCACCCACGCCCGGCTGGGGTGTCCGCCCAGCGGGGACAGGCCAGAGCCTGGCCCGGACGGCGCCGAGGCCGGAGCACCTGCAGCACCGCAAAGTCGCCACGTGCAGCCCCGGGCCCTCCTCGGGTCCTGTCCCTCATGGCGCGGGCTTCTGACGCCGCTTCTTCCCCACTTCCCCGGGCCTGGTGTGCAGGGGCATCCGCTGAGCCAGCCTGGAGTCCTCTGCACCGGTCTGGAAAGCTCCGTGGGCCTCGGGAGCCACTCTCGATGACTCGGTGACTCCCGTGCAGCCCCTGCCGGCCCGGGCCCACTCCGCCCATCCCAACAGACGGCCTTGTAACTGACTCGGACCCTGGCCAGTAGGGACTGGGCCTCCCCGCGTGTGGTGAGGCCTCCAGGAGTGTGTGCAGGACGACCAGAGACAGGCAGCCGGGGTCCGGTGGCCCAGCACCGCTGCAGGGGCAGGCCTTCCACTGAACAGCCCCAGTGGGTTTGAGGCCAAGCTAGGGGTCTTGGCAGATGGACCAGAATGATTGTGGGGTGCAGGGGCTGTTTGTCTCGGGAGTCAGTTGCCTTCAGGAGACAAAGTGTATTTGGGGCGGTAGCATCAATGCACATCATCTTGGGTTGATTTCTGTGGCTCAAAAAGGGTTTTTTCATTTGTTTGTTTGGGGTTTTTTTGTTTTTGTTTGGTTTTTTTTGGCAAGGACCAGCCCGCGGTGATCCCAGCATCTCCAAGGGGTCTGCAGCCCACACCATGGCTAGAATATGATACCTTATGGCAACTACTCACTTTGGGTCAGATGGGGTCACCAACAGGGCCTGGTAGTCCAACCTGGCTAATCACTGGACGGAGGAGAACTAAGGTTTGGAGAGGGGTAGGGTTAGCAAACTCCAGCCGCCTAACACCCCTACCCCAAGCCGTGGAGATGCCAGTGGCCTGGGGTGGGACACAGCCCTTGCCCCTTCCCAGGTGTTGCTCCCCGCACTCAGCAACACACACACCTTGTGAGGAGCCCTCCTGCCTGGGAGCTTGTTCTCAGAGGGTGCTGGGCCCAAAGTGAGCAGTCAGGTGCGCCCCACCAACCCCACCACTGGCCTGGCTGCAGGGACCACACTGGGGGAGGGAAGCCACGCCCCGCCTCCTTTTACATCCCTCTGGATTTGTTACTATTTTGCACTCTTAATACCAGCTGATAATGACTGTCTAGACTGGGGAAAAAAAATCGAACGTTTGGAATATTTTTTTTTAAACTGCCATCCTCTGGTTCATCTGTAGACTAGATCAGTCGTAAATACAAAATAATTTCTTGAAATAACACGGTAAAAATAAATAACTGTGATCCCAGCTCCTATCTTTGCTCACAGGCAAGGGCAGCCTTTAGACATAGGGTCAAACAGGACAGCAAATACGGTTAAAGTCCCAGAAGACAGATAAGGCCTCTGGCTTCTGGATAAGAAGTCTGGCTTTTCGAGAATAAAAAGGTAATTGGATTACTATTCTGTAATTTTCGTGTTGATTCAATAAGAAAAGATTTTCCAAGATTGTGACAGGAGGGATCTAGTTGGACCTACAGAGTGTGTTCTAGGATGTGAGTGTTCCTGAAACACCAGGACGCTTAGACCAAGAGCCTCTGGGAAATCGCCCTGCACTGGACACCTGTTCATACGGCCTGATCACAGAATTTGCTGATGGTTTCGTTATGATCATTCAGAGGACTAAATATATTGTTCCTCTTCTGTAGCAAAAAAGCAGAAATACCAGGCCAGAGAATGAAAATCTATTTTTTTCCCTCCTTCCCTAGATTTCACCTACCAAGAGGATTTCTTTTCTTGCAGGACAACTGGGTAAGGAGCCACCAGACTCCATGTTCATTATGTCAAGTCTGCTCATGCAAATGAACATTTTCTTTGAAGAATCATCAGGTCAAAATTTCGGGATTGTCTGGAACAGAATGTTAACCCTACATTTGAGATTAGGGAATGAACAAATATGCTTGTCTTTCTATCTTTTCTCTTTCCTCAGAGCGCAGCGAAAACATCAGACAGGCTTCTGTGGGTGACTGACTTGACAAGTAGCTTAGAAGTGAAGCCCAAATGCAAAAAAAAAAAAAAAAAAAATCCCAGCCTCCACAAAACCGGGCTCTTCTTTTTCATCTTTTCTTGACATTTTGCTCCCCAAATTAGCTTTTTGATGAGAAAATCGCAGTGAGTCATACCAAAGCTAGTTAAAGGTGAGGCAAATGCCTGAGATTGAAATTCAGTTGATTCCACTTTGCTGTGCTGACGGTGCTTGGTAATGGGACATTGGAATTACAACCGCTGTGACCTTTCACAATGAGAAGGAAGAGAGCGCCATTCAATTTGCTGGAATTTTGTCTATATTTAAAGCACGTTTTTTGAATGAAGTAATTTACTCTTCTTTTTAAATTAGCAATACGAAGCAGACTGTTTTTCATGTCGCTATGTGCATTTGTTCAACCATTCTAGTTCTTAGACCAATAAGAGCCAATGTGTTTCTTGCTTTCTTATCACCTCTCCCTCCATGACCAACTTCCCACCTCTGCCCCACCCATGCCCACTGTTTCTGGAAGTTACTAGCATGACTTACCTTCCCTCCCATTGCTGTTTCCACCCAACTCTTTTTTTTTTTTTTTTTTTAATTTTTTGGCCAAGCCAAGCAGCTTGTGGGATCTTAGTTCCCCAATTGAACCCGTGTCCCCTGCAGTGGAAGCACAGAGTCTTAACCACTGGACCGCCAGGGAAGTCCCTCCACCCAGCTCTTAGGGTTGCTCCTCTCCAGATGCATTCTTCTTCTATTCCTTCCTCTAGTGCCATGTCTTCAGTGGCATATGAGCATATATTGCTTAGCGTTATTGTTTGAAAGTGGGGTGAGGAAGGAGACATGCAGTTCCTGGTCCCGGTTATGTACCCAAAGCAAGAACGGATTCCTATTTCTTTCTCCATAGCACTTCGCTGCTCTCGTATAACTTGTCCTTTCTATTTATTTATTTCATCATTTAACAAATATTTATTGGCTGCTGCTATACATTCAGCCATATTCAAGAAAGAGAAGAGAGAGAACTGGCCAGTGGATTAGCAACACGGAAGGAGCAGCCTCCCATCATTCACAGAGGCATATGGACAAAAAAGAGACACTGTCCCTGGGACTGTTTCTCTTCTAAGGAGTTAAAAAAACCTAAGTTCTTTTCATCAGGCCTCAGAATTCCATGTATTTCATATTTTTAAACACTTCTTAGAAAGCGCTTTTAAATATTGAAGTTTTTTAAGAAAATCAAAGCTGTCTAGCACAAATCAGACTGTGTCTTCTTCCCTCATATATGAAATTGGATTATTAAAAATCATCAAAATCGAGGGACAATAAGGGAAGGAGGGTTCATAAAAATAGTTAAGGTATATTAACCAGTAGGATAAGATTAATTTGCTTTCCATGGACAGGAGTTGGATGCAAGAGACTGATTATAATGTAAATTGGCTTCTTTTAGCATCACCTGATTCTCTCCTTTCTCCCAGCAGCTGCCTTATTGAGTCACTGCCCTACTCCTCCATGCCTGGTCCTCCGTCTGTGAGGTCCATAAAGAATAAAGCCCCGGGCTTCCCTGGTGGCGCAGTGGTTGAGAGTCCACCTGTCGATGCAGAGGACACGGGTTCGTGCCCCGGTCCGGGAAGATCCCCCATGCCGCGGAGCGGCTGGGCCCGTGAGCCATGGCCGCTGAGCCTGTGCGTCCGGAGCCTGTGCTCCGCAACGGGAGAAGCCACAACAGTAAGAGGCCTGCGTACCGCAAAAAAAAAAAAAAAAAAAAAGCCCCGACATGGCGGGGTGGGGAAGGGAGAGAGTTGTGGGTATAGTTTCAGTTTTATAAAAGATGAAAAAGTCCTAACCATCTGTTGCATAAAAATGTGAATACACTTAAAAATGGTTTAGGTGGTAATTTTATATTATGTGAATTTTACCACAATTTAAATAAATAAATATGCAAGCAAGCAAAGCTTATACTAGTTAGAAGACCCAAAGTTTCATAAAGTTCTAGAAATTTCTTTCAAAGATTTTTCTTCATAAAAGAATACAGTCATCACAGACAATAAATCAGGGATGCAAAATCTTATAGTTCCAAAGTCAGAAGGTCACAGATAGTATATTAAATGTTCTATGAAAGATAGAGGTTACGGTAGGTGTTATAGCTAATTATACTAAAACAATAGGGCAAATCCAAAGCACTTCTTAGAGTAACTAGAGCTAGATAATACAAGTTGAAGTAGCTTTAAAATCTTAAAACCTTATCACTTAAAAAACTATGGCCCAGATGAGAAAGAAACTGATGATAGACGTTTAAGGAACCTGATACCTACTGCTTCTAGAAGAAATTCTATTGTTTCTCAGAATATACATTCAAAACACATGTAAACCCAACATGATTTTTAAATACACATAAGCATGCTTGCTCACACACACGCGCACACACACACACACACACACACACAGATAAGTCCTGGGCCTCTAAATTAATTGCCCTAGATCTGATTATTTCTACAGCTAAGCAGTCATTGAGTAAAATACGTACTATAGTCTAGGCAAAACTATATTTTAAATGATCTCTGAATGACCGCCTAATCTATATTATTCAAATAAGGCAAAAGCTTGACAGACAGATGGAAAAGTGGTCATAGTGATAGGAAAGTAAGATGATGGCCAAAAGGAAGAAGTTGTCAGGCAGCATTTTTAATGTCAGTGTCATGAGAACACCAGAATACCAAGAGGTAGAGCAAAGCTCAAAACCAGATGTTCCTCTCATGTAAAATGGGTTAATTCTGATTTTTATTGCTCTGACTTAAAACATGGAGGGTTTTTTTTAAAAAAGAGATGTAAAGCCTAGGGTAGCCGTCATTTGCTGAGTCTATACCTCTCATATATGAATTTCTCATTCAAACAACTTAATTTCCAAATAATTTCACACAGAATTTAAGTGGAGTGTGATCTTATAAGGTATTGCACAAGATATACATTTTATTTAATTATTTTTTTTACATCTTTATTGGAGTATAATTGCTTTACAATGGTGTGTTAGTTTCTGCTTTACAACAAAGTGAATCAGTTATACATATACATATGTTCCCATATCTCTTCCCTCTTGCATCCCACCCTCCCTATCCCACCCCTCCAGGCGGTTACAAAGCACCGAGCTGATCTCCCTGTGCTATGCTATGCGGCTGCTTCCCACTAGCTATCTACCTTACGTTTGGTAGTGTATATATGTCCATGCCACTCTCTTGCTTTGTCACAGCTTACCCTTCCCCCCCATATCCTCAAGTCCATTCTCTAGTAGGTCGGTGTCTTTATTCCTGTCTTACGCCTAGGTTCTTCATGACATTTTTTTTTCTTAAATTCCATATATATGTGTTAGCATATGGTATTTGTCTTTCTCTTTCTCACTTACTTCACTCTGTATGACAGACTCTAGGTCCATCCACCTCATTACAAATAGCTCAATTTTGTTTCTTTTTATGGCTGAGTAATATTCCATTGTATATATGTGTGACATCTTCTTTATCCATTCATCCGATGATGAACACTTAGGTTGTTTCCATCTCCGGGCTATTGTAAATAGAGCTGCAGTGAACATTTTGGTACATGACTCTGTTTGAATTATGGTTTTCTCAGGGTATATGCCCAGTAGTGGGATTACTGGGTCATATGGTAGTTCTATTTGTAGTTTTTTAAGGAACCTCCATACTGTTCTCCATAGTGGCTGTATCAATTCACATTCCCACCAGCAGTGCAAGAGTGTTCCCTTTTCTCCACACCCTCTCCAGCATTTATTGTTTCTAGATTTTTTGATGATGGCCATTCTGACTGGTGTGAGATGATATCTCATTGTAGTTTTGATTTGCATTTCTCTAATGATTAATGATGTTGAGCATTCTTTCATGTGTTTGTTGGCAGTCTGTATATCTTCTTTGGAGAAGTGTCTGTTTAGGTCTTCTGCCCATTTTTGGATTGGGTGAAAAAGTCTGAGTTCAAATAAAGATAAAAGGAATACTATACCTTGAAATAACAATAACAACAATTAAAAATACTTCAGTCTTGAAAAAGTGTATTTTAGAATTAAATTACTCAAAGGTTTAAAAACAAGGCAGGTGCAAGGGTTTGGCAAGACTGTTGCCACTGACCTAGTGGTCACTTAATAACGTGTGTTCGAACCCTACGTGAACCTGAGGCCCAGTCCACTCCAAGCCACAGACTTCAACCCTAAATTTAATAACGAAGACCAGTTCCCCCGCCTTAGACAGGCAGAACCAACAGATACAGCAGGAGAGAAGAGTAATTAAATCAACAACTTGAAAACCTAAGTAAAATATTGTTTGTAAGTCAAATTTAGCCTCATCCTGTCCTTGAGATTTTTAAACTATTTAGAATGATGAAATGCATAGAAGCGCCACCAGGGGGAGCTGTTGGTAAACCAACAAGAGCCCTTCCGTGGCCACGCAGATAACACGAGGAAACAATCTTCCCATTTCCACCCTACTGGGATATCAGGATGAACTTGGACAATTCACAGAGGAGGGGAGGGATTTTAAAACAGGATATGTTCAAGAACATGTATCCAGAAATAGAGCATCACGCCTGAAAACAGGCAAACCTAAGGGAATACCAGGCCTTCCCTTATCTTATTTTCTCATCACAGATTTAGTCATTTAAAAACAGGCAGTCTTTGCTTCTTTTTAACAGATCATTACACTTGAGATATATTCACTCTTCCTTCTCTTTGGGGAACAATCCACTTTAAAAACAGCTGGAAAGCTGAGTATCCTGGGGGGGAGGGTGGGGAGTCTTTCACGGGGACCCCTGGCCCACACCAGCCAGGCTCCAATTACCCTGCATATCGTTTCAGTTCAAAGTGCTGTCTTTTCCCATTACATTCTCAAGGCCTAAGTGAAAAACAAAAGTAAACAAACAAAAAACGAAGTTTTAAACTGCAAATCGAGTTCTGAAAGTCTGAGTCAGGCTTTGCTGTGCTCAGAATTAATTCCACTATTCCTAACCTGCCCTGAAGTGAAGTCACCAAAGAAAGAATCGCTGAGACTTGAGGACTAAACGTTATAAGCCTCATTATGATTTAGCTTTAAAGCTTTCCCAGGAGTGACAATACAAAACGAAGCTTCTCTCAGTGCTAAGGTTTTGTCTTTTTTTTATATATACATAAATTTATTTATTTATTTTTGGCTGCGTTGGGTCTTCGTTGCTGCACGCAGGCTTTCTCTAGTTGCGGCGAGTGGAGGCTACTCTTCTTTGTAGTACACGAGCTTCTCATTGCAGTGGCTTCTCTTGTGGAGCATGGGCTCTAGGCACACGGGCTTCAGTAGTTGTGGCATGCGGGCTCAGTAGTTGTGGCTTGTGGGCTTAGTTGCTCCGTGGCATGTGGGATCTTCCTGGACCAGGGCTCAAACCCGTGTCCCCTGCTTTGGCAGGTGGATTCTTAACCACTGCGCCACGAGGGAAGTCCCAAAGTTTTGTCTTTTTAATAAAAGCATTTATTTGATTGATATGACCTGTGATACCTTGATTCGATTATTTTTCAAGAATTATTTTTCAAAATGAGCCACAAAAATTTGTTTTCTTCAGTCTTGTTAGCCTTAACCTAGTATCCCCAAATCAACTGCAATTTACCTATTTTAGCTGCTTCATTTTCCCCCCCTACTGCTGTGAACTTTAGTGGACTGAGTATGAATCAAATAATAATAAAGTAAAATGGGTGACACGGCTGAGTATGTAGTAGAAGCTCAATAATTATGGGTTCCTGCCCCAGGACTTCCAGCACGCTTCCTTGTTTGTGTGTAGGGATACCACTCATGTGCTTACACCCAAGAATGGCTTTGTCCATAGATGTCAATTACCTTTCTGTGGCTGTGATGTAGAATTCCAAGGACAGCTCTTGCATCCTTTCTGATGCCAGCCATTCCCTCCTGAGCACTTTCTTACATACTGCTCTGTGAGAGGCACTGAGGGGAAGCAGACGGTGTATAAAGCGTGGTCCTGAAGCACCAAGAGTTGAAATAAAACCAAGCCTTGTGAAACGTACAGCTGCAAGTCTGGAGAGCATGTCATCAAATACGACAGCGATGGACACAAGGCAGCATGGCATGGAAAGAATGTGTGTTGTGTAGTTAGACAAACCCTGTAGTGGGTTGAATCGTGTTCTCCAAAAAGAGATGTTCATGTCCCCAAATCCGGGTACCTGTGAGTGTGCCCTTATTTGGAAATTGGGTCTTTGTACTTGTAATGAAGTTAAGGGTCTTGAGAGGAGGTCGTCCTAAATCCAGTGACTGATGTCCTTACAAGAGAAAGGACAGGGAGCAATGACAGAGAAGAGAAGGTCGTGTGGACATGAAGGTGGACATCAGAGTGATGTGGCTACAAGCCAAGGAATGCAAGGCTTGCTGGCAACCATTGGTACGTGAAGCTGGGAGACACAGAGGCATGGAGCAGACTCTCCTGCAGTCTCCAGGAGCCTTTCAACACCTTGACTTCAGACTTGTCGCCTCCAACACTCTGAGACAATAAACCTGTTGTTTAAGCCACCCAGGTTGTCATGATTTGTTACAGCAGCCCAAGGAAACTGATACAACGGACATGGGTTCACATCCATTCTGCACCAGTTTCCGTGGCCCTCTCTAAACGAGGGTTCATAATACTTATCTCGCAGAGAGATCAAAACCCAATTTAGACTTGGTGTTATGGACACTCCATCTCTTACAACCTCTGCAACCTTGGGAATGAGACTTAACACCTTGTTTCTCGGTTTCCTCACCCATACAATGGGGATGAAGACAGCAACTACCCTGCAGGGCTAGTTTGAGGATTACAGGAGATTTTGCACAGAAAGCACAGGTGCAGAGAGCAACAGCTGCACAAAGAGGCCCTCCAAAAATGTAAGACCTGGCGTTATGGTTGCCATGGGAACTGACTGGACAGGAAGATGACTAAGGTTTGAGACAACAGGAAACTCTAAGCAGGAAGTAAACATGTAGGGGACCTAGAAGCAACGGTCCCATTTGGATGGGTCACAGAGAAAGAAGGGGATGCTAGGTTAGATCCAAGGTGTGGGCAGCTCAGGAGTATAAGCAAAGAAAGAACGGAACTGAAGGAGCGTCTGCACAGAGGTCCCTGAGAGCCCAGGGACTGACTTGAGAAGAAGATTGGACAGCTTCTTCCTGACGCTGAAGTTAAAATTCACTAGAAATCCTAGGGACAGTTTAGAAGTGATACACTGTGAAATAAGTGTATGGAAATCTTTGAGTAAGGAAATAACCCCTAAAAAAGGATGATGAAGAGGGATTAGTCCAGTGGGCTAGACTAGAACAGTGTTCTGCGAACCTCATGTAGCGAAGGGCTGGTTTGTTTCCAGCCTAAGAAGGAAGGGCTGCTACAAAAGACAATAAAATACAACCAAAATAATGTCTAGAACATGGAATAAAAAAAGGCAATGACTACCCCCCAAACCCAATTTTTTTGTTATCAGATTCAAATATACACAAAATTACTCTGTCAAATGATCATGAACATTTTGAAATTATTTTTTTTCGTGGCACGCGGGCCTCTCACCGATGTGGCCTCTCCCATTGCGGAGCAGAGGCTCCGGACGTGCAGGCTCAGCGGCCATGGCTCACGGGCCCAGCCGCTGCGCAGCATGTGGGATCTTCCCGGACCGGGGCACCTGTGTCGCCTGCATGAGCAGGCGGACTCTCAACCACTGCGCCACCAGGGAAGCCCTTGAAATTCTTACTCTCAGTTGCTGCCTGACGTTATCACAGACCCAGAAGGAACAGCTGATCCTCGGACAACACGTGGAGTAGCTCTTCCAAGGAGTGGAGCGTGACGAAAGAGGAGAAACAGGACAGACCAGTGGGTGCCAGAGGCGGGGGGTGGGGATGGATGAAATGAGTGAAGGGAACTTCCAGCTATAAATAAATGTCCTAGGGACATACTGTACAGCATGGTGACTAGAGTTAATAACACTGTAATGCACATGTGACAGTCATTAAGAGACTAAATCTTAACAGTTCTCATCACAAGAAAAAAATTCTGTAACTATGGATGGTGATGGATGTTAACTAGACGTTGTGATGACCATTTCACAATGTATACAAATAGTGAATCATGATGTTGTCTACCTGAAATTAATATAACGCTGTATGTTGATTATGCCTCAATTTTTTTTTAAAAAAGAGTTAAAATCAAGAGAAGGCGCTCAGGGGGCTACTGTCATCTTCAAGGAAGCTGAAGACAAAGGTGGTGAAAATGCAAGTGAGGAAGAGACTCGGACACAAGGTATTTTGAAAAGTAAATTGATGGGGCGTGAGAATAATGAACTTTAGCTAACTAAAGAAGAGCTGACTCCAAGGTTTTCATGAGATAAATAAGACTGACCCATTTATTGAATGGAAGGAATAGGAGAAAAGTGCAGTAAATGGGGGAAATAACCATATACTTAGAGCGACCAGACTCCGAATACCATACCTCCTGCACTTTGAGGCTCTACAGCCCCGCACCGGCCCCACAAGTGACAGAAGAGGGTCTTTTCTTCACTGTTGCCTTGGTGAGCGAGAATTATAGATTGACCATACCATCACAGTTAAGTTAAAATAAACCTTGTGGCTTGAAAATAAAAATTTCCATGATAGAGAAATTATTAGAGGGAAAAGTTGGTAAAGAAAGGTAAACTTGGTTTAAAAAAGAAGAAGAAAAAAAGAAAAGAAAAGAAAAACTGTTTAATAAGACTCCCTGGCCACAGGGGGTCAGTGTTGCTTCGAAGCAAAATTACCCTAAGTCCCTTTGGGGGTATAAAGGTCTTACACGAAATGACTACATTTTCTTCTAAAAGAATGTTAATTTCAATATATCTGATTTTTAGACTTATTGACTGACAGATGGTTACAGCATGTTAAAAAAAATCAACTTGTTAAAAATATATGTTTCATGCAAAAATTAGCTTGGACCCTCCTCATTCAAAAGCAATAAGAGAAATTAAGGGAGGGGAGGAATATATGTATACAAATTACATGCATCCCCTCAAATATCTATCTATAGGTATATAGACATATATTCAATCTCACCGAGAGCTCAGTGCCAAGGAAAAGGAAAAAAACATGCCTTTAATTACTCTGTAACTGAAGAGGTCAGGCACACACTCATAACATCTCTTGGTAAAAATAAAAAAATAAATGCTCTACTGCAAACAATAAACTCAGAGATTAGTATTGGCAGAAACATTTGCAATGTCTTCATTCTAAGATTAGAAGAGTTAAACAAAGTAATGCAAGAGTGAAGAAGAATAGAGATCACCTCGAACACAGGGACAAAAAATTACAATGAACTTGTTGGGGAAATCCCATTGGGATGATTGGGGCCAGTTTTGGGATATGTTGTGTAATTTTGATTCATCCATGTTGCCCAAGTTCCACGCTTATCTGAAACATTTGGGTATTCATTCATGCACTGCTCTGGACAAGAACAGAGAGATCCCAGCCCTCATGGAGCTGTGTTAAATGAGCAAACAAATGTGTGAAAATACAATTACACATCGTGATAAAGGCTCGCAAAGAAAACAGCAGAGCAACCAGACAAGACCTCTAGGAGGAAGTGACATTTAAGTGGACACACCAAAGGCCATTCAGGCCAAGAGTTGTGAGCGAGCATTTTGGGTCACAGACACCAAAGCCAGCGTGGATAGACCACAGTGAGTGAGAAGGAAAGAAAATCCTGGGTCTGAAGAAGTTCAGATGGATCCCAAGTGCGATGGGAAATCAGTGAATGAGAAGACTCATGATCCCATTTGCATTTACAGGGAAAGAAATCATTTGTCTGTTGTATAAATGGATGGGGTGGGGATTCAGCAAGAGCAGAAGCAGGGAGACCCAGATGTGGTTAGGAATTTGGGTGGTAGTCCAGGAAGACGATGTCTGAGAAGATGGAGAGAAGGAAACAGGTTCTAGACACTTGGAGGGAGAATCAGCAGGTCTTATCGGGGATCAGATCGGGGGGCCGGGGGCAATATTTCTCTTAACTGTATGCTTATGCCCTACAGCTGCAACATAATTTTATTGTTTCTACAAAGAAATACTAACCCTTCCTCTTAGAAGTAGAATTATTAAATTTTCACTGATTATACAAAGAAGTAGCAAATAATCATATATCGTTGATTGTTCTGATTTATGTACATAAAATGATACCAGTTGAGTGCCATGACTTTTTAATGCCAATGGAAGCAAAACTATATGCAGCCAAATGCTTGTAAAATTTAATAAAGATGAAAAGATGATTATTCCCTTGCAATTCTGATTTGATATCCATTGTTCAAAATCTCTGTTGATTTATTTTCTTTTAGAAACATTTGTGGGAAATGAATACGTTGAATCCAAAAATATTCATCCGCAAATCTATAAATCATAGTCACATTTAACTTCTATTCTATGGGAACATTTTCAGTAACATGCAAGCACTGTGATAAGAGTATCTATGTCAGCCACACAACTAACAGGAAAAATGATGGGCCTGTGGATACATCTAAATCATCTTAAAAGAACAAGGACTGGGCTTCCCTGGTGGCGCAGTGGTTGAGAGTCCGCCTGCCGATGCAGGGGACGCGGGTTCATGCCCCGGTCCGGGAAGATCCCACGTGCCGCGGAGCGGCTGGGCCCGTGAGCCATGGCCGCTGAGCCTGCACGTCCGAAGTTGGTGCTCCGCAATGGGAGAGGCCACAACAGTGAGAGGTCACAACAGTGAGAGGCCCGCATACCGCAAAACAAAAACAAAAACAAAACAAAAAAAAGAACAAGGACTAACGTACACTAAATGGGCAAAGCTTTATCCTAAATTAGTTCTGGACTTTCTAATGAAAATGGAGATTACCTGGGCAAGTTGGTTTCCATCTGGCAGAACTGGACCAGGCGCTCTTGTGAGTAGAATCCTAAGGGAATAGATTTCAAAAGATGTTAGATATCAGGCGGAGACTGCAGGAGGCTACAGGTGTAGGGGTTTGGGAAATACTTTTAAATTACAGAGCATAATGCTAAAAAGGCAGTTAACTATAACGGCTATAATTCTCCTGCAAAAGAGTTTAGCACAAACAGACAGGTAGTTACTGGGCAATCTCTGCTAAACACCAGAAGTACGTTCAGATCCGCACATGTAAGCTCGGGACACGCACTTACCTGGATCCTTTCCGGGAAGACTCTCCCTGGGTCGCTACCTCATCCCCATCATTGTCTCTTTTCCAAGGAACAGCCCAAAGACTTTTCACACCTCTCTTTTGCGATTGCTGTAGGAACAAATCAGGATAATGGTTGTAAAGGGCTTTGAAAAGATAAAAACGGCAATACAATGCAAGACGGTATTATATAATCAGTTATGATTTCCTTTTACGATTCACCTGTTACATTTTATCATAACTATAGGCTTTATCTAAGTAGAGTATAAGTATCATACATTTATAATTGTACATTTTATATTATTTTATATTATGTAACAGGATTACATTGTTAGTACTCAACAAGGAAATGAATCCTAAAATCTCCTTAAAAAATTTTTTTTAACTATAGCTATGTTGGTTTCATCCCAAATCTTGAAATCGGACTTTCTCAGGATGGGATCGAGGCATATGTATTTTTACAGCTTTCTAGGTGATTCTGATGTGCACCCCAGCTTCAGAATCTCTGCATTGCTTTGACGAATATCAGATTAGAGTACGATTGTGGCAATCAAATAAAATTTATTTTAATGTATATATTTAAATTGAGATTTAAAAAAATAACAATCCTTATAAGTTAGCAAGGTAAGAAATGCAAATAATCTGCCAATTAACCCACATGTGGATTATGTAGGTTCATTGTGGATTTCATTTGGGGTTTGCAGGCTCAGCGGCCATGGCTCACGGGCCCAGCCGCTCCCCGGCATGTGGGATCTTCCCGGACCGGTGCACGAACCCGCGTCCCCTGCATCAGCAGGCAGACTCTCAACCACTGCGCCCCCTGGGAAGCCCTCATTTGGGTTTTTTACAGCAGTAGTACATGAGTTATTTCTCTGCTCGTCCTGCGCTGGTTACTGCAGGATCGGTCTCTCTCAAAATTGCAAATCTCCAGAAGGCGTCTGTCTCGCAGGTAATCAAGAACAGATCCCTGAGCTGCCAGCGTGGTGACTTCCTCAGCTCTGGCTCCCTTCCTATGCAGGGTGTTATAGGAAGCTCCTTGATGCCATCGGTGCATGGCAGCGATGCCACGTAGGAATCCCAGAGCGCCGGTGCCCGGCGTGTCGAGTCATCCCCTGTGCCAAAGTCACTGCCTGGCTGAGATCTCACCAGCATCCCTGAGATGTCAGCATGCTTGGCCCTCGGCGCACACACGCTGTGATGTGCTGTGCTGTCCGATGATGCCGTGAGCGCGCGCGTACGCACACACACACACACACACCCTCTCGGTCACGCTTCTAGGTTGGTTCCCCAAAGCGCTTCCTTATGCTCCCAATGCCACTCCCAGATCTGTAAAATTAGCCTTTCTGCTTTTGGTCCCCAGACGTGAGACCCGCACCTGGTGGAGGGTGTGTGTGGAGAAGGCAGGAGAGGCCCCGAGATTAATGGATGAGGACGCGAGTGAGGGACCGTTGGCAGCTGAATTAGAAATCCTCTCATCTACAAATCTGGGGTGTCTCTATCACACCAAGTTTGACTCCAATCTCTTCTCCCTTATTGTCTGGAGCTGCCCATCAAAAAGGCTGCTCCCGGGCTTCCCTGGTGGCGCAGTGGTTGAGAGTCCGCCTGCCGATGCAGGGGACATGGGTTCGTGCCCCGGTCTGGGAAGATCCCACATGCCGCGGAGCGGCTGGGCCCGTGAGCCATGGCCGCTGAGCCTGTGCCTCCGGAGCCTGTGCTCCGCAGCGGGAGAGGCCACGACAGTGAGAGGCCCGCGTACCGCAAAAAAAACAAAAAAACAAAAACAAAACAAAAAAAAAAAAAAAAAAAAAAAGGCTGCTCCCAGGGGTCTGGCAGAAATGCTTGAATTCTAGCTGGACCACGATTTAGGGGCATGCAGTGACCTCCTAATGTCATTCCCAGAGTCCTCTGTTTGCTATGGAAGGGAAATCTGACAGACTAGTAATATTGTAAGGAAAATTATAGAAAAGCCAATTTTATTTACAGTTAAACATATAATTTAGTCCGCCTTTGCAAACAGCTGTTCCAATATTTATCTTTTATTCTTCATAAAAATATAATAAATCTATAGCATTATTTCTTCCCCCCCCCCACCCAAGTACAAGTTTGTTACAGAGTCAAACAATTCTGACCAGTCCTCTGGAAAACAATCCAGCCCGATGCTAGTCCGTTAAGCAAGCGTGTCGTTAAAGCGTTGTTTGTCAAAGCTGGTCTTTTCCAAGGTGACCGTGTCCCCAGCTCCATGAATGCACCCACTTCAGACATTGCTGGTCAAGCAAAGCCTCTGTACTTGTCCCTGATCGGTGTAGAACAAACTCCAGGATGACACTCCATCTAAGCAGGATAAGGGATGGTGGGACTCAAACAGCAGGTGAGCAGCAGAAATGCCTCAGACCCTGAAGAGCTGACTGTCTCAAAAGTTTTGAATCAGGCTTAGCCAATGTCATAATTAGCATTTCCTTTAGGAAGAAGCGGGAGAACTATAATTTGGTTTGGTAACTCCCTCACCTGGTCAAGTAAGATGCAAACATATACTCTCAAAGAGCTATTGTTTTCAATTCTTTCTTTTGAGATAATCTCAGCCTTACCGGAAAGTTGTAAAACTAGTACAAAGAATACCCACAGAGCCCTCAAGGAGATTCCCAAATATTGACATGTTATCACGATTGCTCCATCAGTCTCTCTCTGTCTTAAGCACAGTATGTTTTTTCTGAAGCATTGGAAAGTGAGTGAGAGACATAATAACCCTCTCTTCCCAAATACCTGCCTTACCACATTGCAATTATCAAAAACAAGAAATCAGCACTGATATACTACCAGTATCTATCCTATAGATCTTATAACAAGTTTGCCAGTCATACCACTAGTCCTATGTAGCACAAGAAAAGGAGACAGAATTTTAAGGCTTTTAGGTGAGGTCACAGTGGCTCTGAGATTCTTTCTGGTAATAAGGTAGCATAAGAATTGTTAGGGCTCCGTACACAGTAGTCCTGGTCTAAAATACTCCTTGGTATTTAGACCTTGAAACCTGCTGCTATCTTCTCAATTGAAGAGTAAGAAGTGAAGATCCAGAATGTTGATTATGTACCTTTTTTTAAAATGAAGTATAGTTGCTGTACAATGTTATGTAAGTTACAGGTGTACAATATAGTGATTTGCAATTTTTAAAGGTTATACTCCATTTAAAGTTGTTATAAAATATTGGCTCTATTCCCCGTGTTGTACAATATATCCTTGTAGCTTATTTTATACCTAATAGTTTGTACCTCTTAACGCCCTACCCTGACACTGCCCTTCCCCCCTTCCCTCTCCCCACTGGTAACCACCAGCCCGTTCTCTATATCATGAGTCTTCTTCTCCTTTGTCATATTCACTAGTCTGTTGTATTCTTTAGACTCCACGTACAAGTAATATCATACAGCATCTGTCCTTCTCTGTCTGACCCACTTCATGCAGCATAATGCCCTCCAAGTCCATCCATGTTGCTGCAAATGGCAAAATTTAACTCCTTTTTTATGGCTGAATAGTATTCCATTGTGTGTGTGTGTGTGTGTGTGTGTGTGTGTGTGTGTGTGTGTGTATACCATATCTTCTTTATTCACTCATCTGTAGATGGACACTTAGGTTGCTTCCACATCTTGGCAATTTCAAATAAGGCTGCTATGAACTTTGGGGTGCATGTATCTTTTTGAATTAGTGTCTTTTTTTCAGATATATACACTGGAGTGGAATTGCTGGGTCATATGGTAGTTCTATTCCTACTTTTCTTTTTTTTTGACAAACCTCCATACTGTTTTCTGCAGCGGCTGTACCAATTTACATCCTACCCACAGTGCACGGGGTTCCCTTTTCCCCACACCCTCCCTAGCATTTGTCATTTGTGTTCTTCTTGAGGACGGCCATTCTGACAGGTGTAAGGCGATATCTTATTGTGGTTTTGATTTGCATTTTCCCAATGATCAGTGATGTTAAGCATCCTTTCATGTACCTGTTGGCCATCTGCATTTCCCCTTTGGAAACATGTTTATTCGGTCCTTCTACGCATCTTCTAATTGTTTTCTTTTTTTTTGATGTTGAGTTGTATGATCTGTTTACATATGTTGGATATTAACCCCTTATCAGTCACACAGTTTGCAAATATCTTCTCCCATTCAGTAGGTTGTTCTCTTGTCTTGTTGCTGGTTTCCTTTGCTGGGCAAAAGCTTTTAAATTTAATTAGGTCTCACTTGTTTATTTTTGCTTTTATTTCTTTTGCCTTAGGAGACAGATCCAAAAAATATTGCTACAATTTATGTCAAAGAGTGTTCCACCTGTGTTCTCTTCTAGGAGTTTTATGGTTTCAGATCTTACATTTAAGTCTTTAGTCCATTGTGAGTTTATCTCCTTTTATTTCTTCTCTGTTTCTCTTCTGAGCAGCTTAATTCAACAACTCCTACTGACTGCCTGATACACCCAAGACACTATCTTTGGTTCAGGAGGATACAAAGTTTTATAAGATGCAGTCTCAACATCCATGAATCAAAATGTTATTAAACAATCAGCAGCTAAGTGGAAATAAAACAGATCCTATGATAAACCATAATGGAAAAGAATATGAAAAAATGTATATGTATGTATAACTGAATCACTGTGCTGTACAGTAGAAATTAACACAACATTGTAAATTAACTATGCTTCAATTTTAAAAAAAGAAAAAAAAAGGAGGGATAGAATAGATTATTGAGGCCCAGCTGTTTGGTAGATGCCATATCAAATGATTCCTATGCATATCTCATTTTTCACAAATATGGTGACATTGGCATTATTTTCCCTGTTTCATAGATGGGAAATGGAGGCCCATCAAACTGAGAAAGCTGCCCATCAGGTCCATGCAGTGAGACTCAGAGAGGGATGTGAACCGAGGTCTGCCTCCAAAGCCCTTGCTCTGCTCCTCAAAAATGAGGTAGAAACATATCATGTGGAACAGCCAGGAGGGGTAGAGAGAGAGGGAATGAGAAAATAAAAATTAGTGAAGGGGAGGAAGCCTTTCCAGGCCTCAAGGATAAACCTATATTTGAGCACAGACTGACGAGCGGATAGGATTTTGAGGATAAAGATGAAGAAACAGTCCAGACAGAAGCGAAAGCCAGTGGCTTGAAATAGCCGTCTGCAGGGTCCTACGCTTTGACTCAGCTGAACAGCCAGAATAGGTTCTCGTGACAGAGCAGAGGAAACACGGTTTCTTGAGGAAACACGGTTTCTTAAAAGTTCAAGTCTGCCCCAGGGGCGTCCCAGGGACAACAGAAGCCTGGAAGAGATAATTCATGCCATTGGGCAAGAAACAGCTTCTCCCCTGGAATCAGTGGTTGGAAAGCTTTCTTTTCACCATGAAGCTCTTTCTGATTTCTTTTTTCACAAGGAAGACTTGCCCATTTGAGCTAAAGAGTATAAGATGGTAGTGGGAGCCCTTCTTCAAATCCTCTCTCTCCTCAGGGTGCTAGTCTCTTCAGTGTGGACAGAAGCAAAGAGTCAGGACTTGCTGGACTCCTGTCTGTTGGTCAAGCAGCAAACTGCAGTTGCCTTGGAAGCGATCTGGTTGGGGGAACCTCGCTATTTCTGACATAAAGAGATGTTCGTTTACATTTGCATCTTCTAAGGAACTGATGCGTAATAGCTTCAGCAGGACATTACATCCTGGACAAAAATCGTATTGATGACACTATCATTGACTGCTGAGAAATTATAGTTAGAAGGAAATTTTGTTTATACTTATATGTCTATAATAGACTGAATAATTTTATATTGTAAACATTCAAATTACATTACGGACCCAGATCAGCATGTTTTGAAAGAAGCTCATTTTGAAGTTTGAAAAGTTATACAGGCCTCAGCTTTAAAACAAATGTGTTTTAAGCTCCAACTCACTGTTTAAAATATTATGGAGAAGGTTTAGGCACCATTAGCCTCTCATGGGCTTAACCACGTCCCCTCTTTTCAGAGACCACGAGAGAGGAGAGCATCCTGGGCTGCTTTCCCCATCTCGCTTCAGATGCAGAGCAACACGAGCCCACGGTCCCCTCCCACGGCGCAGGGAAATACTCACTTCCCTCCCTCCAAGTTCATGAACACTGTCTACCACTTTTTTTTTTTTTTTGCGGTACGCGGGCCTCTCACTGTTGTGGCCTCCCCCGCTGCGGAGCACAGGCTCCGGACGCGCGGGCTCAGCGGCCATGGCTCACGGGCCCAGCGGCTCCGCGGCATGCGGGATGTGGGACCTTCCCGGACCGGGGCACGCACCCGCATCCCCTGCATTGGCAGACGGACTCCCAACCACTGCGCCACCAGGGAAGCCCTGTCTACCACTTTTTTCTGGGTAAAGTGCTCACATATTAATGTCATTATCATGAGCAACCAGTGGGTATTAAAAAGTCACATGCTGGGGCTTCCCTGGTGGCGCAGTGGTTAAGAATCCGCCTGCCAATGCAGGGGACACGGGTTCAAGCCCTGATGCGGGAAGATCCCACGTGCCGCGGAGCAACTAAGGCCGTGTGCCACAACTACTGAGCCCGCGAGCGACAACTACTGAAGCCTGCGTGCCTAGAGCCCATGCTCCACAACAAGAGAAGCCACCGCAATGAGAAGCCTGCGCACCGCAACGAAGAGTGGCCCCCGCTCGCCGCAACTAGAGAAAGCCCGCACACAGCAACGAAGACCCAACGCAGCCAAAAATACATAAATAAAATTTAAAAGTCACATGCTGTTTCATACAGGTAGCCTGAGATCACCATCTCAGTAGGTGCCAAAAAACGATTTTTCTAGAGGCCCTCCTTGCAGTGTTTTGTGTTTGTTTGTTCTGTTTTGTTTTGTTTTTTGTCTCTGCGTGGCTATGCAGGATCTTATTTCCCCTACCAGGGATCAAACCTGTGCCCCCTGCAGTGGAAGCACAGAGTCCTAACCACTGGATCTCCAGGGAATTCCCAGCAGTGTGTTTCTATGTGTCTCTTCTTACGTGTCTCACCACCACAGTGCAAGGCTGAGAAAAATAAAAAGTTCTCTCCCATGCACTCAATATAGCTTAAGCTATTAACTCACACTCCCACTTAAGTCAGGGACAAGAATGCCCCACATCAAGGACAACTAATAACACTCCTTTTCTTCAACCTTGTATCAGGCACCTAACAAATGCAGTTACAGAGAGGAAAAGAAGTAAGTGGTATAAAAAGTGGAAAGTTAGAGATAATGATTCTACAAAATTCCTTATTTGTAGGAAATGTCTCACCATTAAAAATGCAAGCAAAACTACTAAAGAGTTCAGCTATAGCTTTAGAATAAACAAGTAATAACCAAGTGCAAAATTTATTAGGAAAAAAAGGCCCCAAAAGTGGTAGCATACACTGCAAGATGCAAAGGAGTAAATCTTAAAAAGTATGGGCAAGACTTTTATGGAGGAAACAATAAACGTCACTGAAGGACATACACAAGAAGGTTTTGAATAATAGAGACATATGCCCTGTCCTTAGATAGAAAGACTCATAAATATATCAGACTTGATCTAAAGCAAACTCCAATTTTAAAAAATCAACAGGGTTTTTCTCATAATTAAACATACACATTTTAAAATCCATAAAGAGTTCAGTATCTTGTAATGGCCTATAATGGAAAAAATCTGAAAAATCTGGATCACTTTGCTGTACACCTGAAACTAAGACAACATTGTAAATCAACTATTGTTCAATTAAAAAAAAAAAAGAGCAAAGAGCCAAGATAATGAAGACATTTCTTTTTTTCGTTTTGTTTTGTTTTGTTTGCGGTACGTGGGCTTCTCACTGTTGTGGCCTCTCGCGTGGCGGAGCACAGGCTCCAGACATGCAGGCTCAGAGGCCATGGCTCATGGGCCCAGCCGCTCCGCGGCACGTGGGATCTTCCCAGACCGGGGCACAAACCCGCGTCCCCTGCATCGGCAGGCGGACTCCCAACCACTGCGCCACCAGGGAAGCCCAATGAAGACGTTTCTGAAGAAGAAAAGCTGTAGGAAGGGTTAGACTTGCCTATCTGATAACAGCAACTGTTACAAAACCATGGCCAATTAGGTGGAGGGACTAGGCAAGCAGCCCAGGGCTTCAGGGAGCCCGGACACACACTGGTCTTTTCAGTAAGTATGAAACAATTGATCCCCCATATGGAAGATATTATATCCATCACTCTCATCATACACAGAAATAATTCAAGGTCTATTAAAAACCTAGGCATGGAAAGCAAATGCATTAAAACATTTAAAGGAAATATCAGAGCAAGATGCTGTGACTAGAGTGGGAAAGGATTTCCTACACAAGATTTATTGAAAAGACCAAATCATAAAGATTAGGCTCCAGGAATTCCTTGGCTTGTAGCTGCTTTTCTCCCACATCTGCCTCAAACCCCATCAGCCTTCTCCTCTCTCTCTCTTATAAACACACTCGCCACTGGACTTAGGACCTGCTGGATAATCCAGGGTCATCACTTCTCCATATCTTTAATTTAATTGCATTGGTAAAGACCCTTTTCCCAAATAAAGCTACATTCACAGGTTCCAGGGGTTAAGATGTGGGCATATCTTTTGGAGACCACCGTCCAAACCCCTGCAAATATTATCAATAATCTACAGATACACACCTCAGTAACAAAATGATTTAAACAAAAAACACTCATGGGAATAAGAAACACCACACCCTTCTCTGGGAATGTAAAGGGAGAGGTGGGGAAAGGAGAGGGAGACCTTACAGAGGGGCTCAAGTGTGTCTGTAATTGTCCTCATTTTAAACCATCTGAAGTAACTGTGGCCAAACACTGAGCTTTGATAGGGATCAGTGGCCATGCTGGCGTGGGTCATCTTTTTCTCTGTACTTTTCTGTAATTATGAAATATTTCATAAATTTAAAAAATTAAACGATGTAAAGATGTTCTGTTCCTTGGCTCTCTCAGGAATTTGGAGGAGTTACTGTTGACGAGCCCCCTTGTCTACCATCTGTTCATTAAGAATCTCTCACTCATTCACGACCCCTCTCAGCCCTTGGCAAGCCTGGGGTCAGAACTCTTTCACACTTACCTAACCCACCTCTCAAAACTTAGGGTCTTTCCTCCCTACCATTTTGCTCGTTTTTAGATGCTTTGTTTCTCACTAAGGACACTTCTGCTCTGATAATGACAATATGCTCTCCAAATATCAGAGACTAATCAAAACCATCAAAACTGAACCGTACAAGCAAAAACTGCAAATAAACAACGAGGCTTCCTGGTGATGTTTTTGTGCTTCTACCAAATAACTTAACCTCCCAAGGCTTTAAATTGCATTTTAACTTTTACAAAATGACTGCTCTGGCCTTCTTCGAGAACGTGGCTGCCTCTCACGACTTTGATGGTCTGAGAGTTATTTCCCTTGGCGTGACCTGACAGTAACCGAATCACTGGCCAATCTCTCTGAAGCACGGTCTTTTCCCCAGATACCCTTTCTATGGCATCACCCCAGCCGAAACTGAGAGGTAAGGTGATTATCCTGGCCACTGCCACCTCCAAAATGGAGTCACTCTTCTTTCTCTACCCACAGAAAATCAAGACTACTCACTGAGATGTAATTTCTGACATTTCAAAAATGCAGTGGCTGAAGGAAAGCTATGATAATTAATCTTTTTTTGTTTGTTTGTTTTTGCGGTACGCGGGCCTCTCACTGTTGTGGCCTCTCCCGTTGCGGAGCACAGGCTCCGGACGCGCAGGCTCAGCGGCCATGGCTCACAGGCCCAGCTGCTCCGCAGCATGTGGGATCTTCCCGGACCGGGGCACGAACCCGTGTCCTCTGCATCGGCAGGCGGACTCTCAACCACTGCGCCACCAGGGAAGCCCGGCAATAAACTTTTAAAGAATGAATTGGCACATTGTCAAAATGTGGGACTACACTTGGAGTAGTAACAACTATGTCCCTGTAATGTACTAAAAATCTGAAGTGCTTACCTGAGAACACCCTTCAGTGAAAGATATTTGTTTGGGCTTTTACATGACTATCAATGACCAGTTGTCTATGATTTGGGGAAAATATTATCCTGCAAGAAAGAAAATGCCCAGAGCAACAGCTCCACCTTTAAACAAATGACAAACTAAAGTTTCTCTGTGAAGGATGCATACTGCAAATTTAGAGTAGGGCTTGCAGCGACCTCAACTGAGAGATCTCTACAACATTTTAACAAAACATTTTTTTTTCTGGTTACAAAGTAATACATTTTTTCTGATACAAAGTAGTACTGCAGAAAATGCAGATAATAAAATATCCAAAAATAATATAAATCAAGGGTAACATCACCACCTGGATAGAACCACAATTAAATTTAGCCATTTTGTATAACATTTCAGACTCTTCTGCTGTGTGTGTGCATGTGTGTTTGTATATGTATTTTATATTTTTAACTCATTCTTCAGTGTACACAATACAAAACTAGACAGTTTTCACTTAACAATGTTGTGTTCATTTCCTATTGTTGCTGTGACAAATTACCACAAACTTGGTAACTAAAAACAAAACCAATTTAATAGATTAACAGTTCTGGAGGTCAGAAGCTCAACGTGGGTCTCATTGGTCTGAAATCAAGGTATCAGCAGAGTCCTGGACCACTTCCATGTCCAAAACCAGCAGTGGTCCATTGAGTCTCTCTCACATAGCATCCCTCCACTTTGGACTTTCCTGCCTCCTTCTTTCACCTATAAAGGCCTTTGTGAGTACCCTGGGCCCACTCAGATGACCCAAGATCATCTTCCCCTCTCATGTTTCAACTGATTAGTCACTTTAATTTCATCTGCAACCTTAATCCCCTTTACCCTGAAGTACAACATATTCACAGGTCCCAGGGCAGCTGTGGATACCTTTGGGGTGGGGTGGGGCCCATCATCTGCCTCCCACAAATCTATCTGAGCATCCTTCTAGTCCTTGAATACTCCTCTATGTGTACTTTCCTTTTTAATCACTACAGTGCATCTTACCATATGGATGGATACAACGTAAGTCATTGTACTGTTTTGCCACCATAAAGATATTTAAGTTGCTATCATATGCCATTCCTGGGCAGTAAAAATGATGAGAGTTATAGTTTTAAATACTACTGTATATGTATTTATATATTTCTGGGAGGGCAATGAATGAGTTTCATACCAGCTCCACTTCTACCCCTGGCGTGAGCCAAGGTTCCCTGATGCCCTCACAGACCCTGCCCATTATCTTTCCTTTCTAATCTCCGCCATATTGGTGAGTGGGAAGTTACTTTCCATTTTTATTTGCCTTTCCTTGGCTTCTACTGAGAGTGAACATGTTTGCATACTTATGCTGTCCACCCAAGGCTCCTCATGTGTGACCGCGTGGCTGTGATGAGCAGACTCTTAAGTCGGCCGTGATGTCAGCGACCTTGACCCTGAGACTTGGTGGGTGGTCCCTTTGCTCTTACTGGACTTAACTCTCCTTCTACCTCCTACTCACGACATCCTTAAGTCCCCACACCGCTCCTGCTCTGCGGCATCCTGGGATGCGCCCTCTGGATGTGACACAATTTCTGTGCCCATGGTCACTGGGGCAGTGAGCGCACTTGTCCAGGGTGGGGTGGGGAGGTTGCTGGAGCAGTTCCAGTGGACTCTTGAGTACCGTCTCCTCTCAGGATGGCTCTTCCTCTCATGTCACGTGAACTTTGCACCCTTAGGCCTTCTACTAGCACGTTGCTGCATGACCCTCCTTGACATGTGTGACAAAATGAACTGTTAGGACTGCAATTCTAAACTGATGAGAGAGCTCCTATCACCTGAAGTCTGGATTTGTTGGCACTCTCATCCAGCACTTTATACCCGACACTTATTGTAAAGGCTGTTCTTATGTTTATATAAGCCATTATTATTTAACACCCTTTGTTTATTGTTCTTGTATGCCTTCCAGAAAAAAAACTCAGTTCCTATGCAGCGAGCTGTGCTGCGTGAATGTGACACAGACCAGTGTAACCAACACCGAGAGAGCATCTTCAGGGGCTCTGTTTTTTAATTTAGGTACAGTTGGTACACCCGTGGCATTTCTCTAGATTTCAGTTTCTCTCATCTCTTTCTCTCCACTTGCATTCATTTAAAGGGAGGGGGATACAGAAATGCAAAGAAAATCAGGAACAAAATCACAGTGAGTCTCTTCATTTGGAACACAAATGAGGTGTTAAAATAAATGAAAGAATACTGTGCAAAATTCTAGAAGAACGTCAATAATGCCTGGCTAAATTTGAACAAATATCAAAAAGACGCCGAAACTCTTACATCCCAACGAGGGGCAAGCATTTCCCTGTAAGTCAGGAGCTGGAGAAAGTTGGGCTGCAGCCAGGGATGGGGGATGGGGGACAGTCTGGGTCCCCACCCCTCGGCGTTGATGACAGATTGAAATTACAATGGTGTACTCCTGGTTCAGGCATGCAAAGTGGAGCCCGGTGGCCATTGAGGACGGGCTCATAGACACCTTTCTGCACTGCTGAGAACTTGAATTTTCTGAACCAGAACACAACCTCCCAAGGACACCGCCAGCTGTTTTAGATCAACACCTACCAGCTGCAACCGTGTGGCCTCAAGATCCCCCCTTGCAACTATGTAACCCTTTCAGACCCCAACCCCCCTTGCTTAGAAAGCATCCTCATTTCTTGCCAGCTCCAGGGATAATTCTTAACAAACAGCTTATATAAGTAACGGTGGCCTTGCAGTTTTTGCCTTTATATATTCCTCCATTTATTTTGTGATCCAGCAGAACACAATTCAGATGCTTCTTGAACCTGTGCTTCCCGGGTTGCAGTCCGAACAAACCCCAAATATAAACGCCTCTTTCTCTCAATCAGGTCTTCCTTTTTGAAACTGTTAATTAACAGCATCATCGAGGTTTAATCGGCCCTGAGTTGTGATGAATCCTGTTTCTCTGGTTTAGAGGTCTTGTTTCAGAAGCCACCCCACATCTGACCATTCTTATAAACAGCTTTCAAAAGCTGAAGTAGGCACGGCCGGCCCCAATTTTGTGTTTGTGGATATCCCACCAATATCTGAGTGTCGCCTAATGCTGATTTTCATAATTTCCCTGAAAGAACGTATTCCGATAGGCCGGATATGAACTCCAACAGGCCCCTCCGTGCATCACAGGGGCAGAGCTCAGCGGCCGTGTCATCACCCCCCATACACACTCCCGGGTCCTTATCTTACAAAAGACTGAGAATGACTTCCTCCCAGACTGCTTCCAGAATTAAATAAGTCAATACACATGCAGCGCTTAGAGGAGTGAGCAGTAAATATTAGTTTAGCTAATGGTGGGAACGCGTGATAAAGACTCTTGAATATTTGATCTGTCTGTTTTAAAAAAAAGCCATGATTAAAATCAGCAGTTTCTCATATAATTCACCACAGGCAAGAGAGTTTCACTTTGACTTTCCGACTTCAGCCACATACCTGAGCTACCTTCAAGATAAAGGTTCTGAAGGTGAAATATTTCCTCTATCTACTTACCTCTGGCCATAAGCACATATGTGAAACCTTCTGAGTCAGAATTCAGGAAATGGTCTAAATCTGTGATCTCAACCTGATTTATAAGATGGTTGATTTGAATAAATTATTGAGATGATTTCACAAATTCATTGTTCAGATTAGCATTTGAGTGGCCTTTTTGATCCAATCTCATGATTTTTCCTCATGGTACCTTCCATCAACTCCTTCTAGACAACATTTACTCAATACTGAATCTGCATTCTTAGTCCTACCTGCTAGATTGAGGTGGGCATTAACCTAATAACATCCTTTAAGTGAAAAGCAGGATATTTTCATGATCCTATTTCATTTTCATTGTCTCAATATTTTAATTCTCATTATCATATTTTCATGATCTCAATACATACAACATTCCATTGTAAGGGTACCAAAATCCAATCAAACATCTACTCATCAGAGGAGAAGAAGCATCTTCTTACAATACAGATGCCATTTCTAGGCACTTGGTCCACATCTGCATCCTCTTATGTAAATCAGAAACACTCTTCCGTTATCGGGCACTTCATCGAGACAACCATTTCTGAATTCTTTTTTTTTTCTTTTGCGGTACGCGGGCCTCTCACTGTTGTGGCCTCTCCCGTTGCGGAGCACAGGCTCCGGACGCGCAGGCTCAGCGGCCATGGCTCTCGGGCCCAGCCGCTCCGCGGCATGTGGGATCCTCCCGGACCAGGGCACGAACCCATGTCCCCTGCATCGGCAGGCGGACTCTCAACCACTGCGCCACCAGGAAGCCCCATTTCTGAATTCTTGTTCCTGGTAGCTCTGGGTCCTGAGAAACGTCTCGACTATCTATTCCTTTAGACGAACCTAGAAAGCCTTTAGTGGATCCATTCATTCACGCATTCAAGCAGCATTTGCCGAGCAGGTGCTTCGCCTCGAGCCTTCCTCGGGGAAGCGTGGAGATGCAGACGGGACCTGAGGACTTCACGCTCTTGCAGGTGAGGCAGGACTGGGCTGAGGAAAAGGACATGGGTACAGCAAGAGGACCGGCCAGGCTGGCTCCACAAACATGGGCCATATCTCTGAAATGACAACTTTTCTTGGAGACTTCAGAGCATGAGGCGTGATTTTATCCGCCTGTGTAGGGGACAACGCATACACCATCCCCACCAGATGGCTGTGGGCAGCTGACGGAGGTGGATGTGGAAAGAAAACAATCTCCTCCCCCTCGTCACAGCCCCTCCCCCTCCCACGCCTCCAAACAGCTCGGAGTGTTTCTGCGAAGAGGTGACTCTGGAGATGCTGAGAGCTCTTGCCTCCCATTTGCAAGGCAGCAACTGCTACTGTCTTCCCAGGAGAAATTTTGCCACCCTCTCCTAAAAGCAAATGAGGCAAATATCACTGCTGGCAAAAGAAATTGGCTTTCCTGCCAGGAAAAGAGAACTGGGGAAGAAGACGGGAGATTTTCCTGACCACCTCACCTAGGATCGGGTGTTGGTGCCCACTGAAAACGAAGACAGCGTTCAGTGTTCAGTACCAGCCAGTTTCCTCCACAACCAGGCAGGTGAGGGTCTGGACACCTGGAACAGCTCATCGCTAATTCCAGAGCTGAGACCGGGGAAATGCCCTTTCTCGGCATCTTAGTATCTTCCTTCATAACGAGATGATAATAAAACATACTTATTTACCTCAAAAGGAAGCTACCTAGAAAAACTGGCTTTAAGCCTAGAAAGGTCTTTGAACCTACTGAGAGCTTATGAGTAGCAAGACCACATCAAGTGAAAGGCCGACCACCTGGCCTAGCAGCTAAGCCACAGTGAACATTCAAAAGCTCTTCCAGCCACCACCCTGGAGGCTGTGTGAACCTCTAGCACCTCAGAAAGATGCTGGGAAACAGGTTTTTGAAAATGATACCTTTTGCATTAGAAGGGGATGGATAAATGTCAATTTTTGAATTCTTCCAAATGCAACATCAGAACCTCTGGGTGTCTGCTTCAGAGGACCTGTCACTCAAGGGCATGTTCATGGCCAGAAAAAATTAACAGAGGGAAAGAAGAACAACTTCTACTATTAAAGTATGTTGCTCATTGCATACCAGACACACCATTGTGCTAAGTGATTTAACTCATTCCGTTAATCCTCCAATCTGGAATGGAGATCAGTACTGTAACTGTCCTCCTTTTCAGATAAGGTGACTGAGCTCAGGGTTAATATAAACTGGAGATACTTATGCCAGGACTATGAGGAGAGAGAAAGGCAAGCATAACCAGAAAGGCATCGTAAGATGACCACAAACCAAGGAAACACCAATACATGGTGCCACATGGTTTCACACCAATGGAAACAAAGCCCACTTAAATGATGAAAACATCTTATTTATCCAATAGAATATTTCTAAATAAATTATTTTCCACTTTTCATATGCAAATAGGAACATAGAAGAAATGAACGTCATGACGATCAGGGAAGGTTCTTGAGATGATCTTTTGATGCGTGGACTTGGAGAGGATACAGCCCCCAGTTATTCAACCAAACACTCCTCCAGGTGTTGCTGTGCAGGTATTTTGTAGATGTGACTCAAGTCCATAATCAGTTGACCTTAGTTAAGGGAGATTTTCCTAGTTCATCTGGCTGAGCTGGATTCAGTCAGTTGGAAGACCTTGAAAGCAGCATTGAGGCTTCCCTGAAGAAGAAATTCTGCCTGGGGACAGGAGCTGCAGCCTATTCTAGAATTCCCAGCTTGTCCTATGGATTTCAGACTTGACTAGTCAGCTCCACAATCACATAACACAATGCCTTGCAATAAACCTCTTAATATTTATCTCTTGAACCCTGACTGATACAGTTCTGAAAATGTTCATTGTCATTAATGTATCTATATAAGAATGAATTAGAAACTTGCACAAGCCTCTTAGATAGCTTCATCCACCAGAGGGCAGACAGCAGAAGCAAGAAGAACTACAATCCTGCAGTCTGTGGAACAAAAACCACATTCACAGAAAGAGAGACAAGATGAAAAGGCAGAGTGCTATGTACCACATGAAGGAACAAGATAAAACCCCAGAAAAACAACTAAATGAAGTGGAAATAGGCAACCTTCCAGAAGAAGAATTCAGAATAATGATAGTGAAGATGATCCAGGTCCTTGGAAAAACAATGCAGGCAAAGATCGAGAAGATGCAATAAATGTTTAACAAAGACATAGAAGAATTAAACAACAAACACCTAGAAGAATTAAAGAACAAACAAACAAAGATGAACAATACAATAACTGAAATGAAAAAAACACTAGAAGGAATCAATAGCAGAAAAACTGAGGCAGAAGAATGGATAAGTGACCTGGAAGATAAAATAGTGGAAATAACTACTGCAGAGCAGAATAAAGAAAAAAGAATGAAAAGAAATGAAGACAGCCTAAGAGACCTCTGGGACAACATTAAACACAACAACATTCACAGTATAGGGGTCCCAGAAGGAGAAGAGAGAGAGAAACGACCCGAGAAAATATTTGAAGGATTATAGTCAAAAACGTCCCTAACATGGGAAAGGAAATAGTCACCAAAGGCCAGTAAGCACAGAGAGTTCCAGGCAGGATAAACCCAAGGAGAAACATAGTAACCAACTGACAAAATTTAAAGACAAATTATTGAAAGCAACAAGGGAAAAACAACAAATAATATACAAGGGAACTCCCATAAGGTTAACAGCTGATTTCTCAGCAGAAACTCTACAAGCCAGAAGGGAGTGGCATGATATACTTAAAGTGATGAAAGGGAAGAATCTACAACCAAGATTACTCTACCCAGCAAGGATCTCACTCAGATTTGATGGAGAAGTCAAAAGCTTTACAGAGAAGCAAAAGCAAAGAGAATTCAGCACCACCACACCAGCTCTACAGCAAATGCTAAAGGAACTTCTCTAAGTGGGAAACACAAGAGAAGAAAAGGACCTACAAAAGCAAACCCAAAACAATTAAGTAAATGGTCACAGGAACATACATATTGATAATTATCTTAAATGTGAATAGATTAAATGCTCCAACCAAAAGACACAGGCTTGCTGAACAGATACAAAAACAAGACCCATATATATCCTGTCTAAAAGAGACCCACTTCAGACCTAGGGACACACACAGACTGAAAGTGAGGAGATGGAGAAAGATATTCCATGCAAATGGAAATCAAAAGAAAGCTGGAGTAGCAATACTCATATCAGATAAAATAGACTTTAAAATAAAGAATGTTACAAGAGACAAGGAAGGACACTACGTAGTGATCAAGGGATCAATCCAAGAAGAAGATATAACAATTATAAATATATATGAATCCAACATAGGAGCACCTCAATACATAAGGCAAATACTAACAGCTATAAAAGAGGAAATCGACAGTAACACAATAATAGTGGGGAACTTTAACACCTCACTTATAACAAAGGACAGATCATCCAAACAGAAAATTAATGAAAACACAGGCTTTAAATGACACAATAGACCAGATAGATTTCACTGATATTTGTAAGACATTCCATCCAAAAACAGCAGATTACACTTTCTTCTCAAGTGTGCACAGAACATTCTCCAGGATAGATCATATCTTGGGTCACAAATCAAGCCTCAGTAAATTTAAGAAAATTGAATCATATCAAGCATCTTTTCTGACCACAACGCTATGAGATTAGAAATCAATTACAGGGAAAAAAATGTTAAAAAAACAAACACATGGAGGCTAAACAATACGTTACTAAATAACCAAGAGAACACTGAAGAAATCAAAGAGGAAATCAAAAAATACCTAGAGACAAATGAAAATGAAAACATGACAATCCAAAACCTATGGGATGCAGCAAAAGCAGTTCTAAGAGGGAAGTTTACAGCAATACAAGCCTACTTCAAGAAACAAGAAAAATCTCAAATAAACAATCTAACCTTACGCCTAAAGGAACCAGAGAAAGAAGAACAAACATAACCCAAAGTTAGCAGAAGGAAAGAAATCATAAAGATCAGAGCAGAAATAAATGAAATAGAAACAAAGAAAACAATAGCAAAGATCAATAAAACTAAAAGCTGGTTCTTTGAGAAGATAAACAAAATTGATAAACCATTAGCCAGACTCATCAAGAAAAAGAGGGACAAGACTCAAATCAATAAAATTAGAAATGAAAAAGGAGAAGTTACAACAGACACAGCAGAAATACAAAGCATCCTAAGAGACTACTACAAGCAACACTATGCCAAAAAAGAAATGGACAACCTGGAAGAAATGGACAAATTCTTAGAAAGGTAATAAGCTTCCAAGACTAAACAGGAAGAAATAGAAAATATGAACAGACCAATCACAAGTAATGCAATTGAAACTGTGATTAAAAATCTTCCAACAAACAAAAGTCCAGGACAAGATGGCTTCACAAGTGAATTCTATCAAACATTTAGATAAGAGCTAACACCCATCCTTCTCAAACTCTTACCAAAAATGGCAGAGGAAGGAACACTCCCAAACTCATTCTATGAGGCCACCATCACCCTGATACCAAAACCAGACAAAGATACTACAAAAAAAGAAAATTACACACCAACGTCACTGATGAATATAGATGCAAAAATCCTCAGCAAAATACTAGCAAACAGAATCCATCAACACTTAAAAGGATCATACACCATGATCAAGTGGGATTTATCCCAGGGTTGCAAGGATCCTTCAATATACGCAAAACAGTCAATGTGATGCACCATATTAACAAACTGAAGAATAAAAACCGTATGATCATCGCAATAGATGCTGAAGAAGCTTTTGACAAAATTCAACACCATTTATGATAAAAAAATCTCCAGAAAGTGGGCATAGAGGGAACCTACCTCAACATAATGAAGGCCATATATGACAAACCCACAGCCAACATCGTTCTCAATGGGGAAAAACTGAAAGCATTTCCTCTAAGATCAGGAAAAAGACAAGGATGTCCACTCTCACCACTATTATTCAACATAGTTTTGAAAGTCCTAGCCACAGCAATCAGAGAAGAAAAAGAAATAAAAGGATAACAAATTGGAAAAAAAGAAGTAAAACTGTCACTGTTTGCAGATGACACAGTACTATACATAGAGAATCCTAAAGATGCCATGAGAAAACTACTAGAGCTAATCAATGAATTTGGTAAAGTTGCAGGATACAAAATTAATGCACAGAAATCTCTTGCATTCCTATACACTAATGATGAAAAATCTGAAAGAGAAATTAAGGAAACACTCCCATTTACCACTGCAACAAAAAGAATAAAATACCTAGGAATAAACCTACCTATGGAGACAAAAGACGTGTATGCAGAAAACTATAAGACACTGATGAAAGAAATTGAAGATGTTACAAACAGATGGAGAGATATACCATGTTCTTGGATTGGAAGAATCAATATTTTGAAAATGACTATACTACCCAAAGCAATCTACAGATTCAATGCAATCCCTATCAAACTATCAACGGCATTTTTTACAGAACTGAACAAAAGATCTTAAAATTTGTATGGAGACACAAAAGACCCCGAATAGCCAAAGCAGCCTTGAGGGAAAAAAGCAGAGCTGGAGGAATCAGACTCCCTGGCTTCAGACTATACTACAAAGCTATGGTAATCAAGACAATAGGGTACTGGCACAAAAACAGAAATATAGATCAATGGAACAGGATAGAAAGCCCAGATATAAACCCACGCACCTATGGTAAACTAATCTATGACAAAGGAGGCAAGGATATACAATGGAGAAAAGACAGTCTCTTCAATAAGGGGTACTGGGAAAACTGGACAGCTACATGTAAAAGAATGAAATTAGAACACTCCCTAACACCATAAACAAAAATAAACTGAAAGTGGATTAGAGACCTAAATGTAAGACTGGACACTATAAAACTCTTAGAGGAAAACATAGGAAGAACACTCTTTGACATAAATCACAGCAAGATCTTTTTTGATCCACCTCCTAGAGTAATGGAAATAAAAACAAAAATAAACAAACAGGACCTAATGAAACTCAAAAGCTTTTGCAAAGCAAAGGAAACTACAAACAAGATGAAAAGACAACCCTCAGAATGGGAGAAAATATTTGCAAACGAATCAACAAAGGACTAATCTCCAAAATATATAAACAGCTCAGGCAGCTCAATATTAAAAAGACAAACAACCCAATCAACAAAATGGGCAGAAGACCTAGACATTTCTCCAAAGAAGACATATAGATGGCCAAGAAGCACATGAAAAGCTGCTCAACATCACTAATTATTAGAGAAATACAAATCAAAACTACAATGAGGTATCACCTCACACCAGTTAGTATGGGCTTCATCAGAAAATCTACAAACAACAAATCCTGGAGAGGGTGTGGAGAAAAGGGAACCCTCTTGCACTGTTGGTGGGAATGTAAATTGATACAGCCACTATGGAGAACAGTATGGAGGTTCCTTAAAAAACTAAAAATAGAATGACCATAAGACCCAGCAATCCCACTACTGGGCATATAACCAGAGAAAACCATAATTCAAAAAGATACATGCACCCCCAATGTTCATTGCAACACTATTTGCGATAGCCAGGTCATGGAAGCAACCTAAATGCCCATCGACAGACGAATGGATAAAGAAGTTGTGGTACATATATACAATGGAATATTACTCAGCCATAAAAAGGAACGAAATCGGGTCATTTGTAAAGACATGGATGGATCTAGAGACTGTCATACAGAGTGAAGTACTTCAGAAAGAGAAAAACAAATATCGTATATTAACACATATATGTGGAACCTAGAAAAATGGTACAGATGAACTGGTTTGCAGGGCAGAAATAGAGACACAGATGTAGAGAACAAATATATGGACACCAAGGGGGGAAAGTGGCAGTGGGGGTGGGGACGGTGGTGTGATGAATTGGGTGATTGGGATTGACATGTATACACTGATGTGTATAAAATTGATGACTAATAAGAACCTGCTGTATAAAAAAAATAAAATTAAATTAAATAAAAAAAGAATGAATTAGAAGTCACATATTCTATGCATATAAAAACTAGTACTACAAAGTGTATGTTTAAGTGGGTTACAATTTCCCCTGCATTCTGTTTACTGATGAACTCACACCCTCAGAGGATGGACTCAGAAAATCTCTCACTAAGCCAAAGTAAACTTTAAGTTAAAATTAAATATGAATTATTCTGAACAAATTCTGAATGGGTAGAGTCTTAATAAAGTTCCAGAGTGTTAAAAAAGAGGGAGAGAGATTTCTTCCCTCTGATTTAAAGCACATACTAACACACACACACACACACACACACACACATACCCCCATCAGAAAGCACCTCCCTTACCCCCACAGACATTTTCATTTGTTCCAATAGCATGAAGTCAATGCCAATTACATCCTGGACACCTTTTAGCTTTGTGACCTTGGATGAATCACTCAGCATCTCTGTATCTCAAGCTGCTTATCTATAAAATAGGGGTAAAATAGTGCCTTCCTTGTAGGGCTACTATGACGACTAAGTGAGTTGATATTTTGAAATGCTTAGAAGAATGTCTGGCACACAGCACACAGCCTGTATTTGTGGGTTTGGGAAGCTGGCAAGGACTTCACAGAGGAGCTGGCGCTAGAAAGAGTGGAATTAGGTCCAGAGCCTGAGGTACAATACTGAATAGTGGGGAAAACCGGTTTGAACACAGCTTAGAGGCAGGAATGAGGAGAGCTTGTTACTGACCCTAATTAAACCAGCCTACCTGCAATGAAACCCCTTCTATTAGAAACCCCAGGGGAGAAAATGAGTGCCAGGTTATGGATGGAGCAAGTCTGGATTCTAGGTCTAAAACACCATATTCAAGACACCTTAAAAACTACATGTTATGTAGTTTTTTTAATTAATTAATTTATTTTTGGCTGTGTTGGGTCTTTGTTGCCGCACGTGGGCTTTCTCTAGTTGCGGAGAACGGGGGCTACTCTTCATTGCGGCGCGTGGGCTTCTCATTGCGGTGGCTTCTCTTGCTGCAGAGCACGGGCTCTAGGTGTGAGGGCTTCATTAGTTGTGGCACACGGGCTCGAGAGCGCAGGCTCAGTAGTTGTGGTGCATAGGCTTAGATGCTTCGCGGCATGTGGGATCTTCCCGGACCAGGGATTAAACCCGTGTCCCTTGCATTGGCAGGCGGATTCTCAACCACTGCACTACCAGGGAAGTCCCACATGTTATGTATTTCCAAAGTATTTTATGGTTAAACAAGCTTGGAAAGTCGTATTAAATCAAGACTAACAGGTTTCTTTAAAGCAGGATTCCCCAACAACTTTAACCTACTAATGTGCTACCAACAGGGCGCCATATGCAACAGCTCCCAAAAGGGCGACAGAACCCTCTCCCTCCAGAGCGTCTCCCAGAAAAACTGTTCTGAGATGCACACTTCTGCAAATGCCAGTTGTATTAACTCTGTTTTCTGAATTCTGACACCTGGGGCCTCTGCGCCTGGCAGGGTTAGCTAGTTCTCAATGACAGCAAACTGCACACCTAGGACTCACCTTTCCTACACAGACTAACTCAACCAGAGCTCGCAAGCCCGCCACCGCCTCTATATGGTTCTTACGCTCCCGAAGGCAATAGTCCCCTGCCTTAATCAACCCAAGGTCAACCTCCACACCCCAGAGCCCACTGAAATGATTCTAATGAGCCAGTTCTAAGTCTGCTTACCCTGCCTTTCTTTTCCTGAGGAAACCACAATAAAGGCTCTGCCACGCTCTCCCAGCTCCTCTGCTTCCTGACCCACCCTGTGCTCCCCCAGGGGGCCCTCCGTGGTACCACCTACCCCCTCCTCTGGGGAACTGTGAAGAACAAACTATCTTTTCCGTAGCTATTGCTGATCTGTTGGTTTCACCATGCCTGAATAACAATAAAACCTACTTTTTAAAACATCCCTGTTGCCAAGGAAGGGCTTTTAAAGACTTTTAAGCATAATTACGTTTAAAAGTATCCATCTTAAGCATCGCCTCCATGCCACGTTCCGAAGCCCCAGAGCATCTTTAGGGCCACAGGAAGCCCAAAACTCACCTGAACGTTTTACTGAGAGACACAGAGGGGTCCCAAGGGCCTGAACCCTCACCTATCTGGAGTCCTGGTAAGTTTGCTGAGTCTTTGGGAGCTCAGAGCATCTCAAGGAGGTCCAGCCCTTTAACCCAGCCTGGATACCTAGGAATACGGACCCAATCCCACAGTTACGGGAAAGGTGATGAAAAGCCAGCCAGCTGCAGCTTCTTCGTGGTGTTTAGATAATTCTAGAGGTCTACGGCAATCAAGATCTGTGATTCACCTAAACTTTTCAGTCGAAGGCACACAAGAATCGGGAAACTGGTCCCGTCTCTAAACACTTTGACCTCATCTTTTTTTCATCTGCAATATCAAAGGGGTTGAATCAGTTATTTTGTAAGGTACCTCTCAACTCTGAAATTCTGTGGTTCTCAATTACTCTCCAGAGCTACTAATTCCAGCAAATTTTATCATCCTATGAAACTGCTCTAAGGCACAAATAGGGTTGATGTAAAATTTTCTCTATGTGCTTTTTATTATCTCTATGTGCTTTTTTTTTTCTTTTCTATACTATGCCGGTTCCCCAGAGTGCACTTCTCTTTTGTTAGCTACAATTGCCCCTACTATTTATTGTGAGCCAAATAAAATAAATGTTTTACTTTGGCAAAGGAAACATACTTTATTTCCTAGCATGGTGCCAACCTTCATTCCATACCTTGACCCATCATTTAATCAACTGTGATCCTTATCTACACTTGGAAAGGACATTAGGGAATTAATGAGTCATCACCCCACCAGAGCCCTTTTAGGTCAAGAGGACACAGGTTGCATCCCCTCCCCCCAAGGGAGCACTTGGCAGAACCTGAATGGGAACTTCAGTGACCTTTGCTTGAAAGTAAGGAAATGAATCATAGGGCTTGACCAAGACTTACTAGTTCTCTCTCCAAATGAAAGAACAGGGATAAAACTGATGGCTGCCTGATAAGAAAAGTGGAGCAAAGAGTAGAAGACAGAAATGCATTCGCCTGATATCTCCTGAAGGGAGAACTCTGCAACTCGATGGAGGTTGCTTTTCTGTCCTGCCTTTGTCTTAGGGGGAACCTCAAGGCCCTCATAAGTAAAATGCCAGGTTTGGAACAGGTGATATTTCAAAGTGATGTCTTCTTTAGTCATTAAATGTGGAGCTCAGCGGTGAATCCCTTGACCATGCTTTTGTTGTCCATAAGGAAAACAGATCCCCAGGTGTCACAAAGCTACCAAAGAAGTATGATCCTTGCTCAAAGAAGTATTTGTGGAAAGAGAAGAAACTGTCCTATGGTCAGGACCATGAATCTTGCCTAAACAAGCCAAAATTGGAAGGAGAAGGAAAAACAAAGGAAAAGATGATTGACATTTAGCCTGGCCGATGGATTACCAACCATGAGAAAGAAAGGCAAAAGCAATAATAAAGAAGGAAGGACTGGCCCCATGGCTCAGCAGTGTGGAGAAGCAGGTATAAATGGTAGCCGCGAACATTAGGAGATGTGGACCATGTATTTCCTATTTTCTAGGCCTTCTGGTACCGTAAAAATTGCCTCAATGTACTTATTGTTACAGTCCTATAGGGAAAATAAATAAAATGTCTATTTATTGAACATCAGCTTATGCTTATAACTGAACTAATCATTTAGTATCTACAGAAATAAATAATTCTTGCTTTTAAAAAGTTTGCTATCAAGTGAAGAAAACAGCTAACGACAACTCATAATAATAAAAGTGCCACGGCAGAAGTAAAAATAAAAAGAAGAGTGGAAAAAATATTCTTACCAAGGACCTTACGCCAAAGATGACATTTAAGCTCAGCTTCAAAGAATGGATGAGATTTTGATCGGCAAATGAGAGGAAATTTATCCTGGGAAGACGAAACTGAGAGAGCAAAGGCATTCCTTAAAATGGTTTACAAAACTGTTCTAAATAAGATCTCCAAGTAAATGTCCTGCTCACAATGATCAGGTGGTGTCTTTAGCGGGGGCACGTCCTTGCACACACGCATCGCGTCTTTACATCCCTCTTAGATTCCAGCATCTCAACCTCTCTCTCACACCTCCAGGAAACCAGATGCCATCAGAGCAAGTGTTCGTTTTACTGGTCAAGGGAAATGAGATCTTCAATTTCAAGTTTGAGGGTCCTGGCCAGAGGTGTGTTTGAGAAGGTAGATTGTACTGTGTGGCCTTCCCTGGATGAGCAACCACAAAGCTGAGTGACTCAGACACAGCTGCAGGGACTCCGCTCAGGCCAGCAGACTCCAGCCTAGAAGGACTTCGGGTAACGGGCCTGACCTCTCAGGAGCCGCTCTGGATACAAAACTCATATACGACTTAACCAACAACATCTTTCTAGGAAAATAAGATCATTTCTAGTACAATATTAAAAGGAAATCAGGGAAGGTTTCTGAGATGACTTTCTTAACTGGAATGCCAATATTTTCATGTCCTCTGAATTTTTAATGTTCTCATTCTTTCTTTCCAGAAATTCCCAAATAGTTGTTTCAAAGTATATTAAAGAGGTTTTAAAGACAGGCTCTGTTAAGTGTGGCTATCTGGAGGGGATTATGGGGTAGTTTCACTTTTTATTTTCTACATCTTGCTCTTTTTTTTTTGGCCATGCATGCGGAAGAGCATGTGGGATATTAATTCCCTGACCGGGGATGGAAACCGTGTCCCCTGCACTGGAAGCACGGAGCCCTAACCACTGGCCCACCAGGGAATTCCCTATTTTCTATATTTTGTACTGTTTGAACTTCTTACAGAGCAAATATATGTTTCAAGGTTTACATATATATATTTTGCAATCCAAAAAGTAATCATTTCGGTTGAGAACTTCCTAATTCGTTGTTCCATGTAAAGCAAGCTCTTCGACTGTCTCTGGGTGAATGTGCATTACGTGTATATTTTTACCTACTCGGCGATGCCCTGCGCTTATAAATGCTCAATAAATATTAGTTGAATAAAATTACCACGAAGGAAGCAACACCTGTCTCCAAGCACCAGGAACATTGTCTAAAGGCCTGCCCATCACTGTCTTACCATTGTTACAGACTGAATTCTGCCTCAAATGAACAGAAAATGAGGGAAGGGAAAACCACAAAATGGGAACGTCAGAGATGTGTGAGCGGGCTGCACCCCCTTCACATAGCCGCCTCACTCTAAGGAATTCTGGAAGGCTGTGCCCGTAATTGTCTCTTGGTTGTTTCTTCTTTTAAATTAATTAATTAATTAATTTTGGCTGCGTTGGTCTTCGTTGCTGTGCGTGGGCTTTATGTAGTTGCGGCGAGCGGGGGTTACTCTTTGTTGCGGTGCGTGGGTGTCTCATTGGGTGGCTTCTCTTGCTGCGGAGGTGGGTGTCTCATTGGGTGGCTTCTCTTGCTTGCGGTGCGTGGGTGGCTTCTCTTGCTGCGGAGCACGGGCTCTAGGCGCACGGGCTTCAGTAGTTGTGGCATGCGGGCTCAGTAGTTATGGCTCACGGGCTCTAGAGCTCAGGCTCAGTAGTTGTGGTGCATGGGCTTCGTTGCTCCACGACATGTGGGATCTTCCTGGACCAGGGCTCGAACCCGTGTCTCTTGCTTCGGCAGGCAGATTCTTTACCTCCACGCCACCAGGGAAGTCCCCTCTCGGTTGTTTTTTAACGAGTCTTGGTGCAAACCTGTGCCTTCCTGCCTGCTTCTGCCTCCAGACCCTCCAGCGGCCCCGTCCAATCCCTTCTCATCTCCACAGTGGTGTTTGGTGCCCTGGCAGCCCTGATTGTAAAACCCACGTGTACCCTTGGTCACTGCCGCACACAGTGAAGCGTGGCCTGGTCTGCAGTGGAATGAAGCAGTGTAACGACACACCACCGCCGCGTCCTCCTCGGGCCCTCAGTGCCCAGTCCTGCCCCCGGGGGAGATATTTACCTGGGCACATGCTCAGCAGGCCTGAGTCACCAGCCGTCGGAAGCCTCACCTCCTAAGCCTGGCTGCTCTATCAAAGAGCTGGCTGGGCACCAGCAAGTGTGCTATTTTTATTCAAAACTTGGGCTCAAAAATAAAATTATGCCCGGAGGAAAAGAAATGCTGAATTTGCTTTCTGGAAAGTCTGAGATAAAAGGTTCTTTGCAGTCCTGCAGTTGTTCGGAGGGCAACACTGAGTGCTTCAATCAGCAGAGCCTAGCTCGTATTCCTGGGGGTGAACTCAGCCACTGGATGCTACCCGTGCACCCCTTACATCAACAGGAGTGCATCCCTGCTGCACCCGATGCTGGACCCGGGCCAACCGAACTGAAGAGCATTCAAAGCAGAGTACAGGGCAGACTCTGGTCAGCGTCGGTCACTCTGCGACGTTCGGTGGCTCCCAGGTCACCCAGTCAACCTGTCACCTAAGCCAGAATGCCCGGAGCCCATGATGTCCCAAGTCCCTGCTGGGGTTTGGGTATGAAAATCCAGGAAAAAACTCTTGAGTGCGTAGAACTCTTGAGAAAGAGACAGAATTAGTTCTTTACCAATAGAATTTAATAGTGTCCACAGAGCTTCCTTACCCACCTTTCCCTGACAAGCTCCCACTGCCTCACTCGTACATCAAAACATATATCTAGGACCTAGTCAGTGTTTATATCTTTTTAGGTGATGGTTTAAAGTTTTAAAATCTGATCCAAGGATGGCCTAAAACTAAGCTGGAAGTTAAAGGGGACTGAGGGTGGGCATGAGGATGGTGATCCTGACACACTGGATCAGAACCCGAGTTACCACTGTCTATCCAGACATCGCCCCTGGTCTCTGGGTGCTCCCAAATGCCTGAAGGTCTTCAAGGCCCTTGGGTGCAGGTCTGGGAGGTTTAGTAGGTAAGGTATATTAAATGTCTTTTTGACTTACGATATTTTCAACTTACGATGGTTTTATTGGGATATAACACCATCGAAGTCGAGGAATATCTGTATTAGATAAGCAACAAAATTTAGAGAAAAGATATAGCTCAGATCTAGCCATATGAGGTTAAGACCAGTATTAATTATAATCAGTTACTTAAAGTTTGAGAGCAATTTGAGAATGAAGGGTAAAGAGCCCTCACCCAGTTAAAACACACTAACGCTTCTCTTCCTCTTACTTTTTAAATCCCACAAGATCACTTATGGATTAAATGAAATACTGGAAGAATAATTGCTTGGAAGAGGGAACTGTTAGCAAAGGAAGCTGGAAAAAATGACGCAGTGGTAGGATTCATCTAAACACCACCATAGTGGAGAGGGAATTATGACCAAGGAAGTCTTATATTTAATTCACTCATCCGTTCATTCCATAATTATTGATTGATTGCTGGTGTTTGGTGAATTAGACAAATGAAATAAGGTTGGCATTTTAGCAAGATGACTAGCTGCCCTGAAGAACAAGGGTGGGAGGGGGTAAGACTGGAAGCAGAAGTAGAGGCTGCCACAGTGATCCTGGGCAGAAATAATGGTGGCCTGAACTCCCCGATGACTTAGAAATAGATAAACTCAAGGGATAGATGGTTTTTTTTAAAGATTTTTTTTGATGTGGACCATTTTTAAAGTCTTTATTGAATTTGTTACAATATTACTTCTTTTTTTTTATGTTTTGGTTTTTTGGCGGTGAGGCATGTGGGATCTTAGCTCCCCGACCAGGGATCCAACCCACACCCCCTGCACTGGAAGGCAAAGTCTTAACCACTGGACTGCCAGGGAAGTCCCCAAGGGGTAGATACTTGGGAGGTAGAATCAGTTCCTTTGGAAAGATTATTCTTATAATCAGGAAGAGAAACTCAAGCGGCCTACATCAAGGAACACTTCTTCAAATCAAGGTTATAATAAAAATAGTTTAAGGACTTCCCTGGTGGCCCAGTGGTTAAGAATCCGCCTTCCAATGCAGCGGACGTGGGTTCGATCCATGGTCAAGGAACTAAGATCCCACATGCCACGCATGGGGCAACTAAGCCCGCACGCTGCAACTACAGAGCCCATGGACTCTGCAGCCCATGCACCACAACTAGAGAGAAGCCCACGCGCCACAACTAAGACCCGATGCAGCCAAAAATAAAATAAATATTTTTTTAAAATAATGATAGTTCAAAATTAATGAGTATTACCATGTGCTTTTCCACTCTTCATCTGTGTAGCAATAAAGCAGCTCAGTGTCCATTCAAATCTTAGCTCTTCACACTAGCTGTGTGGCTTTGGAGAAGTTCTTAACCTCTCTGTGTCTCCGTTTCATGGACAGTTTCATAAGTATGAAGTAAGTTAGTGTATGTCCCTGACCTCATGCACTTTTGTGTCTAGTCATTTAGCACATTCTTTCTCTGACCTTCAGATTAATCAACTCACGTTCTCAGAAGGCAGATATGCCAGACCATCAATACCACATTACGCTGTAACAGTTCATTTCTAATCTGTGTTATCCCCAGGGCACAGGTCAGATCCTGGCACACCTAAGAAACTAATTGTGACGAGGCTGGAGGTCAGCTCAATGGCCTCTCCTAACCACACCCCAACCTCGCCCTGCCTGCCTTTCAGACTCCGGCTGTCACTTATGGGAGCCATTTGTCCTGTGTTCCTAACCACCACTTGCCATGGGCCAACTTAGACTATGACTACATGGACAGTGGTTTAACCTTTTAAAGGTTATTTAATTACGTTGGTGTGATTTGCTCAGTATTTATACTTCGTTGCTTCAGCAGGAGGGTCCATCTCTTCATCACTTTCAAATGTTACCAGGAATACTATTCCCAGGCCCAGCCCTACTGGAGGTGCTCTGTTTCTAAACAGCCAGGAACAAGGAAAGCTCTGGAAATCTGGGTGCTGTTGTCCTTCACGGGTCCCTGCCTGCCCCATCAGAGCCTTGTTACTCCAGTGATATTGGAAGCATCTTCCTGCACAGTTAATACATGGCGATGTTTCCAGTACTTCTCCTAGAGATTAATAATATAAAACATAACTCAATACCTTTAAAATTTGATTTTTACTACATGTTAAATGATCATGAAACCTAATCTGTCCTATTAATTTTTATTGAATTCAATGATATTGAGTAAGTGGCTTTGGGTTACTTTCTCACCCAGACTCTCCACCTTTTCCTTATAAATAAGGATGTTCCCCAGCACAGGCCGGCGCCTCTCCCCTACCCCCTCACACTGTAAGGGGGTCAGCAAGTCACAGCCCCTCCATCCTGCTCTGTCATCTCACAGGGACTCAGTAGCTACATCTGCCAGTAGTTTTTCACTTTCAGTTTTCTTTAGAGGAAACTGCTTTTCTTTACAATTTTTTAACAGCAATTTTCGCCAATGAGTAAAAGTCCAGAAAAAAAATGAAAAGGAATATCAAAATGCATACCTAGGACCAAAGGCTGACTTACATGAAAGAATTGAACAGGTTTAAGTCAGGTGAACATTAATGAGGTAGGGTAGGCATCTGCAGTAGATACAAATATTTAAAGGGTGAAGTCATCCAGAATCGAGGGATTGTAAATGCAGATAAATGGGCAGAAGCAGAGTAACGCGGAGATTCACACATAGATCAATATTGTAATAATGGAGCCGATAAACTCATCAGACAGAATCTAGAAACACAGTGAAAGAATAATACATCTTGATCGGGTAAAGTTTACAGCTAGAATGAGGCAATGGCTTACTCCTAAGATTTTAATTTACCATATTGAGAGGAAAATCATATAATTATCTCTATAGGTGTTAGAAAGCATTTGATAAAACTCAACATTCTTAAATTTTAAAAATCTCAATATGTAAGTCTAAATATATAAAACTAAACACATGTAAGGGCACACACATGCTCAGTGAATAAATACAAGAGTCACTGCTATTAAAATGAAAAACAAGGATACCAGTAGCACGATTATCATTAAAATTGTTCTGGAGTTATTAGCCAGTGAAAGCAGGCAAGTGAAGGAAATATAAAAATTTGAAATAACAACTTGGAATTAATTTCTGGTGACGGACTTATATACAGAGAAAACCCAAAGGAAGTGACTAAAAATTTACTAAATTTAGGGCTTCCCTGGTGGCGCAGTGGTTGAGAGTCCGCCTGCCGATGCAGGGGACACGGGTTCGTGCCCCGGTCCGGGAAGATCCCACATGCCGCGAAGCGGCTGGGCCCGTGAGCCATGGCCGCTGAGCCTGCGCGTCCGGAGCCTGCGCATCCGGAGCCTGTGCTCCGCAACGGGAGAAGCCGCAACAGTGAGAGGCCCGTGTATCGCAAAAAAAAAAAAAAAAAAAAAAAAAAAAAAAAATTTACTAAATTGATTCATTTTAGAATTAATAAAGATCAATCACCAATTCAAGTGAAGAACAGCAAGTTAGGAAATACGACGGAAAGGAAGATCCATTTCTGCAATTCCAACAAAGATGATGAAATACCTTCCGATAAACATCTCAAGATATGCACAAGGACCGTTGTTTTTTAATGTAAAGGCCACCGAGAGGCTTGCTAAAGACTATTTGCTCCTCATTTCCCACTTCCTGCTCCGTAACGCAGCCCCTAGATTGTAGCTGGGTGCACCGCCGTCCAGAATAAGAACTATGTTGTGCAGCTGCGCCTGCAGGTAAGTGTGCCCATTTGGCGAAGAGCTAGCCCGTGAGGTTAGCATAAGTGTGCCGTGCTAATCCTGGGAGGGGTCCTTAAAGGGAGGAGGTGTCCCTCCTGCTCTCTGACCTCCTTCCTAAGCACAGGAAGGTGGAGCTGGTCCACGAGGAGGGCAGAGTAACACAACAGAAGGAGGCTCGGTCTCAGATGAGGGCCCGGAGCCACCATGGAGCCCTGGACAAACCCATCTGTGTTCATGGAAAAGGGTTCTCATGTAAGCAGTTGTTTTGCGCTTGCAGTCAGTCACAGATGAAGTTAATTTTGGTGGAGAGACCCAAAAGGGGACTGGAAACCAAGGCAGCCCGAAGCAGGTCCTTTCTTCCTAACACATCTCCTTTCTTCCTAACACATCTCCTTTCTGTGCTGCTAATGTCCCACCAGTTAGCAACCTCCTATCCCTCCATCTCCCCATTCCCCACAGGAATATTTAGTTCACTTTCTTATGCTTGCAAATAAAATAATAACTTCCTAACCCCTTGCTACACGACCCCAATGTGACCCCAGGATCCGTCCTCCATGCTGCTCTGTGTTATCTTCCAAAGTTTCAGGTTCGGTCCTGCTGGTCTTGTGTTTAAGATTATTCATCAGGGGGAGGGATAAATTAGGAGTTTGGGATTAACATATAGACACTACTATATATAAAATAGATAACCTGCTGTATAGCAAAGGGAAGTGTACTCAGTATTTTGTAATAATCTATAAGGGAAAAGAATCTGAAAAAATAGATATATATGAAAAAAATAGATATATATGTATGTATAACTGACTCACTTTGCTGTACACCTGAAACTAACACAACACTGTAAATTAACTATACTCCAATTTGTAAGTGGTGGGTCCCACCACTTACAAATTCCTTAAATCCTTCATAATCTGGCCCTTGGCGCTCTCGTCCAACTTCCCTCCCAATCTACCCCCTGCAACCAGCCTGCATTTCCGTCCGAGTACAACCCCTGGTAGTTCTCCGATACAGCGATGCACCCGGCCCTTTCGCGCCCCTGGCTTTGCACGCTCCTCTCCACCTGGTATGGCCGCGCCTGCTCAGATCTGGACCCACTTGCCAGAGCACAGTTCTCAGCTCCTGTTAGCAGCACCTCCCTCGGAGCCCTCCCACTTCTCTTCTCTTCTCGTCTCCCCCCAGGCCAAGTAGCAGCTCCCCCTTCGTGGTCCTTTGCAGGGTTTCCTCCACACCCTGACATGACCTCTGCATATTGTAAACATTGCTTTCTCGTCCTTCTGCCTCCTTTAGGACATAAGTTCCTTGGGAACAAACACTGGACCTTGTTCGTGTTGGTGTTTCAGTAACAGGAACAATTTGATTGACAGAGTAAGCGCTTAAAATCACTATTGAATGAACCTGTCAATCTCTAGAATTCTAGAGTTTTTTGCAAACGCTGGGAATTCACAGGCCAACCTAGAATGCTGCTTCTGTGCCCAGTTCGAGAAATGCTATATTAGAAATTAAATAGTATCACTTTAAATGATCATTGAGCATCAGTTCAATTAAAAATTACAAACACAGAAGCTGAAACTAAATAGTAGTATTGGGATATAACAAGGCCTTCCAGATAATCATGAATAAGTCTATAGGTTTTGGGGTTTTTTTTAACATCTTTATTGGAGTATAATTGCTTTACAATGGTGTGTTAGTTTCTGCTGGATAACACAGTGAATCAGCCATACATATACATATATCCCCATATCCCGTCCCTCTTGCGTCTCCCTCCCACCCTCCCTATCCCATCCCTCTAGGTGGACAGAGCACCGAGCTGATCTCCCTGTGCTATGCGGCTGCTCCCCACTAGCTATCTGTTTTACATTTGGCAGTGTGTATATGTCAGAGGTAAGAAAGTCGAGGGAGAAAGAAATAATTTAAGGTCCACAAGGAAGACAAAATGAATTAAGATAATAAGACTTCATGCTAAATGGAGAGAGACAGAGAGAGAGACAGATTGGGGGTGTGGGACAGAATAGGAAGGAGGAACTGCAATGCTTAAACAGCACAAAGGAAAGAGAGAAAGAAAAGAGAGACCAAAATATAAAGGTGAGAGGATTAGAAGGGATGCATTAAAGGGGAACTGGCCCCACCCAGTTCCCCCTTGACAGCTCGAGTTGCTGTAAGCATCTGAGGTTTGCCCTCAGCCCTGAGAGCCACCTCCCCTGGAAAGGACGACGGGGAGGTCATGCGCACCCCTGGGGGGCCCTGCAACCAGGGACTGACTGGAAAGTTCCAAAGGCCAGCCCTCTGTGCCATTCATCCGTGCTCTGGAGCAATGCGGTGCAACAGAAATTGAATGCGTAATTGTAAATTTTCCGGTAGCCATATTTTAAAAACATTAATATAACAGAATAAAGAGTCCAGAAGTAGACGCACATAGGTTTGGCCAATTGGTTTTTGGTAAGGTACAGGGCAATTCGATGGATAAAGGGCAATCTTTCTAACTAATGATGTTGGTACAGCTGGCCTCCCACAGCTTGTAATAGACCAAAATTGGAAACCACCCAAATGCCCTTCAATGGATGAATGATTAAACAAACTGGGGTGCTTCCACACCATGGAAAACTACTCCGCAAGAGAAAGGAATGAACGTTCCTGGGTGAATCTCCAGGGAATCATGCTGGGTGAAAACTGCCAATCCCTAAAGGTTACATACTATATGCTGCCATTTATATAACATTCTTGAAATGAGAAAATTATAGAAATAGAGAACAGATTAGCTGTTGCAGGAGGGTAGAGAAGGGGAGAAAGGATGGGTGTGGGTTACAGGAGGCAGCCTTGTGACAGCTCAGCTTAGTATTGATTGCGGCAGTGGTTATGCTGTACAATTGCATAAACACACAAACGTACGCACACAGATGAGTGCATACCTAACAGTGAACTCGGGACAAATCTATGGGCTGCGCCAAAGGCAGCTTCTTGGTGTAGTTACGGCGCTACAGTTCTATAAAATATTAACATGGGGGGGAAGGGCGCACAGGACCTCCCTCCATATTTCTTTACAATTTCCCGTGAATCTGTAATTATATCACATTTAAGAGTTATAAAAATAAAAACATGTAAATACAAGGCTTTTCTGAACATTATCATAAATTAATCATTTCAAGCACACCTTTAATTAGTCTACAGACATGATTCCCTCAGGTATTCCTTTTTCTATTAATTCAAACTTTGTGCACAGGAAATTTCAAGAAGGTGACACTTCGCTACAGGAAAAAGGATGTTCACATGCATTTTAATGAAGTTTACGTGACTTGACAAATATCTTCCTTATTCTAATGCCACGTACTTTTTTCAGACAACAAATGATATTCACAACTGCAATGATAATGAGATGACTCTTTATTTGATTTATCTTTTTCATACCAAAGAAATTGGTAGTGGGAAAGCAATCCACAGCCAGAAAACTAATGGCTAACATTTTCAGTGGGAAGACCTATCTAAGTCAGTGAGGTCACCTTTTAGTCTCTTAAGCAGAGGAGGAGGGGGTGGGGGAGGGAAGGATTGGGAGTTTAGGATCAGCAGATGCAAACTATTATATACAGGTTGGATAAACAACAAGGTCCTACTGTATAGCACAGGGAACCGTAAGCAATCTCCTGTGATAAACTATAATGGAAAAGAATGTGAAAAAGAATATATATGTCTATGTACAACTGAATCGCTTTGCTGTACAGAAATTAACACAACATTGTAAGTCAACTATACTTCAATAAAATTTTTTTAAAAATCTTAAAGTCTATTAAGCAGAATCTGTACTCATTTCTATTAAATTCACTTATCCTAACTGATAGAATTTTAGGTACTAAAGGAAACTTTGAGCACCTACTTGCCCAGTGAGATTTAACGTTATATTTTTAAACTCCCATTAAGTCCAACTGTGCAGTGCTGATGAGAGGCTATTTGAACAGATTCAAGGATCAGAATAGAAAGCCCCAAAATAGACTCAAGTGCTAGATAAGCATATAGTAGATGATAAAAGCAGCATTTTTTAATCTCCTGAGGTTTGCTTAGGAGATGGTATTGGGACAAGTTTACCATTAAAAAACAAAAAGAAAAAAATTTCTTTAATTAAAAAGGTAGATCTCCCCTACCCATCCGGCATTGGGTGAGCAAAGAAAGCAGGTTCGAGGTCAGCCAGGGACCGTATTAACAGGAGGGCTCACGGTTTGGGTGCTTTTAAAAGAAATCTGCATTTTTATAGGAACTCTCCCAATTTTTAATTGTAGGCGACCATTTCAAACATTTTTAAAACACTGTGTGAACCAAGTTGTATTAACTTCCTAAAGCTGTGGTAACAAATTACTACAAGCTGGATGGCGTAAAATAACAGGAACTTACTCTCTCACAGCTCTGAGGCCAGGCTGGGGGCCAGGCTGGGTTGTCCTCCCTGGGGCTCTGAGAGAGAACCTGCTACCTGCCTCCCTCCTGACGTCTGGTGTAGCCCACAGCCCTTGGCTTGTAGATGCCTCAGTCCGAGCTCTGTGTCTTCCGTGTCCACATTTCCCATGTTCTACAAGCCCACCCCAATCCAGTATGACTCATTTAAACTTGAAAGCATCTGCAAAGATCCCATCTGGAAACCAGGTCACATTCACAGGTGAGGGTTTGAACAGACTCTCTGGGGGGACCCAGTAAACCCACTACATAAGCAGAACAAACTACATGTCCAATCCAGCCCAGACCAATAGTTTGTATCCTCTCTCTGATGGCAAAATAAATGCCAAAGAATTAAAATATTTTTAAGAATTGGGACTTCCCTGGTGGCGCAGTGGTTGAGAATCCGTCTGCCAATGCAGGGGACATGGGTTCGAGCCCTGGTCCGGGAAGATCCCACATGCCACGGAGCAACTAAGCCCGTGGTGCTACAACTACTGAGCCTGCGCTCTAGAGCCCACGAGCCACAACTACTGAGGCCGCGTGCCACAACTACTGAAGCCCGTGAGCCTAGAGCCCGTGCTCCACAACAAGAGAAGCCACCGCAATGAGAAGCCCGTGCACCGCAATTTAGAGTAGACCCCACTTGCTGCAACTAGAGAAAGCCCATACACTGCAACGAAGACCCAACAACGAGGACCCAGTGCAGCCAAAAATAAATAAATAACTTTATAAAAAAATTTTTTTTAATCAAAAAGCTTTAGAAAAATATTTAGGTACATATTCACAGTCTCAAGGGGTAGGGAAAGACTTTTTAAGCATCACTCCAAATGCAAAATTTACACAGGAAAAAGACAGATAAATCTGATAGGTTTAACCACAAAAAATAAAAATATGTCTCTGCATTTTAAAAAATTAACAAAGTAGAAATGTAGATCAGGAATAACAACGTTGTAAAAAGTTAAAGAGTAGTTTATATAAACACAATTAGACTCTGTTTTTATTGATTTATTACCCTCAAAAGGAAAACGGTAATAGGACCATAAGAGAAATTAACAAAAGAGGAAATACAAATGTTCCACAGATATATGAAAATATGTGGAACATTACTAGTTATCAATGCACTGCAGATACAAAAGCAATGACAAAGGTTTTTCTCCCCATTAAATTAATCAAAATTAAAAAGAAACCAATAAATGAATGCCCAGTGATGGCAAAAGCAGGGGGTGGGTATGGGCACCATCATACACTGCCAGTGAAAACGTAAATTATTCAGCCCTTCTAGAGTCAGTTGTCATCTGGTATCAAAAGCCTTAAAAATGTTCATCCTTTCTAATCAACAAAATTTTTCGCGAAAATGTTCAAGTATATATACTTGAAAACAGCCTACATGTCGAACGGGTTGGGTTCCCTTGGACACAGACTCCTAGAGATTTCAGGGGTTATTTGGAGGTTGCTCTCAGGAATGACTCAGGGAAAGAAGGGTGGGAAGCAGGACCGAGTGAAGAGAGAGTCTGCAGCCTTAGTCAAGATCCCACGAGGAGCTCAGCTGGCCCTTCGGAGCTGACCTGGATGGAGGCGAGAGGGCTGGGACTTGGGGTCCCCTCTTCTATCTATCAGCCCCTGTGTGTGACTGCCCCCAGAAGATAAGGGTGGGTGAGGCAGCTCTCCAGCCAAGGGCGTTCCTGAGACTCAGCTGCGAGCTCTCAGCAGGCAAAGGCCCCGTTCTTCCTAACTCTTCATCAATACCACCTGCGGTTGCCCCGCCGGTCCATCTACTGACGATCCATATGGTAACTCACATTTTTTTCTTTTATTTTCCGGCTTTATTGGTGTATAATGGAGAAATAAAAATTGTATATATTTAACGTGAACAACGTGATGGTTTAATATATGTCCACATTTTGAAGTGATTACCACAATCAGGTTAATTAACACGCTGGCCACCCCACAGTTACCATTGTGTGTGTGCGTGTGTGCTTGTTTGAGAACACTTGCGATCTACTCCCTTAGCAAATCTCGAGTATACAACACATTATTATTATTATTATTATTTTGCGGTACGCGGGCCTCTCACTGTTGTGGCCTCTCCCGTTGCGGAGCACAGGCTCCGGACGCGCAGGCTCAGCGGCCATGGCTCACGGGCCCAGCCGCTCTGCGGCATGTGGGATCTTCCCGGACCGGGGCATGAACCTGCATCCCCTGCATTGGCAGGCGGACTCTCAACCACTGCGCCACCAGGGAAGCCCTACAACACATTATTATTAAGCCAAGTCACCATGCTGTACGTTAGATCCCCAGAATTTTTTCCTTTTACAACTTAAAGTTTGTGATTTAAGGCATACCTTTCAACATTCCTCAGTAAGGTTAGGTTAAATTAATTTTCCCCCAATCGGTATTAATTATTGTGGAAAAGGCTCGCAGCAAAGTGTTCAGTGATAACAACTATTTATTTCTTGCTTGTCTACTTTATACCAGATACTATTCTAGCAATTAGAACAGAGTGGATAATAAGATAAGGAATGGGGGTTGTGGTGTGATGAATTGGGAGATTGGGATTGACATGTATACACTGATATGTATAAAATGGATGACTAATAAGAAAAAAAAAAAGATAAGGAAGACAGTCTCAAGGAAACTTCATTCTACTGAGCAGGACAGATTGTGTACATGATGACATTTTTGTTATTTAAAAAGAAAAGGGGGACTTCTCTGGTGGCACAGTGGTTAAGAATCCACCTGCCAATCAGGGGACACGGGTTCCAGCCCTGGTCCCGGAAGATCCCACATGCCAGGGAGCAACTAAGCCCGTGCACCACAACTACTGAGCCTGTGCTCTGAAGCCCACACGCCACAACTACTGAGCCCATGTGCCATAACTACTGAAGCCCATGTGCATAGAGCTCATGCTCCGCAACAAGAGAAGCCACCGCAATAAGTCCATGTACTGCAATGAAGAGTAGTCCCCGCTCGCCGCAACTAGAGAAAGCCCACGCACAGCAAGGAAGACCCAACGCAGCCAAAAATAAATAAATAAATAAATAAATAAATAAATAAATAAATAAATAAAGAAAAGGATATACACATAGAGAAGCTTTATATATACACATATTTATAATTTATATAAAAACTAGAAAAATAATGACTAATAGCTGTCGCCCTCGATGAGACTATAGATAATTGTTTTCTGTGTTTTCATGGATTAATTTTGAAATAAATGATGGAGAATGAGTTAATGAAAAGGAGAAGTATCTTCTCTAACTCCCCTCTTTTACACTGGAGGAAATCATCATCCCAATACTTAATCACTCTATCTCAAAATTATAGTATCACTAGAAATCATAGAATTATTGGTCCAAGAAGCTCCCACACTGATCCTGTGTTACCAGTGACTCATATAAAATCACTGTGCACAGAGTTATAGAGCTAGGAGCAGATCCCAGGGAACAGGTAAATCTTTCTTCTGAAGAACAGAAGTCAACTTTGCGACAATGACTGTGTGTTTTCATTGGGTCCACAAAAAGCCGTGAGTCTTTTGACTTAGAGGCAGGGCTATGCTTGCTTTTCCCAAGGGAGAGGGATTGCTACTTTGGCAAGGATTATGGGAATAAAGAATGTTGATTGTTAGTAGCCAAAAAATCAATAAAAAGGAACACTATACGAGGTTAAGAGTATACAGTAAAGAAAATGCTATTAAGGAAAAGTATCAAAATTAAATATGGTTAAAAAAAGTATATGGTAAGTAGACCATCTTTTTAGGTTAGCCAATCAGTTTTAATGGATGATCTGAGAATGAGTTTGATGAGCGAACCAAAGAGAGAATAATGACAAAGAAAAAAAAGCAACAAAAGCAGCAGATTTTTCCTCAGAACATTGTTTGCATATTGTCAAATTCACAGAATAACGCGATAAATATTAGTTTGACTTCAACCAAAAATTAGATAGATTATTAGTACTGATACAGATACTGATGTAATAAACACAATGAAAAGTCACATAATTAGGAATAACTGATTCACATTCATGGATCATGCATTATAAAAATGGTTCACTGCTGTAAGGCAGTCAGAGAGAGACAAATATCTTATGATATTGTTTACATGTGGAATCTAAAAAAAAAGATACAGGGACTTCCCTGGTGGCGCAGTGGTTAAAAGTCCACCTGTCAATGCAGGGGACATGGGTTCAATCTCTGGTCTGGGAAGATCCCACATGCCGCAGGGCAACTAAGCCTGTGTGCCACAACTACTAAGCCTGCGCTCTAGAGCCCACGAGCCACAACTACTGAGCCCACGTGCTGCAACTACTGAAGCCTGCACGCCTAGAGACCATGCTCCGCAACAAGAGAAGCTACCGTAATGAGAAGCCCGCGCACCGCAATGAAAAGTAGCCCCCGCTCGCTGCAACTAGAGAAAGCCCATGAGCAGCAACGAAGACCTAATGAAGCCCAAAAATAAATAAATAAAAATTTAAAAAAAAAGATACAAATGAACTTATATACAAAACAGAAATAGACTCACAGACATAGAAAACAAACTTATGGTTACCAAAGAGGGAAGGCAGGGGAGGGATAAATTAGGAGTTTGGGATTAACATATACACACTACTATATGTAAAACAGATAACCAACGAGGACCTACTATATAGCACAGAGAACTATACTCAATATTTTATAATAACCTATAAGGGAAAAGAATCTGAAAACGAATATATACATATACCTGTATAACTGAATCACTGCTGTGTACCTGAAACTAACACAACATTGTAAATCAACTACACTTCAATAAAAAAAATGTTTTGAATAAATTAATGAAAAAATGCTTCATTGTTACTGGAACCAAAGTTTCCTAGAAAAATAACGTCCAAATTCCTTTTGCATTTGCAAAAAAATCCTAGTTACAGATATTAAGAAACTTCACAGAGTTTCATTCTCCTTTTAAAAACCTTGAAAATAATTTTTATTATTATTTTCATTTTTATGTGTTTCTTGTGTGAATTTCCACTTAATAGAATGAAAGAAATCATTTATTTTCCAGTGTATGTGAGATGAAAAAGTGTTATATAAAAGGAAAGACAAAATTCGTGAAAGCAAAGGCACTTGGATTTTGGAAAGCATCTGTCAGAGTTAAAGACGGAGATGACAAGAAATTGTTGCAAAATAAATAAAATTCATTCAGTTCCATATAATCATTTCAAAGTGTCTCCTTTATACTAGTCACTGTGCTGTCTTCAGGGAATTCAAAGATGACTAAGAAGCATATGTATTAGCGGGGGAGAGAGACACATAAATAAACAGATCATTTTGATAGAATACATAAGTGCTATGATAGAGGTATCAATCAATTGTAAGTTTTCAAACGAGAGAATTTTTTAAATCCACGTACAACATCTTTCTAATCAACTAAGAAACAAGAGAGATATACAGGTTTTTTCTCCGCTCCTGCTTTTTATTGCTAGAGTATATTAACGTATTGTTTTCAATTTCTTTATTATTTACAGTCCGAGTTTCCAAGTCTCTCTTCCTTCTCCCCTCCCCGCCCGGCGCTTCCGAGCCCCTTCTCTCTCTTTTCTTTTTATTTTTCCGCACCGCTCTGGCCCCGGATAGCCAAAAATAATCGCGGTTCTAGATAGAAGAGTGTCCGGGCAGCCGGGATGGGGGGCCTCGAGGGGGGATGGAGGCAGGGGACGCAATGGATTGCGAAGCGGCGGTGGCGGCAGCCTGGGCGCTGCTGAAAATGGCTCCAGGAAGCTGCTGTTGACAATGCATGAAGGGGTGCTGCCGACGTGCCAAGGTCCTCCAATGCAGATGTTCTTAAATACCTGTGGTAGCAGAATAATGGCCCCCAAAGATGACCGCATCCTAATCCCCCAACCTGTGAAACTTATGTTAGGCGGCAAAGGGGAGCTAAGGTAGCAGATGGAATCAAGGATGCTAATCAGCTGACTTTCAAAAAGGGAGATGAGGACTTCCCTGGTGGTGCAGTGGTTGAGAGTCCGCCTGCCAATGCAAGGGACACGGGTTCGATCCCTGTTCCGGGAAGATCCCACATGCCGCAGAACAACTAAGCCCGCGTGCCACAACTACTGAGCCTGCACACCTAGAGCCTGTGCTCCACAACAAGAGAAGCCACTGCACCGCAACGAACAGTAGCCCCTGCTCACCGCAACTAGAGAAAGCGGCGCGCAGCCACAAAGACCCAACGCGGCAAAAATAAAAAATTAAATAAATAATTTTTTAAAAAAACTAGTGATTGAAATGCATTATCATCGATGCTTAGCAACAATAATAATAATAGCAATAGTAATATTAATAATTAAATAGAAATAAAAGTACCAAATTGAAGGTAAAAATAATTGCACAAGGATAGAACTATAAAAAAGTAAGTTTCTATTTTATTATATGTAGATTTTAAATTAATTACATATTTAACATTTACCATCTCTATGTCATACCTGATTTTTTTGGAAGAGGTTTTATAGCTCATTGTATTCTGTGTTGCTAAGAACACGTTTTCTGTGGTAATCACCCGTTAAAGAACATTACCAAATTGTACTGATTCTAGAAGCGTGCAGACAGAATTGCAGACTATAGACATTCTTAGCCAGCAAGTACCTTAAAAATCATAATTCCAATATGAACAAATTGAGAATATTGAAATCATAGAAAGTAGAGATAATACTACCATGAAATACAAGCTCACCTAGATCCCAATCTACTGATGGATCCCACAGAGAACACTTACAGGAATTACAGCTAAACCTAGCAAAAAGGAAGAGTTAATGGTGCAGTGACGACAGGTTACATAGGAGAAAAGCTGTTAAGTGAATAGAGAGGGGAGATTCAAGATCAAGGGTACAAGTTACAGCAGGGAAGTAAGTCAGGACTTTACACTAGCAAGGATTGTTAGCAGTAAGGACGGCTAATCTTTCAGTGAGGAGAGCCCAAGGTCACCAGGAGTGCCCACAGAAGGAATGAATGGGGAATGTTGCAAAAGGCCTCACAACACTGAATGGAGAAGTGCATGCAATCAAACTGCCAGGTTCTGAATTTCACGAGACCCCGGTGACTGACCCTAAGTCACCAGCTATTTACTTGTGTACTAAATACACTTAGAAAAAGAATCATCAAGTACAATAATTACCACTTCATTCCATACAGGACATTTCAACCCCAGAACCTAAGGTCAGAATCAAGGACCATCCTCTAAAGTGAATCAGTTTGGCTGTAGTTTTTCTCATTCCACCAAGAACTGGTGAAAATTGCCCCTTGAGCCTGTGTGGACCTTTATGGCTGCCTTACCAATAAAATGTGGCAGAAGTGAGGCTCTGTGACTTCCACCACTAGATCATTAAAAAAAAAAAAAAGCCAGGGGCTTCCCCGGTGGTCCAGTGGTTAAGACTCTCCCTTTCAATGCAGGGGGTGTGGGTTCAATCCCTGGTCAGGGAACTAAGATCCCACGTGCCTCGGGGTGCAGCCAAAAAATTGAAAAATAACTAAATTGCACATCTCTTTAAAACAAAAAAGCCACGCTCTTTCCCCTTGTTTTCTTGGGGCACTCACTCTGGGAACCCAGCTGCTGTGCTAGGACGAAGCTCAGACCACACGGCAAGGCCACGTCTAGGTTTTCCAGTCAATGCCCAGCTGAGTCCCAGCCAACTGTCAGACACATGAGTGATACCCTCTGCATGACTTCCAACTGCATTTGCTTGAGGGGGTCCCAAGCAAAAACCACCTGCAGCTGTGCTCCGTCAACCCCCCTGAACTGTGAGAGATATCCACACAAATTGTACCAGGGTTCCACCAGGAGAGAACCAGAACTGGAAGGATGTAGATTTATGGCAAGGAGTTAGGTCATGATGATGGGGGCCAGGAAGGGCAGGCTGGCAGCTCTCGGGCAGGAGCTGACTCTGCGGCCCACAGCGGGGATCTCTTCCTCCTCAGGGAAGCCTCAGTCTGCCCCTGTGGACTTCCAACTGATTGAATCAAACCAACCCAAGATATCAAGGGTGATCTCCTTTACTTAAAGTCAACTGATTATAGATCTTAATCACATCTATAAAATATCTTCACAGCAACAACCCAGATGAATATTTGAATGACACAGTACAGCAACCTACCCAAGTTGACACACAAGGCCGACCACCACAATAATGAAAGGTTTTTGGTTGTGTTAAGTCATTGAGTTTTTGGGGTTTTTTAAAATTAATTAATTAATTCTATTTTTGGCTGTGTTGGGTTTTCTTTGCTGCGCACAGGCTTTCTCTAGTTGCGGTGAGCTGGGGCTACTCTTTGCTGCGGTGCGCGGGCTTCTCATTGCGATGGCTTCTCTTGTTGCGGAGCACGGGCTCTATGTGCATGGATTTCAGTAGATGTGGCTCGCGGGCTCAGTAGTTGTGGCTCGTGGGCTCTAGAGCGCAGGCTCGGTAGCTGTGGTGCACGGGCTTAGTTGCTCCGCAGCATGTGGGACCCTCTCGGACCAGGGCTCGAACCCGTGTCCCCTGCATTGGCAGGTGGATTCTTAACCACTGTGCCACCAGGGAAGTCTCAAGTCATTGAGTTTTGAAAGTGAATCATTCTGCACCAAGAGGTAACTGGGAGAGTCATGGACGTAGATTTAGTAAACACTCTTGCTTAATAATCTTTAAGAGCCCTTCCAACCCCAAATGCCATAATTCACTACATAAACCTCTTACTAAGTCTGAAATGATAATTCTAGTGCCTAAAACTCCCACAAAGATTTAACTGCGTTCATAGCCACCCTGATTGATTCACGTGGAGATAAAACCAAAGACCGTTTAGATTTCTTTGGCTAAAAGTAATAGAAGTTCCTATTTGAAATAACCTTAGGACAAGTAAATTTATCATCTCTCATAGCAGAGGCATAGTAATGGGGGGGGGTGGCTGGTTGCAGGGCTGTGTAATTAACACTTGAGCAACGGCGACTTTACGGGCTCCGAAGACCCCCATCTCCCTGTCCAGTCCTTCCCAGCTGTGTTTCTTTCTTAGAGTCATGAAGCCTTCTCCAGAAGATTCCTCCTCCCTCCCCGCTCCTCCAGGAGCTTTCTCTGAGCCCCTCGCCCAGAGAGAATGAGGTAACTATGGCCAACTTCAACTCGCCCCTCCCCGAGGGCCTGGCCCTGGAGAGGAGGGAAGCCTGCAGGAGGGAAGAAGGGGGCATGCAGAGTGTGTGCTGATTTGAAGGCAAGGAGTCTGCAAAGAGAGACAGCTGGCTCAGCACAGGTCACAAGAAAGTTTCCTAAGCTTAGAGACCACCTCCAGTGCAGCACGGCACTAAGAAAAGAGTCCCTCTCTGGGTGTCTGACAGAACTGAATTCAAATCCCCAATCAGCCACTTAACGAAAAGTGTCATCTTCATTTATTTAAGCTGACTAAGATTCGTCCTCTTCTCACGGACAGAAGGGATAGTGGCACCCGTTTGACACGCTGGTGTCAGAACTCAACAAGGAGCGAGTTATACCTCGTGTTCACTGCATGCTGATCACGGCTAGGGTACCGTGCCTAGTCCCACGGACTCCCCACGCCAACCTCACGCAGCAAGCACTTTCTTATTCTCACCCCGCAGACAGTACACCAGCAAGTGACACGCTCCAGGTGACACAGATGCTGAGGCCCAGAGCATGGAGAGAACATAGCCTGACTCCAGAGCTGCCCCCCTCTGCCTTTTGAATCCAAGCCCGGACGAGGCCAGGCCCTCAAAATACGCTGCCCCATATCACCTGCAAGACATCACCCTTAGCCGTTGCCACTACGATGAGCAAAACAGCACTGACATACCCTGTGTCTGGGGGCCAGTCTACTCTGTCTGCACATCCTCACTCCTGACACTGATGAGAGACACACGGCAAATCTCTCTTAGGTGAATACACTAACAAGGAAGGTAGGCAAAATGTGGGCTTTTGGGGTCTAACCCATAAGAGAGAGAAGGAGAGGTTTAATGAGAAATGGCTCTGCATTTGTCAAAGAATACAATCTATTTTAAAACATCCACTGTGTGTGACAGCCCGGTTGGACAGCTCAGTGGTGGCACAGAGGACACAGGACACATCCCCGCCCCCCTAGAGGTACGTTCACGTCCATGAAGGGCCGTGGACAGAGGCACAAACGATTTACATGTCTATAACATGTTCAAGGCTGATCACTGGCGGAGATCCATAACGTAAATGTCTGTCCCCATTTTTACCAAGAGAGATCCTGAGGCCCAAAGGCTTTGAATGACCTGCCACCTCCCACACAGGTGGGCCGTGCTGACTAGGCCCAGGGTGAGCAGTCCAGGCGGCTGTCACGTTGCATTCATGTCACAGGAGCTGCCAAAGCCTGAGCCTGACTCTCTCCCTTCCGTGCAGCAAGGCCACACGGCTGACAAGGATCTGTTCCAAGGGCTTCACCAGGGAATGAAGGGCAGACCTGTGCATAAATAAATAGATCTCAGGCTTGATGTCTTATTTTTACCCAACGCCAAAAACCAGTTCTTTCCTCCTTTTGTCCGTGGGGAGATCTTGGTGGCAACCGCCTGCCTGGGCACAGGCCTGTCCTCCTGGCCTGCATCGTCATCGGGCCATTGTGACCTGAGGACTGGATGCCCCTTTCTGCTGGATCTTGTTAACCCCAGTTGCTGCTAAGCTGACTTGTCTCTTGTTTTTCACTGTCCTTGTACTTTGGTTCCTGCCTCCTGACAGGGACTTGTTTCTCTTTGCTCATGTCCACTTTTTGCTAACATATTCTTACAGTTATGCAAACTTTTACATTTTACTTTCTTCCCCGTGCATAAATAACAGAACCTGGATGAAAACACAAGTTTTGTAATTTCGGATTACGAGCTCTTTCTATTCTACTCCAAAGTTTCCTGATACATTTCATGGATTTTGTAAGAAACAATCAGCAAATATTTACTGAGTACCAAGCTCTCTGCTCAAGGATCTTTCAGTCTAGGGGGTAAAGCACACACACGGGCAGACGATGATAACACCGTGTGTTAGCTCACATGCTGAGAAAGCAGAGAACACGATAGGAACACCCAGGGTGTGCTCCTAACCGATCTTGACAATGAGGAAGAGTTAACCCAGAGCAGCGAAAGGGGGTGGTTTGATGCTTGGGAGGTGCGTTCCAAACAGTAAAGAGAGCCCAATGCGCTTAGGAGAGCCTGTAAACATTTGCTCACCCTGACCGGTTGAGGCATTTGACACAAGTGAAGTTTGGAGTTTATGTTGGTGACAGTGTGGGAATCACCAAAAGGTGTTCAGAAAGATGTGAAAATAGACTCAAAGAGTCACTCAGCAAAAGGAGATGGAGTATAAAACTGATGAGGACACAGTCCCCGGGCTCCAAGATGCTCATCACCTCCTGGGCAAGACAGATAAATAAACAAATCATTACAGAACAATTTGTTTAGTCCTAAATATAGCTTATACACAAAGGGCTGTGGGAGCCAGAGGAAGAAGCCATTAGCACTGCCTGGAGGAGAAGAAAGAAAGGCTTTGTGTAGGTGACAACTGGGCAAGATGACAGACAAGTGGGTGGCAGCCAGTCCTGGCAGAGGAGATGCACACTTCCCAGCGGGCGGGTGGGCAGGACCAGGAAAGTCACCTCCAATTCATTACCCAAAATTGAATTAACCAATTCAATTACCATTGTCTTTACATTTCAAGGCTTGGGAGTTTGTCTCCTCCTGTTAGAGATACTGAATGTTAGACTGTAACTTACAGCTCTCTTCTCAAGGATTTTGAATGTTTACAGAGCACTCCCTATCTAGTGCACTCCAGAAACAAAAGGAGCTTTTCAGAAGTATCTGCGGTACCAGGAAGCTCTGATCATTTCTGGAGGCTATATTTGTGCAAAACCCACAAAATCAGAAGCACGTAGGACTGGTGTGGGCTGTACCTGGGCGGGGCACATCTGGACCCACCTTGGTGCCCCTTACAAAATGACTCAGAATCCAAGTGTCCAAGTCATGGGGTTAGAGAGAGAATCTTCTTTCTCTCTAGTGGCATCAAACTTTGCACAGGCTTCAGCTAGAAAGAATACTACACTTACTGTGTTCTTCTTACAGTCCAATAAGTGCATTGCTGAAGCACAGAATGTCATGGGATACAGGTTTCTCAGTTTTTCCCATAACACAGCTCAGTATCAGTACATAGAGAAGGTGAGGTTGACAGCCCAACATCTCCTTTGCTGAGAGAAATACAATCAAGGCGGATTCAGGTTTACAGTTCGGTAGAGTTCTAAGTTACGTGTGATAGTAGTTGTGGACATAGTGAAATAGAAACTATACATAATGGGTTGAAAATAAAGGAATGGGCAGTAATTTACCAGGCAAATACAAACAAACTATGTAGGAATAGCAAGATTAATAAAAGATTAATAGGGAATTTAATGTTTTAAGAAGTCACAGGGTATGGGACTTCCCAGATGGTCCATTGGTTAAGACTCTGCACTCCCAATGCAGGGGTCACGGGTTCCATCCCTGCTTGGAGAACTAAGATCCCACATGCCACGCGGCACAGCCAAAAAAAAATAAACAAATAAAAGGTCAGAGAGTAATTTGGTAATGATAAAAAGTCATGAAAAAGATATCATAGGGTTTCCCTGGTGGCGCAGTGGTTGAGAGTCCGCCTGCCGATGCAGGGGACATGGGTTCGTGCCCCGGTCCAGGAAGATCCCACATGCCGCGGAGCAGCTGGGCCCATGAGCTATGGCCGCTGAGCCTGCGCGTCCAGAGCCTGTGCTCTGCAATGGGAGAGGCCACAACAGTGAGAGGCCTGCATACCGCAAAAAAAAAAAAAAAAAAAACTACAAATAATAAATCCTGGAGAGGGTGTGGAGAAAAGGGAACCCTCTTGCACTGCTGGTGGGAATGTAAATTGATACAGCCACTATGGAGAACAGTATGGAGGTTCATTAAGAAATGAAAAATAGAACTAACATAGGACCCAGCAATCCCACTACTGGGCATATACCCTGAGAAAATCAGAATTCAAAAAGAGTCATGTACCACAATGTTCACTGCAGCTCTATTTACAATAGCCAGGACATGGAAGCAACCTAAGTGTCCATGGACAGACGAATGGATAAAGAAGATGTGGCACATATATACAATGGAATATTACTCAGCCATAAAAAGAAACGAAATTGAGTTACCTGCAGTGAGGTGGATGGACCTAGAGACTGTCATACAGAGTGAAGTAAGTCAGAGAGAGAAAAACAAATACCGTATGCCAACACATATATATGGAATTTAAAAGAAAAAAAATGGTTCTGAAGAACCTAGGGGCAGGACAGGAATAAAGACGCAGACATAGAGAATGGACTTGAGGACACAGGGACGGGGAAGGGTAAGCTGGGACGAAGTGCGAGTGTGCCATGGACATAGATACACTACCAAATGTAAAACAGATAGCTAGTGGGAAGCAGCCGCATAGCACAGGGAGATCAGCTCGGTGCTTTGTGACCACCTAGAGGGGTGGGATAGGGAGGGTGGGAGGGAGACGCAAGAGGGAGGAGATATGGGGATATACGTATACATATAGCTGATTCACTTTGTTATAGAGCAGAAACTAACACACCATTGTAAAGGAATTATACTCCAATAAAGATGTTAAAAAAAACAATGGTAAGGAGATTCCCGGCGGTCCAGTGGTAAGGACTCCGTGCTTTCACTGATGAGGGCTTGGGTTCCATCTCTGGTGGGGGAACTAAGATCCCTTGGCCAAAAACAAACAAACAAACAAACAAAAAATGGTAAGCACTTATTGTTTGAAACCAATGAGTGTCCATCCCTGAATGTTGGCTGGGGTTGATCCCACCAACATGAATGAAGAGACGATTGTTGAAGAGGAAATCAGGTGCCCTGTACTCTCTGAATTCACTCACTGAATGAATAAGAAAGACAACAAGACAGTAAGCATGACCTTGACAGCCGTGCACAAAGGAAGACAAGTACACAGAGATAGGACTGGGGTTGTGTAGGAATCCCTAGACCTCTTGGAGATGGTTTTCTAGACAAGAGACAACCAAAAAATGTGCCAATGTTACCTTAAGTAATTTATCCACTCATGTCCCTCCCCACCCTTTCTACATTTACAGATTTGCAAGTTAAAAAAATTTATTGAAGTGCTGTCAGGCAGTGAGATATTTCTTTATTTGCTAATGGAGGTAATTGGGAGTTTATTTTCATCGGATTCTTTGTGTTGGCAACAGCATAAGAAACCCCAGAGCAAGAGACTTTCTGAAGGAAAATTGCAGAGTAAATTCCAAATGACTGAAAGTTCACCAACAAAAGGGGCATAAACAACCAACATTTTCTCTCCTCATTCTGTAAAGCTATCTTGCTTCCTGTTTCTAAAATTTTTTGAAATTTAAAACTGATTTCTCAATCATTGAATTTTTTTAAGCACGTGGGCAAACACATTGAGTTAACAAGTGTGTTCTCAGATAGTAAGAGAAGGCCACTCAGCAAACTTCGGGATACACGCTTCAGAGTCAAAGAGAACATAGCCTCTCTGCTGTCCATTGGCTATGTGACCTGGAACACACTGCTTAAACTCTCTGTCTTGTCCCTTTAAAATAACTGGGACAACATCTCCCTAATAGGGTTGCACTGGAGACCAATGGAAATAATGCCCATAAACCACTTAGCCCAGTGCCTAGAAAAATCACTCAATATTTGCTATGTTATAATTATCATAATTCATGGGAAATCTGTCCCAAACACCTGAAATGCAACTCTTTACTTAAATGTTATTTAATATCCCTCACGTGACTCTAAAATGTAGACATCTGAGAAATGAGGTAGCGTTTTCCTCATCCATCAGATGCAAAAACTGAGGATAGAAGACAACATACCAACAAATCTGTAGCAAAATCAAAATTTCCGCCTAGCAATCAACTATACAAACGAAAACGGCCAATGCACAGAGACATTAACCCTCAGAACCAGAAGAGGATGCACTGACTAACCCCCGTGTTGACCTGACAGAACTACCCAGGCCTAGGCAGTCAAGGAGGGCAAAAATCGGGCCAAATAACTATTTAATGATCTAGTTAATTAAAATAGATCTCATGGCCTCCTCATAAAAGTAATAGTAACAACAAGCATATATATATATATATATATATATATATATATATATATATATATACATGTATATATATGTATAATATATATGTGATATTTCCAGGTATTGTTCTAAGTACTTTCCATATATTGATTCATTTTCATATAGTGACTCTTTCCATATATTGGCGCAATATATGACTTTCCATATATTGACCCCATCTGTTGACTCATGGTCTTCACGACAGCTCTGACAGACGGGGACACCATGGAACTGAGCAGTGCAGCGACCAGCAGGGGCAAGGCTGGGATGCACACCCTGGCTGCGTGCCTCAGTGTCTGCGTCCTACCATTACACTCTATGCCCTACACAGCCCAATATGTCCTGCAGCCATATTTAAATTTTAAATTAACCTAATTATGCCAAGGGGGAGGGATGGATTGGGAGTTTGGAATTAGCAGATACAAACTACTGTATATAGAATGGATAAACAACAAGGTCCCACTGTATACCACCGGGAACTATAATCAACATCCTCTGATACACTATAATGGAAAAGAACATGAAAAAGAATGTATTTATATGTAGAACTGAATCGCTGTGCTGTACAGCAGAAATTAACACAACACGTAAATCATCTATACTTCAATAAAACAAATTTTTAAAAATTAATTAACCTAATTAAAATTAAATAATATTACAAATTCAGTTCTTCAGTGGGACTAGCCACAGTTCAAGCACTCAACAGCCACACGTGGCTCGTGGCTTCCACTGGACAGAGCGGGTGGAGAACATTTCCGTCATCACAGACACTTCTCCTACAGCCCTGCGCTCCTGACCATGACACTGCACTGCGTCGTGGACTCCAGTAGTCTGTCCGCTCTACCCACCCATCGTAATGGTTACACTTGAATTCAAAACATATTTAGGTTATCTCATTCTCTTATTGAGAAAACAGCTTACTCAGGGCCTACATTGTACACAGCTACTCAATAAAACACATCAAAGGGTGCAAAGCAAGCTTCTGAGACAGTAATTTTGCATCCATGTAATCCAAAAATTAAGCTCAGACAGGAGTCAAGAAAAACAAAGCACATGCAGAGGGTGAGGTGGAGCCCTGTTGGCGCGAATCTTGCGGCGGAATCAAATTGCACCATGTCTGTGATTGTCTATTCCTAACCAAAGTCAAGAGCCCCCAAAGTAACAGAAATGATTGATGACCACCACTCGTTTTCCATCAACATCTTTTCTTTCCACTCTTCTTTCCTTCTCTCATTCTCCTACTGCATTTCTGCTTTTCTTCTAACTCCCTCTGAAAGTACCACAGTCTTTTCAGGATCCAAGTCTTTCACAATTTATTATGAGAATTAGGGAATGTGTTCTTCCTTTAAAACCCCTCCTCCTTCTCTTTCTCCAGCTCCTTTTCTTGCTTTTCACTGACAGCAGGGGCCATAACAGCGGACCTGTTATATGCCAGAGCACTGTGCAGTGCGCCTTATTCTATTATCTCATTTAACCTCAGAACAGCCTCATCTGGTAGGATTACAAAACCTATTGACAGAGAGAAAACCAAGGGGTAACCTACCCAGGCCACATAATAAGAGGTGAAGTCTGGATGTGGATTCAGGTCTGCATGCCTCCAAGGACTGTGCTCTTTACTGATGTCGTAGGCCGTCCTCAGCATCCTCCAAACAGGATCACCTGGAATAGTGGAACGAGCTTTTTACTAAGGGAATAAAAAAACCTTGGCTTTCAGCCTATTCCAGAATAAATTCAACTGTTATTGTGGGGAAATCATTTAATGTCTCTGGATTTCAGTTTCTTGTCTGTCAGATGAGGAACCGAGGGAGAGGATTTTTGAAGCCCCTTCCAGCTCAAAACTAGAATTCTATTCTACCGATATAAGTATATTTTAATTTTTCTCCTAAGTATATGACTTTTATCACATTTTAACTGATGACAACTAGTATTTACTGGTTGTGACTATGCCTCAGGCATTTTACACACTGTATCTCATTTCATCTTTATCTCAACCTTGGGAGGTAATTTCATTGTGGATTAAATTAATTCCACGGTGCAGAAATTGAGACTCAGGGCAGCTAAGTAACTTGCCCCAACTATGAAGGATGGAGGCTGAACCCAAACTCAAGGCATCTGGCTCTGTACTCAAGGGCTGCACTGACTCCCAGTTGTACCCACAAGTCCTCCCCTGGCCATATGCTAGACTTTTCTCAGCACACAGATATCTAGCAGTAGAGAGTAATAGTACAGAAATGTATTAACTCTCCAGAAAAAGTGCAGAACAGAGGAAAAACCAAGCAAACATATTTGGATGACAAGCCTCTTACCAGTCCGTGAGGCAGGAGGCATATTCAACTTTTACCTGCCTCATTCCACCTACAGAATAAACTTTCACTTGTGAATTAAGCTGACTTCCAGACTCTTCAAAAAAATCATATGAAGAACACTGACTGCAGTAGCTCCATTAAGCTTAAAATGCCATATAGTTTTTTAAAATTGGCATTTCTCCCTACGCCTTTAATAACAATCTTTTTTAAGTGTGGGTAAATCCTGGCTCAATAATACTATCGACAAATGAACCTGTAGCACGTTAACTGCCTAAAGTTGGTGGACACTAAAAGCCTCATACGAGATCTGAGCCCCTCCCACGTTTGGCAAAAAATAGTGGTTTATAAGGACAATTAAGACATTTCTGGAACCGTCGCTCAACATTCTCTTGGGACTAGGATCTCTCCTTACGTAAGTATGTAAGGCTATAAACTGTTTTCTTTTTAGCTTAATCAAATGCGTCATAGGAAAATCCCTCTTGTGGAGCAAATGTATGGATAGACATGTGACGAAGGAAATATAGTAATAATTCAATTATGGAATCTAGGTGGTGGCAATATGGACACTTACTGTACAACTCTTTCAACTTTTATATTTGAAAGTTTTACAATAAAATGTTGGGAGAAAAGTCCCTCTTATAAGATATGTATTGCATATTCTACAAATACTTATTGACTCCCTACTATACACCAGGCACCGGTATATGCTGAACGAGGAGCTTAGGGTTTAATTCAACAGTCCTGCAGCACTGGCTTAGGCTAGACTTGGAGCCCAAAGCCGAGGACCAGATAATCTTTCAGTTGAAACAGGAAAACCCCCATGGCCTACCCAGCCTGAGAAGGCCCCAGTTATGTGCCTACTGACAGTGACCCAATCAAAGACTGTCACATACATTTGCAAGTCAATCAGAAAACTCCTGGCCCACAACACACTCCCACCACCTCCATACCACTTCCCAAAATCCCACCCTAAAGGGAAAAAATCCCTCCCAAATTGGACATGGACCATAAGCTGTTTGAATTTCCTCCTTTCACTCTATAAAACTATCCTTTCGAATCCCTTTGTGTCTCTAGCAGAAGGAGTGAAATAATAGCTGACTCCCTCACTACAGGAAACTCTGAATAAACAGACTTTGATAAAGTCTACAGGTGGTCTTCAACCATTTGATAGTCCTCAACTACCATCATCGATATACTTCGTTAAAATCAGTTGTGACAACCCTCTAAAAACACATAGGGCACCTGTATTTGTTTCCCCCTGTGTTTCCACTCTCCTTGGATTGCGGTCTGCTGTTAAGAGAGATGGTGACACAGTTACAGGTCGCTTGCCCAGAGTGGCACAAAACCCAAGGTAACTCCTCGACAGCCTGTCACTTGAGAAGGTCATCTGCCTCTTGGGGAAACTTGTTGAAAATAGCTGAGTATTCATCAGTGTGCTCCTAAATGCTTTGCCTCCCCAAAGTAAAGCATAAGGAAGTGTCAACACTGATGGCTGCCTGTGGGCTGCATATTTACTTTGTGAAACAGTGGCCTGAATAATCATGACTGAGTCACTCTAGGAGACTCAATAAAAAGCATGGCATTGGTCCACATGTTTTGATTCAATATCTCCCATCCCATCTGACCAAACACTCAAATAACTCGCTCCTGATGTCTCTGCTCATGATTTCAAACCAAAGTGATCAAGCTCTCCTCCTTGAAACGCTCCTAGTTGTAAGTCCTGGAAAGAAGGCATGAAGGAAAGGAAGACAGGGAGGGAGGGAGGAGGAAAGAAGGGACAAGATAGCCCTGTTTTACCATGTCTCCGAACATGGAGAGGAAGATGATCAAAGTTCCTTGCAAGGACATATCCTCAACATTTTAATCTTAAAGACACCAGTCACAAGGGCACATCACACCATTTGTTTCCTTCTGTTTTATGCTGCCTCACATTTTTCAGAATTGCTGCTGTGCTTCATATATAGTTCCCCTCCAAATTTGCTGACAGACACTTACTATCGCTCACTTCTGAATCAACAAAGCCTAACGCAAAAGGGAAGACCTAGCAGTGTAATACCCAGTCGGTGCAAGAGTCCTTTTTGTCATTTTATCCAATAGGATTTTGGAATTTCACTGTTAGTATGATGTTTTGAAATCTGATAGGAGCTAATACCCACCTAAGACAATCAACACCCTTCTGACGCGCTCTTCAGAACTGGCTGACTTGAGAAATGATGTGTGTGTGTCTGTAGATGTCTTCACAAAGAACAAGGTGAGGTCCTCTGAGATTCCTACAGGTGGGAAATTAGAAAAGTGCCTTCTAGATTCTTCTAAAAAGGTGTCTTTTAGTATAATGTTCTGATTAGTATCATGGTTGCAAAAGGCTAACCCCATGAGTCCATTGGCTGGGAACGCCTGTCACACTTTAGGTCCCTAGGGAAAGATCCCTGCTGTGATGCAGTCAGGCTATGCATGCAACAGCCCCCCGCTCTGTTTAAATACACTGTTGACCTACTGCCTGACACCGGCGGCAGCGTTCCCACAGACCCAGCTGGCCAGCCAGGTCAGCACAGCACAAAATGCACCACCTTGGGACCCAGAAGCTTCTCCTCAGCCTTTAGCTCAGACCCTCTGCAGGTCGGGCAGGGTTGAGGGGGCCCTGGTTCCAAAGGGGAGGCCAGGTGCCCAGGCGCCATACAGGGGGCACAGAAGTGACCAGATAAGGCCCAGACCCAGCTGGCGACTGAATGAATTTGCCCCTCCAAGATTCACTTTGTCATCCAAATGAACCTTCACTTCCTCACCAAAACTGGGAATATATGTAAAACGACACGCATAAAACTAGAAAACAAACTTCCACTCTGCACAAAAGTAAACACGCATAGGAAGGCTACTATTGCTTACCTGAAAAAGAAAAGAAAATGTAGCTTCATGTTTGACATCTAATCGTTTTGACTTACATTAGCCATGGCAATAGCGATTGAGAACAATGACCCACAAATGAAACACAGATACCATAACCTGCCTGACTCTGATGGGTGTGGTGTCCACTGCGAGCTGCTGAGGCAATATCACTTCCCTGTTTCATCCTCATTTAGAGAATTTCAATTCTGACAGGAATGGCACTGGGCCCAGAGAACAAAACAGTCATCAGACCCTACTGCAGCTAAAGGTCACTGTGGGACACGGTTCAGGGCAAGAAGGTGTACATTTACTAGGGTTTCTGGAAATGTTCCAAGGCCTGATCTAGCCACTTATTCTTCCTCATTCATCTTTCTTCTTTGTTTCTGGAATGCTAACATGATTCTTAGATGCTCAGCCATTATGCGTGAAGGACGGTGAAGTAAAAGGGTGAAATGAGCCCGGCCCTAGAACAGATGCACTGGATCCTGAAATGACCACCTCCATACTTTTTGCAAGAAAAATGAAACTCCTTATTTGTTTAAGCAGTATCAAAGTTCCTGCCCCTCTCAGCTAAATCTATCCCAAGTAAAGAGTGTGGATCAAGAAACACCAACATTTCCCAAAATTCTTTGGGTTTTATTCACATCAGGTGGTTCTCTTCATTTTCAGATCAAGGAGATCACCTTCCGAAAGATGTGCTCATTGTTCCCAATCTGACCTCTCTAGGAGGAAGACAGGTTTGGGGTCCTGGCATTTTGGCAATTAAGGTAAAACTAAAGGAGAGTCCAACTCCATCACACTTCTCTTCCAAGGTGAGCTACTGAAGTCAATATTTTATTGAATACAATAAAAACAAAGAGAAATGTCCAGGATAATGATGCCAGTGTATGTTTCCTACATTCCTATCAATGGGAAATGATTCTAGAATTAACACATAGAGTTGATTGTATTGTGTACTGCCTAACGACAAGATCATCCTATGCATTCTCTGACTATTTAGGGCAAACAAAATACAAATTTCAATGTACAAGTATGGAATTCAGAGAAACAATGATTTAAAAGGCGAGATCCATGAATTCCAGCTGTCAATGGACATATATCAAACATGTTTTGGACAGAAAACTTATTGTCCTGGTACCTTTGGTCATTTGGAGCCTAGAAATGAAATTGTTCACGCCTAGTTCCTAGATTTCAAACTGCTACCCCTTTAATCGTTCATCCTCATTTATGAAATCAGTAGGATTAATGGTCATTTGTCTCCTTCCAAGGCAGTTATGAGAAACGGATCAATGCCAGCACACCTTCCCCCTCAGAGCTTCAGCTTGCACAGGTAAACTTCAAAGCGATTTAAATGGACCTGTTCCATCCACTCACGTACAGGAGCTGATTACCTTTCAAAAGTAGTGTAACAAAGTTCGGAACCCCATTCTTCCATGCTCGATGGGAAGTGTCAACTGCCTCGGTGGTAAGTTTGTCAGAGTCCATTTCCAAGAGTGAGGGAGGCTGTTGGCAGACACTGCTGTCTGTAAATGGAGTAGAAGGGAAAGAAAGAAAAGGAGCTTGTTAGTTGCAACAAACACTTTGGTTGGCGATTCCTCATCCTTTCTCCTTGCCCACCTCCTAATGTAGATGCTAAAAAAGCGAGATCCTTCCTTTTCTAGCCACTTTTGTAGCTCAGAGAGGCCATGAGACCCCCTTCTGCCCAAAGAGATGTAAGGTAGAGGGACTTCTGGGAAAGACTTTTGTTCCTGGATAAGAGGAAACAGGTATGTGAGAAGAGCTGCCTCTTGCCACCTTGACAGCTCTCCTCCTTCTGCCCTCATACACGGTCACATAAAGACTTGCTGTCTGTAGGTGTGGCAATCACCTGGTGACCATGAAGCCTGACACCTAAGGATAAAAACTAAACAGGCTACAGATGTTGAAGCATAGGAAAGAAAGAACATGGGACCCCCATGATACTAAGTCACAAGCCAATCTGGAAACACCTCCCTCTAAATATCTTATTAAGTCTGCAATAAATGTCCTTTTTTAATAGGACACCTAAAAGAACAATACTGACTCAGATTCAGCATTGGGACCTACAAAATTATAAGGGTTCTAAAACTATAACACAAAAATAACTCAAGAACTGGCAACAGTTACGGCCGAATCCATGAATAATCAATTTAAACAGCTTGTTAGTTCATGGAAATATTTACCTGGCAGAGTAAGAACCAGTTGGAACAATTCCAGGGTTCCTAAGCCTCCATGGCAATTTAGAATGAGTGTCAGACTTCTCTGGAAGGAATCTCACCACTCCCTCTTCATTGAGAACGTGCTTATTTACCCTACAGGCACAGGTATAAAGATCAAGGAAATCATGAGAATCATTTCTTATATTTATATAGCAAATTATCTCTTGATAATTTTGTTTTTAATGATAATTAATCTTTGCAATATCCTTGTCGGGGGGAGAAGGGATAAAGAATAATGACTGCCATTTTAGAGGGAAAAGATACAAAGAACAGGAAATTAAGTGATCACCCATATATCACAGTCAACATGTAGCCCCACGTAAAGACAACCAGTAAGCCAGCAGAGATTAGATTCCAGTTATCTTAAATCCCGGTCTAGCCTCTGTCCCTCAGGTACTCTTTCCTGATGACAGCAGATGATCCGAATGAGTCACTCAGTTCCTTACACCTCCCAGAAACGAGGACAGGATTCAGGGCGATCCTGAATCCTGAATCGCAAAAAGGCAGGTCAAACCAGCTCAATGAAATCATTGTAATTAAGGCACCATAGTCATTTTTTGTCTCTTAAACATTTGGAATTAAAAAAAAGAAAAAGCAATAATAAGGAAAGCACCGATACAAAGGAATGCTTAAAAGTCAGAGATATTTGCAAATAACGTCTACAAAATAAGCAAAAATAGAGCAACTAGCAGTAGCAGAGAGGGAAGAGATAGTTTAGATATATATTAAGTACTATTTGAGAGGTCACTGAGGTTAAGTGAGCACTTTGTTTTCCTGTGTTAATAAGGCATGCCACAACTCTTTCAAAATAATGTGAGGTGGCTGGGAATAAAGTCTACGTGAACCATAGGGCCTTTAGAATATCGATAGTACTGCCCGAGTGCAAACCCTTGCCTTGTCACATACTAGCCACGTGATTTAACTGCTCACTGCCTTAAGCTAACTGATCGAGTTTACTGTGGGAGCAGTAATAGCACCAACCTCAAAGCATTCTTACCTCATCTAAGTTAATATATCTGAGGAAGCTCAGAGAACACCAAGCAGGATAAATGCCCAAAAAACTACACCTAGGCATATCATTTTCAAATTACAGAAAATCACAGATTAAGAAAAACCAAGAAAGTCCTGAAAGCAGCCAGAAGGGAAAAATACCTCACCTACAGGGAAACAAAGATGAATTACATCTAACTTCTCCTCAGAAACCATGCAAACAAGGAGAAAGTGGAGTGAAATATTTAAAGGGTTGAGAGGAAAAAACCTCACCAACCCAGAATTCTGTACCCTATGAAATTATCCTTTAAAAGTAAAGGAGAAATAAAGTACTTCTCAGACAAACAGATATTGAGAGAATTTGTTGTCTGTCAGCAGACCATGCTTTTTTTTTGCGGTACGTGGGCCTCTCACTGTGTGGCCTCTCTCGTTGCGGAGCACAGGTTCCGGACGCGCAGGCTCAGTGGCCATGGCTCACGGGCCCAGCCACTCCGCAGCATGTGGGATCTTCCCGGACCGGGGCATGAACCCGTGTCCCCTGCATCGGCAGGTGGACTCTCAACCACTGCGCCACCAGGGAAGCCCAGACCATCCTTATAAGAAATGTTAAAAGAAGTTCTTTAGAGAGAAGGAATGTGATATAGGTCAAAAACTTGTATCTACATAAAGAAAGGAAGAGCATGGAAGAAGGAAGAACTGGCTGTTTTGTCACAGTTCCTTAGACTGATTTATGAAACTTTTAAGAGGAATTTTCAAGGTGAGTTAATGTGCCACTCAAGATCAGTCTTACATCTTTAGGTTCGATTATTTTAATGCTGGTGATAATGATATGCATGAGCCTCCCCACCGTGATCCAGCAGGTCTGGGGTGAGGTCTGGCCATGGGACTAACAGCTCCCCAGGTAACTGTGCTGTGCAGCCAGTGCTGGAGGCCATGGCTCTCAACCATTTTTGGAAACTGGCAGGACCTACGTGCCACCTTAGGCAGTAAACCTTACCCAGATCTTTGCAACACCAAAGGCTGTTCCCAACTTCTAGGGGCTGCCCATATTCCTAGGGTCATGGCCCCCTCCCTTCATCTTCAAAGCCAGAAATGATTGGTCAGGCCCCTCTCATGTCTTGCATCTCTCCCATCTCCACTGTGGTCACATCTCTCTCCCTCTTTCTCTCTCTTTCTCTCTCCTCCCTCTGACTTCAGCCAGGAACAGTTCTCTGTTGTCAAAGGTTCATATGATGACATTGGATCCACTTAGATAATCAAGGATAATGTCCCAATCTCAAAATCCTTAATTGAAACACATCTGCAGGGACTTCCCTGGTGGTCCAGTGGGTAAGACTCCGTGCTCCCAAAGCAGGGGGCCCGGGTTCAATCCCTGGTTGGGGAACCAGATCCCGCATGCATGCCGCAACTAAGAAGTTGCATGCCACAACTAAGAAGTCTGCACCTGCACCTAAAGATCCTGCATGCTGCAATGAACATCCCACATGCCGCAACTAAGACCAGGTACAGCCTAAATAAATAAATAAATAAAACAAAAAAACAGAGCTTCCCCCAAAGCATAAAAAAAAGAAAGAAAGAAAAGAAAAGAAACACATCTGGAAAGTCCCTCTTGCCATGTTACTTAACATATTCACGTGTTCTGGGGATAAGGACCTGAACATCTTTGGGGCATCTACCTATCACACTCACTACTCCCCATCCCAATCCCAAAGTCTTTTTAAAATTATTTTACTAGTGTATATTATTATTTCTGGATTTCTTGTTTGAGCTTTAACATTAAGATAAAGATTTAACTCTTTTATGTGCCCACACATTCACATACATACACCCTCCTCCTTTCCCCATTCTACAAATTTCCCAATGAGTTAACCAAATATTCTACCCAATTTTTGGTTAAATCATTATCCAGGTGTTTAGATTATTATAAGCATGTAAATATTTTTATAACTAAAATAGATATTATGCTATGATTATTTTTTCTTTCTTACATATATATCATTTCTTTCATTCACTTAAATTTCTATGTATCAATCATCTTTGAGGTTCTCATCAAAATTGGGAATCATTTCTCAGTACATTCAAACACAGCAGAAAATCTAGTAATTTTTTTTCTTTTCTTGAAAATACCTCTCCTTGGCCTTATGCCCTTTCACTTAAACTTAGATTGATTGTTCTCGAATCTATTATAGCTAATGACCTGGAGATATTCTTTTGGTATCACTTCCAGGATTCCCTTCACATTTCTCCTATGCTGATGATTAACTGTCCCTTTTACTCCCTCTTTTTTGTTGGAGCACATGCTCCAGTAGCTCTCTGAGAAAAGGTGCATGATTTTGTTTAGCTTGCATGTCTTAAAATATTTTTATTCTACCCTCATATTTGTTTAGTGTTTAGGCTCTATATAGTATACTGGGTTGTAAATCTTCCTCCCTGTCTCCAAAATGACATTGAGATTTGAGAGACAATCATGTAGAGAGTGGTCTATATGGCATCTTGTAATTATGGAATAACAGAGAAGGACAGTTTTGAAGGAGTTACCCAGAATGACACCTCCACCACAGCATGCTCTCAAGAAGATCAGTTTTAGAAAACAACAGACATAGTACTTGACAATCTGGAAAATGACTCCCTGAAATATCTATGCTTCCATATTTTAAAATAGTTTTCACGTACTTAACCTCTAGACTTTTATATACTTAAGGCCATTTGAGGACTACTGTTTTAAAGAATTATCTCTTTCTGGAAATGTGGGACCCAAAATGTAGAGAGAAATAAAAAACCTAGCTTTCTTACTCTCTCCTTATTTTTTACTTTTCACCCTTTATTTACTTTTTATAGAAAAAAAAGAGCTTTAGCTATTTCTTTCTCCTGTAACACCTCCTCCTTCCACCTAATAGAACAGTAGGAAAAGTGGTTCAATGGCCTCTCTGTGATTCTGATGTTCAATAACCTAAATTTCTCTAGATTCTAGAATACTCAAATATAATCATCAATGATTACAATTTTCCTTTCTTATTTTTCATTTTAAAATTTATATTGGAAACATATATGTTCCTGTTTGCAAGATATGAAAAATTTAAGATTTATATGTACATTATAGATAGAAAAGATTCATGATATTTAAGGATTTTAAGATAAAGATGATTTTAAGGATTCAAGATAATGAAGGAAAGAAAGACTTCAATAATTTTCTAATCACCCTTCTCTTTATTGTGAACAATTTTGGCATACATGCCTACTAAAGAAAATTATTATTAATTTTAGTAAAATTTTAATAAAAGTCATCATGTCCTAGATGCTGAATACTATGGCAATGTTATAACCTTAATTTCTGGGTTTTTATAATCTCTTTGTGGAGCCCAGACAGCTACACAGTGAACAGTTAAGCAGTCTATGATTAATTGCTAAAATGAGAGCTATGAACATACAATATCTGATTCAGTATGATGTAAGACCTAGACTATTAGGAAATTTGCTCCAGAACTTTATCCTGTAATTTATTTAGATGAAAAATAAAATTTACTAAGCTGTAAGTTGCTGAGAAATGCATCTGAAAAATTTATACTAAAATTCAAACAGATTAATATATATTCAATCTCTGGGTCTAAGCATATTCATTTCTACCACAAGCTCTGAATAGGAACAAACATTATGATACTAAAACTGAATTTTTAGCCTAAGGCTAACATGGAAATGGAAGCTGAAAAATGTAAGTACAGTACATTTATTTCTTTTACCCAGAGTTTTACTAAGAGTTTTGAGTTATTTGAACATCTAGCCCTCTTACACTTCAACTTCCTCTGAAAACAATAGAAATATATTCCCACCCTGTTACAGTTTTATCACCCAGTTCCTATAGAGAAATCCTTTCAACTGAAGCAGTTTAACAAAAAGGTTAAATCCAAAATGCTATCAATTAATGATGAAGGTTAGCAATTTAGTAGTTGATAAATGTTACATATTTAATGTACTTAGATGAACTCTTTCGTGCCCTTGAGCTAATAACTCATATTAATTAAATTATTAATTTAGTTAAATGCAGAATTAACATTTAATCTTCTCATCCCACGGCAAACGTATCTTCCCATCACACGGCAAATGCACATAGCCTGAAAAACCACAAATGACTAGAAATAATATAAATGTGTAGGTATTTCAATATGTAAAGAAGAAAAAAAATCAATATCTGGTTCAAATTGTTCTAAAAACTCAAGTTCAGACTTCCCTTTCTAGTTGGCATTTGCCGAATTTCTGGATTCCACCAATTGTCTTTAAGTTCTAAACAGTGAAAAACTACTTCCTCAGAAGCAGACCAAAAAAAGAAAGAAAATGAAATCACTTTTAAAGCAATCAAAACCAACCATCAACCATCATTACCGGGGAAATAAGTAGTCAGGATTTGAGTGAGACCTTGAAGGCATAAATATAAACTTCTACATACCACGCCTTAGCTGTGCTTCTCAACTGAAGGCTCTAAAAATTACATGGTTTCCAATAAGTGAATTACATTCGTATTTTTTCCATAATCAAAGGACATAGATCAAAGTTTGGTTTCTCAACCTTGTTACTTCTTGAAGAAGCATTCTCATGTGAAAATGAAACCATCGCCTGAAACCAAGAAACCAGTTCAGAAAGTGATCAAAGCCGTGAAAAAATCATTTTGAATGTTACTGAGGGACATGCAAGCACACTTTATTGAGAGCCCCGAGGTCACAGCAGAGAAAAGTATTGATGTATATTTTTGTCTTGTGCTTTGTCACATTTTTTTCATTAAAATGCTTCGTTTGGAGACCTATAAGGAAAGGCAGTGCTGTACCAAAAGAAGGAAAAGAGGGTGTAGATTTGAACCTTTCATGGAATCATTTCGGCAACTGCGATTTCCTTTTACCTTTAATCTTTTCACATGGAGGAAATGTTTTAGAAATGAATCTCTACCTCTCCCCCAAAATCAATTCTCATTTTCAAAAGGGAATTTTGTTAGATACTGTACAGCATGCACAAGTCAATATAGAATGAATAAAAATGTTGTTTCTGGAAAGGCAAAAAGGCGGAGTTAGGGTTAGAAGACTCCAGGGATGGGGGTGGCAAGAGCAGAGTAAAAGCAAATTAATCCCAGGATGTTTTCCATCCAGAGTAAATTCATCTACTGACGATGAAAGGTGGAAAAAGTCCTCTTGGTTAGGGATTGGGTTTGTCTAGAACTTTTAAACAACCAAAAACACCATTATAGGTCATATAGGTCATGAGAACTATCATTACAACCAAACATCTAACTAAATGGGAAAGAAATTAATTTCTGCCAGTTAGGCAATACTAAATTCTTAACCTTGTTATAATAAAAGCTGTCCCTTTAAATAGTTCAGTAAGACAAAGACTTTTCTTTATTTCCATAGATGGGTCAAAAGGTGCACGCAATACCTGATGTTCTATGGAATAAATGCTCTGGGCACAGCAGAGTCTTCATACCACGGCACACTATTTTTTAGGAAAAAAAAGAAAATGAGAAATGTAGAGAATGTAGGAAATTTCATGCCCAGGGAATCTTGTATCTACTCTGCAATTCATATATCTGAAAATTATTAACTATCAATGGGTTTCCCTGGTGGCACACTGGTTAAAAATCCACCTGCCAATTCAGGGGACACGGGTTCGAGCCCTGGTCCTGGAAGACCCCACATGCCACAGAGCAACTAAGCCTGTGTGCCACAACTACTGAGACTGTGCTCTAAAGCCCACGAGCCACAACTACTGAAGCCCATGTGTCACAACTACTGAAGCCCACACACCTAGAGCCGATGCTCTGCAACAAGAGAAGCCACCACAATGAGAAGCCCGTGTACCACAACGAACAGTAGCCCCTGCTTGCTGCAACTAGAGAAAGCCTGCGCACAATAACGAAGACCCAATGCGGCAAAAAATAAATAAATAAATAAATTTATTTTTTAAAAAATTATTAACTATCGAAAGATTAAAGTTATTTTTAATAAGATACTTTAGAATTTTTAGGCTTCCCTGGTGGTTGGGAATCCGCCTGCCGATGCAGGGGACACGGGTTCGTGCCCCGGTCCAGGAAGATCCCACATGCCGCAGAGCGGCTGGGCCCATGAGCCATGGCCGCTGAGCCTGTGCCTCCGGAGCCTGTTGCTCCGCAATGGGAGAGGCCGCAGCAGTGAGAGGCCCACGTACCGCAAAAAAAAAAAAAAAAAAGATACCTTGGAATTTTTAAAGTGTTTTAGTTTAGGCAATATTTATTAAAGTTAAAATGTAGTAAAACCAGTAGTAAAATTCTGATAACCTCCTCTCTGCTCTCATCTTAATGAGATGACTTTATTCTGAGAGGGTTTTCACATTTTCTTTGATCTCTGTCAAAACTCAGTGTAGCTGGAAGCAACCTAAGTGTCCATCAACAGATGAATGGATAAAGAAGATGTGGCATGTAAATACAATGGAATATTTCTCAGCCATAAAAAGAAACAAGATTGAGTTAAAAGAAACGAAACTGAGTTATCTGCAGTGTGGTGGATGGACCTAGAGTCTGTCATACAGAGTGAAGTAAGTCAGAAAGAGAAAAACACATACCATATGCCAACACATATATATGGAATCTAAAAAAGAAAAAAAAAGGTTCTGATGAACCTAGGGGCATGACAGGAATAAAGACACAGATGTAGAAAGTGGACTTGAGGACATGGGGAGGGGGAAGGGTAAGCTGGGACGAAGTGAGAGAGTGGCATGGACATATATACACTACGAAATGTAAAATAGATAGCTAGTGGGAAGCAGCCGCATAGCACAGGGAGATCAGCTCGGTGCTTTGTGACCACCTAGACAGGTGGGATAGGGAGGGTGGGAGGGAGACGCAAGAGGGAAGGGATATGGGGATATATGTATACATATAGCTGATTCACTTTGTTATACAGCAGAAACTAACACATTGTAAAGCAATTATACTCCAATAAAGATGTTTAAGAAAAAAAAAAAAAAAAACCTCAGTGTAGGGACTTCCCTGGTGGTCCCCTGGTTAAGACTCCACACATCCAATGCAGGGGGCCTGGGTTCAATCCCTGGTCAGGGAACTAGATCCCACATGCTGCTGCAAAGATTCCACATACCATAACTAAGACCCGGTGCAGCCAAATAAATAAATGATGGGCTTAACAATAACCTGGAGATTGCAGGTGTAAGGATGAACTAATTTAAAGCTCCAGCAAGAGAAATTATACAATCTGAAGCACTGAGAGAAAAATGGTTGAGCAAATAAAGAGCCTCAATGATATTTCGGAAAATATCAAGCAGTCTAACACACATGAAATTGGAATCCTACAGGGAGACGACAGCAAGAAAGGGACAGAAAGTATTTAAATAAATAATTTAACTAAAATTTCCTAAAGTTGGTGAAAGACATGACTCACAGATCCAAGAAGCACAATACATCCCGAGCAGGATAAATACAAAGAGAAACACACAACTCAGTACCTCGTAATCAGACTACTGAAAAATAAAAATACAGAGAAAAATCAAAAAGATAAAATAAAAAATTATTAATAAAGAGAAAGAGAAAAATCTTAAAAGCTGCTGGGGGTCAGAGGATTACACAAAATTGACAGGGGAACAATAATACAAATGATGGCTAATTTCTCATCAGCAACATTGGGGCCCTGAAGACAATGGAATGGTGTTTTTAAGGTGCGTAAGGAGAAAAATACAGTCAGCCCAGAATTCTACATCTAGTGGAAATATCTGTCAAAAAAGGGTAAAATAAAGATATTTCAGTTAAACAAAAAATGAGAGAATTCATTGCTCTCAGACTTGCACTATGAGAAACACTAAAATTCATTTTAAATAGAATTTAGCTACTTTCACCTAATTCTCTAAACTTTTCAGGCTAATCATATGTGCTGATAGAGTTTAGGACAACGATTCCAAGTCTATAATGAAAAGAGTATTTGTTTTAATGGTACTGAGCTGTGTATAATATAAATCACTATTTCCCAGAAGTATGGAGGGGAATTTCGCTTAGATTGATCATAATTATCATATGAACACGGGTGGTTAATTTTTCTACTCATTTAGGTATGGGCAGAGAAGCTGAACATAGGGTGGAAGTATAGTTAGAACTTCTTTTGGAAGGAAGTTGTTGCTCAGGGTGTGGAAGTGAGTTGGCCAAGCATGGGTATAGGAAATGAAAGAGAAAGGGTGGAGTCTTTCTTCTGCTATAAAGCAAAAAACCATGGCTCCTAGTATAACAGGGCACAATGAATGTCTCAGGCAATCTGATCAAATTCATTAGCAAAAAAAAAAGCAGAATTAACACTTTTCCTCATGCACCAAACATGTGGAGAAGTCCTCCAAAGAGTTCAATTTCACTGAATCTTGTTCCTGTATTAGTATATTAGGTAGTTTTAAGAAACTTGACGAGGCCATACAAGGGAAAGCAGTGATCTCCTTCCTCGGCAATAGCATATGAAGCCCCCCAGATACTCCACCAGTTAGGCCTCCGTAAGTTGTTTAAATTACAGAGTAGTCCCCTAGAGGAGAAGACAGTAGGTCACTCACTTGCTTCTGCTGCAGTTCTTTCCCCTGACAATCACAGATAGAAACGCTCTAAATAACAGAAAACCCTGAAGAAAGGAAGTATATCACAAGGGATGAGCACATAGATTTCGGAGCCTGACCGTATGAGTTTAAAACTGGGTTCTTTGTGGCTTTGGGGAAGTTTACCTCTGCCTCAGTTTCCTTTTTTATGACCCTCAAGTGCCTGCCTTGCATAGGGCTCTTATGAGGATATGAAATATATGTTAGGTTATTAGCAGTATATGTATTTTCACAATGTGTTTTCTATTATAATTAAAAAATGGTGTAAAATCCAGCTCTCTGGTTTCATCTGTCGATTCTACTAAGTAGACTCCCGGAGAACCCCCGGTTTTTGCAGGGAAATGGATTCTTCTGCATTTAAAGATATACATCTATTGGTTTTCCAGGCAAGTGTCACACCGAAGTCACTGTTAGGCTGGTAATACTTAGGACCAAATGGCGCTCACAAGTTGCCAGCCACAAGAGAACAGTGGGTCAAGGACTACAGTGAGAAGTGGGCTGTGACAAAGGCATTAGGTGAGCAGGTGGCTTCAGAGTGACAGTTCTCAATGGAGAGGACCAGACACTACCTCTTAAAGCTGTTGGGATGGAACGGTGCCAGAGGCCAGATTATTTACACAAAGGAAGGGAGGTTCTCTTTAACGGGATTCTAGGGTGGAATTCCATGTATTTAAGAGAACATTATACAACTTCACTTGTGACCTAGGCTGGTGTTATCAAAAGCTAGTGTCTATTAGACTTACAGAACAAAGTGAGAGACCAGAAAAAGCTAGCTTCCTAAAACAATCTGTGCTTCCTAAAACTTCCTTGGTGTGGGGTAATCCATGGCTCATGATCAAAAAGTCTTCTTTTCAACTTAAGATGGACCCTTTATTTGAAAGCAAGTTACCAAGGACAGAATTTGATGGCCCAAAATGACCTCTAGGCAAAGGCAACTGGCCCTGTTCATAAACCTTATCAAAATAATTCCAGCTCTGGTCAGCTTCTCCTTGGCTTTTACAGTCTGAAGGAGCCTCTCCCAGGAGGACCCTCCTCCAACCCTTCTGGAAGAGGTGGTGAGGCTGCCTGGTATTAAGTAGGGAAAATGCAATTTAAAACAAAACTCCAGGAGTCTGGCTACAAAATTCAGCTGTGCTCAGAAATGGATGCTTAACGCAGACACCCACTCCTACTGGGTTCTTTGTCAGTGTCAGGCCCTGGTGTTAACAGGAGGCCCTGGACTCTGGGAAGGAGGCTGGGGGAAGGCGGACGGGGATGGTGGGAACAAAGAAGCTGAGGCAGAAATATCCGTTCGCAAGACAAGTCATGCAAAAAGAGCAGGAAGAACAAACACTAGTCAATTTTTTTAAAAAAGATGTTTCAGAAGGTTGGGAAGTCCTTAAAACTGGAGACTGGAATACGGATAAACTAAAAGAATTAAAGGAAATGTTTTAAAAAATAATGAAGTTTAAATGAAGCTAAAGAGTTGAAAGAAAAAAAGAAAACTAGATTGGAGGTTAAAATAGCAGACAATAAGGACTAAATTGAAGTGAAATAAAGGTTAAAATATTTTTGACTCAGAAAGTTGAAGGTCTAGTAAAAGAATAAGTAAAATCTGTGAGGTTAAAAAAAAAATTTAAAGCTGAGGTGGCAGGCAGTACGAGAAATTGACTATGGTCAGCATGATAATCAATTAGGACGCTCTGAGGTGGACCCAATGTTCTCAGCAAGTCATCTCATACTGGACAGCAAGTTTTGCTCTCTTGTTGAATGAGTAAGAATCTGTTTATTTGGCTAGGGTGTAAGTTTGTTAAGTCTATACTTCTACATAGTTCTTGAGGCCTGACCATTCTCTTTCCTTAATTTCATATTTCATTAGCACCACCATCAGCAAAGTCTGACATTAGAATCAATGCTGTCAATTGATACCAGTTCTGGAAAACGTGGTTAGAACGTGACGTTATTTGGAGTCTACGAAAGACAAAATTTGTGGTATATTCTGAACAAGGTCATTTAAAAATTTATCTTTGTATCAGCTATGATAAAAGACTTGTTAAAAAGTAATAGAACAACAAAACGCGAAAGAACATTTAACCCAATATGGTGTTTAAGAACTTTAAAAGCATATAATGAAATTCAGGGGCTATGAGAAACCATTCCTGCCTATGAAGGGATTTCTAAATGACTTCTACACAAAGCACTATTTTGATAACCTGGTTCTATATCTATGAAAATACCATTAAGTAATAAGGGATATATTTTTTCAAATGTCACAATCCAAACATTTTACCATTAGGCCTAACATTCTTTTAATGAGGTTTTATTACTGTGTCAATTTTAATTAGTCTTTGCTTTGCAAATGTTCTGCCAACTCACTCCAGCTTTTGTATTGAAGGCTCTAGGATATCAGCAACATTGGCTAATTCCTAATTTGTTGGATGTCTCCTATGCCACCATTTCACTTTTGCTGTTTTACTAAAATTTGTTGGTACCTACCCTCCAGTAACTGCCCAGTTTATGGGACATCCAGAAATTATCTAGTTACCCCTATACTAATTAAAATCCAACTCTGCATCTGGTTATTAAATAGACTGCAAGGCAGACCTTGTGAACGAAATTTTTATTTACACACTGTATCTAGAAGCAGATACATAAATTCTTTATACGATTAATTTCCAAAAATGTGCAAGAAATTAATTTGTTTACAAACCAAAACACGTATTAAAATCAATGGACTTTGGATAATTCATTCTGTGGTGTTCTCAGTACAAATGGTACACACCTGATTCGAAACATACAGAAAAGTGTAAACTACAGCAATCTGGATTGCAAGTATTAATTCCATGGCACTCCAACGACTATAAAATTTCTTGAACCCAACATGTATACTTATTACAAAATTCTATAAGAATTTTTCATCATCTCTGGATGTAGAGTTTGGATCGCTTTTCCGAAACGGCAGCTACACATTCGCCATGTTTTAACTGATTAATAAAAAAGGATGTTTATAAAAAATCTTTACAGGATTAAAAAAGTATTAAAAGAAACCGAATTTGTGATTACTAGCGTACCAATACTTTATTCTAGAATTTTAAAGTTATTTACGGAACTGGCGACTGTTCCTTATTAGAGTTTTCAACAAAACTGTCTATTGCTGGTAGCATGATTTCATTTTCAAATTACGACTTCGCATTCGATGAAAAGCCATGAACATTTAAAATACGTTACTTTGAATCATTCATAAAGCAAGTATCTCTCATATACAATGTGAAATGTACAATGATCAAAATTGGCATTTCTGAAAGCATTGTTAAGAAAGATATTCAGACTGGTAGCACTAGTAGAGACACTGCATATAACCTACCTAAGATTTCAGTAACTTTTATCCTGTTTCAGTAATACTGGCTCAGAAATTATCATGTGTATATACTTGGGTTTTATTTCCTATATGCCAGTGATACAGCCTTTTGGCACATGATTTTCTTTAACAGCAAGATGGTTGCCCTGTGTAGCTGGTTTCCTTAAAAACTATTTTTAGTTCTATGATCGTTTCCTGTGATATTTTTTGACCTTCCAAAATTTTCACATTATTGCACCAAACAGAACAGTTTTCCTTAGAAAGAGAAAGAGACTTTTTCAAGTACTTTCTATGCTTTCTTATTATTTGTAAAATTGCATAATAGTGTCCTAGTAACACTGGAAATAGCTTCTGGCCTCCATCATGTTTCTGTGACGAGATATTTGATAAAAAGCAACTCTGATTCATTTATTATGGCAGAAAGATACAGCTTTCTTGTCTTCTTTTTCTTGCCTTGAGCTCAGATTTTCAGAAACACATATTTAAGAAATGACTTACAGGTAGTGCCCATGTCATCTACGCTACCATTCAACAGAATCCAGAAATTCACCCAAATGTTACCTAGACAAAACTACAGGATGATTTCTCTTTTTCCCCTTTCCAATTTTAACCAGACTGTTTTACTACCCTACAAAGCCAGTCTTTCACATTATGTTGTACTGCCTATATGCCAAATGGTTCTCTTTAAACAAAAGCAGAAAATATTGCAACACTCCTTTCTCTGTAAATAACTTCTTGGCAAATATTTTTATTTTTACTGATACACTATCAGACCCTAGCAATTTGAAATTGGATTAGAATAGGGCATTTTACTTAAAAGTATTTTATATTATGAACATAAAAAAGCACATTAAAGATTGGCTTTCTGAATTAGAACAGTATCAAGACTTGCCCTCCATAAAAACACAAAATACAATTTTAAAACCATTTATATGGAAATCAGAATGATCTTAACTTGAAACCAAATGGCTAGATCTTAAACACATGGTATCATGAGGAAGGCGTGGGGAACAGGCTACGCCCACATTAAGATGGGGTTCAGGGCAGTCCAAAGACCTCTGTGCACCATGATCTCACAAAGAGTACATGTAAATGCTTCTAGAAACATGGAGAAGCCATCTCAACATTTATTATTAATACACAGTGACTCTGTGACAATACCTGCCATCTAATATAGATGCACAGGGACTTTTAACTCACCCTAGATATATTTTAAATTGTTTAAAAATAAATAGTTTTGCAAAAAAATAGTTTAAATGTCTTGCATTAATTTGATAAGTTTACAACTCTGTAATAGTTCTTAATCCAAATAGCTTACAATGAACACTTAAATTATATTATTACAGTATACTCCATATTCCATCTTATTAGGTGAAAACATATCAGAAAATGAAAGAGGAGTCTTTGTCACAAGGTACAATCAAACATTCCACCAAAATTAAGTACCTTTTCCCCTTTAAGTCAAAATATCATAACAGATACTATGGCATTGTGCCTTTTCTTGGTAATTCTCAGTTGACTCTAAAAAACAAAGAGAGAAAAAAATGGGGATACTGCTTATGTCTGAATGACAACGCTATTACATTTGATCTGAGACCTTTACTCTTGTTTTTAAATGGGGGTAAGAGATAGGAAAACCGAGGGACAAAGGAAGAAATATCTTAAATTACATGCTTCGTCTGAGAGGGAAACATTTCCTTTAAAGTTATGTAGCTAGAAACATCTTCTGGATGGAGCAATTCCGAAACACTAAAGAATCATGCAGTAAATAAACACTGCATTTCAAAATAAAAAGTACTGGAGGTAACATACTCCACCCCCGCCCAAAGGACTGACTCAGAAGAGATGAAAAAACTAATGATGTCAATTTACTAAGGACTTAAAAAGAAACAAACAGAAAACCTATTTTTAAAGGTCAGTATATACGGTAGGCAAACACTTCCATACACCTGATTGGGTTTTAATATTTTTCTTACATGGTGCTCCACAATCTCCACAGTTCGTCAACTCAAGTCACTGGGTTTTTTTGGTTTTTTGTTTTGTTTTTTTGGTGGGGGGGAAGGAAGGGTCAAATCTAGCACATCTCAATAGTGACTGCATAAAAGAAAAATATAAACCCAACTTTAAAACAATGTTTTCTTTCTATTCAAATCAATTTAAAACTTTATATAAACTTTATGGTGCAAGAGGATCTAGTCCATTTATGAAAATCATTTCTACATCAAGTTCACCCAAGAAAATGTTGACTAAGCTAAAGAAATCACAGATAAAACATTTTACCAAAGGAAAGTATAGATAACAATAAAACTGCTTAACACCGGAAACTATGATCATCTAGTATTTCTTTAATAGTTCTAGTTCCATTAGGTCTTTATATGTTACGCCAATTTGTACCAGAGTTTAATGACAGAAAAGGCAACAATTTCTAAATTGGTGGTATACATTTCTTTACAATTCTGTAAGGCCATTTATTAAAACAGACAAACCACAAGATGAAAATGAAGGCAACAGAAAAGTCCAACTTCTCACAACCAACATAACAGCACAACCTTAAAAATAATTTAGAACTGAATGTTGTAAAAGATATGTAGCAGATCTCTGTTCCATTACCCAAGATTATGTCAGTTCATAATTCTAAATAAATCCTTCTGAAGTATGAAATTAAAAATCATTTTCAGTGTAGGTGTGACCTCTGTGACTTATCACACGGCTATGTTTACTCAACACTATCTTTGAAAACGGGCCATTGAAAGAGACATAACAATGTTCATTCTATAAGTTTCATTTAACTTTACTTAGGATTGAATACACATGAAATGTGCTTTTAATGCATAAAAATCACAGTGGATAGCAGCAAAGGACTGGGGGCGGGGTGGGTAAGGAGAATCTGATTAATTCACATTGTGATTATTCTGCACACTGATGGAAGATAGTTCACTCTTCTAAAACCTCAAGACTTCCCTTTTTAAAGAACCAAAGTAAACCCAAGACACCTTGCCGACACTTGCCCACCCCTAAACGAACTGGTTACTCTTTTACACATAAAACTGAAACAGTATGGCAGCAAAAGATTTTGATAGCAATGGAAAGTCTGTAAACTGTATTCCAATCTCTTTTCCTTCCTCCCCAAGTGCAAGACGCAGGGTTCTCAGAGCCTCTCAGTAGTGCTTCTCCTGTAAATAATCCTTCATTTTGTTTGGCAGAGGCAGCTTCTGAATCAGGTCTATTCTGGTGTACTGACGGATGACGAACCGGCACAGGTACTGCAGGGAGCGCACCTGCATGAAGCGCGACACGGGGTTGGTCAGCCTGACGGGGTAGGTGGCCGAGCCCGGCAGGCGAGACCGGGAGTAACAGAAGGCCCCGTTCTCGGAGTCCCTGACTGAGTGCTCGATCAGGTCCACGATAGACGTGTGTCCTTCCACGTCCGGCTGTTCATAAAAGCTAAACCTACCATTTGAATGTTCGATTCTAGTGTGAAGGGTCTTGCCATGCGAGCGGAAGCTCAAGCTTAAAAGGTAGCGGTCGTCAGAACTGTCCCGAACGAGGAAAGAGCCATCTGGCACGTTGGCCAGCTTCCCTTCTGCCTCCCAGCGAGTGATGGGGCCCCAGTACCATCCCTGTTTCGCAAGTTTCTTCAGCTCCTCCGTAAGGCTTGTCACGACCATGGGACCACTACTCTGCACTGAGTCATAAACTCTGGCAACCCCGGGGGCAGAGTTAGGATCGAAATTCAAGTGACAGCGCATACTTTCGGCCACGTGGGCGTCGGAGCCGGCGAGCCCGCCGAAGTTCCTTTGGATCTGATTCGTCTGCAGGGGAGGTAGCAACGGTGAGAGTGGCGGGGCGTCGTCGGGACTCGCCCTCGGGCTCTGCAGCACGACTCCCGTGGTGCCGATCAGCAAGCCGTTCACCGACTGGTCCACGAAGATCTCTGGGGCCACCACGAGGTCCGGGTCTACCTGATTCTCGTCTTCGGGGAAGGAGCCCCCTCCCACTGGAGGAGGGACCGCGGAGACTTCCATGGGGGAGGAGCCGTCCAGACAATAGCCGCGCGGTCCTTCCAGAGGGTACATCCCCTCCTCCAAAGGCACAGTGTACTGAATGTAGTCCTGAGGCACGAGTCCGATAACGACAGGCACATGTTCTTCCAGGTGGAGATGCAGGTCCCCATCCTGAGACTCAGAACTCTTGAGCGAGTTCGACTGTTCTTGGCACGCGGTGTCGGCCTGGAGGTCGTGGAAGTCCTTGCGCACGCCATTCAGGGCCGGGCCCGGGCCAGGCGAGTGGACCAGGGCCTTGACCCTCACCTCCATCTTGATGCATGTCTCCTCCGACGCGGTGGGGCGCAGGGGCCACGGCGTGGGGCTGTAGTGGTGGCTGCGCAGCGAGGTGGACCTCATGGGCCTCTGCGCCCTCACGTCCTTGAAGACGATGGGGGCCGAGGAGGAGGAGAAGGTGTCCTCGTCCGCGGAGCCCCCGGAGGGCGCACCGCCCTTGCCCTTCGGCTTCTGTTTCGCAGACAGCCGTCTTTTCAACGTACCCATTAGGCTTTCACTTTTTGATCTGCTCTTTCCGCCTTTTTCATCTTCACTGTTGAGATCACAGCTGGCTATATCTTTCCCATAGCAGCTACCAAATAAGGAATCCTCTTTTCCAAAGTCACTGGCTAGTGATGGTTGTTGTACAACCATAAAATCCGCTTCTTCTTTACTTTTATTCAAGTTGAAAGATTTCCGGAAGGTTTTAAGACTAATCTTCTTCATTCTGACTAGTTACCTAATCCAAGTGAATCAATTTCTCTCTGGAATATTATCCTCGAACATCTGGAGAGGCTGCACGCAATGCTGCATCTATGTATTTTTCCCGCTTCATTTACCCTTTGGAGCCATTTTCTAAAAAAATGCAAAAAATAAAAAATGTTAGAAGGCCACATTAAAAAAATATCTCCACAAAAAGTTTTATTTTAGTCACTTTCAATCCTTTAGCTTCTGAACAAGGATGCCTGAGTATGTTTATAAGAAGGTAAGCTCCACTAAGACATAGTTTTTCCATTTCACATAGCACAATGCATCACTGCCTACTACCTGATCAGCACTGGACAAATATTTGATAATGCTTAAAGAGCAACTCCGACTCTACCTCTTTCCTTTCTGCACCTTACTTTGATTTTACCCTAATTACGGTTCGTGTTCCTTACTTCCTAACACAGCTCTAACAGAGCCACTCATCCTCTTCACACTGATCCACACCGTCCCCGGCCTCTCCAGCTACCAAGCTACCAGCCTGTGTCCTGCAAACGGCCAGCACTCAACAGAGAAGGCCCCACATCCGTAATAAGCCTCATCGATTCTACAACAAGCTATACGTATTTTTAAATATTCAAACATCTGTAAAAATGAACTAAAGCAGTCCCATCATCTGTGATGAGTTATCTAGGAAAAGCCTGGAAATGTCCTTCTAGAGCCATGAGTTAGTTCAGCGAGAACAGGGCCCATCCACCTTCGCGTTGCCAGTACCCTGCACAGCCAAGAGCGCCCTGAGAGGGGTACTTGCAGCTTTAACACTTTCACCTGCAGGGAACACTCCTCACAACTAGATAAGTACAATTCATCATAGTAGTAGAAACTGCATTTATTTGTCTTAACAGGTAGAAATTGGTGACCTGAAGACTAATAAAAGCCTCCCTGTGTTAAGTGATAATTTTCTGGCTCACTAGCAATGAACCCAATTTTGTCCACCAAAAAACTGGGCATCGGTTCACACGGATATTAAGAAAACGTAACTACCAATATCCATAAAACCAAAGGCTGTGAAAACCAGACAAAACAAACATGTTTTGCCGCAACAACAGGGACGTTGCAAAGGAAGTAACGTTTACAATAATAACCGAACATCAGCAAATTCTCGATAAACGAGATCAATGGATCGGTATCCAAAATGGCTTGTATCTGGTCTGTCTGGAGCGTCACCCCCACCGCCTCCCAAACCCAAGCATGTAAATCTATTTAAAGCTCGACGTAGACGGTCAGGTCAAGACTTTCTAGGAATGGTATAAAATGTTAATTCAGATTTCTAATTATTAGAGAAGTGCAAATCAAAACTACATTGAGGTACCACCTCACATCTGTCACAACGGCCAACACTAAAAAGTCGACAAATAAAAATGCTGGAGAGGGTGTGGAGAAAAAGGAAACCCTCCTGCACTGTTGGTGGGAATGTAAGTTGGTGCAGCCACTGTGGAGAACAGTATGGAGGGTCCTCAAGAAACTAAAAATAGAACTACCATACGACCCAGCAATCCCACTCCTGGGCACATATCCAGACAAAACTCTAATTCAAAAAGACACATGCACCCCTATGTTCATAGCAGCACTATTCACAATAGCCAAGACATGGAAGCAACCTAAGTGTCCATCAACAGATGAATGGATAAAGAAGATGTGGTACACAGATACGATGGAATAGTACTCAGTCATAAAAAAGCACAAAATAATGTCATTTACAGCAACATGGATGCAACTTGAGATTATCATACTAAGTAAAGTAAGTCATAAAGAGAAAGACAAATACCATATGATATCACTTATATGTGGAATATAAAATATGACACAAATGAACCTATCTAAGAAACAGAAACAGACTCATGAACACAGAGAACAGACTTGTGGTTGCCAAGGAGGAGAGAATTGCGGGAGGGATGGAGTGGAAGGCTGGGATTAGCAGATGCAAACCATTATATATAGAATGGATAAACAACAAGATCCTGCTATATAGCATAGGGAACAATATTTAATATCCTATGGTAAACCATAATGGAAAAAAAATATTAAAGAATGTATATATGTATAACTGAATCACTTTGCTGTGCAGCAGAAATTAAAGCATTGTAAATCAGCTGTACTTCAATAAAAAAAGAGAAGAAAAGTTCAGTTTCAATCTTAATTATGAAGCCTTTTGTTTTTCTACTGCTGTGCCTCGTTTATGCTATTTTCCTCCTCCTGATAAATGTTCTCTTCTTCTTTCCTAATCCACCTTTCAGGGAATTCCTTAAAAAATATACTTCCTCCTTAAATATTCTCTGATCACCCAGCCAGAAAGGAGTTCCCTCCCTTTTCTGGACTCCAAATACTCAACCTGTACCTCTTTAACAGTATGTCACACAGTGACTTAGAACTGCTTGTATTCTATTCATGTCTTATCTCTCCAACCAGATTGTAGTACTAAAAAATAGAGACCATGTCTTATTCGTTTTTTATATTCCTAACCAGGAACTATCATTAGATACTTAATATACACTGCTTAAACTCTTTGATACCAAATAAATATTCCTTAGCTGTCAAGTAAATGGATAGAAAAATCCACACTGTGCAAAACTGGCTAAATCTCCTCTTATCAAAATAAAGCACTCCATATGGCTGATTCGCTTTGTTGTGCAACAGAAACTAACACAGTATTGTGAAGCAATTATACTCCAATAAAGATCTAATAAAAAAATAAAGCACTCTATCTCCTATAAGAATCAAAAGTCATTATTACAAATGATCAAGGATTGGCAATTCCACGTAAAAAAAGACACACAGAAAAACACGTGTCTATCTGTTAGCAAGCTCTACCATACGGGTAATGGGTGTCTACTCCCATACTTCACATGGTATGTGTTCAGACATGTGAAAACTACTGAAGAAATTCCACCAAATAAATACTAGTAAAGAGAAGAAAGTAAATATACTAAATTACATCCCACCCCCCAATACTTAGTACCATGTAGTTGCATAAGTACATCTAAAAATAAAAAGTATCTTTGATCTCACAAGTTGAGGCTGGGTGAAAAGTAGCATAACAATGGCATTACCTATATAAGCACTACGCTGTCATCAGGTCCAAAAGAAACATAAGGTTGTCCTCAGTCTCAGAATATTACAGTAGGGGCTACAGACTGTCCTTTCTGCTTGTAAGCTGCTTTTCCTAAAGTCCTCTACTGCCCTTTCCCCCTCCCATTTGTAAGATACTCTACTGGATCCAAGAGGAGTTAAGATGTGTGATTCAAAACTAAGAGATGAAATCTGTGAGCTCCAAGATGGGTGAAAGAAAACGACAGGTACACCAATATGTATAAAATAGATAACTAATAAGAACCTGCTGTATAAAAAATAAAATAAAATTCAAAAAAAGAAAAAAAAACGATAGGAAGAAACTGGACAGACACAATCTGATAGAGTATCTTTAAGCAGTCAACTACGAACATGACCAACGATTAAAAGTCCTAAGTCAGACCAGACTGTAAATAAAGACACAGGGGAGGGCATAGTGATTCCTGATTCTGCTTCCTAGCTGCACCCTAACCTGCTGCATGCTAGCGTGTGGGTAAAATTCACGAGTGGGTCTTAGTGGTTCTGCCAATCTGCTGAACTCACAGACCAAATACTCTATGTTCCTTTCTCTACCTGTCACTTTCCTCACACCCTCAAAGGAGTTCTGACCTACAAAAAAGGTCTTCTGTCTTCAGAGAAAACTCTGTACATGGGAAGAATGCACCTCAGTGGTAACAGAGCCAGTGGCCCTAAGGTCCCGGTACTCACCATTTCCTGGGAGAGGCTGCCTGGGCCGTGCAGACACAAACCAAGTAAAGTAAAGAGGACAATCGTTGGTAACTGTGACAGATACCATGAAGGAAAGGGAGGCTATCAGAGAACACCAGGGTTCCTACTTTAGGCTCCATAAACACATAAGACACGTATCCAAGGCCTCTCTGACAGCCAAATATTTAGGCTAAGGCTGGAATGATGAGAAGGAGCCAGTCGTGCAAAGGAAGGCTGAGTGAACAACTTTCTAGATTGAGGGAAGAGCATGTGCAAAGGCCCTGAGGTGGGAAACTGCAGATGCAAAACTGAGAAGCCCAGTGTGCCCGAAGTCCAAGGCGTGAAGGATGAGTGGGCACAAGACAGGCACGGCAAGGTACCTGGGTCTGGTTCGAAGTGCAATGAGAAGAACTAAAAGGTTTCAAATATGAACATGGTCTAGTTTATATATGCACTTCCCAGTTTTGAGACCACACATCATCCTCTCCAACACAGACACAAACCCATCAGGAGTGTACCTTTGTTGACAAAACCAACCAAAAAAGCCCACAAAGAACCCAGGGGTCTCAAACTGCATCATCTGAAAAACAGACGAACAGTTTCTGAATAACAGTAAGATGCTAACCACGCGGAGCTGTTTGGAGATCTCGGGGAGGCTATCCCAGTCCTCCTCACAGGCCGCATGCCTCTAAAATTCTTCTAACAATGGATGGGTGGGGAGAGTTCAAGTTCAACATAAAGCACTGGAGAGACTCAAACATGAGTCAACTGCATATAAAGGTTTTATTCATAGCTAGTTTCCATTTGCAAGCAATTCTTCATAATGCCCCAATTTTGTGATATAATTTTAGTGAATTACATTCAATTTCAATTCTGGTAGGAAATAGTTGTCATTTCAAACCCTTCAGGGTCCACCATTTATGGATAGGCCAGTCATTAGAAATGTGTGTGTGTGTGTGTGTGTGTGTGTGTGTGTAGGTGTGTAGACACAGTTAATGCAGCTAGGAACACATACAGACTCATCCCGAGGTTGCACGGAGAACATCTGCAGCACGTGCCCAAGCTTTAGGGATTCACAACTAAGTAAGTTCTGAAAAGTAGGTTCAGAGGATGAAGAAAGATTCAGAACATGAAGTGGAAAGGAGGCCTGAATAAGAAAGAACACACTGCAGGATCCAGGCAGCCTATAAGAAGGCAACAGCCTCATCTCCTGCCCACATACACTCTGGTCTTCCTCGAATCCAACTGCCAAACTGCAGGAAGAGTAAAACCCGAAAGAGCTTTCCATCTCACCCAGTGAAAAACAGGTCTTTACAGTGGGCTGCAAGGCCGCACATGATGTCACGCCCCCATTCCTATACCACTCCTCCCTTGCCCTCTCCACTCGCGTCCTGGTGCTCTGAGAATACTAGACACGTGCTGCCATTGAGGGCCTGGGCGCTGGCTGCAAACATTACACAACCAACTCCGCCCCCGCCACTTCTTTCAAGTCTTCACGACTGTCACTTTCTCAGTGAGACCTGCCCTGATCATGCCATTTAGGCTGCAACACAAACCCGCTTACCATACTCACTCATTTTCCCTGGCAGACAACAGAACTGTCTTAGTAGGTTCTCCGTCACTCTCCCACCTCTTTAAAGATCATAAGCTTTACAGAAGTAGGGATATTAACTCTGCCTTACTCACTGATGTGTCCCAAGCATCCAGGAGCACAGCACGGGCACGGGAGGTGCTCAGTAACTATGAGTCAATAAATGCTAGACATGCAAACCTAATCAGGTATGGTGAACGGATCCCCTGCCCATCTTCACCTTCCTCACTCCCCACCTCAAGCAATAATTCACCATCATTTGGGAAAATGTTACAACACTTCTTAACATGGTCAATAAATTCTACACAATCTGGCTATTTTTGATGATTTCTGCTCCATTCACATTCACCATATTTTCACTCAACACACAACTTCTTAACATACTGCTCCTCTGATTTGAACTGTGTTTTTTTTTTTTTCCATTCTCCTCCTTGACTAATTCCTTCACACATCAGCTCACCTGTCAGTTCCTCAGGGAACATACCTTACTCTTCCTGATTAGGTGAAATCCCCCAATTACAATGATCTCAGAATACTGCACACCTCTCTGGCCTACGATTTTTATCTGGGATGTATGCTTACATCTGTTTGTATGATTATTCGATTAATACCTATCACCCCATCAGACTATGATTGACACAAAAGCAGAGACTATGTCCATTCTTTTCCCAGCATGTTATCGCAGCACCTAGCTTGTATCTGGCCCAAAGAAGGCACTCAATAAATATTTGCTGAATAAACAACAAAGTAAAATGAATGAGAACACTGGCCCACAATGACAGGCGACTTGATGCTGATGTATTTAATTGCCTCAAGAGCAGAACCGGTAACTGCCTCTGATGTGGTAAGTATTACATTTAAATTACCCTTAGTAGATCTGGGGTTCAAATGGTTCTGCTTCCCACTATCACATCCATTTCATAGAAAACAAGATTGATAACCACAGTAAAAGTACTTGGTAATTATCTACTTGATAATTATTCCTTTTTCAACTACCAACCCATATGCAACTTAATATAACATTCAATAAACAAAATTCAATCCTAAACATTAGAAACTACAAAAAGTTCTAGTAGGCCATATGGTCTTTATCTCTTCCCTTCATTTTCTAGGCAAAGATTACTCTGGAATTTTTAAGAGTATCTGTTTTTCTGTTTGCACTTCTAAAAATACACGCCATCTTTTTATAGGATTACCATCTGTCTCATCATGCCGAAGTAAATGTTCTGAATTAGTTTCACTGCTTTTCTAATTGTAAAATTTTAAGTTTACACATATACTTGAAAATGTGTATAAAGGTTCAAGGGGAAGTTTTAGACATGAATACTTTATCCATACAGGCAGAAGATAATATCTTCAAATAATTTCACAATCTCTTTTTTAAGGAATGACTGGAGGTAGTCATGCTTGCCATTGTAAAATGAAAAAACTTAAAGGACAACATCAAAACAACTACCTAACCTTCAACAAACAAAATAGCGTTATTATTGCCATTTTAAAAGTGAGGAAACTGAGTCTCGGAGAGATTAGAACTTGCCCAAATAAGTTAAATAATTTGCCACGAGGAAAACTAGCAGATCCAGAATTTGAACCTGGATGCTGACACCAAAGCTCACGTTTCCCCTATAACAAGCTGCCTTGTTGGTCGTGCTCGTGCTTAAGTCAGTGGTTCCCAAACCTTCCTGTCTTGGGACCTTTTTGCCCTTTTTAAAACTACTGAAGGCCACAATAAAGCTCTGTCTCTGTGGGTTATATCTACTGAAATCGTTTCTTAAAAGTTAGTTGCCCTGGGCTTCCGTCGTAGCGCAGTGGTTAAGAATCCACCTGCCAATGCAGAGGACACGGGTTCGAGCCCTGGTCCGGGAAGATTCCACATGTCACAGAGCAACTAAGCCCGTGCGCCACAACTACTGAGCCTGCGAGCCACAACCACTGAAGCCCGTGCACCTAGAGCCCGTGCTCCGCAAGAGAAGCCACCTGCGCACCACAACGAAGAGTAGCCGCCACTGGCAGCAACTAGAGAAAGCCCATGCGCAGCAACAAAGACCCAACACAGCAAAAAAAAAAAAAAAAGTTAGTTGCTCTGGGAAATCTGAAACCATATCAAGAATTTCTTTACTCTGTTACATTTAATCCCTATTAGAAATTAGAGATTTAATAAAAATATTTATTAATTCATTTTTAAATGACAATTTACTCATTACATGTTAACATAAATAATTTTTCAAGAAAAATAAATACATTTTCCCAAAACAAAAATTCAGTGAGAGAAGTAGTACTGTTTTACATTATTGTAAATCTTTTCTCTGTCTGACAAGACAACTGCACTCGTCTGTGTTTGCAGTCAATCTGTTACAATATGTTGTTTCAGTTAAAGTGTAAGAAGAAAATCCAACCTCCTACAGATATAGAACTGGAAAGGGGAGGATATTTTATTTAATAACCTTTTCATAACTGTGGATAGTCTTCTTGTGATACTAGAACAAAATCAAGTGCTAGTTTCCTAAAAGTTAGTAGTGCTAAGAAATCTACAGCCATATCAAGAATTTTTTACTCTACTACATTTAAATCCATTGGTCTCGGTGACATTTTGAATGAATCCTTTATGCAGGCATGATTTTTTTAACATCAGGTATTAGTTATTTCATTATACAATATCAAAAAATTACATTTAATATCACCACTGATCTCATCAGAAAAGTCTGTAAGTACTGGGAAGCAGTTAAGCAAACAGTGGTAGATAGAAGTTTTCCACAATTCTAACTTTTGCTTGAATCTAACATGGGCAACGATATTGTCAGTGAAGAGAAAGGCTTTACTTTGACCATTTATAAGAAAATATCGACTGAACACTCAAGTTGATTAACCATAGTTTGTCTGTCAATTGTTCTTTTAGGTAAAAGTGGCGTGTCATGAAAGAGCAGCTAGTTCAGTAAGTAACTCAAACAATGGCACAAGGCTTCGCTCAAGACACCTTCGTTAGCATGTGGTACAAGTGCTTCCTACGCACTTCCATTTCATCATAAGGATTTTGAAAAGGTGTGTACTCAAGGTCAAAATGTAATAAAATTAATAATTTTTATAGCTTCATCAATGACATTCTTAAATGTAACTGGAATTTTCTTCTTACTACAAGTGCTTGGAGGTGAAGAACATATGACTACTATGAGAGTTTAATACTATTACACAGTTAGTGCCATTGCTTTGTTCGTGGTAAGGCACCATCAATTTTATTCACATTGCTTTTGCACCCTCGGCAAAAATGGCGATACAGTGAAAAAGGCAAATGCTTTAGCATTATTATGAAAGGGGATCCACAAACCATACTTTGAGAACTGATAGCTTAAACTACCTGTGAAGACAGTTTAAAAGAACAAAGAGAAAGACTTTTAATGTAAGCAAAGCATCCACATTAAAAATCAGCAAGATAGGAGGTTCACTGTTGTAACCATCTCTCTGCATTTCAATTTCCAGCCAGTTTCTGAGCGTGACATGGCTCATGCCCTCCCAGGTCAGCTCCTTGAATTCTATTCCACTGCTCCTGAATCTGTCAGGTCACTACCTGCCATTACCTTTATAAAAAAGGAAAAATAAAAAAGAGACTACTAAAGCCTTTCCATAAAGGGAGAAGCAGAAATGAGGGAAAGAAACAGACCATATAAAGAAAGAAAATAAGGTCAATGGCCAATATAACAGGAGATGGAATTTAGGTCCCAATGTTTGTTATGCCAATAAATATGAATGGGATACACCCAACCATAAAAATAAAGAGACTTTCAGATCTGGTTTTTAAAATCCAATCATATGTTACATAAAAACAACACACTAAAACCAACTGCCTCATAAAGTTTCAAAACATCATAAAATTTCTATTAGCCACCTCTTTCCGATTCTCCTCTTCTTCAGCATTCCTGTTATTTTCTTATTCTATCAGCTGAATTATATCTACTTGTATTCTATTTGAGATCAGGAACACTATCACTTGGTCACTTGTTAGACCCCAGTAACTGAAATAGTTCCTGGGCATTGCTGATGCTCATCCAAACTTTTCTGAACTTAGAGTCTTTTTTTTTTTTTAAAGTTCTTCCTCCAAAAAAAGTTAATCGATTTGTAAACACTAAATAAATGCAGATGGCTAAAAAAATTTTCTGCGGAATTAGGTGTAAGCAAAACTGCTCTAAAGGACTATGAAAACGTTACTGCAAAAAATATCTCAGCCTTCGTACGAAGGTTGCTTTGCAAGTGTGATTATAATTTTACTTAAAAGAAGTGCCAAACTGGAAATCAAAGATGATGCATTATGGAAGGCTGGAGAGGACATAATTCAAACTGATAAGAGTTTTTAGTCACTGATCATTTAAAGAAAAGACATTGGTCCTACACTTGGAAATGAATGAGAGTGCATATTTACTTCTTTTAATTTAAAATAAAATGTTTAAAAGTGCATGAGTGTATGTTTCAGTGCAGTTTTTTTTTGTTTTGTTTTGTTTTTTTGCAGTACGCAGGCCTCTCACTGTTGTGGCCTCTCCCGTTGCGGAGCACAGGCTCCGGACGCGCAGGCTCAGCGGCCATGGCTCACGGGCCCAACCGCTCCGCGGCATGTGGGATCTTCCCGGACTGGGGCACAAACCTGCGTCCCCTGCATCAGCAGGCGGACTCTCAACCACTGCGCCACCAGGGAAGCCCTTCAGTGCAGTTTTTCCATTAACTGATAAATACCAATCCTAATTATTTTGGGGAAAAATCCTCTAATAGAAAAGAATGAAAAAAGGCATAAGCTAACAACAACTGGCTGTCATAATCAAGAAAAAAGGGAAAATGTGTTTACACAAAATTAGAAATGGAAAGAGCAATAACTATGGATCTATGAGAAATCAAAATATGTTAAGAGTACTTTGAAATGCTATGAAAATTAACCTGCAACTCAGATGAAATGGATAATTTTATGGCAAATATATATTACCAAAATTTGTATCAGAAGAGGGAGGAATCCAAAAGAGGCTGACAGTTGTCAAAGAACCTGAGAAAGTTATCCAAGAACTACCATGGCCCTCTCTTCCCTTGGGGAGAAAAAGTAACAAGTCACTATAGATATATGTCCAATACTCACTAAACTACTTCAGGGCATAGCAAGGAAAAAAAAAAAAGGCTCCCAAATTTATTTTTGAAGTCAAAAGAACACTGATACCGAAACTGGACAGAGACAACAAATTCTAAAAAACCAAAACACCAAAATCTCACTTACGAACACCGAAACAGAAATCTTAAACAGCAGCAAATGTTCAGAGCAGTGGGGGAAACAATTCAACTAGATAAGGTACATCCCAGGATGGCTGGCATGGCTGTATATTTGTAAATTTATTAGTATAATTTATCATAGATCAAAGAAGCAAAATCATATGAGCATAGCTATAAAGAACAAAAAAGATCTGAAAAAATAACATCAATTTCTGACTTCCCCCAAAAATAGTCTTTGTAAAATTGAAATAGATGGACATTTAACACGATACATATAACAAAATTATGAGCCATAATGAACAATGAAGAAATGCTGAAAGCCGGCAACAAGGATGCCAATTATCAATACTTTATTTAGCATTATTTTCAACATATTAGCCAATTAATTAGACAAGAGTAAGAAATAAGTATAAATATTGGAAAGGAGGAGACAAATTGTCATTATTTACAAGTGACATGATTGAATGAATATCTGGAAATACAACAGATGCAGCTGAGGAACTATTAGGGGGGAAAGAAGAAAACTCAGTTAAGTAACTGCTTACAAAATGTATATGTAAAAATCACTAGTAATTCTATATTTTTTTAAAGCTGGTAAGAAAATACAATAAAAGACTAGATTCTACTTATAACAGTTTTTAAAAAGATGAAATTAATTTTTTAAATGTCCAGAACTTCATGAAGAACTCTAAAACTCCTCAAAGGATCATAAGAGATCTAAATATATAGAAAGACTTATCTTGTTCTTCAATAAAACAATTCAATTCTGTCAAAATATTAATTCAAGATCCCATGAAAACATCAAGGATGTCTTTGCCAGAAACCTGACAAAATGATATTGAAGTTAACTCTGACATATAAACAATGAAAAAAGTAAGGAAAATCCTAAAGGACAAATGAAGGAGGATGAGCTGCACTGGATGTCAGAACATACTGTGAGCGCTTAAACCTGGAGGGACAAGGACTAGGAAGTCAAGAAACAGACCAGACACATAGGAAAGGCTCTGTAACTACGACAGGTGGAACTACCGGAGGAAAGGTGGGTTATTAAAGAGACGATGAGAGTAGGTTGCAAAACCATTTGGGAGTGGTGGGGAAAGGAAGATTCTGACTTTATTTCTTATGTAAAAATAAATTCCAGAAGGATCAAATATGTAAACAAAATAAATAAATAAATGAAAGTTGAAGGAAACTCTTAAAAAACTTGCACTGCAAGAAAGACTTTCTATGCACAACATAAAATCTTGACTCCATAAAGAAAAAGATCGACAGATGTAACAATGCAAAATGCATAAATTTCTGGATAGCCAAAAAATGGCATAAAGCCAAAAAACAAACTGGAGGAAAACTGCCAACACATATGACCAAGGATTAATTTCTGTCACATAGACCATGCTCTTAGAAATCAGTAAGAGAAAGGCACACAATCCTATAAGCAAACGGGCAAAATATACAAAGAACAGTTCACACAAAAAGAACGATGGAAGAAAAGAAGTCAAGCAAACAAGTAAGAGAGAAATCAGGCAAAGCAGGAGAGGGAGAAAATGAATTCAAGTGGCCAGTCAACACCCTAGAAGATTCTCAACTCATTCACCACAAAGAAATTAAAGGAATTTGGGCGAGATGCGAACTGTTCTACAATGAGATTGTGATGGTGGTTACATGACGGAATGCATTTGTATAAACTCAACAGACTGTACACTGTAAAGGGTGTTTCACTGTACATAAACTGTATATCAACCTTAAAAATTCACTAAAAAGGAAATTCAAAGCAAAACAAGATAATATCTTTCACCAATGAGTTTGAAAAAACTAACAACGCTGGCAAAGGTATGGGAAACTAGCACTGATAACTAATCGTTGAAGTGCAAATGGCTACAACTTGTGGAGGAGTATTTGAAAATATTTATCAAAATCTTAAAATTCACATATGCTTTAACCAATAATTATGCTATTAGGAATTTGTCTTTTGGATCCATATACATGCCGAAAACAGGAACATATGGAAAACGATGTTCACTACAGAATTAAAAAAATAAAAACTAATATTACTTGATCATTTACCTAGTAATGGTCTACTATTGGTAAATACAGGCCGCATATTGGCCTAATATGTGCCAGGCCTTGGGTTAAGTCTTTGGAATACACTGCGTCTCGTTTAATCCTGATAACCCAGCGAGTTCGGTACTAGGCACAAGAAGTATATAGCACAGTGGGCAGCACTCCTCTGAAACCAGAATGCACGAGTTCACGTATATCCCCAGGTCCACCTTTTATCGGTGTGTTATCTTAGAAATAACAGTATCAATCATGCAAGTTAGTTGTGAGATTTAAATGTGTTCGTAAATGCGATATCCTTAAAAAATGCTGACCACACAGTAAGCTATACAGGTGCTTGCAGCTAAAGGCAGTCGTAACAATAGTAACATTCCCATTGCATAAATGGGGACGCTGAGGCAGAGATCACAGCACTTGCCTAAGATCACAGAACTGATTCTACAGAACGAGTCCACTTAATCACTACACAAGACTTTTGCTGCATAATTCATTTTGGTAAAAATGTGGAATTAATCTAAATATCAGGGAGCAACAATAAAAATACACATCAAAAATCAGTGACTAGTTTAATAAATTATAATCCATCAATACGACGGAATATTATATAAAGAAAGGGGTCTAAGATATATTGTTGGAAAAAGGCAAGTTACAAAATAAAATGCAAATATGATCCCATTTGTGTACTTATTTATATGCCTAAATATGTATAGTAAATGTCTCAAAGAATATCCGAGTATCAGTGATTACACTTCTAGTGAACAGGAAATGGGATCAGGAAGCCCTACATGCAAGACATACATTTTCTACAGTAGATCTTCCTGTGGCAATGGAGCAGGTTTCACTTTACTATAGAACAATGACCACCCTCTCCCCTTCCAAAAGAAAATCTGCAGCCTGTGTAAAGGAATGTGTGTCTGTGTGTTTCAGCCACCTGGTGTCATGAAAAGCAGGACTCTGATGCCCTCAGGGTCAAAGGTAAGGTCTCAACAGCTTTCCTTAATCATCCATCTCTCTAAACCTGCTTAAACTGTTCCCAGTTCTTCCCAGCTTCTTATCTCCTGATCCATCTTTCCCTTTGCACCTTGCCTTGCCTCATTCCATATACCGCACTCTCTTCTTTCAGTCTTTTGCTTCCTATTCACAACCCAGACTCTCCCAGCAGCTCTGATCCCTATGAAGACCAGGAATGAACACCTGATCCAGCCAAATCCCTGACATCAAACCACCTCGGTACCACTGAGTTCACTCCATACAAGTGGTTCTCATCATTCACTACAATTTCTGTATGTTTCCTTAACTATGCCCACCTCTTTGCCTCCCTCTCCTACAGTATTTATCACTCCAGCTCACATACTTGTCTTGACACTGATAAAACACTGCACTTCCTTGAACAGTATAAGGAGATAGCTGCAAACCACAGTAAAAACACAGGGATGAAAGATAAAGTCCTTACCCTCCAGGCCCTTAGATTCTAGTAGAGAATTTAAGTAAGCAAGCATTTGCAGAAGGGTTGTAAAAGGAACACATTAGGATGCGACCATCATTCAGAGAGACCTAACTCACACCAGGAGGAAGAGGGGAGGTGTCCTGTCACTACGACTACTACCACCACCACAAGCACCACCCACTAGGAGGTTATTATGCACTAAAATGCACACTAATCTCCTTGAATTCTCACAAGAACTCTGTTTGGAAGGTCCTATCTTTATCTCCATTTTATAGAAGAGTAAACGAAACCTTAGAATATTTAACAATTGGCCCAAAGTCACAAAGGAAGTTGCCAAGCAATAGACACAAGAGCCGTCACGTGTCACTGTGTCACTTTATCTGTGTTAAGCTAATATGGAGCCTGGGAGGACAGAGCCTTGTGGTTCTGAGCAGAGACTCTGCAGCCATCCTGCCCGAGTTCAAATCACAGCCACCACCGCCCAATGATCTTGGGCATCCATGCCTCAGTTTCCTCATCTGAAAATAGGAATTAAAAAGTATATACCAAAGGGGATCCACTTCTGGCATGATGGAAAGGGAAGCTAATAAATCCTCTCTGTAAAAAGTAACTATAAAGCTGGGCCAAACTGTCAAAAGCAACCATTTCAGCATTTTGGAGATAAACTAACAGCATACAACTGAGAAGCTTATTCATAAAAACCAGTGAACATTGGGACTTCATTAAAATTATAGACTTTTGTGTTGCAAAATGCATCATTAAGAGGAAAGAAAAGCCACAGACTGGGAGGAAATATTTGCATACCATATATCTGATAAAGGACTTGTACCCAGAACAAATATATAAAGAACTCTTTAAGACTGAATGAAAGACAAATAACCTGTTTTAAAATGGGCAAAAGACTTAAATAAGACCTTTTACCAAAGACATACAAATGGCCAGTAAGCACATGAAAAGGTGCTTAACACTACTGGTCGTGAGGACAATGTAAATGAAAACCACAATGAGACACCACCACCCACCCACTAGAAGGACAAGACCCAGCCTTCGCAAGAATGTAGAGAAACTGGAACCCTCCTGCATCACTGGTGGCAACGTAAAGTGAGTTGGCTTTTAAACATTTTTCTTTTTTCCTTATTACAGGAAAGAATGATTAGAATGCTTCACTAGATATACAGAAAACAAAGATTTATGGAAAGGCAGGTAATTTCAGACCCCTAGGAATCACTCCGTATCAGTTTATACAGATCATCTACTTCCTTTTTTCTACAGCTGTATAGTACTTGTGTATTGACGTTTTATTCTTTTTGTGGTGTCTTGGAGAACTTAAGTTTCTCACTGCATTTTAGTCGAATTTGTTAAGTCTTCCCTCATTGTAGGCCGATTCTATTGTCTTAAGAAATTCTTCCAACAATGAAAGCATGTATCTCCTGTTATTTCCTATAAAAAAGTATTAAAAGTTCTGCCTTTCACATGTAAGTCCTTGGTTAATACTTGGTTAGTACTGACTTATGTGTGAGGTAGGGATTAATTTGCATTTTTCCACAGGGATAACCAATTGGCTCAACACATTAACAGAAAAATACTGACCCTCATAAGAATCAAAGAAATGCAAATTAAAATAGTAGTGATTTTTCACAAGTCAAATCAGCAAAGATTTTTCTAAATGATGATGTTCCCTACTTAAAAATGTCTTAATATAGTTGTAAAAAATCACTTGGCTATATGCAACTCTTAAAAATATTCATACTTTGACCCAATAATGCTAGTTTTATAAATCTTGAATATGAAAACAAAACATAACAATGTCCCCTGCATTATTATGTGGTGAAAAATAAATTTAAATTAAAAAAACCAGAAACATTCTGATTTCCAACATATAAGAACCGTAAACAAAATTCTTACACATCTACACAATGGAACTTTAGGGAACCACTAAAATTGATATTTATACAGTTAAAAATAACATGGGGGAAAAGTTCATATTGTTCATTTGTTAAGTGCAAAAACACAGGAAACAAAATCTTATGTAAAGTGTGGCCTCGATTATGTAGAAAGAATAGGGAGGAAAATCAGACCAGAAAGAAATACAGCATAACTGTCAACTGGATCATAGAAGACTTTGTAAATATTATTTTCAATACCTTATTTTCAAAATATTCTATAATAAACATGGAGTGTTTTTATAAGAATAAAGTCTGTAAATTTGTTTGTTCTTAAGGTACTTTTTAAAAGGGAATGGCTGAGTAGATCCATCAGGTCAGAGCAGAATGCAAGGTCTTTTCTTGGCTTTTGTACATGGCATGACTACCAAACAGAAAAGTAAATCAATAGTTAAGAATATTGCATTATTTTTGTTTTATTACAAACTAGACAGCCCCCTCCTCCTCAGCCCACTTAAAATAACTTTTTGCAAATCTGACGTTACTTTTTATTTGGTGTATGAAATATTCAAAGTTTAAATGCTAAGAGTAATAACCCCACCAGCTCTTCAATGACCCTCTTCCCTCCCTACTTCAGCTTATATCCCATGATTAATCACCATCATTCCACAGCTCATACCTTCAATTCCCTTCCCCCATTCTCACTCTGAAAAACTCCCCTGGCAAAACCACAACACCCGTTAAATCTGACTCTCCCTGCGCCACTCCTGCACCCTTATAGGGAACGTGGCTGGAGAAACACGTGACCACTCTGGCTGGTCTCACTTCGTAGTCATCACCATGAACCTCAGATGGAGCCTTAATGCCGCCTGGAAATCAAACCACATTCCCTTGGTCCATTCACCTCTCACTTTCCTTGCCGACGATGTCACATCTTTCCTCATACCTCCAACACCTATTCCCCCATCTTCAAGCTCAGCAGATGGCCCAGCGTCCTATTTCACAGAGAAAACTAAGAACTTCAGAAGAAAACTGCAGACTCTGACACCACATCAACCCACATCCATCCTTTATTATATACATCCACGCACCTTTCTACCGGGCCCCCTCCACTGGTGTGCTTGGTCTCCTTCTGCTTCCAAAAATTTCCCTCTACTGGATCACTCCTAAAAATGTCACTTCTCATAGACACAAATAAACTTGTCCTGACCCCACTTTCCCCACAATCTATGGTTCTACCTCTTCAATCCCCCTGCAGCAAAACGCCTTGGGAAAATCATGCATACTTGAGATCTACAATTCCCTTTCTCCCATTTTCTCTTAAACCCAAGCCAGAGACCTACTATACCACCATTACACAGAAACTGCTTTTGCCAAGGTCACTCATAACGTCTCCATTGCAAATCCGGCACGGGCTCTCAGTCCTGATCTTACACACTCTACCAGCAGCATCTGATACAGCTGGTCACTCCTCAGATGCTCAGCCTCTAATCTCTTAATGCTGGGGCGCCCTGCACTCAGACCCTGGTCATTTCTTCTCTATCTACACTCACGTCCCTCAGCAATGTCATTCATTCTCATGCATGGAATAATGATGCCTCATCCACTCCCAAACTTTTATCTCTTTATTTAGCCCAGTTATAGTCAACTCCCCTCTTGACTTTGCTGCTGCGCTACCTTATAGATATCTGAGACTTAGCATGTTCAAAACTAAACTCTGGATTTTTCCCATCCCACCCCCAAACCTGCTCTACCTGCAGTTTTTCCCACTTTCACTTATGGTTGCTCCATTCTTCCAACTGCTCGGATCAAAACCTTCAGAATCACCCATGGCTTTTCCTTCTCTCACTCCACATCCAATAGCTCAGGGGTTCCCAACCCCCAGGCCTCGGACTGATACCAGTCCTCAGCCTCTTAGGAACCGGGCCGCACAGCAGGAGGTAAGCGGTGGGCGAGCGAGCGAAGCTTCATCTGCCACTGCCCACCATCATTGCTCGCGTCACTGCCTGAACCATAACACCTCCCACACCGCCAGCCCCAGCCCTGTGTCCGTGGAAAAACTGCCTTCCATGAAGCCAGTCCCTGGTGCCAAAAAGGTTGGGGACCGCTGCAACAGGTCACAAAATCTCAATTCCTATCTTCAAAATGTATGCAAAATCCAATCACTTTGGGGTCCAATCTCCACACTGGACCAAGCTGCTGTCCTAACTTGCCTGCATCACTGCAACGGCCTCCTAATTAGTTTCCTGCTTTCCCCTCTGTCCCCGCCCCCACCCCAGTCTTCTTTCAACACTGCACTGGTGCTCAGGGAACTGGCACCAGATGCCTGTCACTACCCTGAGTAACAAAGTCCTGTATCTCTGACCCAGGAGTCTCATGTCTTCTGGCAGCAACCATGAAACTGTTTCTGGCTAACTTGATAGCTTGCAAAGAGGGTAAAATCTCCAACTCCTCACTAAATAACTGAAATGTAGTAAATGTAATAGAATTGCTTTCACTTCTTTTAGATCCTCTGGATCTTCACATAATAAGCTTTATTTTAAAAAGCAATATGGGGACTTCCCTGGTGGCACAGTGGTTAAGCATCGCCTGCCAATTCAGGGGACACGGGTTCGAGCCCTGGTCCAGGAAGATCCCACATGCCGTGGAGCAACCAAGCCTGTGTACCACAACTACTAGGCCTGCGCTCTAGAGCCCACGAGCCACAACTACTGAGCCCACGCACCAAAACTACTGAAGCCTGCGCGCCTAGAGACCATGCTCCGCAACAAGAGAAGCCACCACAACTAGAGAAAGCCCACGTGCAGCAACAGACCCAACACAGCCAAAAATAAATTTAAAATAAATAAATTTATTTTTTTAAAAAAGCAATATGAATATTTGCATGGCTACAAAAGGTAGACAGAGACATTTAAACATAATCAAATTAAGAAAAGTAGACTTAAAGTTGCCATATAATTTAAAATTAAGAATGAATTTATAATTACAGCAAAAGCTCTAATAAATTTTCTATTTTTAACATCTTTATTGGAGTATAATTGCTTTACAGTGGTGTGTTAGTTTCTGCTGTATAACAAAGTGAATCAGCTATATGTATACATATATCCCCATATCCCCTCCCTCTTGCGTCTCCCTCCCACCCTCCCTATCCCACTCCTCTAGGTGGTCACAAAGCACTGAGCTGATCTCCCTGTGCTATGCGGCTGCTTCCCACTAACTATCTATTTTACATTTGGTAGTGTATATATGTCAGTACTACTCTCTCACTTCGTCCCAGCTTACCCTTCCCCCTCCCCGTGTCCTCAAGTCCTTTCTCTATGTCTGCATCTTTATTCCTGTCCTGCCCCTAGGTTCATCAAAAACACTTTTTTTTTTTTTTTTAGATTCCATATATATGTTAGCAATATGGTATCTGTTTTTCTCTTCCTGACTTACTTCACTCTGTATGACAGACTCTAGGCCTAATAAATTTTCAAGTGATTCAAATCCCACTTTGTGGGCTATATACAAAAATACAATGTAGCACTAAGTTCGCTACATGACACTGCGTGAGTCTCAGATTCCCCATATAAAATAAAGAGGCTGATCTCTAAAACACATCAAGCTCTAAAATTATCTGATTCAATGAAAACAAAAATATGCAGACTTAGAAATTTAACCTGTAGAGAAGTTTTGTGAGCACTTCTAAGTATCGTTTCCTATAATTGTGTTCAACACATTGCTATTAAATTGAATATAAAACAAATGTTCATAAATTCAATCATTTAAACTGTTAATGGAGCTGGCTTATAAGATTTGATTAATGAAATAAACTCACTGTCAATTTTTTGATTCAGATTTTAACATGTTGTATTTAAAAAGTAGTGCACCTATTACCAATTCATTACTGTCTTTATGTATATACATGCTAATTTTTAAAATGTATACATTTTTACACCTTTCCAGGAACTTACCAATGTTTTAGCTAAAAACATAGTAAATCCCTAGTCTCACCACTTCCACTGCCTATAAGAAAGTATTAAACCATTGGTTAAACTACGAAGTAGGTAAGTTCCTTTGAGAATTTTTTGACTAACTGTTGACAATTAAGTAGGGCCCAAATATCTGTTTGCTGTTTATTTTTATTCTGGGACAGGGGTGCTGTACCAAATAGTATAATGATGGAGTTCCTTCTCTACTTTTCTTTCTTCAAAATTTGTTCATACATAAAGTCTCTTAAATATAATGAACTACCAAAGCAAAAATTTTTAACTCCTAATGGCAACATGCACATAAAAATAATTGAAAAGTAAAACAATTGCTTTGACCGCTTTCAGCCTTTAGGTCTTAACACAAAGCTCCAATTTAAAATGAAATGTGTCAATTATGTGTTCAAGTGCTTTTGCATAGAATATGTAAGAGTTTTTCATTCAATCTGCATTAGAGAATAAGAGATTTTAGTTAAAACAATCTTTTCCTCATTTTATATAAGTATACCTAATAAAGAAGAGCAGACTGGGGTACAAAAAGTAATCCACAAAAGATTTATCAAATGTATATTAAGAGTGACTGTAAACCACATTCACTGATCATTAGTGATAAAGGGCATCCTGCAGAGCAATAATTATTCAAACGAACGATACAGTCCTATTAAGCAAATATAAAAATCTTAAAAAATGGAAAAGGTTATACACACTGTAAAATGATAACTTAATTATCAAAAGTAATCACTTATTATAGGCTGCCAAACAGGGGATCTCTTGACGCTTTTAAAATGATCCAACTTAAAAATAATCCATGTTACCCACCATAGATCAGCAGGCATTTCATAAATTAAGTTGCACAAAGTTCAGTGACATAGGTGTGGTTTCATGACAGCACTAACTGAAAACACACTGAAAAGCTTTATTTAAAGAAAAATTAGATTTGGGTTTCCCCCAAAGTAAAAGACTTTAATATTCACTGATCCTAGCAAAACAAACAAAAACTATTAAAAAGAAAAAAACTTTGGATGAGCTTCTAATGAAACATATACTTTTTTATCTCCACACACACGCACACAAAAACACAAGGACAATGAAAACTGGAAAACAAATGACAACAGAGTTAACTGGCTTAAACAAATGAGAGAAAGCTGAAATCTAAGCCTACTGGAAGGGAAGGCAACAGAAACAAGCCTAAGAAAAAATATCGCAAATCTGAAACAAGAGTCAGATGCTATTTATTAAAAAGTGGGGGTAGAACAGTTAGAAAACAAAAACTCCTATAAACCAAAATAAAAATTCAACGGAAGAAAAACTGAAAAAAATTCTCCCCCCAAAAAAGAACCAGAAAATTAACCGACTTAAATATTTGAGAAAAGGCTAAAAAAATTAATATATCAATCCAGGAGGTCCAACATCCAACAAAAAAAGAAAATGAAGGGGAAAGCATTACAGAAGAAAAATTTAAATTTTCCCCTGAACTGAAGAACACAAGTTTACACACTGAAGAATCCATGGAATGCTCAGTCCACCCAAAGAAGAAAAAATAATAATCAGGCACATCGTGGTAAAATTTTAAAATCTAGACAATAGCAGAAATATACTATAAGCTTCCAGAAAGCGAAAAAAATTACATACAAATGACTGGGAAAGAGATGGCAACTGACATAGTGATAACACTGAAAGCTGGAAGTTAGTGGAGCAATGTCTCCGAAATGCCAGGAGAAAGTCTGCTTCCGATGCGGCACACGTTTACAGTCAGCAACCCTTCTGAGCACACGCACGTTTCCCCGCACCCCTGCAGGGCCACGTGACTGGTTCTGGCCAATGGGTTGTGAGCACAAGTGACATGCGTCACTTCTGGGCCAAATATTTACGCCAGCTTGTGACCTGTCAGCTCTCTTTTGCACCTGCTGTGGCAACCTGGAGCCATGGGGTGATATGACGGGGAACTGCAGGAAGATGCCAGAGGAGCGCCAGGCCCCCAGCAGACTGGGTGAAACCAAGCAATAAGCATTTACTTACGCACTGAGATTTCAGAGTTAATCTGCCATTGCAGCATAACCTATTCCATGCTGACTAAAACAGTAACCTAGAATTCTATACAGTCAGGCTATAAAGCAAATATTTAGAACATAGACATTTTCTGACATGCAAGGTCTCAAACACACACGCACACACACCCCATCACCTTACTAGGAAGCTACCAGGAGGTTAAACTCCATCACATCAAGGAAGTAAACCAAGAAATCGAAAACAGGTAACCCTACTTAGGAGAGGAGAGGAAAGAACGGTATAGCTCGTACTGCTCAGCCTGTTTGGGATACTGTCCTTGCCCTCTATAGCTCTTCCCAAACACCCTCCAAGAGTCAGCTCAACTGTGACATCCTCCATGAAGACAGAAATCCAAATTTCCTGGCTACCAGAAGTAAATGAAAACATCTTGCAGCAATAGCAAGGAAAGAGTTGCATTCTAAAATCTGTCAGCAATGTGGTTTGTGACTCGGGCAAATTACATAACCACTCTTAGTCTCAATTTCCTCATCATCTGCATAAGGATGAGGTTATCAGAAGGTTCCTTCTAATTCTAAAAGGCAGTAATTCCGCCAATGTACAAAACCACTAAATCCTAATACAATTCTATGTTTGGTACATGCTTACATATTCTGACAGTCAGTGATATTTGGTAATAATGTTATTCCCTAAATATATATATATTTTTTACTTTAAAAGCAATGTCAACAGACAAAAATGACTATTGTCAGAGGGATGATGATATTTCCTTTAAAACCCAAACTCAGGTTTAATAACAAACACCTTCATTATTATAAACATCAAAACAAAAGGAAAATCATACGAAATAACAAGTCTACCAGTAAGAATTCATCTTACTTTAAAAGTGTGTTAACCCTGCTGCTAACACCACCCAGTGTGTCATTGGTGTGGCCAGAATAATGTCTATCACTGTTAGTACAACAGCGAGCAGCACCGAATAATAGGTCATCTAGAGCACATGCTGAATACATCTTTTCTAAATAGTTCTAAAGAGTAACATTAAAGTCTTAAAATGGTTTTTGATAGAAATTTTATCTAATAAGAGCCATATATTCCTCTGCCTTCTTAAAAGAGACACTTTAAACACAAGTGTGTACATTAATCTCATGCTGTATATAGACAGATGCCTCTTCACATGATCAAATTTACCTGTTGGAAGATTTCAGGACGGCATAGTGACGCTTGCAGGGTTTACTGATGCTCAGGAAACTTCGTCTCCCAGGCCTTCAGAGAGATGGGTGTTTTCTTCTTTCCTTCTTCTCTACTACTCAAGAGTCGGCTCCCAAGGACAATGGGATAGCCACCGCTCCCCAAACATAGTCTCCAAGTGTGATGCCCTTTTAATAATTTTAAGAAAAAATTTCAGTGTGATGGCTGTTGAGAGTGATAAGACAATATTAAAACAATCAGTAGGAGAACAAGCGCCCAGGGCCTTGCAGGTGGCCACATGCAGTACCTTTCTGTTCTAGGTTTCCCACCAACTGACCGCAGTGACCCAGAGCCAGTCAACCCACCGCTGCTTACACTGCACCCATGTGTAGCCCTCACAATTCTAGTAGCTGCACCAGTAATACTTCTGTAGACTCCCATTCTCCTTCCTCTTTTACTTCCATTTTTCTCGTCTCTTTGGTCTCACACCGATTCCCCACATGGGGCTTCCTCAACAAGAAAAACCAAGTCTTATGCAGATATTGCTGATTAACCAGAATACTCCTTTTAACTAATCACAGTACATTTTAAACTAATTATTACTGTTAGCACCTGTTATATGCCAGGCACTGAACTCATACACTTACATGCATTATCTCAATTATTACACCAATGAGGAGGAAGGCACCATGATTATTTTACAGATAAGACAAATAAGACTTTGATTTTATTTTAAAAACCTACCCTATAAAATCACAGTGTTGAAATTCAAACTTCGATCTGCAACCCTATGAGAGACTGCCTTCACCAGCTGCAGTCAGTCACCCAGGTCTCTGGCTTGTCTAATTCCTAACGAGTTCTTCCTTCCTGCTTAATTCTGAGGATGCCCGAGGTTCCAGACAACTGAAGCTTTACCTTGCTAAGCTCTGTAAGGCAGCATCAAGGGAAATGTGCTCTGGGGCCGTTACTCTCCTCACACTGCAGTTAACTGTGCTTCCAGAAGCGACAAGAGGCCTGTGCATCTTCACGACCAGCCGGTGGGGCATGTCAGTGAACTCAGACACACATCGCGGTTCTACAAGAAGATGTAGTTCTCCCTGTGTGGGGATTTGGGGCCATGTAGTGTCAAGAACGTTGGCCTTATCAGTGCTATGATTTATTCAGTTGAGAAGATCAACTCAGCCAGGGATAAATAAAAAACACAAAAAACCCAACGGATGTCTAAGATCCAGCCAGCACATCTCTGCCTTTAACAGGCAGACAAACGTGTAAAAGCTACAAGTGCTTTCTGTACACCATGTCCCCACTCAGTGGCCAGGCTCCATGCCATGTGTGAGGGAGACAAAGGAGGAAGACCACAGCCCACGCCCTCCACAAGGAACTTAGTAATGAACGTTGTATCAGAAACAGACGAATTGATAAAATGGGATTACTGAAGGAGCTGGAAGGAAGGGTGGTCAGAGAAGGCTTCTCTGAGAGGGTGACCCTGAGAATGCACCAACCACAGGGGGCATCACTGAAGAGCAGTCTAGGAAAACTGTCAAAGGGGAGGAAGCCAGACGAAGCTTGGAATGTTGAGGAACAGAAAGGCTAGACCACACCTTTGTGCTAAGGCGGAGAGAGGGTTGTTCAAAGTGTGCTGAAGAACCAGGCAGAAGTCTTGTGGTCGATGGTAAGGAGTTTGGATTTTACTTTAAACAAAATATACATGTATTCACAGTAACTCTGACAGATAGATCATCCCCACCTTAGCCCCACATGAGGAGTAAGGCTCCAAGGGGTTATATAATGGGTTCAAGGTCACAAAGCTAGTAATGTACACTCTTCCCTAAAGACCTAACACCTCTAAAACGTCCTCCGTGTGCAAAGGGAGAATGGAAGTCTTAAATGACTTTATCTAAGTCTGTCTATTCTTCAAACATTAAGGAGACCAACGGTCACCCAAAACAAACGTCACAACAAAGTAAAACGTAATGTTTGTATGAATCATCAAAGATGACTCTGAAGTTGGTTTAAGGTAAAATGTGCCCTCAGTCCAAAAGCCTTCCCTACTTACTAGCTAAACCAACGTGTTGTGCAGCATAATAAATTAACCATAAAAATATTAATGACAATTTCACTCTCAATACACTTTAAAACATGTCCCACTGCTGTTTCTCTCTCTCTCTACCTGGACGACTCTTTCAGTCAAGCTAGTCATACAAGAAAGTTTCCCCTTTTTATGACATATACTAATATTATAAATTTCTCCCTTGCAAAAGCAATAATTTTACAAAATTACCCAGGCGCCACAGATGTGTCATTTCCAAAAGTGGAAGAGGTCAGGGATGAGGACAGAGAACTGAAATAGACAATCTTTGTTTCCCATAAAATGCAACAAGCAGAAAACAGCAAAAGGTGATCTTTTTAACTCTTGGTCATTTACCTACCTACCCTTATTAAGTATCAAAATAGATGCATACACACTCATTAGTTATTCGAGATTATAAATAACGTGGGGTATTTGACCTTATACTTCAGTATATTTGTGTATGTGCGTGTGCACCGATCCATTTTGCATGACTGTGTATTTTTAAGCTAGCGATAACAGTAACTGCCACAAATTCAGAAATGGGCGTAACAGTTCCCTTTTCTGGAGTACGTTATGACTTTTAAATAAGATCACACAGGCACTTCTATGAGCAAAATAAAAGATAATGTTAGTAACAAAAAAGTTTCCTGAAAACTGACCACAGTGGAGAAAACTACCAGAGTTTTCTCTGCAGAGTGACGTTACCCAACAAGACAGGCTTAAGAAGATGCTTCCTCCTGTTCCCTAAGAAGAGGGCCATTAAAGGAGCACTCAGGGACTTGCCTGGTTGCACAATGGTTAAGGCTCTGTGCTCTCAGTGCAGGGGGCCCGGGTGCAATCCCTGGTCAGGGAGCTAGATCCCACATGCATGCCACAACTAAGAGTTCGCATGTTGCCACTAAGGAGCCCGCCTGCTGCAACTAAGCCCCGGTGCAACCAACTAGATAGATAATTTTTTTTTTTTTTTTTAAAGGAGCACTCGGGACCATGAGATGAGTAGGAATCCATTCAGTACAGCTGAGTTTCCCTCCCAGGTCATGGCACAGCCCAGGTTGGCTGCAGCCCAGGTCAGTGGCACCCAAACCCTTTCTCTGCCACTCCCTGCAAGGTGCTACGGGGAGGGTGCTAGGTGACACCAAGAGTGTGCCCCTGGGTCCTGCAGACGCCGTGTTTAAGGTCTGCCCATCTTCCCACTAAAAGAAGGGAAAGGGGCAGCGCCATGTACTTCCCATCAATTCAGGAGGTATTTAAAGATCATAAAAAAAAAAAAAAAAGGAAAAAATGTTTCAGAAGAGATGAAGGGAGCTGTAAAAAGGGTAAAGGTTCAGGTGAATAATCTGGGTGATCGTACCCAGACCAGTGGAAAGCACTTGCCAAGTCACAGGTGAGTTCTTCTAAGTGTCCTAGTTAAGCCCAAGGTCAGTGGGCCAGCTTCCCCCAAGGCAACAAGGAAACATTAGGAACAATGTCGGAACCAGAGGGTTGAGGCCACATCTTCTGTGCTGTATATTCTGGAATGGCTTCCGAAACTTACCCCATCCATGCTACCTGATGCGGCACTGAGAAATAAATAAGAAAGCGTGGGGAACGGATCACAGGCTATGTTTTCGGGTTTTCTCTGTGAAACGTGATAAACAACCGCCATTCATGTTTCTAAACAAAACTGATTCCCCACAGCACTAAACAGTCCACTTAAGATTCATTCATTCATTCAAGTAAGCTAAGTAGATTTTATGTTGTGATATTTGTTAGGTTAACAAAAAAAGTCAGGATAAATGTACACCTACTATGGTTGAGATAACCTCAGACATTTCATCTTGAAGTAGACAGCAGTTTACTTTTGCTTGAATACACATATATCTTTATTCCAAGGAACACGGTCCACGAAGAACATATTCGGAAACCATTCACATTATAATTGTGATTACTACGTTCTCCGTCCTCATACCCAGTAAAGCGGCATATCGCCTTTTCCGGGGTAGACGTTCACGAAACATCTGCTGAACTGAATTCAACATTATATATTTCATTACCGAAAGCCTGAGCTCCGCCACATATTCCCACCTGGCCCTGAATTCCAAAAAGTACGGATGGCAACCCAAAATTCCACATTCCGACTAAATGCTAAGGTGGCCTACAGGCGACCGCACACATTCCAAGTTCTGCGCCAGGACCTGCCCCCGAGAAATGTCAGTAGTTCTGACCCAGAATGAACCACAAAGGTGTACCTGAAGTTGTCAACACCTGAAGCAAATTGAAAATCAAGGCCCGTCTCGGGGGCGGCTTGACATCTCTAGTCCCCACGCCCGCGCGAGCCCGTGAGGGTCCGGCGGCGCCTCCACGCGCGGAACAGACCAGGGTCTCGGCCAGACGCGACCCCCCGGGGTACGGCACGGGCGCGGCCTACGGCCCCCAGCCCGCCCTGCGGCCGCCGGCCTACAGCCCGGGGGTCCGAGCACGGCCGAGGGGCTGCGGAGCGCGCAGGCCCCGCGCCGCCGCCCCAGGCCTTGCCGAGCCCCGGCCTCTCCCCGGCGGACTGCGGGCAACAAAGGCGGCGGCCCGGGCCCGGCGCGCGCGGCGTACGAGAGGCCGAGGGGTCCGGCCGGCGCGCGGCGGAAGCAGGCCTCAGTCCTCCCCAGCCCGGCTTCCCGGACGCCGCTCCCCGCCGGCCCGGCCCCCGCCCGCGGACCCGCGGAGGCGCGCAGGGCCTCACGCCGCCGGGACCCTCGCCGCTCCCCGCCGGGCGGCCTCCCCGACCCCCTCCGCGCCGGAGCCGCCCCGCCGGCCGGAGGAGAAGGGGCACCGCCGTGGCCGGTTCCCCGGGCCGCCGAGGAGAGGGGGCGGGAAGCCGAGCCCGGACCCAGCCTCCAACTCGGCTCCGCAGACGCTCACCCGGCGGCCGCCCGCTCCGCTTCCTCGCCCAGCGCCGGCGCGACTGCCGCGCTCGGCCCTCCTTCCCGCAACTCCTCCTCCCGCCTCCTTCCTCCTCCTCCTCCTCCTCCTCCAGGAGGGGCGCGCCGGGCGCCGGCTCGAGCTGGAGCCGCAGCCGAGGAGCCGAGCCGGCCGCTCCGCGCCCACCACTGGGCCCGCGGCGCCGGCGGGCGTCGGCGCGGAGGGGTGGGCCGGTGGGGGCGGGGGTGGGGGCGTGCGGGGCGGGGCCGGGGGCGCCGCGGGGCCGGGGGGCCGGTCCCCGGCTCGAGTCGGAGTCCCGGCATCTGCCCGCCCGGCGCGCTCCGCCCGCGCCCGCTGGCTCGGACGCTTGTCCGGTGCTGCCTCTGCCTTTGCAGCCTCCCCGCCTCGGCGGCCGGGCCGACGCGGAAAGGAAGATGTCCTCGGCCCTCGGCCGCCGGCCCTGCCCTTGTCCCTGCGGTCGGGCGGCGGCCTCCACGCGGCCGAGGTCCGCTCACCTGGCGCGGTGACCCGGGCCCGGTCCCCGCGGGGAGGGAGGGACGGGCGAGCACGCGCGCCCCAGCAGGGCCAGGGAGGGAAGCCCTTCCCCACACCTTGTCTAGCTTAACCGTAGAATGTGCTTATTAAAAGAAAACCTATTCCTTGTTTCAAGCCATCTGCTTTTCCATTGAGTCCTTGTTAGTGGGGTTTTATGCAGGAATAGTTCACTATTGTTTGCGCCGCCGAATTCCAAGGTAGTGTGACGTAAAGTTGCGTGTTGGTGACTTGACTCATTTCTTTGGAAATTGGCTGAACCGTCCCAACATATAGCAATAACAGCAAATTGGATTTTTGCCAATGAGAAGCAACAGGAACATTTTTATTTCTCTTTTCATCAAAGAAAAGTGATTAAAGTGCATTAAAATCTAACTTAAGCTCTTTTCTCTTGTCCGCCATCCTACGTGCGGTTGAATTTGCTCCTCGCCTTGTCTTCCCACAAGACTTCAGGATCAAGCGATTCCTGGCCAAGAAACAAAAGCAGAATCGTCCCATTCTCCAGTGGATTCCAATGAAAACTGGTAATAAAATCAGGTACAATTCCAAGAGAAGGCATTGAAGAAGAACCAAGCTGGGTCTATAAGGAGCCTCACATATGAAGTGGCACACATTTACGCTATCAAGGTCAATTCTTACCGTATCAGAACATCACTAGTGTCTGGAACAGCTGCCTGTGTTTGATGGGAGAAATGGAATGGCTCTCTCCTCTTTTCTTGATCTTTCCTCACCACTGCTCACTGTGTAGCTCAGTATTAAATATGTGAAACCTTTTGTTGGAAAAAAAAATCTAACTTAATAATTGTTGGCTTTAAAACTTGTATTTCTTGAATAGTATGGACCTTTTAAGGAGGAAACAAGGCTAGGGAAAAAAGTCTTAAAGTTGTTCCAAGGTGAATTTGTAGCTGAATTATACCTCAGTTAAGCTGTTATCTTTAAAAAAGTGCAAGTAATTGATCTTAATTCCTATAAATGTTGAATATATAATTCTCATCCAAACACAAAATGATTAATAATTTAAAAATTGGATTGCCAGGTGATTCAATTGGTTTGTATGACTGAATAATATATATAAGGTTGATGTCATTTGTTATATGTGATTCACCAGACCTTCTGTCATCTTCAGTTCTTAGTTGAATTTACCATTATTGTTACCCTGATTTAGATACAACTCAATTCTCAAATATCTAATCACAGTTAATGTTGACTGAAATAGAATGGTCAGAGAGCTCAGTGATAATCGTAAGTGGTAATTAGAAAAGAAGCAAACTTTTCAACCCACCCCTCTTGTTGTAAGCAATTCAGAAGGAAAAGACATGGGACAGATTGGAGTATCAGGGGGCTGGTGTCTCCTTATATGATCTAAAGAAGGCCAGCTGGGGGCCGTCAGCAGGGCTTGATAAGCACTAAGCTAGCAGTGGACTGAGCTGACTCCCAGGAGACAGGATCAAGACACGGGCTTCTGAGTTTGGCAGAGCTGGTCTGGCATCTCAGCTTCGACAATTCATATAGTTATGTGACCTTAAGTTTCTCAGTTGTAACTTCAATGTCTTTGAAGAGGGGGGTGGGAGTGGGGGAGGGGGTTTTGATATGTTGATATTAAGTATATTAAATAGTTGTGAAGATAATGCACAAAAGTGGTCCATAATGATTGTTATTACTATGTAATGTATATTTTATGTACATCTGTAATGTACATTTTATATACATAATGTGTATTTTACAGGCAAAGCATTTAAGTAGTTTTTGGTGTATATTATCTACTTTATTTTAACAATAATCTATTTGTAAGGTCAGTGTTATCATCGTCCCCACAGTACAGGTGAGGAAACTGTGGCTTCTTGTGTATAAGTGGTAAATAACTTTATCAAAGTCACACAGCTACTATGGGGCAGAGCTGGCATTCAGACTTAGATCTCTCTGACTCCGCAATATGAGCTCTTAACCACTAAATTGAAATAATAGTGATAACTACGTGAATAATATAACAACTTTAGTGTAGAGATACTAGTGGCTAAATATACCATTAAAATCTCCATGCTTGGCTGAATTCCAATACTTTGGCTGCAGACAACGCTGTCTGATAGATACACTTGCTGAAAGATGGTGGGCTTCCCTGGTGGCACAGTGGTTAAGAATCCGCCTGCCAATGCAGGAGACACGGGTTCAAGCCCTGGTCCGGGAAGATCCCACATGCCGCAGAGCAACTAAGCCCGTGCACCACAACTACTGAGCCTGAGCTCTAGAACCCACGAGCCACAGCTACTGAAACCTGTGCACCTAGAGCCTGTGCTCCGCAACAAGAGAAGCTACCGCAATGAGAAGCCCGTGCACCTCAACGAAGAGTAGTCCCTGCTTGCCTCAACTAGAGAAAGCCCTCGCGCAGCAACAAAGACCCAATGCAGCCAAAAATAAAATAAATTAATTAAAAAAAAAAAAAGATGGTGATGGCAAAAGGTCCTATTGAAAGTCTATCCCCTTAACAGGGGCAGAAGAGCATAGTTCTACCTCTTCCTCCTAAAGTCATAGCTTGTAGAGCCAGAAAGAACTTTCTGGATCATCCTCAGCATCCTCATTTTATGGAGGAGGAAACAGACTCAGAAATCATCTGACTTGCCCAACCAACAAAGTTAAAAATAGTTGAGTCATGACTTGAACTGCCATCTCCCAATTTCAAGTCTGGTTTGATTTCTAGTATTAAACTTCTTCCAGGAGAGGAGCTCAGACTGGAGAAAATTGGGAGGAAGCAGGATGGGATACGGCAAGCAGCCTTCCAACCTTGTCCTGATATTCACGTACATCCTCGCCAAAAGCACCCTCTGGGCCCCTGCGGGAAAGCTGTCCAAGTAAGCAACACTCCACGCTCTCAACACCCCTGTCACCTTCCCACTGCCATTCTGCTGCCTCCTGCCTTCCTGCCTTTGAGGATCAGAAGTCCTCCACTCATTCGAGGTTCCCTGTTTGGTACTTGTACTGGATTGAAGAGTGTTCTTCCTGGAATCTCAGAGTGTGACCTTGTTTGAAAGTGGGGTCTTCACAAATGTAGTTAAGCTGGTCAGAGTGGAGTAGTGTGGGCCCTTCATCCAATTTGATCGTTGTCTTTATAAGAGGAGAACAGACACAAGAGACAGTCATGCAGAGGGAAGACTGTGTAAAGACGATCAGGGGGAACCCCAGGAAGGCAGAGATGGCAGTGATGTGCCCACAAGCCAAGGATTGCCAGCACTGCTGCCAACACCTGGAGGTGGAACGGGCGAGGAAGGATCCTCCCCTACAGCCTTCAGGGAGAGCATGGCCCTACACACACCCTGATTTTGTACTTCTAGCCTCCAGGAACAGGAAAGGAGATATTTCTATTGGGTTAAACACCCAGCTTGCGATGCTTTGTTGTGGCAGCCACAGGGAACTAGTGCAGGAGTCCTAGGCCTGCCTGCCCCTCCGTCCTCACCCCTCCCATCCACCCACCTGGAGGGCCTGTTCTCTGGAATGAAGTCACTGAAATCTCCTCCCAATCAAAGCTCCTCCTCATAGAGTTCCCCGATTACTAGAGTCACCATGGTTCCAGTTTGCCCAGGACAGTACCAGGTTATAACTATTGTTCCGGCACAAATGTGAATAGTGCCACCTTTCATCCCAAAGGTGCTCCTGTTCAGAAAATAAATTCTGTGTTCACCCTGCCTTCCCCATAAAGTACAAAAGAGTGACTCAGTTACTTGGCATTCAAAGAGAGAGTTGGACCCAACCCATTTCTCCAGCCCCGCAGTCCACTGCTTCCTCATATTACACTTTGCCCGGCCAAGCTGGGTAAGTCCATCTCCAGACAGTCCCCACCCTGTGCCTTAACTCGTGCTTTTCTCTCTGCCTAGAATGTTCTTCCATCTCACCCCTGCCACCACACACACACACACACACACCCTCTGATTATTTCTGTATATTGAAAACCTTACTCATCATCAGTCAATGTTCAGATTGTCAGAAACGATGTCACTCTATATAGAAACCCCACCTTGGGTTTTACAGCACAGGTCATACTCTACCCTGAATTGCAACAATTCTTCTCTCTTCTCCTTTGAGTGCAGATGCTTTGTCTTATTCCTCTTTGTGTTATGCGACTAGTACCTTGAATGAGATTTTTTCATACAGTAGGGACTCAAGACATCTTTGATAAATAAATATGAATATTTCATTCCTCTCTCCATCCATCTGAGAACAGTCCTTAAAGGTGCACTTTAAGGACTTCCCTGGTGGCGCAGTGGTTAAGAATCCCCCTGCCAATGCAGGGAACACGGGTTCGAGCCCTGGTCCAGGAAGATCCCACATGCTGGGGAGCAGCTAGGCCTGTGTGCCACACTACTGAGCCCATGAGCCTAGAATCCGTGCTCTGCAACAAAGACAAGCCACCACAATGAGAAGCCTGTGCACCGCACCGAAGAGTAGCCCCCGCTGGCCGAAACTAGAGAAAGCCCGCAGTGCAGCGGCGAAGACCCAACGCAGCCAAAAATTAATTAATTATTTTGTTTAAAAGAAGATCCACTTTAAGATATAGGGGTGGCTGGTTTGTCCTTTGGGAAGTGACAAATACCTGATCTCCAGAGCATAATTATGCGGACAAAAAAATGTTGCCTGCCCCTTCAGTAAACAATGAACGTTACCCACCAGCAAGCCTTCCGCCACAGCTGCAGCCCTGACGGCGCACCCTGAGGGGAATTCAGGTTGGAGAAAAACAAGGTACTGCCCCTAGATAGTTAAGATGTGTATCAAAGGAATAATTTCAATGCGTCCAGCCACTTGCATCTTCCCATATACAGAAAGGCACTAAAATCAGTATCTTGGGATGTCTGGGTGTTTCGGTGTGATTAGCAGTAATCTTTCGATGTTCAACTACAGGTTTTTGCAGCAAAAACTCCTATATATCCTGGCTCCTCAACTCTTTGCTGCAGTTCCTCAGAGCTATCTGAGAGGCTGAACCTCAGGCTATAGTCCTCAGTAGGCCACCGAATAAAACATAATTCTCAACTTTTAGGTTGCGCAACTATCTTCAGTCGACAATTATTAAGGGAAAATGTCTGGGCTATTTCAATCAGCAGCTAGATTCTGCTCGCTGGGGACACGCTGACAGCAAAGGAATGGTGCCTACCTCTCAGAACGAGGGATTCTGAGGGGTTTTAAGACCTGGCAGAAGGTAGTTGGATACGTGTTTCTTTGCTGAGAAAGGTAGCACTTCAGCAAAATATCATTCCTACATGGTAAGAGTCCCTCATAGGCTCAGCTTCCATTATTCTCCATTTCGGATCAGAGATTCCTACTTGTAGATGATTAAAAGAAGTACCTCACTCATCCCTGCCCTTTCCACTTCCAGGATCCAGAGCCCCACTGACTGCTTAGGGGGTATTTCACTCTGTAAAGTAACCCTGTTGATTTAGTGCAAAAAATTCTAGCAAATAGGCATTATTATGAGCAGTTGATGGCGTGCGTAGGTCCTGTAGTAGAGAATAACACGATAGACACCCCCACCCTCACAATTAACCCAACAATGGAAGAAAGAATCAGAATTCTTCCCTAATGGGCAGAGTCAGAACTCCTATGGCCAAGTTCAGGACGGTCTTGAAATACCATCACTACTTTCCCTCGCTTTGAGACTTCTAGCTGGGTAGAATCCCATTTCTTAAAGAACCCTTCTCTACAGCAAGATAGCTCTCTGCATTCAATAGCTAGAAATCCAAAGTAGGATTTTACAGAAAAGTAAACTTCTACCCATGTTTGTGATTCCAAAGCATTAGGAAGACCTGACAATCTGTAAAAATGAAAAAACTACTGTACCTTCTATGGCATGGATTAAAATTCTATACTAGAGCTTTGTTCCTTTACATTTGGAGTTATTAAAGAACAAATATTGGGAATTCCCTGGTGGTCCAGCGGTTAGACACCCTGCTGGGGAAAAAAAAAAAAAAAGCACAAATAGTTCCCTAGAAGCAATAGCACTTTTAGACGTCATCAGTTGTTTATTACTCTGTGACCTATATATTGCTATCACATTGTTACTTGATTCTTGCATCATTTTTAACTTTTCATATCTGTGTTTCCCCATTCACCTATAGTTTATATTGAACTAATTTTACTCTCTTCAATTAACAGCAGACATATTTAAAAAGTGTGAGATTTCTCCTAGGGCAAGAAAAAATATCTGTTATTCAAATGCCTTGTCACAAAACAATAATGAACATATCTGTAATTGGTAATGCATACATTTCTTATCCTTAGTCACATCTTAGCACTGGCTGGCAAAGAACTTGAGACCAAAAGGCACTCTTTTTGAGACGGTACATGGCATAGAAGTGTTTCCAGTGAATGGCTTTCCAACAAGATCCATTTTCATGCCCCCTTGACCTTGAGTTTTGGCGGAGATGGGAAGCATAGGTGCTAAACACCCTGACATTAAGGGCTAATCTATGCCAGACTAGCAAAAGGAGTGGCTTCAAAACCTGTTTTGCCTGAATTTGCCAATGTACCTAACTTCAGGGTACAGAAGAGAAGAGGCTGTGTGTCCCATCCTCCAATGAGGGAGGGAAGGAGTTGTTTCCTCCCCATTTTAAGCCAAGTAATGGAAAACTTCAAGAAAATCAGAGCGTTTGACCTATGCCCTTGGAATTTGAGCTATGGGGGACCTGGTGTCAGACCCTCACAGGAAAATGCTGAAGAGTATAGCCTGACCAGAGCTGCCCTGACCCAGCAGCAGAAAGAAGAGACAATACCACCCCCCCAACCAAGCATGGCAGGCCAAGGACAAGGGAGCCACCCGTGGGCTTTGTGGACCTGTAGATGCGAGCTGGAACCAGGAAATTCCCGAAGGACTTCTTCCTGTCCTAAAGGGTATTAAAGAAGAAAGTACTCTGACACTTGTTATCATGGTAAAGAAGACATTATTTTGGTAGGGTCAAGACTATAGCAATAGGGGCAAGTGATGGGGCTTAACTCTGGAAACAGTAAAGACAGCCAGGAATTTATAGGGATTTATTTATAACAAGCAGGGTGAAGGGGGTCAGTGGATGGAAAATTACTAAGAGGAATCATGAAAGGCAGAGGGATTCTTGCTAAACCATCACCATCTTGTGAGGAGACTCAAGCAACCCGAGGAGAAGCAGCCCAAGGTGGGCAGGAACAGAGGCCTCCTGCCCAAAACAAGCACCACATGAGCGAGCTTCATTGGGAACCCTAGTCCCAGACGAGCCTTTGAATGACTGAAGCCCAGCCCACACCTTGACTGCAACTTCGTAAGAGACCCCAAACCAGAATTACCCAGCTAAGCTGTTTCTGAATCCTTGACCCAAAGAAACTGGGATAATATGGTTTAGCACCCTTCCTTAACCATTACATACAATCTCTCTGCCACTGAAAGAAAGTGAAGTGTGATGTTCACCTTGGGGATGAATAGGATTTCTAAGTGGCCAATAGGTACCTGAATATCCCAATGATACTACTGTATTATATGATTTTTTTCAGAATTTTAAATAAACTTTATTATTTTTTTTAATTTATTTTATTTTTTTTTGCGGTACGCGGGCCTCTCACTGTTGTGGCCTCTCCCGTTGCAGAGCACAGGCTCCGGACGCGCAGGCTCAGTGGCCATGGCTCACGGGCCCAGCCGCTCCGCGGCATGTGGGATCTTCCCAGACCGGGGCACGAACCCGTGTCCCCTGCATCGGCAGGCGGACTCTCAACCACTGCGCCACCAGGGAAGCCCAAATAAACTTTATTTTTTAGAGAAGAAAATACTGATTATTTTTTAACCATCAAGGCTTTGCATGTATTTGAACATATTCAGAAGCTGATAATGACTGAATATTTTATAATAAAGATTCTTCTGTGCTCTTTTCATTGAAAAAAATTTTTTGTGGAGGGAATATATTTCTTTTACCCTGATTTACCTCCCTTCTCCATTCATATGAACCTGGGTTAGAAAATTTAATTTGTAATAGACTGGATGTTTAATTTAAATAACCCAATGAAATATGAACATTTTAAGAAAATAGCATTCAACATCCACTCGTGAGGGTTCAAAATATATAAACTGCTTACTTAAACACATGTTCTCATTAAAAAAGAAAAGAAAAAAGGCACACCCAGACCGTGCTCTTGTTCTAATCTCTCTCCCTGTTTTCTCTTTACTCTTGACATCAGGATCCTCCCCTTGCCGTTCCCATGGTGACCATATTTTGTAGGGAAGAAATGATGCAACAATGATACGAAAAAATCAGGTTTCAATGTCATCTCACTGCTAAACTTTTGATCACGAGGAGTTGGGAATAACTGGAAAGGAGATTTAACGTGTAGTTATATATTAATAATGATCACAACAAGGTAAATGCTAGGTCAGCCACCTGTGCACTCCTTTCCTCTCTCCCTTTCTTACTCTTTGGTGGTCATGATGAAAAAGTATGACTTCAGATGAAACCCAGAAGTAGAAAAGGCCGTGCACTCACTTAAGAAAAGCACTTGGCAAAAAATTCTTCATTACGTAAGGAACTACGTAAATGTCTAGCAATAAATACCTATTTGAATATTATATTTTCATTAGCATATAGTGTGTACTTTACGATAGTAGCAAACTAACGTCTGTTAAAAAGAGTTGATGAGGGACTTCCCCGGTGGTCCAGTGGTAAAGAATCCACCTTCTAATGCAGGGGATGCAGGTTTGATCTCTGGTCGGGAAACCAAGATCCCACATGCCACGGGGCAACTAAGCCTGCGCGCCACAACTGCTGAGCCCGCACACCTCAACTAGAGAGGCCGAGTGCCGCAACAAAGAGCCTGCACACCGCAACGAAGATCCCACCTGCCGCAACTAACACCCGACTCAGCCAAAAAATAAATAAATAGATAAATAAATAAATAAATAGATAAATAAATAAATAAAAATAGTCAATGAATAATTTTGACAGATATCTGGGAATAGTTTCCTCACAGACTCTCCCTTTAAAATACTGCTGAGTGTGTGTAAACTCAGGAAAAATCTGGCACCTCCAGGATTTAACTTGAAAAGAGAAAGCAACAGAAGACCTGGGGAGCTATTAAGGAAACATCAGTGTGACTCAGACTTCCTTCTGTCACTGACTATTTTCAGGTTCAGTTTTGTTTGAACCAATCCTCCTGGGATGGTGCAGCAAACAATAGCAGTCCAACTACTTAGCGCTTCTTTCCAGAGGACTCACTGGAGCCCTGACGGGTCACCGCCACAGATACATCTCTCAACTTCGTTGCTGCTAAGCTTGAGAGGGAGCGGGATAAAGATTTTATTCCCAGCAAGTGGCTGGCATGTATTTAAGTCTTTATTTCTCGCTGGTGCAGAGAAATAGGCTTAACTTTTGGACATGTTGAGGCCAGGCCAGACACACACAGCGGAAAGTTGAGGGAGCAAATGAGGATAGAGCTAAATAGAAGATTCTACCTACGTTGGCCCCCAGGTTGTCCCAGGGCCTTCTTGAGGGCAGGGTCAAAATAACCCTTAACAATCTTACCTCTGCTCTGTCATCCTGACAAGTAACGGAAGCCCCGTAGTTCAAAGCCGTGCTTGGACATGGCAAAAACTTTTACCCCAACACATTTGTAAAGCAATAGAAAACTCAGACATTTTCTACGAGATGAAATAAATTCTCTTTATATTTTCTAAACTTCTTTATCTCTTCTTGTTGATTATCCACTTTAGTGTACCTTCTTATTTTGAAAGGGGAGGTGAGGATCCATATAGTAAAAATTAAGAAATGCAAATGCAGGTTTAAATAACAGCTAATTTTCAGAAATACTCTGATTAAATATTTTAACATGAATGCTGCCCATTTAAAATGACTCATTGTTTCAAAATATTTTGGTTGAATTTTAATTTTGTTTTATTTTAAATGTGTATAGAAGAATCCAAAAGGCATTTTCCTCTCTAATCTTATTTATACCTTTTAGTCTCCTACATCAGAGGCTTTCAAATCAGTTACCTGAGATATATATATATATATATAATCCAATCTTGTAATTCAAGACTGAATTACAAGAATGAAGTATTTCCTAAGTAATTATTTAGTATTTCCTAAGTAATAGTTATTATTACTTATTTTCTAAGTAATTTCCAAGAGAGGAAAGAAAAATTTTCAACTTATTTTACGCTAATTCATACTTTATAAGGCAAGATCAGAGATTTCCTGTTAATTTTTTTTTTTTTTTTTTTGTAGTACGGGGGCCTCTCACTGTTGTGGCCTCTCCTGTTGCGGAGCACAGGCTCCGGACGCGCAGGCTCAGCGGCCATGGCTCACGGGCCCAGCCGCTTCGCGGCATGTGGGATCTTCCCTGACCAGGGCATGAACCCGTGTCCCCTGCATCAGCAGGCGGACTCTCAACTACTACGCCACCAGGGAAGCCCCCTGTTAATTTTTTAAACTAACTAAAAATCGAAGAACACTAGGAAAAATTTTGACAGTTCCTTTCAGTTTATCAAATCAGTGGAAATAGACACACTGAAACTGACATTCAGTTCTAATTAAATTAATTGATACCAATAGCTCAGCTTTGAGAAACTCAGGTAGGTTGTAGAAATACTTGTACAAGATCTTCTATTTTTCGTGTTTCTATAAAAAAAGATTCAAATATTTGTCCAAGAGTAGTAATGCACTTTATCAGTGAAAGAATAAACAATCCAAAATCTTAACATCTAGAAAGAAACAAAATAGTGAGTTTTTTTTAAGAAGTGGGAATTAAAATTGTAGCTTTGTAAAATATCTTCTAACTGCTTATCAAAGCTACCCTGGGTTCACAAGAATCCTGAGTGTCTTTCAAAATAAAATTCTCTTCATCCTACGTCAGTATTAAAAATTTCTTTTTACTGAAAATATAGCCAGATTATAAGAAAACATCACTTAATGATAATTAATAAATAGAAAACCCCATCACCAAATTAGGGGGAAAAAAAGAACAGAAAAACTTTATCTCAAGGTCTAAGGCATTCAACAATTCAACAATTATGCCCCGCTTCATGAATATTTTTGTAAGATGTTCCAGACACAAAAGATCGCTTCAGGAAACTGGTTTCATTTGAACCATGGTTAAAATCCCCGAGAGAATTTCTAGGAAAAAAAAAATACTCTAAAACCCTCCCTGGGCTCGCTTCATGGGCTTGGGACCAGCGCTGCTGCCCGGCGTCCCACAGGCAGAGGGTCCCACAACTGTGGGTTAATGCTCTGCGGAGGAATTTTGAATCGCTTTCTCTTTGAATTTGAGTTTTGTTAAGCGGAGCATGCTCTGGAGGCTTGGAGCCTCAGCTCACATGTAGTCCAGCTCCCCTGCCTTCCCGTCAGGTTCTAAGTCACCTGCTCCATGAGCTCGGCTCCAGGCCCACCTATTCACCCCCGCCTGGTCCCTGCCTAGGGTCCACCTGAGCGCTGATTCGCTCAGGGACCGGGCCAGAAGCGCATGCGCACCGCCTTGGCATGGTGCGGTGCGCATGCGCACCGCCTCGGCATGGGGCGTGGCTCACCTTGGGCCGGCAGCACCTTGTCTCATCCTGGATGACAGGCAGGACGAGGCGCTTGCCCTCCCTCCTTCCAGGTACCTAGTGCGTCCCTCAGCGGAAGTTGCAATACCCTTGGCCTTGGGTAGAGGCAGCAGACCCACGGGCAGGAGAGATGCTGCCTCTAATGCCCGACAATGCGGGCGAGCCGCGTTGGTTTGACATGGCCGAGGGTGAAGGGTGGAGGGATTGGAGAGGTAGTGGGGACCCAACAGTCGGTGACTTACACTCGCACCAAGTAGGGGCAGCCGTGAGGGTCTGCACTTGCTCTGCAAGTGTCCCGGTACCTGAGGGAGCATAATATCAAATAGCAAATAAGAAACACCGTGATGGTAGAGAAACAGACCCTTAGGAACAAATATCTTTTGAGCAATTTAGTATTTCCCAGGAATTTGTCAACCTTAGTAATATTTACACAAGTCTGTTATGGACTGTAACTTCAGTAGGATAAGCAAATGTCTATATAGATATGGATGTAGATATTTGCTTATGAAAGAGGCCATTTTGGTTTAGACTGATCACTTGTGCTGCTTGCTTTCTTTTCCACTGAAATCCATGCTCACCCTTCTCCTGTCTGCGCTTGCGGTAGGAGGCTGCCCACTCTGGCCCCATCCCCTGGGCTTCCTTGCCCGCTGGTGTCCAAGTAGGTCCAGCAACGTTAGGAAAGAATATGAGTGGAGACCCGGAGCAGAGAGAATTCCGGTGCTTGTTCCCCTGGTCCGTCCTAGCGGGGCTGGAATGTGGACAGAGGCTGCCTTCCTTGGCTCTAGGTCTTGTAGACATGCCTCTCAGCCACCACTCCCTCGCTCACAGGGGCTGTTCCCTCCACTTGCCGTTTTGGGTGGCAATGGACTTCCCACTGTGGCTAGTTCCTGGGTGTCATCTTCCCATGTTAGTCCTTACCTGTGCTCACCACTCTGTGTACTCTTCCTTACTTATGCTTTGTTTGTTTAAACCTTTTGGGTCTGCCTTATGTTTTGCCAGCACTCTTGAGTGATACAGCACCTCTTCTCAATGGCTGCAGTTCAGCTTTGTAGCTTGGAGGAGTTTTGTTGGAGCATACATCTTAGAACCATGCTGTCATTTCATTTTCTGGATAATCCCTAAGCATCCTCTGGTGGCCTGGCAATATGCTAACTTGGCTGAGCTAGCCAACATTTCCCGGAATTCTCGTCCTTGTATATTTCTGGTTAGGGCGGGGGCTACAATGACATTTGAGAAGGGAAAGTGAAGTAGCACTTATATTACTCTTATGCTCAGAAGATCGGTAGAGAGACACAGGTTATGTGGCAGCTCCCTGCTGGTGTCATTTACCTGCTGGGTCACCCAGTGGATGTAAGCAGTACCTGAGCCCTGCAGCTGTGCCATCACCACCCACCTCCTCCTTTTCACGTCTGTGATGCCTGCGCCAGGTGTGTGTGTTTAGCTCTAAGATGAAAAGTGCCAGGTCCCAGTCTGTCTTTGCGGGTTCCAGCTCAAGTTCACGCACCCAGTTCCTTTTCCTGTTCTCCAACCTTATACCTTCTTCCCTTTCTGCCTGTGGCCCTGCAGACTGAAGGCCAAACACCAGGCAGAAAAAACTACAGCCTTACAGAGACTGCCTAACTAATTATAGTTCCCAAGATTGTGTGAGGTCAATCTTTATAACATATCAATATTTGAATAATCAAGAATATATATATATATAGTGGTTCTGCTTCTCTGGTAAAAACCCTCACATATTTACACAACAATTCTTTTATCTTCCCATATGTACATTAGATGTTCAAATACTTTCTGTTATTTATCTCTCTATTAACACCATTTCAACTCTTACTTCAGAGCCTCATTACGTTCTAAAATATCTTAGAAATAGCACTGTGAGATTGTATTCTCTTTGAGAACATAATTAACTAATTAACATCAGTCTGGATGCCTGATTTGAGGCCATTAGCATCCTCACAGAAGCTAAGATTTGGAAATTAAAATAAAATTCAAATTAGCTATTTTTCACACTTCTCAAACTATTGTATGTTATTAGGTTTTTCAAAAATATTTTAAAAATCATTAAATTTAAATTTGAAATGATCTGTACGTTTCATTTATCTGTATTAATCCCATTCTCTCTCTTGCCTTGTTTCTCTTTAGTTTATGCATGTCTAAATTTGTCAGAAAATGGGTGTTATTCTTTTATTAAACTACTCCTAGGAAGCAGCATCCTTTCATTCCATGTTTTATCAGTGGAAGGTAAAGACCTTCTTTTATTGGGCCAATAAAAATCCCTCCATGTGAACACATTTCTGATTGTGACGTTCTTTGCAATCACAGGAACATTTTCCATATTCTTCTTATAGAATTTTTTTCCACATATTTGAAACTTATGATGTCATCCATGTCTTTTGTGTGTGTAAGAAACAAAGGGTCCTAATTAGTATACTAAGAAAAAATTCTAGATGTGGCTACATTCCTAGTTTCTTTCTTATTTTGGAATTTATTCTTCAAAGTTAGGACTCTAATGCATAGAGTTTATTCATTGTCTGATACCCACATCTGGTAGAAAATGTGACACGACATTAGGTAATAACATTCAGAACAAATTATTTTGGGACTTTCTTTTTTATGAACATCTTTGCTTTTATGGATTATGTGATATTGTGGATTGTATCCAAATATTTTTATATTAAAAAAGGGAAAAATTTGTTTTTATGAAGATAAGTGTAATAAACATAACCAGCATATCTAAGAATCACAAGACCTTTTATCTATTTCATAAAGGAAGGTAAGAGAGCAAAAGTAGAATCTTAATTTGTCAATTTATGAAGTTAACTAAGTATAGCACAATAATTATTTGGAAAAAATTATACTTTAAATATCTTTTCTATTCACCAGCCTGAAAAATATTATTTAATGCAACCATTCTCTTTACTGTGTGAACTTCCTCTTAAGAGATAAGGAAGACCATTCATATTAACGAGAACATGCGTTATCTTATTTAAGTGCCACCCACAATGGAACTCATCAATCTGAAGGGGATAATGGAGTTGGGTAATGTTAGACCATTACAGAAACTAAACCAAGAATTCTTTCTAACTTTAAAAATTATTTTCTAAATCAAATACGTATATTGGCACAGTGATCACTTTAGTTAAAAGATGTTTATTTTAAAAGTGATTGGTACCAAACCTCGACAGTGTTCTATTCCGTTAATTTTATAGTCCTGGGGAGCTCACTACAGATAGATGCGAAGCATGGTCAGTACCGAGCCAGAACTAAGTTTGTAATTAACACAGAGTTTGTTTTGATGGGCTGAGGGAAGGGGAGAGAAATAAATAAATTCATAGCAAGGGCATCTGAAATTAACATTAAACTTTCCACAGTGAAATATATTTTGTATAATTTACCACTAACAAATTGATTTTATTTGTATGATACATATTCCATAATTCTTTAAAATATAGGCTAGTATGAGCAACAATGATACCAAAAAATATCCATTACCTAGATTTAGAAAAATCACTGAAAAAGAAGCAATTTCTGTTCTGTTTTCAATGTGGAGAGAAAGGAAGGGATCATCTGCCTTATGCATTTTATTCCTTGATTAATGGAACAGTTATTGGACATTTTGGAAAAAAAAGAAAAGATTAATATTTCAACAACAGATGAAAATTCCCAAGTAATGTTTAGATACAGAACTCCTAGTGGAATTCCAATACATAAATTAAAGGTGAAGTGCTACTTTCCTTTTCAGGAAAACAGAGTAATTAAATTATCCTCTTTTAAATAAGATTGATTTTTTTCTATTCCTTTTGAACTGATATAAGTTGATTTCAATATTTTCTATTTTGTAACACTGAAATGATCCTTTCACATTTTGTGACAATAGTAAGCATATTATTTTCCTTGTACTAGATGCCTAACATTCTAGTTCATATTAAAGTTACTTATATATTCACTTTCAATGCCTGATACCTTACACATGGATGTTAGCTCTTTAACTGTCTTAATATCTTAAAATAAGCAGAACAAACATTAAGTGCATCAGCGTGAGCATATTTATATGTCTCTAAAATTTTGACCACATTCCTCACTCTGTTGGTTTCAACATCACTAAGTTACAAGAGAAATTTTGGGTGTTGCACTACTGACTGATTTTCCTACACGAATTCAAAGGCAAAGATGGTGGTTTAAGTCTAGGAAATGTTGTTGCCAGAAACACGTCTATAGTATTTTAGGTCTATACAAAAATAATCATCGGACTTTTTCTCACTCATATTTTAACTTTATGAAGTAGTGTTATGTTGACTCTACTGCCCGAATTTCTACTCCAGAATATAACTGCAATGTTAAAACTTTAATACAGACCAATCTATCTGTAGAATTGTCTGCCGTGAAATTACTGATTGATCCCTTTGGTTGGACCCTGTTAACTGATTTCTTCTCTCTGTTTAGATGGATTTATAGACCTATTAAACATTACATAAAGCCAGTAATGTAGAAATGTTATTTAATGAGGCTGCACAGCCAGTGTTACAAACTATGATGTTAAAATTTAAAAGCAGGTTTAGAGAATAGGACTGGCTTTAACATTTTTTTTCCTTAGAAAATTACAATCACTTGAAAATAATGAGAACTTGTTAAAAATATATTAAACTTAAATTAAACAATTAAACTTAATACAGTGCATCAAAAACATACATGAAAAGCTTTCTCTTGAAATTAATCACATACTTATTGCCATTTATTATATTTTCATGCTTTTACAAAATTCTTCCATGGTCAGAGCACAGTAGAAATTTAGAAAATTCTAAATAATCAAGTGTTGCAACTTAATATTTTATCTGAGTTTTAAGATAATTCTCCCTAAGCATGTTTCATGTTTACTTTTTAAAAGCATCTTTTGTTACATTGATGAATGAGTTGCTTGATATCCAGCAGTTTGTGAACTGCTTGGAAAGAAAGCCAGGATCATAAGGCTATGTCACGGTTTCACTAAAAACAAGTGATGTCTCACTAACCTTATTTCTTTTTTAGGCAGTGTGACTAAAGGGGAAGTTAAAGGGCATACTGTAGACCCAGGGTATCTGGACTTCAGCAAAGCATCTAAGTTCTCTCACATGATATCTTTGAGGATTAGATAGAGAAATGTTAGCTAGAGGCAAGGACAGATTGCTAGTTAGAGCTCTGGATGAATGACCACCATCAAGAAATGTCAAACGATCATTGTCAAGGGCAAGCTTTGTCCTTGGTCCTTTGCTGATCGAATTTATTAATGGCTTAGATAAAAATGTAGAGCCCCTTAGATTTACAGCTAGTATAAAAAACTGAATAGAATGATCTGGACAATTGGATTGAATTTACAAAGATGAAATTTAGCACAATAAGTTCTTGACCTTTGGTTGTAAAATTTTTTGAACAAGTGTGATTGGAGGAAATTTATCTCAGCGATTTTAGTGAAAATACGAATCAACCGTATGATGTGACCTTAGCAAAGCTACATTGACCTTGAGCTGCATTACCAGAACTATAATGTCCAGAGTGAAGAAGGCAATTGTTTCAATCCACTCAACCAGACCCCACTTGGGAATTATACTATCTGTGTGCAAATGGGAGCTTGTTCAAAAGAAAGTGACCAGAATGGTGAAGGAATTCCAAAGCGTGTGATATGGGAAACAGCTAAAGAAATGGGGGTGTTTAGTTGGGAGACCAGAAGACTGCAGGAATCTAAAATCAAGGCTTTAAAACATTTGAAGGATGGCCAGGAAAAGAAGGATTAGACTCCTGTGTTGTCCAAAGGGGGAACACTGACCATCCTCCGTATAGAAGAGGAAAAGCTCTTCCTGCATATCAATGTTAGCTTATAAATGTAGAAGGATTGATGGAATTATCAAGTCACCACTTTACCACTATGACTGAAATCACTGCCTTGGGCAAGGATAATCAATGGATTCCAAATCCAGGGAGAGAAAGATTGGTGAGGAACGAGGTATTCATATGGTATCAAATCGTCAACCCACAGATTACTTCCTGCTATAACACTTATTTTAAAACCAAACTTTGGGGCTTCTCTGGTGGCGCAGTGGTTGAGAGTCTGCCTGCTGATGCAGGGGACACGGGTTCGTGCCTCAGTCTGGGAAGATCCCACATGCCGTGGGCGAGAAGCCGCAACAGTGAGAGGCCCGCGTACTGCAAAAAAAAACCCAAAAACACACTTTGGTTTTGTCAGAGAAACGACTGTTATATAAGTTCATCTCAAGTAAAATCAATTTCAAGTTTTTAATAAGTCAGATTCTTTTTGAACTAGCAAAAAAAGACAAACTCATTAGGGGAAAGTATCAGTTACATGGCCTATGTTACATAAATCTGACTCTACTCTTGTTTTAGTTTCAGAACCAAGTGTAATAAACTATGGTCACACGGCAGTCACCTGTGATGTTATTACAGCTCTTCACCACTGACAGAGCTTTGCTTTTTCTATACTTTGGCTTCTCTCTGAATTGTTAATCTTCATACATTTTCTCTATCAATGGGAAGGAAGTAAATTTTATTTACATAAATCTAAGACCGTTTAAATATTAGATGATTTCCCAAACCTGAAAATTGATGATCAGTATATCAAAATTACAAGACCAATTGTTACATTCTAATTTTTACTCAGAACAAAACTTTCATATAATAGACTTGACCTCTGTCTCATAGAGTCACAGGCCAGAGCAAAATTAATTCTTATGGAGAAGAATAGTGAAAAAATGAGGGTGAGAAGTGTGGAAAGATGGGAACCAGGTCTAGATTCTCGGTCCTGTGGGTGGTGAATGAGACAGAAGGCATGGAACATGTGCCTGGGTTCAGAAGAGCAGACTCCAGATAAGGTCTGTGACCCGGGAGTGATAAGTGCTGTGACCCGGGAGTGATAAGGGCTGTGACCCGGCAGTGATAAGGGCTGTCTGCGCTGCTGTGTCTGAGGCCAGGGTGTTAGGGCACAGAAAGACAGGATTAGGAGAGAACCTCGAAAAGCCAGGAGAACTAGTGCATTTCACACACTGGTGAATGCATACATCGTGGGGATGATTCTTTTGCACCATGGTTGATGGTCAAGATACATCTATAATTTTTGAGTGCCAAATGACTTTTCACTTTCACTCTGAAATCTATAACTCCTGGAACTCTGACATCTCAGTTTTAACTGATAGCTGGTCATAGTTGCAGTTTCTTTCTTTCTTTGGCCTCACCCCGCCTCTTATGGGTTGTTTGTTCCCCGACCAGGGATCGAACCCACAACACTGAAAGCGTGGACTCCTAACCCACTGGACCACCAGAGAATTCCCCACAGTTTGCAGTTTCTTGATATCATGCTAGAAGCCATACCTAGACCATGGATGGCATCAGTTCTCTGTCTTCGAAGGGCTCACTCTTGGAGAAGTGCTGGAGGAAAGAAAGAAGTTGGCTCGATCTTTCTCACGTCTTCTCCCCATTGATCACGACTGAATTGACCGGCACATATACTCGCTCAGCATGCTACGCACCAAATTTCTGAAGCAAAAGAGGAATCTCTTCCCACATCTGCCTTTTTGTGCCTCTCTTTTTCCTCAAGGGAGACTGAAATTTATTTAACTAGATTTCAGCTGGACAAAATTGATAGTTAGGGAGAGAAGGAAGCATATAATATGATTATGTGTGCCCCAATACCTCCTAGAAATAGCTCTGTGGACCAAATTCCCCTAAGGAGATGGCTTGCTGTTGTATAATCCACAGAGCATCTTATAATTATTTATTCCTTTTCCTGCTCCCAATTTCACTGATTAACTTATCTAACTGTGCCATTAAAACCCATGTATCATTTTTCACCCTTAATCAGTTATTCATGAGTTTTAGCCATGTCTGAAGTATGTTCATCAGGAAAAATAACCTCAATTTGCATTTTAATTGATCAATGTATAGTGTAGCTGATAATACACATGGTGATTTCTCGTTAAGTAAAAGCTTATGTTTAGGAAGATTAAAATGATCTTTATTTGACAATTCTCTGATGTGATTTTCATAAATGTAGTAGAGTAAAAAGTAGGGACTGCTTATATGTTAAGCTGATTTTACCAATAACCGTACAAATAGGGTTGCAAGATAAAATATAGAAGGCCCCATTAATTTAAATTTCAGGAAAACAAATAATTTTGTATATAAGTACACATCCAATATTTGGGACATATTTGTACTAAGAATATTCACTGTTTATCTGAAATTCAAATTTAACTGGGTGCTCTGTATTTTTATTTGCTAAACCTGGCAATCCTGAGTACATACGTATATACAACTACATACAAAGTCAAAATAACGACACAATTGTCTGCTATCAACAAGGCTTTCCTTTATTAACCATGAATACCTTTTAAAATATATTTTTTATAATTTTGAAAGTAATTACATTATTGGAATTAGATAAGTCTTATCAAATTTCTTTATCTATAAAATATAAATAGCCTTATCTATCTTGAATAACGTTATTAGTAGTACCAGGACACAGTGCTGACTTTCGCTTTTGGTCTTGCAGTTGAGAGAATCATGTTCTATCTTTCCAACTTTTCATTGTGTAAAACCATGTAATACTTGCTATCTAATTTCATATCTGTCAGATAACAAGTACACAAAACTTTGCATATCTGTCTTAGACAAACATTTGTTTAATTGATCTGCAATTTTCTTCTTTCTTAGAAGAGTTAAAAACTGTCTTTTAAATCAGTTCATGTCCCTACTTCAGAAGAGCAGTAAAATACCAGTAAATAAAGATCACGAACATACTGTGTCTAAAAATAATCATCAGATCACCCATCTTAATTTTTACTTCCCATTGTCCTTGACTTCAAGGGAAATGTAGTAGTTTCCAATTACTGCTGTAATAAATTAAACAAACTCAGTGGCTTAAAACAAGACAAGTTTATTCTCTTACAGTTTTGCAGGTCAGAAGTCCAAAATGAATCTTCTGGGGCTAAATTCAAGGTGTCTGCAGGGCTGGTTCCGTCTGGGGGCTTCAGGGGAGAAGGCATTTTCCTACTTTTTCAGCTGCTAGAGGCCCCTTGCACTCCTTGGCTCATGACCCCCTCTTCACATCACCCCCATCTCTTGCTCCATCATCACGTGACCTGCTACTCACTCTGATCACCCTGCGTCCCCTATATGACCCTAGTGATTACATTGGGTTCATTCAGGGAATCCAGGATAATCTCGCTCAGAAGCCTTGATTTAACCACATCTGCAAAATCCCTTTTACCATGTAAGATCACATAGTCACATGTCCAGAGAGCTAGGATGTGAATCTTTGGGGTGGGCAATTATACAGTCAACAACAGGAAGGGATTTCCACAGCTGTTATAAATACATTATGCATATATACACACACATATATGTACACATGTTCATATGCATGTATCTTACATGTGTACAGTATTTATATATATATATTTAAGAACAGTGCTTTTCACTCACATGAACTAATTTGAATATTACAAAACACAGCAGGGTAGACAAGACAGGTGTTGTTTTACTGCTTTTCGTAAACTTATGAGTAATCACAACAACAAACTTTTCTTTTTTTTTTTTTTTTTTTTTTTTTGCGGTACGCGGGCCTCTCACTGTTGTGGCCTCTCCCGTTGCGGAGCACAGGCTCCGGACGCGCAGGCCCAGTGGCCATGGCTCACAGGCCCAGCCGCTCCACGGCATGTGGGATCTTCCCGGACTGGGGCACGAACCTGCGTCCCCTGCATCGGCAGGCGGACTCTCAACCACCGCGCCACCAGGGAAGCCCAACAAACTTTTTTGAGTATTCACTCTATGCTAGTCATAATGTTGTAAATACTTTATTTCCTTAGGAAAACCCTATGAGGTAGAATCTATTATTATTCTTATTTACAGATAACAATAATGAGGTATAGAGGGGTTAAATAATTTAGCAAAAACAACAATTTTTAAAATACAAGCTTTTTTTTTTTAAGTATTTACTCAGGCACTATAGTACTTCATATATATTATCCCATTTAATGCTTACAAAATTTAAGTGAGTACATAATGGTATTTTTAAAAATAAATTTATATATTTATTTATTTATTTTTGGCTCTGTTGGGTCTTTGTTACTGTGCGTGAGCTTTCTCTAGTTGCGGCGAGCAGGGGCTACTCTTCGTTGTGGTGCGTGGGCTTCTCATTGCGGTGGCTTCTCTTGTTGTGGAGCACGGGCTCTAGGCACGTGGGCTTTAGTAGTTGTGACACGTGGGCTCAGTAGTTGTGGTTCACAGGCTCTAGAGTACAGGCTCAGTCGTTGTAATGCACGGACTTAGTTGCTCTGCGGCATGTGGGATCTTCCCAGACCAGGGCTCGAACCTGTGTCCCCTCCATCAGCAGGCAGATTCTTAACCACTGCGCCACCAGGGAAGTCCCATAATGGTATTAATGCCCAAGTTTAAGAAGAGGTTAAGGGATGTGCCCAAGGTCACACAATTTGTAAAAGGCAGAGCCAGGATGCAAACCTAGATCTATTGGATTCTGGGGATCCTATACTTTAAAAGCTGCCTGGGTAATTCTAATATGAAGCCACAGTTGCAAGATCCTGAACTCCTAGGAAGTAGCAGGTTATGAGCCACAGGGAAAACAGAAGATAAGAACGTTGCTCTGGAGGTCAAATATGTACTTTGTCACGGGCCATCGGGAGGTTTGCTACATCTTACAGATTATATGTGGGAGGTGACTGAGAGCCTGCGAAGATCTATTAACTATTTTTTTGGTAGTCAGTGTTTTCCATAGAAGAAGAACCAATAGAACCGAGAGAGAGAGAAAGAGAGAGAGAGAGAGAGAGAGAGAGGTGGGGGTGGGGGTGGGGGTGTGGGATTTATTATAAGAATTGGCTCATGTGATTACAGAGACGGAAAGTCCCATGGTCATGTACAGCTTGGAGAACCAGGAAAGCTGATGGCCTAAACTGAAGTTCAAGTCCAGAGTCCTAAGAACCAGGATCGCTGATGTCTGAAGGCAGAAGGAGGTGGATGTCCCAGCTCAAGCAAAGAGCAAATTCACCCTTCCTCTGCCTTTTTGTCATGTTCAGGCCCTCCACGTATTGGAGGATGCCCACCTCCCAGAGCAAGGGCAATCTTCTTTACTTAATCTACCGATTCAAATGCTAATCTCTTCCAGGAAACACCCTCGCACCTGTTCCCAGAAACACCCTCGCACCTGTTCCTAGAAACACCCTCAGAGACTCACCCAGATACAATGTTTCACCAAGGCACCTCTTAGCCCAGTCAAATAGAGACATAAAATTAACCATCATGGTTTCATTCTTAATTGAGTTTGGGGTAGGTTTATAATTCTGGGCTGGAATTTTTCCTCAAAAGTGTGACCGCACGGCCCCATGGTCTTCAAGCTATTTGTTCCTCTGCCTTTACATATGACCTGTTTTTTTCCTTCAAGGAGCAATTAGGATATTCCTTTTATCCCTGTTGCTTTAAAATTCCACGAAGATATTCTTTGACATTGGTCTTTTCCCATTCATTGTGTTATGCCCTTGATAGGGACTTTTATTCCAAACATTCTTACTTTTCAGTTTGTGGGGATGTTCTCATGTTATACCTTTGATATGTCTATTTCCTCTGGTCTCTGTTTCCAGAATTCTTACCGGTTGAATGATGGGTCTCTGTTGTAACCTTATTTTTTCATGCTTTTTCTCATATTTTCTCTCTCTTCTCCTTTTAACTCTCTGAGAGATGTGCTCAGCTTTATCTCTCAATCCTTCTATTGCATGTTTTATTTCTGCTATCATAATATTAATTTCCCACAGCTGTTTTCGTTTTCTGCATGCTCCCCTTGATGTAAGATCAGGCTTTGTTTCATGCAGGAAATATATTCTTGTATAACTTCGAGAATCTATTTTTTTTCCTCTGCTTCCCAAACTTTCTCTGTCCTTTGCAATTTTCTTTTCTTTGTTCTTTTTCCTTTGTGTGTGGGGGGGTATAGTTGTTTTACAGTGTTGTGTTTTTGCTTTGTTCTTGATCTTTCATTTCTGAGTTTTTCAGATGTCTAATGGTCCCTCCTGGTCTATTACTATTTTAAAATGAGGCTCTAGGAGACTTATTCGGAAGCTCTGTGTGTTAGAGCAGGGCTTTTTTGTCTTGTGGGTGTCATGTCGGTCTACTGAGACACAGATGTATCTTTAAGGTTTGTTTTTGGTTTGTCTGTGTGTTTGTGTTCTCTTTTTTCACTGGTCAGTTTCCTCAGAAAGGAAGACATGGCTGCCTGCATTCTGGGGAAGGGGACAGAGGACACACTTTCCATGATGAGGATTTTCACTTATCCCCCCCACTTCCCAGTACAGGGGAAAGTGTGCATCTGTTTCCTGCCAAGACCCAGCCTGATATAATTTTCGCTGTGCCATAAATCTGTAGTCCAGAACCCTCTACGTCAGTGTATTCAATGAACAAACCTCCAGTCTTTGCCACAGATGAAGGGAGGAAACAAGTATTTAATATGTACAATAGGATTCAAGTTATCTAAAAATCAGTGTGCCCACATTCTATTTCCACATACCTCCTATATGTTTATATAGGCATACACAATATCTGGAAAAATATACATTGTACTGTTAACAGGGTTATCTCTAGGAAATGGTTTGTGGGGAGAAGGAAAAGAGTGGGGACTTCTAATTTTTAGTTCTTACAATTCTATACTTTTCATGGCTTTATAATGACTTCCAAAAACAGCTCCCGGTGTAATTCCGATGTCCATCTAGACACGGAACCACTGGCAGCTATCTAATTTCTTGGTTCCCCTCTCATCAGAGTGTTGGAATATTGGCTGTGATAGGAATTATAGCAAAGGCTGCATGGCCAGATGAAAGAAATTTTGCAGAAGTCTTCCTGTATGACGTTATGGGAACGTGGGTGTTGCAAAAAGGAAATGGTAAGCTTGGAATTCATAGTTTTTTTTATTTAATGCATTTTGGGCATAACAGTGTCTGAGTAGTTGTTTTACAGAGTACTGTGTACGTTTAATAGGTATTGATAATTATCTCAACAATCTACCTGTGATCCTAAGCACTGCTGTAAAAGATGATGGAATACAGCTTTAAGCTGAATAAATGATTCTGTTCTAAATGTTCTCTTATACTTAAAATATACATATGAGAAATTGATATAAATTGGTTCCTTTTTGTATCTATAAATCTCTATCTTTTTGTATGTATGTATCTATCTATCCTGGAATATTTGTAAAAACAAAGAAAAGCACTAATTACCTGACCACCTTAACACAATGACTATTTTAAAAAAATATTTCTTTACATTAGAGGTTTTGATACATTCTCCATGTAAATAAAGGTTCTTAAGTTTTTGTCTGATTTTTATGATTCTGAAAATTATTTCACTTTTCAATACATTTCACTTTTCTGTACACTGATTTTTTTTAATAGATAAACTGCAGTGTGCTTGAAAAGTATTTTTCCGTTAAATAAAAAAATAAAGTATTATGTTTCTGAGTGTCTGTTGTTACTGTTTCCACCCGCTAAAAAAACATTCCATTGCTACTCAAAAAATGTCACATTTTTTTCCCCCGAAACACTGTCAGAAATTCCTGGGTAGTCTTTTTTTCTGTTTTTAATTCTTTGCTAGTGTGAAAGGGAGTGAATATTATGCTGTAGACCTTTGTCTTATGCACCATTGTAATTAAATTTTGAGAAAAATAATTTTGAGAAAGAAATAAAGCACCCAATATTTTATTTGTAAGCACAGTTAAATCACGTGTGGATCTTTTGTTTCTGGAGATGGGAAAGGTAAATAGGGCAGTTCCTCTTACAATTATGAGGCAGATTCTGTTAAGCTTTCCTGCGTGCCCAAGTTAGCAAACAATGTTATTTGCTGATATTCACTGTTAATTATTGGTCTTCACACAAATCGAAGCAATGATTTGTAATTCCTGCAAGCTCGGTCAATGTTTTGCCTTGCATTGTAATGCCCTACAAATTTGTGTAAAGAAATACATCACTGGTAAACAGGAAAAAAATGCCTTTTTGAAAAGAATTACTTCAGAACTTTCAACAAGACCTTTTTGTCAGTTTTGCTGGTTTCTGGCTTCTGTCTGAACGTTGGAGTAAGCAGTGCACTGATTTGTGAGCCTTCGTTTTCTGTGAATTAGGTGTCCTCTGAGGCTTCTGTTTTTATAAGTCTTTAACTCCATGTGAACTGTGGGCTCCACCACACCCTAGCTAGTTTTTACTCAGAGAGACACACCTTTGAAAAGTATGCAGGATGTGCTGTCAGTTTTTCCTTGTTATACAATCTTACCATTGAGTAACGATGCTCTTGATGTTTAAGCAATTACATAAAGCTAGAATGAAGGAAGAGTCATTTCTTGTTTATTCGAATGAAAGTGCAGTTGTTGGAAACGGCTATAAATGTTCAAATAGAAAATCGTCCTTGCCAAAGACTGTCACTCATTTATTGAACACGCCCTTCAAAGAGATTTTTATCTCAGATTCCCCTTGTTTTTCCCCCTCCCATGTTGGGGTTATTTAAGATGGCCAAATGGAACGCTTTACAAACTGAATTTACAGAGTTTCACTCTCTCTTATCAGATTTTGCCGAATGTCCTATCCACTTGTTCCTTTTACCCAGAGAGAGCAGGCAGGATGTACGCTGAGCCCATGGGGAGATACCCCTGGGATTCGGATGGTTGCCCAATCTAGCTCGACAACCTGAGGCTCTGCTTCAGGCGAAGAGAACAGGACCTCTCCTTCCATTGCACTATTTTAGAAGTTCCTCTTAACAGTCACTCCCACAGCGATACACACAGCAGAGGAAAGATAAACATATTCCCTGAACGTATTTCTCTGTGATGGACATATATTCATGAGATTTCCACCGAGTTTCATGGTGGGAGTCTCTCCAGGACTTGCTTATTAACTAAACTGCTACCCTTTTTCATGAAGTCATGCTCTTTTTGATCGCTGCGGGTGTGTTTTTTTTGGTTTTTTTTTTTTTTTTTTTTTTTTTTTTTTTTTTTTTTTTTTTTGCGGTACGCGGGCCTCTCACTGTTGTGGCCTCTCCCATTGCGGAGCACAGGCTCCGGACGCGCAGGCTCAGCGGCCATGGCTCACGGGCCCAGCCGATCCGCGACATGTGGGATCTTCCCGGACCAGGGCACGAAGCCGTGTCCCCTGCATCGGCAGGCGGACCCTCAACCACTGCGCCACCAGAAGCCCTGCGGGTGTGTTTTGCCCTTTTCTTTTCACTAGTTTTTCCACTCACTTTTTATTAGGAATGGGAATGGAAGATTCTGTGGTTTGGTTTCCTTCCTCTGCCTAGACTTCCCTTCCATCCCCATCTGATTTAAACGGGACTGTGGCTGAAAGACATGAAGTAATTTTGCCCAGGTTGCTTACAGCCAGTAAGCTTCAAAGCAAGCATTTGACTGAGGGTTTGACTCCCCAGCCCTGCTTCGTCCTGCACCAGCAGTCACGAGCTCCAAAGCCTCAGGGACCTGTCAGGTAAGTGACAGAAACCAACTTGAGTGGAGAAGACGAGCAGCCCTGGGGGTCAGCTGCTCCCTGTGTCAGGTTCCCCGTGGAAAGCCATCCCGTGGCTTTTCATCCCATTTAGTGACTTCAAATTCCTTCACCTGCCCTGGTTAGTCCCTGTTATCAGGATCTGAGCAGAAATCAAATCCAGATAAAAGAGGCAAAGTGACAATTTCCTACACACAACGTAAGTGTGGTCAGCCAGATGCTAGGTCCACTCAGGATTTCCATCTGCAACAAGGGGAGGATGAATTATGTCAAAAGAGAAAACTAAGACAATGTAGTGATGAGTCTGATGTCCTTTATTCAAGGGAATGCAACCCACGGACTGGGGGAGCCCAGTGCCCCACGAGCAGTGGCGCACACTTCCTGAGAGATTTGGGGCAAGAATGGGTTTTACGGAGCTTTAGAAGAGGCAACTCAGAAACAGGGCGTGATTGGCTAGGAGGTAGGGGATTTCCTTCTAAGGCAACAGGTCCTATTTTCCAGGGTAAGGTGAGCCAGTAAAGCTAAGCTGGAGGACTGTGATTGGTATTTGTTAGGTTCCCTTGACGGAAGTTGTGCCTAAGTGCAGGCTGACTGTGGTTTAGATCTGTGACATGGGCCGGGCCACTGGGGCGCCCTCATTTTGTGCATCCTGATATATGAATTCACTTCATCGGTAGGATCAGGGCTGCGATGGTGTGGGAAACGGAAATGGGCGGACAGCAGGAGGGGCCTCCCCTCAGCACATGGAGGTAAGCAGCACCTGGTTTCCCTTCTCGAGAAGCAGTGGGCTTGTCAGCACACTCCAGGTACCCAAGGCGCTTGTGTGAAGGACCAAAGGGTTTGCGGGAGAGGCAGGGGATGCCTGGCAGACCTGTTTGTCCCTCTGCTTACCTGCATGGTGAAGGCTCTTGGTGTATGTCTGTCTAGGCTGAACTGCAGAAAGAGAAAACAAAAACCCAAAAAACTCCCACCGCCCTTGATGTTAGTTTGATGTTCTGTTAGAGCTTGAACCAGAACAGGGTAACGATTTATTATTAAATTAGGTTCTGAGGGACTTCCCTGGCAGTCCAGTGGTTAAGACCTCGCTTTCCAGTGCAGGGGGCGTGGGTTTGATCCCTGGTCGGGGAACTAAGATCCCACATGCCTCACAGCCAAAAAAACCAAAAACATAAAACAGAAGCAATCTTGTAACAAATTCAATAAAGACTTTAGAAGTGGTCCACATCAAAAAAGTCCTAAAAAAAAAATTAGATTCTGGGCCTGCTGGTACTCAACTCCAAAAATCCCTGTGTTGACTCATTGACTGTCGGCTGTATCAAGTATCAGCTATGCTAATGTTGCCTGCGGGTAACAGAACACCCAGGTGGAAAGGTAAGGAGAAATTCTTCCATTACGAGCGGTCTGGAGAGAGGGTGGCTCCCTGGGTCAGTAAATCAGAGGCTCAAGACATCACAGAGGATAAAGTTTTCACCTCTCTGCTCTGCCTTCCTTACAGCACTGAGCTACCTCTCGCCAGTCCCTTCGGTTGCAAGTTGGCTGCAATAAGCTTCCAACATCACATGCTCACACGAGAGTATCCAGGAGCTGGATGGGCAGTGAAGAGCACCTTCCCTCTCGTGTCCTGTTTTTAGAATGGGTCCCCTGTGGAACCCCCCTTCCTGTCTCATTGGCTGGTATTCCATCACCTGCCATCGAAATGAGCAAAGGAGGTTCACCCCTACCCAGGACTGGGACGGGCTCATCTCCTTGATGACTGACTACAACCCAAGGAATAAAATGCACAGTGAGTGTTACCCACTGGCCCCATGAAAAGGTCTGACATTAAGCACCATCCCCAGGGTAGCACAGCTGTCAGTGGTGTAGGTGGTTCCCAAGAGATTTTGTCACAATGGTTTATGCAATTCTTTCATCTGGGTAAAAGAAACTACCTCTCTCTCTTTTTTTAAAACAGAGACTAGTCAGCATTGCTATTCACTCAAACATATTCGGGATATTTATTAGCCAGGCACTTTGACACTTATGTATGTCCCAGAGTAGAGAAAATAAGAACAGGCTATTAAAATATATGGTGATTAAGTCTTATGTGGCAGCATGCTCACACCTGGTGAACTCCACAGAGCCATGTGTTACCCAATTTAGATTGCTTCAGGAAAAAGGTTAACAATTTCCAACGGGAAGGTGTCTTTTTCTGCAGTAAAATAAACACCCCAGCACAATAGATTTCCCTGACCAAACTGATAAATACTTCCAAGTGGAAAACCTAGCTTAAATGAAACGAATGGGATCATTGAAACTTAAAAAAGATGAATCCTTCTTCAAATACTTGATAGACATTGATTTCAATACTGTTTTCAGAGGCAGCTTTTCAATTAAGAACAACACTTGTTCATTACCTTATTACTATGTATGGAGAAAAGTGAATAAACGATGTAAAACTTAACTTGAAAATAGCCACAGAATTTTAGTGACTGTGATTTGGGAAATACAGCCATTTCAGTTCCTTAATGTAAAGAGATGCTGAGTAAACTGTAGATGTAACTGCAAAGGAACTTATGCATTATTCAAGACACAGTTACTCAGAGTTTAAAAAATCTTAATGTCATTTTTTATTTCCTGGATGTTTTCTGTGATTTTTTTCAAGTCTAAAATATAATAACTGTGGGAAAAGCAATAAATTAACCACACTGCAATTCTTCATAAACTTATTTTTTGTAGGATCTTTGTGAAATTCAGAAACTTCTAAGGAATTTACTACTATTTGCCTCTATTTGACAAAATGGGAGTAAATTCATCTAACGTTGATCTTTGATTTGGGTAAATATATCAAATTTTTCTTATCTTCTCTGTGATGATCAATTCTCAAAATTGGAAATTAGCATGCTTCACAAGGAGGTTATCGACAAAACTGTTTTGATTTATTTTCTAAAGGCAGATCTCTTTTAAATATATTACTTTTCCTCTCTGGAAGATATATTGGTAAATGCTAAAGCAATATATTTACCAGGCCTTTTCTCATACATCACCACTTTTGATTTCCATAACACTGAAAAATAAAGAAGTGTTCATATCATTTCCACTCTACAGATGGAGGTGGAGCTCCAGAGATCGAATTTCCCAACCCAGCCATGGCAGAGCTAGACATTGAATTCAGATCTTTTGACCTCAGTAAACTGTTCTTTTTGAATTAGTGAATGTGCATCAAACCAGAAGGAATGTTGGCGTAAATACCAAAAGTAAACGTTTAGGTTTCTTTCCTAAATCTGTAAATGATTGTTGGGGAAGGTAATGAGATAACTTTGGGAACTCTCATACCTACTCTTGATATGTAGTCTGATCCTTACTTCCTCTGTGAAGGCATGAAAACAATCTTGGTTTTTTTTTTCTTTTTTTTTAAATTACTTTTTATTGGAGTATAGTTGCTTTACAATGTTGTGTTAGTTTCAGGTGTGAAATGAATCAGCTATATGTATACATATATCCACTCTTTTTTGGATTTCCTTCCCATTTCGGTCACCACAGAGCACTGAGTAGAGTTCCCTGAGCTATACAGTAGGTTCTCATTAGTTATCTATTTTATACATAGTATCAAGAGGGTATATATGTCAATCCCAACCTCCAATTCATCCCACTCTCCCTTTCCCCATTGGTATCCATACATTTGTCCTCTACATCTGTGTCTCTATTTCTGCTTTGCAAATGAGATCATCTATACTATTTTTCTAGATTTCACATATATACTTTAATATATAATACTTGTTTTTCTCTTTCTGATTTACTTCACTCTGTATGACAGTCTCTAGGTTCATCCACATCTCTACAAATGACCCAATTTCATTCCTTTTTATGGCTGAGTAATATTCCATTGTATATACATACCACATCTTCTTTATCCATTCCTCTGTTGATGGACACTTAGGTTGCTTCCATGTCCTGGCTATTGTAATAGTGCTGCAATGAACTATTACACTGGGTTGAGCAGATGAACTTAACAATAAGCACACCATCTTTGGAAAGGTTCGTGTCCAGTTATCTTAGGCTTCTATGATATATATGCTCAACTTACCTAAGAGCTGCCTTCATAAAAATATTCCCTAGGATATTTATTTATTATTTCTAAAAATGATGGAATACTGTATATTCCTCTTATAATAAATTATGAGGGACCACCTGAATTTTTGTGTGTGTTTTTCAAACAAGTCATTGGTTTTAACTTTAAATTTTTCTTTTTTCTAAAATTGTATTAATGGTATTATTAACTATTATATGTCTTTTTGAATTCTGGTTTTCTCAGGGTATATGCCCAGTAGTGGGATTACTGGGTCATATGGTAGTTCTATTTTTGTGTTTTAAGGGACCTCCATACTGTTCTCCATAGTGGCTGTATCAATTTACATTCCCACCAGCAGTGCAAGAGGATTTGCTTTTCTCCACGCCCTCTCCAGCATTTATTGTTTCTAGATTTTTTGATGATGCCCATTCTGACCAGTGTGAGGTGATGCCTCATTGTAGTTTTGATTTGCATTTCTCTAATGATTAGTGATGTTGAGCGTCTTTTGGCATGAAAGCTATCTTAGAGTCTTGAAAAATATCATGGATGGACCCCCCCTTAGATTACTTAAAGTTAAGGAAAGATACTAGTACCAGACACTGGTGGTGTTTATTCCTTTTCCATCTAGGCAATTGACTTCGACCTCAGACCTAGTTGTCACTTTGATTAAAAGCATAACGATAGGCATGCTACAGGGTGGCATGGAATTAGAGCACGTGGCAATGTGAAGAGGCTGGGGCATTTTCATTTTATGTTGTTTATGAACAAGAGAAGCGCTAAATAAGTGAAAATAAGTGAACACACTTATCTTCTTTCTTGATATGCTGTGGAAAGATGAGTCCAGTGTACGATATCCGTAGACCAGCACTTGCGAACCACCCACAAGGCTGAGGGATGCGGGACCTTGTTTCTAGCCTTCCCTCTGTCACTAACTCTGCCACCTTCCTTCAGGAGTTACTTCTTGCTGGGTCTCAGGTTTTTCTTGTAAAATAGAGAAGGCATTGGATTAGATAACTTCCAAAGGGCTTTCAGTTCTAGAATGTTAGGCTCTTGCATTCTCTCAGGAGTCTTCGGCAGTCTGAACCGACCTCACCGTGCCTTGCCACCCCAAGCCAGTTGTTCAGCATTTTCCCATCCACCACTGACTAGAAGTGATGTACTGATTTTTATGCTAACTTGCTGATTAGAAAGGTATGTCTACTGGGGAGAGTGGGCAAAAGAGAGAGAGCTGAGAGTGGTGTTTTTGTCTTAGAGCTCCAGCAGGAAAAAAAAAAGAGCAGATGACCAAAAGGAGATGGATAATTCCAGTGCAGTAGAGATGTTGCTTCTGCCTCTAGCCTTGGTTGCCAAACCAACCTCAGAGTAAATTCCAAAATGATAACTTCTCCCAGTCATTGGGACACACTTTCATTCATTCACTTATTCATTTATTTATGCATCCATTCAACACATTCTACTCTGTGTCAGGTACTAGTGGAGATCTTTTCGTGAGCTAATGATAAACATACTTGACAATATCAGTTGATACCTCAGCAGAGATGAGGTTGACGCCTGAAGAGGGAATTGGATTTCAAGATGCACTTTCAGAATTTGAGGAGCACAGAGGAAACTTCTATGGAAAGACCTCCAGCAAGAAGCTGGATTGCACACTGTAAGGATGGTGATTGTTTACAGGTACAGTGAATGGAGTTCCTGTCCCTGGAGATGCCAAATAAAAAACCATGACTTGGTTTGGTCTTGTAGGTTCTCAACATGAGGCCAATGTCAGACTTTGGACCAAGAGGTTCTCTTGCTCCTGGCAAGTTCCAGAGTTTTACACAGTTGTGAGTTTGTCCCCTTGAAACTGTGGGAAAAAAAAAAAACTGTTCTAAGGAACGCCAGCTCTTAGGCACTTTTACGAGAAGAGTGAAACTGTGTCACTTATTAGTTATGTAATCCTAGACTAATGTCTTTAAGCTTTTTAACACATTCTCCTCATGTGTAAACAATCTCCTCATAAAATCGTGGAGATTAAATGAGGGATTAAATCGTGGACACACATATATTCACTTTAAGTCATAATTATTATTAAAAACAAGCATTTTCAAAATGGAGAGTCCTTCTGTGCTCTTATTAATCATTCCACAATCTTCTTGAAATCCTAAAGCCCAGCTACTGAACTAAATATATTCAGGTTTACTCACTGCACTGCTATGGTTGAGCAACCTGCACGCCCATCAGTCATCTAAAAATTGTAAGGAATTTCTGATTGTAAAGGAGGTACAGTCTTTAAAGTATCCTAAATAAAACCCTTTCATCTGTTGGCACAATCATCGTCTATATCTATGTGTTTAAGCTAAAACTTAAATTCAGTTACTGCAATCAGCAATAACAAGCTCTTAAAAGTTCCTACTGCAACCACACCAACAAAAAACTAATTTCAATGGTTAAGCAGAGGAGAAAACTGTAGATTATCTAGTGACTATGATCTGGTGAGTTTGATCAATGATACAATCTGACAAAAAATTCTTGTTTGACTTTACTTGTCTGAAAAAGCGCTTTAACCTTTTCTATAACCCCATGTATATGCCATAAACAGTGGTTGAAGATGTTAATTAAATAGATAACATATCATAGGCACTTGCTCACTAAGGCAAGATGCAGAGGCTAGACCGGATGAGTACCATTGTGACAAAATTTGCGAATATTACATCTCGATCTGAAACCAGGTACTTTCTCAAGCCAATAATTGGATTCAAAGATTGCAGAAGAAAGATGAATGTACATGAAGGATAGACCTAAAATCCTAAATCTTACTGAACTCCAAGTTCCATTGGGGCAAGGGCAGTAACATTATTTTTGTATCTCTACAAAAAAGATATTTCTAATGGATAATTGATAAATACATGATAATTGTTACTTCAAATATATAAAATGTTTAAAATCTTTTTTTTTTTTTTTTTTTTTTTGCCACTCGGCGAGCAGGATCTTACTTCCCCAGCCAGGGATCGAACCCATGCACCCAGCATTGGAAGTGCAAAGTCCTAACCACTGAACTGCCAGGAAATTCCCTACAATGGTTAAAATCTGGACATGTATCTTTCAAAAAATATTTTTACAACTGACACTACATTTATCGTTAGTAAAACAATATTCTTCATGAAAACAATATCTCTTGCTATAGTGCACAATTCTTGCATATTCTTCTATTATGACAGAGGTGATAAATCATTATTATTTTAGTTGACACATATATAAAACTAAAGAAGAGTATCTTTTTTTAATAAGTTATTTATTTACTTTTTTATATTTATGGACTTCTATTTATCTATTTATTTTTGGCTGCGTTGGGTCTTCGTTGCTGCACGCGGGCTTTCTCTAGTTGCAGCGAGCGGGGCTACTCTTCGTTGCGGTGCATGGGCTTATTGTGGTGGCTTCTCTTGTTGCAGAGCACAGGCTCTAGGCGTGCGGGCTTCAGGCTTCAGTGGTTGTGGCACGCAGGCTCAGTAGTTGTGGCTTGCGGGCTCTAGAGCGCAGGCTCAGCAGTTGTGGCACACGGGCTTAGTTGCTCTGCGGCATATGGGATCTTCCCGAACCAGGGAACAAACCTGTGTCCCCTGCATTGGCAGGCAGATTCTTAACCACTACGCCACCAGGGAAGTCCCAGAGTATTATTATTGACATGACTAATATTACTTTGAAAACATTTATGGTAAGTAGAGTATGCAGTTACTAGCTCTTTGAGGCAAATCCCAGGTTTGATTTTACTCTGCTTTCAAAAATATGATGCAAACTTGCTTAAAATGAAAACAAGGAAGATGTTACCTCAATAAATTGTTTTTTCATTGGGTTTTTTTCCCAACTCTGTGGTCTCATTTAAATATGATGTATATTTTTCTATGCCCATGCTGTGTTATAAGAAGTCATACAGAGTATATGGGGCTTCATTAACATCGCATATTTCTGATTAATTATTAAAATTTCAATATAGTCTTGAATTTCTACTGATATTCAAAAACAATTCAAGCTGCAGATCTCTGATTATTGATATTGGTGTAATTCTCTCGATAGTTACACTGAGCTTTGCACTACAGAAGTAAATAACTAAACATAACCGGTATAATGATATACCTCAAATGGAGCTCCTTTTGAATCATAGCTTAAGTATTTCAGTAGAAGGATGGCACTGAGGAAAGAATTTACAGCCAAATTTAATACCCCATGGGACAGAGATAAAAATTCACAGGGCAATTGAGCGTGACCCTTTATAGATTTGTGGAAAATGGGGACAATTACTAGAGGTTTAATGCTTAGAAATATCTTACCATTATATCCTAGCAGGAGCCACCAAATAAACCTTTCTGAAGCCTTGAAAGTAATACAGGTTATAAATTAAACATTCAGGAGGATAAAGAATTGACCGTTAGCCGATAATTCATGACAGTTTCCCCATTCGAGAGAGGAAAGGTATGTTACTCCTTTGGGGACCTATTCTTAGGCTTCACCCAGAATAGAATACCAGTTTATCACACACAGAAATAAAGATTGGCCCTTGTGGCTTCAGTCCATACATAGCTCTGATGTCAGTGAGGAATTGCCGCCTGCTTTTTAGTAATAATAACATGTAACAAATTATCTAACTACATTGGATAGGATGGTTGTGCCAGTTACTGAGTCATCAGCTCTCGGCTCTGAACTACCCTCTCTCTGAGCTTTGTGACATGGGGGCTGGTGTCTCTGCAAACCACATTTCAGCCCTGCCTACTGGCTCCCTGTGGGTCCTGCCTATAGAGCGGGGCTGGAGGGATGCTGCCAGGCTGGGGAAGAGGGTTCTCCTTCCTGTGGGCTTCCTGTCTAGTCCTGTTGCTCTGAGCCCCACCCCAGGAACAACAGCTGATTATGAGGGCAGAAGATGAACCAGTTTGCAGCTCTTCTAATCCATGAAGGACTAGACTCAATGTACCGCCTCAAGATGCACCAGCATCCTTTGCTGTGCAAAAGCTTTTAAGTTTCATTAGGTCCCATTTGTTTATTTTACTTTCTATTTTCATTACTCTAGGAGGTGGGTCAAAAAAGACCTTGCTGTGGTTTATGTCAAAGAGTGTTTTTTCCTGTGTTTTTCTCTAAGAGTTTTATAGTGTCTGGTCTTACATTTAGGTCTTTAATCCACTTGGAGTTTATTTTTGTGTATGGTGTTAGGGAGTGTTCTAATTTCATTCTTTTACATGTAGCTGCTAATGAATGTATATATATATATATATATATATATGTATATATATATATATATATATATATGGAATCTAAAAAAAATGGTACTGATGAACCTAGTGGCAGGGCAGAAATAAAGACGCAGACATAGAGAATGGACTTGAGGACATGGGGTGGGGGAAGGGTAGGCTGGCACGAAGTGAGAGTAGCACTGATGTATATACACTACCAAATGTAAAATAGATAGCTAGTGGGAAGCAGCAGCATTGCACAGGGGGATCAGCTCAGTGCTTTGCGATGACCTAGAGGGGTGGGATAGGGAGGGTGGGAGGGAGGCTCAAGAGGGAGGGGATACGGGGATACATGTATGCCTATGGCTGATTCACTTTGTTGTACAACAGAAACTAACACAGCATTGTGAAGCAATTATACTCAAATAAAGATGTATATATATAAAAAAAACAATACCCCAGCATTGCCCAGAAGTCTTGGTTCCAGTGCCAAAGAGCAACGCCTCTCAGGGGTCTGGGATTCAACTCTAAGGGACCTTTCCTCCAAGCTTCTCTTTAGTTCCTCAAAGAGGAGGGACCATCTTCTTCCTACACTTGTTACCACGGTGGAGGGTAAGTGTTCTCTTTTTTACCTTTTTAGTGCTTCAAACATGTCTTTATACTAAATTCTCTATGTTAAAATAACACGTTATTTCTGTCTCTTGACTGATACAATTGTATTTGGAGGAAAGGGGTGAAAACAATTCAACTAGAAAAATCAGTCATCTAATAGGGCTGGTATTCAATACTTTACAGAGGTCCACATTTACTTGGAAGGTCAAATGGCTAAATTTTATAATATTTTATTAAGAGGGAGTAATGTGAAAGTACTCTAAAAATTGACCAGATCCGATGGTTTTTCTCAGTTGTTGTAATATCATTTTGCTGTATCTTTATTGAATATTTAATTCTGCTACAGAAGGCAAGAAAGAAGATGGTGTATTAGTCAAGGTTCTTCAGAGAAGCAGAGCCAATAGGAGTTATATGTGTGTGTGTGTGTGTGTGTGTGTGTGTGTATAAAGTAGAAATTTGGATCACATAGTTATTGAGGCCAAGAAGGCCCAGGAACAGCCATCTGCAAGCAGACAACCAGGAAATTGGTGATACAGTTCAGCTGGAGACCAATAGTCTGAGGATCGGAGGTGTAAGTCCCTGCCTGAGTCTGAAGGCCGGAAAGCCAGGAGCACTGATGTTGCTGCTTGAGGGCAGGAGAAGATGGAGGTCCCAGGTAAGCAGAGAGAGCAAATTTGCCCTTCCTCTGCCTTCTTGTTTTATTTGGGCCCTCAACGGATTGGATGATGCCTGCCCCGTTGGTAAAGGTGGATCTGTTTTACTCAGTCTACTGATTCAAATGCTAATCTTTTCAGAGACACCCTTGCAAACACATCCAGAACTAATGTTTTGCTGGCTATGTGGGCGTCCTGTAGCCATGTCAAGTTGACACATAAAATTAGCCATCATAAATAGGATGGATGAAACTCATGGGTGTTAAGCACAGCTAATAAATAAGCTAGTAGCTTATGTGTTATAGGTAGAACTCATATGATGTGTTAAAGATGGAAAATGAGTCAACAAGTAGCTTGAGAAACATGAGCAGAATTCATATGTTAAATATAGATAGTTTATAACATTCTAGAGGTATATGATGAATAGAATGAAACCAGAAAACTTGTTTGTTTTATAGAAAGAAAAATATGAGAACGATCAAGTCATAAGGTAGGACCACGTCCTTTCCAGATCGAGAGCTAGTCATCCCTAAGCTGGCTACTCATTTGGACCCATCCTGCTGGCCCCATTTGTGTTCTAGTAGTCAGTATCTTGGTGGTTCAGCAGGCCAATGGGCAAGCTATAGCGGAGGCCAGGTGTCCATGGCTCTATGTTCTAATGGCGGAAGTGCATGTTACTGATCGCAGGCACTTACTGCTTAACTTCAACTCTGGTGCTTATAACTATGAGGGAGAGAGAGAGAGAGAGAGAGACAGTTTTGATTATAGCAATTCTAGCGGGTGTGAAGTGGTTTTGATTTGCATTTCCCTAATGACTAATGATACTGAGCATCTTTTCATGTGCTTATTGACCATTAATCTTCTTCAGAGAAATGTCTATGCAAATCCTTTGTCCATTGTATTAGTTAGGGTTCTCCAGAGAAACAGAACCAATAGGGTGCGTTTATGTAATATATAGATATAAAGACAGAGAGGGTGTGTGTGTGTGTGTGTGTGTGTGTGTGTGTGTGTGTGTGTGTATACATGGAGAAAGAGAGAGAGAGAGACTTTAGGGAATTGGCTCACAACGCTGTGGAGGCAGACAAGTCCAAATTCTGCAGCGTTGACTGGTAGGCTGGAGACCCAGGGAAGAGTTGATATTTCAGCTTGTGTCTAAGGTAGTCTGTAGGCAGATTTCCTTCTTCCTTGAGGGACCTCATTGTTTTTCTCTTAAGGTCTTCAACTGATTGGATGGGGCCCACCCATACTATGAAGCTTAATCTACTTTACTCAAGGTCTACCAATTTAAATGTTAATTTCATCTAAAAAATTCCTTCACAGATACATCTAGACTCATGTATGACCAAATATCTGGGTACTGTGGCCTAGCCAAATTGGCACAAAAAAGTAACCACCACACCCATTTTAAAATATTTTAAGATCAATTGTTCTTACTGAGATATAATTCACGTGCCATAAAATCACTTTTTAAAAATAGTACAATTCACTTATTTTTACTCTATATACAAGGTCCTGTAACCATTACCACGATGTAATTGCAGAACATTATCACCCCCAAAAGAAACTCCACACTCATTAGCAGCAACTCCCCATTCTCTCACCAACCCATCCCCCCCAAATTCTCCTACACCCTGGCAACCAATACTCTACTTTCTGTCTCTATAGACTTGAACATTCTGAACCCTTCATATCAATGAAGTCATAAATATGTGGTGTTTTGTACCTGGTTTCTTTCACTTAGCAAAAAGTTTTCAAGATACAACTATGCTGTAGCATATATTAGTATTCTTTCTTTCCTCTCTTTTTTTTAACAGCTAAATAATATTCCATTGAATGGATATATCATACTTTATTTATTTATTCACTCATCAGTTGATGGATGTTTGCACTGTATCTTTTTTTTTTGGATGTTAAGAATACTGCTGCTATACATATTTGTGTACTGATTTCTACATGAACAGGTTTTCATTTCTCTTGGGTGTACACCTAAGAGTGGAATTTCTAAGTCATATGGTAATTCTATATGTAGCATTTTGAGGGACCACTAAACTGTCTTCCACTGTGGCAGCACCATTTTACATTCCCACAAGCAATGTATGAGATTTCCAATCTCTCCACACACTTATCAATCAGTACTTGTTATTTTCCTTTTTTTTTGTTGTTGTTGTATAGCCATCATAATGGGTATGAAGTGTAAATGTAAACACATTGTAATTTTTTTTAACATCTTTATTGGAGTATAATTGATTTACAATGGTGTGTTAGCTTCTGCTGTATAGCAAAGTGAATCAGCTATACATATACATATATCCCAATATCTCCTCCCTCTTGCGTCTCCCTCCCACCCTCCCTATCCCACCCCTCTAAGTGGTCACAAAGCACAGAGCTGATCTCCCTGTGCTATGCGGCTGCTTCCCATTAGCTATCTATTTTACATTTGGGAGTGTATATATGTCCTTGCCACGCTCTCACTTCGTCCCAGCTTACCCTTTTCCATCCCCGTGTCCTCAAGTCCATTCTCTATGTCTGCGTCTTTATTCCTGTCCTGCCGTTACGTTCTTCAGAACCATTTTTTTAGATTCTATATATATGTGTTAGCATACAATATTTGTTTTTCTCTTTCTGACTTACTTCACTCTGTGTGATAGACTCTAGGTCCATCCACCTCACTACAAATAACTCAATTACGTTTCTTTTTATGGCTGAGTAATATTCCATTATATATATGTACCACATCTTCTTTATCCATTCATCTGTCAATGGACACTTAGGTTGCTTCCATGTCCTGGCTATTGTAAATAGTGCTGCAATGAACATTGGGGTACGTGACTCTTGAATTCTGGTTTTCTCAGGGTATATGCCCAGTAGTGGGATTGCTGGGTCGTATGGTAGTTCTATTTTCAGTTTTTTAAGGAACCTCCATACTTTTCTCCATAGTGGCTGTACCAATTCACATTCCCACCAACAGTGCAAGAGGGTTCCGTTTTCTCCACACCCTCTCCAGCATTTATTGTTTCTAGATTTTTTGATGATGGCTATTCTGACTGGTGTGAGGTGATACCTCATTGTTGTTTTGATTTGCATTTCTCTAATGATTAGTGATGTTGAGCATCCTTTCATGTGTTTGTTAGCCATCTGTATATCTTCTTTGGAGAAATGTCTATTTAGGTCTTCTGCCCATTTTTGGATTGGGTTGTTTGTTTTTTGGATATTGAGCTGCATCAGCTGCTTGTAAATTTTGGAGATTAATCCTCTGTCAGTTGCTTCATTTGCAAATATTTTCTCCCATTCTCAGGGCTGTATTTTCGTCTTGTTTATGGTTTCCTTTGCTGTGCAAAAGCTTTTAAGTTTCATTAGGTCCCATTTGTTTATTTTTGTTTTTATTTCCATTACTCTAGGAGGTGGGTCAAAAAGGATCTTGCTGTGATTTATGTCATAGAGGGTTCTGCCTAAGTTTTCCTCTAAGAGTTTGATAGTGTCTGGCCTTACATTTAGGTCTTTAATCCATTTTGAGTTTATTTTTATGTATGGTGTTAGGGAGTGTTCTAATTTCATTCTTTTACATGTAGCTGTCCAGTTTTCCCAGCACCACTTAATGAAGAGGCTGTCTTTTCTCTGTTGTATATTTTTGCCTCCTTTATCAAAGATAAGGTGACCATATGTGTGTGGGTTTATCTCTGGGTTTTCTAGCCTGTTCCATTGATCTATATTTCTGTTTTTGTGCCAGTACCATACTGTCTTGATTACTGTAGCTTTGTAGTATAGTCTGAAGTCAGGGAGCCTGATTCCTCCAGCTTCTTTTTTTGTTTATCAAGATTGCTTTGGCTATTCAGGGTCTTTTGTGTCTCCATACAAATTGTGAAATTTTTTGTTCTAGTTCTGTGAAAAAGCCCATTGGTAGTTTGATAGGGATTGCATTGAATCTGTAGATTGCTTTGGGTAGTAGAGCCATTTTCACAATGTTGATTCTTCCAATCCATGAACATGGTATATGTCTCCATCTGTTTGTGTCATCTTTGATTTCTTTCATCAGTGTCTTATAGTTTTCTGCATACGGGTCTTTTGCCTCCTTAGGTAGGTTTATTCCTAGGTATTTTATTCTTTTTGTTGCAATGGTAAATGAGAGTGTTTCCTTAATTTCTCTTTCAGATTTTTCATCATTAGTGTATAGGAATGCAAGAGATTTCTGTGCATTAATTTTGTATCCTGCTACTTTACAAACCTCATTGATTAGCTCTAGTAGTTTTCTGGTAGCATCTTTAGGACTCTCTATGTATAGTATCATGTCATCTGCAAACAGTGACAGGTTTACTTCTTTTCCAATTTGTGTTCCTGTTATTTCTTTTCCTTCTCTGATTGCTGTGGCTAAAACTTCCAAAACTATGTTGAATAATAGAGGTGAGAGTGGACAACCTTGTCTTGTTCCTGATCTTAGAGGAAATGCTTTCAGTTTTTCACCATTGAGAACGATGTTGGTTGTGGGTTTGTCATATATGGCCTTTATTATGTTGAGGTAAGTTCCCTCTATGCCTACTTTCTGGAGGGTTTTTTATCATAAATGGAGCACATTGTAATTTGATTTGCAGTTCCTTAAATGCTAATGATATTGGGTATCTTTTCATGTGTTGATTAGTCATCTTTTTGAAAACATGTGCAAATCTATTCAAATCCATTGTCATTTTTCAATTGGTTTATTAGTCTTTCTATTGTTGAGTTGTAAGAGTTCTTTATGTACTTTGGTACTAGACATTTATTTAATTTTCAAATATTTCCTCCCATTCTGTAGATTGTCTTTTTGTTTCTTGATAGTATCCTTTGACACACAGAAATCTTAAATTTTGAAGTCTGGATTATTTTTCCTTGGTTGCTTTCACTTTTGGTGTCATATCTAAGAAACCATTGCCTAATTCAAGGTCATAAAGATTCAGACCTATTATCATCTAAGAATTTTATGGTTTTAGTTCATACATTTAGTTTATTAAGTAAATAAATTTGTACATAGAAATCCTAAAGTAAAAGTAAAATGTAATTTTTCTCTTTTTCTACCTTTTTGCAATTTCAAACATGTCTTTAATGACAATGATTATAGTGAAAACTCCAAATATATAATTTAAAAAATCCAGTGATATAGAATTATTTGGGTAGTGGAAATACCTAGACTAAACTATAAAAAGGACTATCCATCCTTTTTGAGAGTTTTATTGCATGTTTGTTTTTACAATGCTCAAAAGAAAGTTGTTGTATTTGATGTCAAATTGACACTAGTTAATTATATATATTTTTTCTGCAATTTGTAATGCTAAGTAGCTCCTGTAGCCTTCATTTATATACTGTTTAGGTGTAAATCATTTCTGTTTTCTACTTATCAGGTTTTTTTTGCAAAATAGGTTTTCAGTTTCTTTTTTATTCTTCATTGAATCTTATTCATGCTATATATTACCATAGAGAATCCTTACATAGCTCAATAGTTAGTATATGTTGTTTAAAAAAAGGTTATGAGCAGCAAATTGTGCATTTGACATCACAGGAAATGATTTTTATTTTCCATGGGGTAAATAATTCAAATTCTGACTGCAGCATACAGGCCATTATCATGACAGTCCTCAGACCTCCTGACTGGTCATTTCATGCATACAAGAAAAAACAAACCAGCATCTCTTATATTTGCTGTCCACATTGCCTGAAGCAGATTTAGAGTCGTGCACAGGAAAATGATTTATTACTTGAATCTTCCCCATTCGTAAAACTTGTCTCTCACCAGCACTGAGTGAATCCTCTGAGCTGATGCTGTGCAGAGGCTGGAGCACATGTAAGCACTGTCTGAGCTGCTCTTTATCCTGTGAATGCCATTGCTCCCTAGCTAATCGCAATAGGTTCTTTGCTGCTGACTTCATGCTGGAAAGACTGTGCCCCGTAATTTAATTAGTTGATCATTCTAATCTGCTAATTTAACTTCTTTTGAGTATTGTGTCCCTTGCAGAGACATTTTTGAGCCTTAATGGACAAGTGTACAGTTTCCAGGCAGTATGCCTTCATTTACTGAACCAGTCTGACACCTTCCTTAGTTGATTTAACCCTTCTGTTCTTTGGTGTTATGAGGTGTTCAGCCAGACCTACTGATGTGCGCTCCTTATGACCAGTTGTCTACAAAGCACCTGCTTTCCTGAGAAAGGATCTTATTACTAAAACATAGTTCTTGCCAAGAAGAGGACTTACGTTTCTTTGGCTGGCTCGATGCTTGATCAGACTGCTTGTTTGGTCTTTGTTGTGTTCAGCCCAAATTTCTTCCTTCTGCTTTTGTTCTGGGAAGGTGCTGCTACGAATCACTTTCCATCCTCCCTCCTGGAAGCTGGATCGTGCTGTGCCCGGCCCGGCAGCGAGATTGTGCCGCGATATGAGTACAATGGTTCTAGTTCCTGCCACCTTCTCAGGGGAGTCATTTGGGTCAAAGGACGGCCAAAGAGTTACATTCTGCACCTCCCCCTCCCCCATGGCTGTCAGCAAATACTGTCCGTCCCTCTGTTCCTCTTTCTGGTCACCCTCCTCCCTCCCTCATTAAAGGACTCCCATTGGAATCAGTAGGGGCAGGGCCAGCAAAGTCAGGGTTTGTGCTACCATCTGTCCCTTTGTTCCAGGACAGCTGGTTCCAGCAGAGCTGGCTTAAAAACGGAAATACTCCCACAGGGGAAATCACCTGAAACTCAAAAGCACCTGAGCAAAAAGAAGCAGAATCTCCTATAACGAACTCTGTGACCTTGGGCTTGAAGCCTCATTTCTTCACATTTCAGTTTCCACACCTGAAAAGGGTGAGAGTGAACTGGATCTCTTTCTTTATTTCCTGCAAGTTGATCAACGCTTTGGGAATCTGATGAAAGCCACGGACTTTCTCTTTAAACAGTGCACGTGTACAAATAAGAAAAATGATAAAAAGTGAGGGATTGACTGACACCCTGGAGGACCAAGGCCACTAGGTTAAAATAAAAAATAAAGAAGCAAACAAACAAAACCAGAGACACAATCTCTAAGTTTGTGTTTTGACATCTCACAGTCTGCGGTTCCAGCCTCCTCCTTCCACGTTCTTGACCTGCCTGGAATGTCCTCAGCACTGACGTGTCCCTCATGCCTCATTTCTGTGTTATGTTGTCACATGTTCATTTTCCCATGAGTTAACTGTAAAGGGACGCCTTTTGGCAAAATTATGAAACTGTGATGAAACACTACAGGACCCTATCATTGGCCGTTTCTTTTCACTTTTGAACTTTCTCTCTCTCTCTTTTTTAAAAATTATTTTTTAAGTTGTGGTAAAATATACATTAGATAAAGTTTACCATCTTCACCATTTTTAACTGTACTGCTCATTGGCAGAAAGAGATTTGCATTGTTGTGCAACCGTCATCATTATCCATTTCCAGAACTTTCTTTATCATCTGAAATTGAACTCTGTACTCAGTAAACAATAACTCCTCATTCCTCCAGCTCCTGGCAACCACCATTCTACTTTCTTTTTAAATTTGACTACTCTAGGTATTTCATATAACCGGAATCATATAGTATTTGTCCTGTGTCTGGCTTATTTTACTTATCATAATGTCCCCAAGGTTCATCCATGTTGTAACATGTATCAGAATTCCATTCCGTTGTAAGGTTAAATAATATATCATTGTATATTTGAGCCACATTTTGTTTATCTATTCATCTGTTGAGGGACACTTGGGTTGCTTCTGCATGTTGGCTACTGTGAATAATGCTGCTATGATCAGGTGTGTACGAATGTCTGTTTGAGTACTTGCTTTCACTTATTTGGAGGTATGTACCCAGGAGTAGAATGATAATTCAATTTTTAATCTTTGGAGGAACTGCCATCCTATTTTCTGTAGCAGTGCTCACATTATACATTCCCACCAACAGTGCACAAGCATTCCAATTTCTCCATCTCTTCGCCAACACTTGTTATCACTTGTTATTTTTTGTTTCTGGTTTCTTTAGAGTAGCCATCCTAGCGGATGTAAGGTGGTATCTCATTGTGGTTTTGATTTGAGTTTCCCTAGTGATTAGTGATGTCGAGCTTCTTTTCATGTGTTTATTTGCCATATGTATTTCTTTGGAGAAATGTCTATTCATTTCTCTCTTTTTAACTCACACATTTATATTTTTTTCTGTGCTTTATTCCCCTTTCTTTCTCTGTCTTAGATTTTTGCTCAGTTGGTGGTGCTAAATACACACATAATTTAATTGTGTGGTAGTTTTGAGTGTAAAAACAAGAGGATCAATTGCTTCGTTTTCTCTTATTTATTACTATTACTGTTATTGCATTTATGTTCCTAAAATTGAAATGAATCTAAAAACTAAGCATCAAAAGAAACTTGCCTATTCTCAATTATAACATAATTCTCAGTGCCTACCCACCTACTAATGTAGACACACTTTGAAGATTCTATGCATCTATCAGATTAGCTTAATTATTTCCACTGGTACCATTTCACAGGGTTAAATTTTTCTTTATAAATTTTATTTATTTATTTATTTATTTTCAATTTTTGGCTGGGTTGGGTCTTCATTGCTGTGTGTGGGCTTTCTCTAGTTGCAGTGAGAGGGGGCTACTCTTCGTTGTAGTACATGGGCTTCCCGTGGCAGTGGCTTCTCTCGTTGCGGAGCACAGGCTCTGGCACGTGGGCTTCAGTAATTGCAGCATGCAGGCTCAGTACTTGTGGCGCACGGGCTTAGTTGCTCTGTGGCATGTGGGATCTTCCCGGACCAGGGCTCAAACCCATGTCCCCTGCAGTGGCAGGAGGATTCTTAACCACTGCGCCACCAGGGAAGCCCCACAGGGTTAAATTTTAATTAATACTTGGATCACTAATTATTAACTAAATGTCTTCAAAAAAATTACACCATGATGTAACACTGAAACTAAAAGACAAAGATTTCACAGAATATTGTTACATGCCAGGCAATGTAATGAAAACAGGAAAACTGGCTAAATCTGCCAAGTGTTAATAGAAATCCCTTGGAAAATTATAAAATACTCAGAGATAAATGATACTTAAAGCATTACATGCTAAAAATTTGGGGACAAATCTAGAGCAGAATAACATAAGTTTATGTCTTTGGATACATTGATCAGAAAGCAAATGAGAATCAAAATCTTCCCTGTCCTTTGAGATAAAACATGTACTAGAACAGCCACTTGGCCTCTGAATTGGAAGGCACACGTACAGGCCCTACACATCTGTATTGCCTCCTGATATCTGGACTGTTGTGAGAAGGAAATAAAATTCTCTCTTTCTTAAGCCACAGATAGTTTGGGCTCTGTTAGGGCAGCTGAGCCAATATCCCAACCAACAGATCTACTTCACATCTCTTACAAGATAAACTCCACCCCTGTGAACTGGAAGCCTAACGGACATGGTTAAGCCGTGACACTAACCAAGGAAGGTAAGGAAAATGTCTTTGAAACTTGGGGTGGAGGAGGTGTTTTAAATAAGACCCCAAAAAGTACCATCCACAGGGACTCACAATGAGAGAGATTTGAGTACATAAAAATTAAGTAAGGATTTTTGTTGAATGAAGGACAACATAGAAAATGCTAAATGAGTGACAGAAGATCAAAAGTTATTTTCAATGTGCAAAACGAGTACATAGATCAGTATCTAGACTATATAAGGAACTCTAGTCAGTTGACAAGAAAAAGATAGGGAACGGTACTCATTTTCTGTTTGCTGCTATAACGGATGACCACACACTTGGTGGCTTGAAACAACACAAATTTACATCTTACAGTTTTGTAGGTTGCAAGCCTGACATGGGTCTCACTGGGCTAAAATTAAAGTGTCTGCAGGGTTCCGTATACTCTGCAGACTCTAGAGGAGAATCTCTCTCTTTGCCTTTTCTTTCCAGCTTCTAGAGCTGCCAGCATTCCTGGGCTCATGGCCCCTTCCTCCATCCTCAAAGCCAGCACAACAGCATGTGAATCTTTCTCACACTGCGTCACGCTGACCTCCTTTTCTATCTTCCTTTTCCACTTTTTCTTTTTTTAAAATCACTGAACTGTGCACTTTATTTTTTATTTATTTAAATAAATTTATTTATTTTATTTATTTATTTTTGGCTGCGTTGGGTCTTCGTTGCTGCATGCGGGCTTTCTCTAGTTGCGGTGAGCAGGGGCTACTCTTCATTGTGGTGCACAGGCTTCTCCTTACAGTGGCTTCTTTTGTTGCGGAGCATGGGCTCTAGGTGTGCAGGCTTCAGTAGTTGTGACACGGGTTCTAGAGTGCAGGCTCAGTAGTTGCGGTGCGTGGGCTTAGTTGCTCTCAGCATGTGGGATCTTCCCGGACCAGGGCTTGAACCTGTGTCCTCTGCATTGGCAGGCAGATTCTTAACCACTGCGCCACCAGAGAAGCCCTCCTTTCCCACCTTTAAAGCCCCTTGTAACTACACAGAGCCCACTCAGATGATCTAGGATAATCTCCTTATTCTAAAAGTCACCTGATTAGGAATCTTAATTCTCCTTTGCCATGTAAAATAATGTATTCATAGGTTCCAGGGATTAGTATGTAGATGTCTTTGGGGGGAACATTATTCTGACTACCAGGCACACACCAGAACAAAAAACAGGCGATATGAACTTCTAGAAGGGGGAACACTGATGATGAACAAATTTAGGTCAGAAACTACCAGCACAATGATCTAAAGCATTATCTGGAAGTTCATTCATTTATTCAATCAGAATATTTATTAAGCAGATAATGTGGGCTAGATTCCTACAGAAATGCAAAGATGGAGAAGTTTTTGAGCAGTCAACCACAGGCCCCTTTGAGACCCTGCCCTGAGCCACACGAGGTGTCCTAAAATACTATAGGTAAAAAATCTATTTTAGGATGGGCATCCTCAGAAAATCTACAAACAACAAATGCTGGAGAGGGTGTGGAGAAAAGGGAACCCTCTTGCACTGCGGGTGGGAATGTAAAGTGATACCCACTATGGAGAACAGTATGGAGGTTCCTTAAAAAACTAAAAATAGAATGACCATATGACCCAGCAATCCCACTGCGGGGCATATACCTTGAGAAAACTAATTCAAAATGCACCCCAATGTTCACTGCAGCACTATTTACAATAGCCAGGTCATGGAAGCAACCTAAACGCCCATGGACAGACAAATTGATAAAGAAGATGTGGCACATATATACAATGGAATATTACTCAGCCATAAAAAGGAGCGAAATTGGGTCATTTGTAGAGACGTGGATGGACTTAGAGTCTGTCATACAAAGTGAAGTAAGTCAGAAAGAGAAAACAAATATTGTATATTAACGCATATATGTGGAATCTAGAAAAATGGTACCAAAAAAAAAAAAAAAAAAGAAAAATGGTACAGATGAACTGGTTTGCAAAGCAGAAATAGAGACACAGATGTAGAGAACAAACGTATGGACACCAAGCAGGGAAAGCAGGGAGGGGTGGTGGTGGTGGTGGTGTGATGAATTGGGAGATTGGGATTGACATATATACACTGATGTGTATAAAATTGATGACTAATAAGGACCTGCTGTATAAAAAAATAAAATTCAAAAAAAAAGTCTATTGATTGTGGACACCTGCCTTATGAGACATGTCCTTCAGAATTCCAAGACTCTTGTCTTCATTTGGAAGTCAAAATGACACAGTGTTTAATCTACCTGATTGCTGTACAAGGTTACCTTCCCCAATTAAAAGACCAAAAACATTAAAAAAAAATTACCAGGGTTAGCTCTGGATTACCTTTTCGTCTTAACTGATATCCCACTTTCCCGTAGAGATACCTAACTTTAAAACGGAGCCAGCCCTGGAAAATATCCACGGTATCAACGCGCATTCTGTAGCAGCGACTGGAATCAGTATTTTATTTGCAGGTCCAAGATACGTTCAGCACAGCTGTATCACTGGCAAGGCAGGCCTGAAAGTCAGGGTCATTTTCTGATTGTCAATTAACTAGATTACTTTCGGCTGGAGCACAAACGGAGGTCATTATTATTAAAGTTGAGTTGAGGGAGGTTACCCACATGGGAATCACCTGAAGATTACAGGAAAATGTATCCTTGTGCTAGATCTCCAAGGAGCTGGGTTTTATTACATTTTCCTGGAAGTAACACTTGCCCAGCATCATATATCTGACTGCAATAATGAGGTTATGTGACTTTACACATTGAAAAAAATATCTAAACATAATCACAATATTACTTTGAGCTTTCCCTGCACTCTTCATCCAAGGACTTTAGCTCATTAAATCTCACAGTTTGGAAATGAAAGTGTATACTTACCTCATTTTACCAAAGAGAATGTTCTGGGGAAGTTAAACGATAGGCAGTTACCCCAACTGAAAGGAAGTAGGGAAACGGGGCAGGTATGTCTTGCATTTACTGAATAATGTAGGCAATAAATGTAATGAATCTCAAAGGTTCACGGGAGGACCACCCATCTCTAATCTATCACTTTCGAAGGGCTGCATCTAAATGTCACCAGATACAGGGGAAAAACACTCTCACAAATTCACAGGAAAGGACATTCTGTGATTTTCCTCAGCAATCTATTTTGGTGTCTTTACAAAATAAGTCCTTTATAAAATAAACTCTTGTTCTCAAGTTAATGTCTTCTTATTGCTTTTCTTTTTATAACACTTTCTTGAGATATAATTCATCGCCATATCATTCACCCATTTAAAGAGTACATTTCCATGGCTTTTAATATATTCACAGATGTGTGCAACCATCACAAGCAATTTTAGAATATTTTTATCATTTCATAAAAGAAACCCCTCACCCCTTAGCTGTTACCACTCTATGCCCCAACGTTCCCCAAATCTAAGGAAGCATGAAATCACTTTCTGTCTCTATAGACTTGCCTGTTCTGGACGTTTCATATAAATGAGATCATATAATACGTGGTCTTTTGTGTCTGACTTCTTTCACTCGGCATCATGTTTCCAAGGTTCATCCATGTTATGACATGTCTCAGTCCTTCATTCCTGTTTTTAGCTATATAATGTTTTATTGTTATAGATATGATTTATCCATTCCATACACTCATTGTTTCTCTTTTCATGAATTGATGGACGTTTGGGTTGTTTCTACCTTTTGGCTCTTATGAATTAATGCTGCTGCCAACATTCATGTGCAAGCTTGAGTGAGTACATATGTTTTCATTTGAGGGGGTATAATACCTAAAAGCAGAACGGCTGGGTCATATAGTAACTCTATATTTAACCTTTTGAGAGACTGTTGACTATTTTTCAGAGTTGCTGCAACATTTTACATTCCACCAGCAGCGTACTGTATAAGGGTTCTGATTTCTCCACACCCTCGCGGAAACTTGTTTTTCTCTGACCTTTTATAAAAGTTTCAATTAGTTTTTTTATTGAGGGAAAATTCACACACCATTAACATTTTAAAGTGTACAATTCAGTAGCATTTAGTACATTCACAAGGTTGTGCAGCCATCATTTTTATCTAGGTCCAAAACATCTTCATTACCCCCAAGAGAAGACTTTGTAGCCATTTATCAGTTACTCCCTATTCCCCCTTCCCATCTTCAAGCCAGGAAGAGAGGTCTCACCAGAAACCAAATTTTCAGGCACCTTGATCTTGGACTTCTTGCCTCCAGAACTGTGTGAAAATAAATTTCTGTTGTTTAGGCCCCTCGGCCTGTAGCATTTTGTTATGTCAGCTCGAGCAGACTAACACACAGATAAATGGAATCATAAAATATGTGGACTTTTGTTACTGGCTTCTCTTACTTAATAGAATGTTTTCAAAGTTCATCCATATTGTAGCATGTATCACTACTTCATGCCTTCTTATGGCTGAATATTATTCAATTGTGTGGATAAACTATATTTTGTTTATCCGTTCCTCCATTTATGGACATGTGAGTTCTCTTCACCTTTGGCTATTGTAAATAGTGCTGCTATGAACACATGTGCAAGTATTTGCTTGAATACCTGTTTTCAATACTTTGGGGTATAAATCTAGGAGTAGAATTGCTGGGTCATATGTTGATTCTGTGCTTACCTTTTTCAAAAACTGCCAGGGTGTTTTCCACAGTGGCTGTACCATTCTGCACTTCCACCAGCAGTGTATGTGGTTTCCAGTTTCTCCACATCCTTGCCAACAACGTTACTGCCCCCAATTTTGATTATAGGCATCTTAGAGGGTATGAAGTAGTACCTCATTCTGTTTTTTGATTTGCATTTCTTGGATGACTGATGATGTGTAGGATTGTTTCATTTGTTTATTGGCCATTTATACATCTTCTTTGAAGAACTATGTATTCATATCCTTTGTCCATGTTAAAATTGGGTTATTTGTCCTTTCATTGTGGAGTTGTAAAAGTTCTTTACATATTTTGATTAATAGATCCTTATTGGATATATGAGTTACAAATATTTTCTTCCACTCTCAGGTTGTCTTTTCACTTTCTTGATAGTGTCCCTAGAAGCACAAAAGTTTTAAATTTTGATGATGTCTAATTTATCTATTTTTTTTTGCTTGTGTTTTTGCTGTCACGTCTAAGAAGCTATTGCCTAATTCACATTCCTGAAGATTTATGCTTATGTTCTCATCTGAGAATTTTATAGTTTTAGCTCTTGTATTTAGGACTTTGATCTAGTTTGAGTTAATTTTGTTAATGGTGTGAGGCATGAATCCAAATTCGTTGTTTTGCATGTGGGTATCCTGTCCCATTTGCAGAAAAAAATTATTCTTTCCTCACTGAATTGTCTTGGAATCAGTTGACCATATATGTGAATGATTATTTCTGAACTTTCAATTCTATTCCATTAGAGTATATGTCTGTCCTTATGTCAGTACCAAACATTCTTGAATACTGTAGCTTTGTAGTAAGCTTTGAAATTGGGAAGTATAAGTCCTTCAACTTTGCTCTTTTTGAGATCATTTTGGTCAGTCTGATTTCCACGTGACTATTATTTTCATACGGATAAGGTTGTCAATTTTTACTAGAAAGGCAGTTGCGTATTTGATAGAAATTGCTATGAATCTGTAGCTCATTTCGGGAGTATTGCCGTCTGAACAATAGTAAATCTTCCAATCAATGACACAGGTTGTCTTTCTATTTATTAGGTCTTCTTTAATTTCTTTCAATGATATTTTATAGTTTTCAGTATAGAAGTCTTACATTTATTGTGTTAAATTTATCTCTAAGTATTTTATTCTTTTTGATGTTATTGTAAATGGAATAATTTTTTCCTCTTCATTGTTTTAAATTGAAGTATAGTTGATTTACAGTGTGCCAATCTCTGTTGCACAGCAGTGGAATAATTTTCTTAATTTAATTTTTGGATTGTTTATTGCTAGTATATAGATATAGAATTGATTTTGTGTATTTATTTTGTATTCTCTAAACTTTCTATGGTCTATTTTCATCTAATAGTTTCTTTGTGGATTCCTTAGGATTTTCTCTATATAAGATCATGTCAATAGCAAACCGAAATAGATGTACTCTTCCTTTCTAATCTGGATGACTTTTCTTTTCCTTGCCCAATTACCCTAAATAAAACTTCCAGTACAATATTGAACAGAAATGGTGACAGCAGACATCCTTGTCTGCTTTGCCACATGTATAATGAAGACCCGTATTTATTAAATTGTGCAAAAAAGGCATAGTTCAGATTTATGTTGCTTTGCTATTTGAAATGGAACATGAATATATCTTGGTTCCATCCTTCCATTTTAAAATGGCATAAACTATTTATTAACTTTCTATCTTGGTATTGGGAGGATAAATTAGAATTTGACAATCCCCTTAAAATTAAATATTATGTAAATTCATAGGACAAAGTTATGGGGCATGATTAGGAAAATTCATGAGAGGGGGATGAAACCTTAGACCTCAACCATTTTTCCCTCTTAGAGATCAGAATTATTAACAAATCGTGAGCTTTATTCTTTTTTTTTTTTTTTTTTTTTTTTTGCGGTACGCGGGCCTCTCACTGATGTGGCCTCTCCCGTTGCAGAGCACAGGCTCCAGACGCGCAGGCTCAGCGGCCATGGCTCACGGGCCCAGCCGCTCCGCGGCATGTGGGATCTTCCCGGACCCGGGCACGAACCCACGTCCCCTGCATCGGCAGGCAGACTCTCAACCACTGAGCCACCAGGGAAGCCCGTGAGCTTTATTCTTAAATAAGGCAGGCTGGGGTCCAGGTGACTTTCCTGGAAGGCACACGGAATGTTTGCTGCCCTGGGGGACTGTGAGTTACTTGTGCACAGCTATTGGTTAGAGCCCTTTTGTTTAGGAATCCCGCTCGCATTGTCTTCATAAATAAATTAGTATCCCAATTAATATAAAAGTAGCCTGTAAAAGGATTGCCCCTTTGGGCCAATAAATTTCTTCTCTCTGAAAAATGAGGAAAAGGGGTCAGAGTACTGCTTTTTTTTCCTGGAAATTTCGCCTTGATATGGCTGTAAAAATGGTTGAGGTTGTGACCTGCGATCATTGAAGCCTCCCTCGCTGAGCAGCAAGGTTGTTTCTGGGGCCCAGGACCCCTCTTATGAAGGGAGCTCCTACCCTGTGGTTATACCTGCAGGTAACACTGGGATGTGGTCTGACATTGCATTGGATTCCTAGAAAGAGGATTATTTCTGTCCTTTTGGGCTACTATAACAAAATAGACTGGATGGTTTGTAAAAAAACAAACCAGTTCTGGAGGCTGGAGAGCCCAAGATCAAGGCACCAGCAGAATCAGTATCTGGTGAGGACCTGCTTCCTGGTTCATAGGTGGTTTCTTTTTTTCTGTGTCCTCACATGGCAGAAGGGAGGAGGGAACTCTCTGGAGCCTCTTTTACAAAACCAGAAATCCCAGTCATGAGGAGTCCACTCTCAGGACCCAATCACCTTCCAAAGGTCCCAATTCCTAATATTATCACAAATGGGGATTAGATTTTAACATGAATTTTTTTTTGGTGATGGATGGGGGCAAGATATTCAGTCCATAGCAAAAAGGCATCCTTCACTTTGACAGCTGCTCAAATGTTTATTAGTTGTAACTACCTATTATGGAGGTCCTGGGATAAGTGCTTTCTCTGAGTTTTCTCCTTTGGTCCTCAAACAGTCCTATCAGTAGGTACTATTATTAATCCCAACGTCTACTTGTAGAAGTTGAGGTTATAGAGGCATCAGGTTGTTTTTCCCCCTACCCAAAATTCTTTCCCCCCATTTTCTGTTAATACCATCCTTTTCCTTAGTGGAAGTCTTCCGCCCACCTCCTTGTGACCCTAATATAGTATCTTGTTATTAGATCTAGTTAAAATATCCTGCCCTACTGTTCAGAGAGTGTGAACAAGTAACCTAGGATCAGGTAATCTCAAAATAATGATTCTGATGAAGTTCTTACCATGGATTTGATATCCAGATGTTGAGGGAGAAGGTTCCTTTTCTCCTAGAGTCATTACATGGAAAGATGGAAGCCTGGATCACAATCCTTGCTTTTCCTACATTTGTGGAGAATTTTGCCAGTAATATAAGAGAATGAAACACACTGAGAGAAGCATAGCAAAGAGATTGAGAAAAAGAATCGTGATATTTTTGAGTCTCTGAGGCCAGATCCTTTTCTATAGTGAGATAATAAAAACTCATTTTTGCTTACTTGTTCAAGTTAGAGTTTTGTCATTTGCAACCATAAGCTTATCCACAATTATTGCAGCTAATGTTGCAAAGTTGGTTTTAAATCTCTGCCTGTCTGGCTCTAAAGTTTGTGCTCTATGCAATACTTTGGTTATACAGCTCTGAGCCAGATATTTCAAGTGAGTCAAGTAGCAGGAATAAAGTGTATGAAAGACTCAGGTTCACAACCGGCAGACCTACTGTACATAACCCCAAGTGTTAAAATTCATGTCCAAATTGTGAGGAGAGCAAAACTGCACATCTCTTCAAGAAAACAAAATTAAGCATTTCTTTTTCTCCTAGAATAAATCACCATAGATAGTAGTCATATGAGTTCTTAGGAGGGCAACTGAATATTTCCTGTGTAAATATCTTCATCTAATCTGAATGATCTGATATAGCAGACTGAGGCAATGACTGATTTATGGGTATGACTGTAAGGTTGAAGAACAATTGAGGATTAAGTGGATCTCAGGAGTAATTAGTAGAATTTGACCTGTGCTCTGGGTCCACATGTGGTTCTCCATAATGTTGCATGGCTTGTGCCTGGTAAGCAGACCTCAACACATAAGATCTTCATCCTTCACCGCTTTCCTGATCCACATATGTACTGCCAGTTGAATGATTGCCATTTACCATCATGTAAAATTCGCCGTGTATTTATTTTGTTTGCACTCAAATAAATATAACAAAAACTGTTGTGAGTACGCATAGAAAATTACAAAGATACATACACATACAGTTCTCCATACGTCTATGCAGATACCTATTGTCCATTTTTTTCAAGTATTTGGGCATCACTTAAAATATTTGACCTTGAAGTTCAAAATTACAAAAGCCCCAGCTGTTGACTGGGATATAAAAAAGTAGACATTAATAACTAAAGTATATGCAACAAAGACAGCAACCACCCTTCTAAATAGATCTTGGGTGAAATAGGAAATATCAAAACAGCAGTTTCAGGATGGTTGAGAATAATAACAGAATATTATAAATCTGAATTCATGATATATGATTGATGATTTTCTTAGGTACAGATTCATGGACTTAAAATTCACTATAACTAAATAAGAAAGAATAAAAGTAAAGCAACAAAAGCTTAACCTCAAGAAGTTAGAAAAGGAATGGCAAAACAAACCTACGGAAGAAAGGAGAAAGTAACTGATATTAAATAAAAGTACAGCAAATACATTGGAATATATATATATTTTTTTGGCATGCGGGATCTTGGTTCCCTGACCAGGGATCGAACCCTTGCCCTTGCAGTGGAAGCACAGAGTCCTAATCACTGGGCCACCAGGGAAGTCCCTATGTATGTTTTTTTAACAGTAGAATTAATAAATTGAAGGTTGATATTTTGAGGAAAAATTGGCAAATCAATACTTAGTCTAATAGGAAAATGATGGATAACTGTTTTGCTTTGAATGTAATAAGCAGGACTTAATGATTTTTGTTTAATTAAAAAGCAATATATGCTCAACAATAAGTTAGAATATAAAAGCAATGTAAATTATATCATTTCATAGTTTGATCCCCCATTTTACTTACAAAATGGCTGTTTTAAATTCTTTTTCTCCCACAGGTATCATCACCCCATACCAACGACATCCTCAGTTTATTATCACCTAAGACTGTTCAACTTAGAAATATCAACTTAGAAATACCATTCAACTTAGAAATATCATTGAAATATCATTGAAAAATTATTTCTCTTATTCCTCTGAACTGTTTTGTGCCTTTTGATCTTGACATTTCAAATCTACATCTAAATCCTTCATACCTGTATAACTACAGATACTTCTCGGCTGGTATAAGTGCCTCCACAGTTTCCATTTTTTGGTCCATTTGGGACACTTATGCATCAGGAACTATTGTCCTAGGGTTGAGCAAGGCAGCCACTGTTACACTCTTGGCCAGGCAGGCTTAGGTATGGGCTGTCAGAGTCTTGGTTAAATATCCACAGCCGCGTTCTTCCCCCGTCTGAGTTCTTTCTGGTTTCTCCCATTAGCCACAGTCACCTGGATGCCTGAGGGCCAGGGAGCCTGGGTGGTGCAGCCTTTTCCTGTGTACAAGTCAGTTACCTGCAGAGGCTGGCAGAGTGGGAAGGAGCCACTGCAGGGCCACATGGAGAATAACCAGCATGCTAGCTGCCCCTTCTCCTTCTTCTCTTCCTCCCAGAGGTAATCTGGCCACACAGACTTTCTCATTTTCCCTGACTTTGACAGACTCACTATGAATTCTTGCCTTTGCATGTACCGTTTTCTTTGGCAGAAATTCCCTTACTCCATTTCTTTGCCTGGCAAACAAACTCCTACTTATCCCTCAAGCTCCAGCTCAAATATCACCACTCTTTTACCTACACACTTGTAGAGGCAGCAAAGTCCGAACAATGGGACAAAGAAACATAAGGTCGGGTCCTCAATCAGCCACTTACTAGCTGCTGTGGGCCAGGTTCTTCTCCGATTTTACATAGTCCCCCACTCCCTTTTTTTTTTTTTTGCAAAATAGGAATGGGAATTGCTGCCTTGACATCCTTTCTCCAGGGATGAAAAAATCCATGAGATAAAATGTTCTCTAAAATGCAAATCACTTTACAAATTTAGTTTTGCTGTGGTTGCTCTTACCATTGCTTAGATTTTTTTCTATTAGTTCAGACCGATCACAGTGCAAAAGGCAACTTTAGTGGCATTCAAATACGAATTCAAATTCCTACTCACTCCCTTTTCTTTCTACAGCTCCCTTTTTCTCTCCTGTTAAGTTATTCCCCCCCGCCCCCGCCGCCGCTCTCATTTTTGTTTCGGCTTGTTTACTCTGAACCCAGGTATCCAAGGTCATTGCATGATTGTGCAGGTGCATCTCACAGTTAAAGAGGTTAAGCCATTTAGTAACGGCAGGGAGGTAGGGGCGGAACGGGGTACGTCATCCTAACAAAACGCTGCACTCTAAGTTGTAAAGTTCTGGGAGCTGAGAATTCAGACTGACAGGGTCATAAACGAACCCCTCTCAGAGGGAGGGTGCAGGGCCGACCTGGGCTTCTGCGCGAGCCTCTGCAGCCGGCGCCGCAGCCCGCGCTTGGACGCCGGAACCCCAGGCAGGCGGGAGCGGTGGCGGGTCCGGAATTCCGGAGGAGAGCACGAACTGGCGAAGACTACAACTCCCGACGTGCACGGCGGCCAAAACGCGTTCTATCCCTGCTTGACTCCTCATTCTTTCCAGTTCTTACGAAGGAGTCCGCTGTCTAGGAACTGCATAGTAGTCACTATAGCGAGATTGTAAGCTTCTCTGTTGGCGCGGGGACCGGGACAGCTCACGGAATGCCTCTCACTCTTTGGGTCCTTCGCTCAGGCGTTGAGGAACTCGCTTTCGGACCGGCCGGGTTTCTAGGGGGACAGTAATTGTGGTCGGACGCTGTGGCGCGGCAGTTTAATTCTCCGGCGGCGGCTGGTTGAGCGGGAAGAGATGGTCCTGACGGGGCTCATCAGGAAACTGGGTAACAGTCTGAGTTGCCCCTCGCCCGGGTCGCCCACCCGTCGTGGCCGCTTGCTGAGAATGGCTGTGTCACGTTTCCGAGGCCGGGCCACCCCGCGACGGCTTCCTGTCTTGTCCGGGCTTCGGCGGGGCAGCCCCCGGGGGCCCACCTCGGACTTTGTGTAAACTCCGCAGCTCGCGTCGTGAATGCACCAGCGTCCTGCGTGTGGAAAAAACTGGTTTCTTTATTTCCTTCTTTACCCCGCTCCCGCCCGCAGCGTAGATAACGAAGTTTTAGGGTAAATTCCCTGTGGGCGTCTCTTTGGAGTCGGGAAATAGCTCTGTGCTGTCTTCTTTGACAGGTCATCAGCTGGCCGAGATCAGGGCGCGCGCTCTCAAGAATATTCTCTGCAAGATTGAGCACAGTTTAATCTGCTGTGCTGATCTGGTTCAGGAGAGGCTCCTTTTTCTCCATTTGCTGGAATGGTTCAATTTCCCGTCCGTTCCAATGAAAGAAGAGGTTCTGAGTCTGTTGAACAGGTTGGTTAAGGTAGGATCATTTTGAAATAAAATAATCGAACAAGTGAGTATTTCGTAGTCATTTAAGTGTAGCATTTGTTGAAAATTTAAATTATTAATTTTTTAAGAAACAGCTGTGAACGTTGAATTTTAATTCATTTATTAAATATGTATATAATATATAATGGAGTATATATATTGGAGTATAATATATATAATATAATAATATAATGGAGTATATAATGCTCCATTCTCCTTTTCTCTTATTTGTAATGTTGAATCTCACATTGTCTCTGCTGTGTTCTGAAGTAACACAGTTTCTGAGTTCAGGTATGTTCTGATTTGGGGGATCGTCTTTGGAGGTTAATACTTGTCATTCTGTTTTCCCTGATGGTTCTGTCATTTACATGTTACAATGAGATGTCTTTGTATAAAAGAGAACACATTTAAAGATAAAGTTACAGACCATGATACTAAACAGCACAAGTATGTTAAACTGTTTTTCCCATATCTGTTTTTCAGATTTATGTTTCTCAGTCTGTCTTGAGAGTAGTTAGTTGTCAGGGTCAGATATCAAAGTGGCAGGTTTAACTTTTCCAAACTGTAAATCACTGTGCAGTTGTAGGAGATACTTATTACTTTGGCATCCTTTGAGTGACTGGAGGTAGAAGAGGATACAGTGAGTGTCAGTGAAGAGAAGTAATCAATTTGATAAATGAAAGTAGGAATGGATAGTGTGCATTTCTAGTGTTCAGTGTCTGGGCTTTTCTCTCATAAGTGTTATTAAATGTTTTACGTATGTCTCTGTAAATCTACGTCTTATGTATATCACCGCAAAAATTATGTTTTAAAAATGAACATCTGGTATACCAAAAATAATGTCATGTTTTGATTGCTGTAAAATAAAGTCTGGAGATTTTGATATTTATAGTTGTTCTCAAGACACTCCATTTCTTATTTCAGTATCCCCCAGCAGTCCAGCATTTGGTTGACCTTGGTGCAGTCGAATTCTTATCTAAACTTCGTTCTAATGTGGAGCCGAACCTACAGGCTGAAATTGATGGCATTCTGGATGGACTTTTTATTCTTCCTTCAGAAGTTCCTGAACTACATTCTGCATCTTACCAAACCAATCAAACTGGTAACTCTTTGGAATCACTCTGATGAAATCAATCAGTCAGTCAGTCTGTTAAAATATAATATATTGGTTCTAATGGTTAATTCTAAGGAAAGGAACCTTAGATTAAAAAAGCAAACAATCCTCCTCCTCTCCCCCCCTGCGACTCTTATTTTTCTTATGTTAACTTGCATGAATTTTATCTTAATTCCCCTCCTGTAATGTTACAGAGAGGATACTTGTGTGTTTTTGTTTTGGTCAAGGGGCATAAAAGATGAAGTGACTTTCTTTTTGTGAGACTAGTTTGACAGATTATCTCTTTTAGCAATAACAACAGATTTTCATTGAGCACTCTTTACTATGTGCCAGACGTTGTTTTAAATATTTTATACTTGCATTTTGGGGCTGTGTTCTTCATATAGGGAGGATGTCTGCCCTGCTTATGATTTTGTTACGGGGTCCAATCAAAATGAGCTACACATGGTATACTGGCTAAGATCAGAGTCAAAGAGACATGGATTTAAGTCCCAGTTCTGCCACTAGTTGGGTGACCATGGCTAAGGTACTTAATCCCTCCAGGCTTTAGTTTTCTCATCCAAAAATTGGTACAATAAGCAAGAACATCTTACAGCATTTTTGTAAGGATTAAGTGGGGCAATGTCTGGACGGTGCTCAGCATAGGACCTGGTGTATATTAAGCACAGAACCCTTGTCTGCTACTGTTACTTGTTGTTCTTGTTATTATTTGATGTCCAGTATAGTGCCTTGCTCATGGAAAGCATTTAAATTGATTTGAAGGAAAGAAAATGCTCTTGAAATTTATATGATTGAGTAGTAAAAGTATAAAAAACTGTGTTTTTGCTGATTTAATCTGTTAGACCCTATTCTTCTCTATGCCAGTGCTGTACTGCCACTGCTGTGACCCTCGGGCCCGCTGTTAACAAGAACAACAGTAGCAGCTGCCGTTTACTGAGTTTCTCGTGTGATTGTGATTTTTAACAGTGTATTTTATAATTTCTGTCTAAGCTATAACAAATAAAGTAGAATCTTAAATCATGAATTTTCAACCTAGTTCCTTGCAGGTGAGTTTAGAGGTATGGTCTAGGGCTAATTTTTAGTTTTCTGTATTAACATTAGAACTACTGGCATGAAAACTTCAAACAGAAAATGACAAAATTTGGTTTTAGCCTTTTCTTCGTTCTCAATCTCATGACAACTGAGGCGCTGAATATGTAATCATGTATGATAGGGGATCGTCAGAGTTATTGAAAGATGGTGCCTGACTCTTGCTTTTGACAACTTTTTCTTAAAAAACATGAAAATCGAAGTGATCAGGAAATATGTAGAGTAAGGGAGAGGAGAGAGATGGACTAAGAAGCTGAGATGAACAGTTCTTGAATAAATACCTTGTAACAGATTCTTTATGTACATTGTGGATGTTTTCATTCTAAGAAATAATTGTAGTTACATAACACTAAAAGAGAGGGAAAAAACCCCTCAATTCGAAATTGACTCGGCATCTACATTTTTTTCCTCTTTAGGAGGACAGATTATTCAGAGAACCATAATTGGATTATTTTTCTAGTTTTTAAAGTGATTCAGAAACTTAAGATAAACCATTTGTATTTGAAAAGAGCAAGTTTCACTTTCAGCAAATAATGCATCAGTAACACAGTAATATATATTTTCTTTTCAGAATTGCCACAGCAACCTGAAATCTTAACGGGATATTTTCCTCAAGACAAAAGTACTTTCCAGCAGATGGAAGTGCCCCCGAGACCTGTGGGTGTGTATCTACAGGGACGTGGGTCCTGTCTACCTGGGAAGTTGGAAATTAATGTACTTTCCCTCATTGTTGTGAAGACGTATTGTGGTCAGACTTAAATGTTTAAGCACCAAACTGAAAGTTTGTTCCCTCAAGTTAGATTAGGATATAGAGTCTCAATGGTGAAACTGTGTATTGTTCTAAGTGCCTGTGACCAGCTCTGTAGGCGGTGGTAATGGTGGCTGTGGTACTTGGTGCTTATCGAGCTGGGAGTCTTTGTCAAGAGCTGAGCTGTGCAGTGTACACACCACCTCATTAATTCTCCAGCTCACTAAGCGGTACTGTCGACCCAGTGACTCAAGCCAGAGGCTCAGGATCAAATTTGTTTCCTCATTTATCTTTACTCCAACATTCAGTTGACTGAAGAGTTCTGATTTAGAGCCTCTCTCAGGAATGTCATCCAGGTCTTTTTGCGTCTGGTCTCTGGTCAGTCATATGCCGCCTCCTCAAAGAGACCTTCCTGAGGACTCTAGCCAGTGATCACTTTTTATCTACATTTGGTTTTCTTCCTATATGTATTTATTAAATTATGTATTCATTTACTTCCTGTTTGACTCCCTCATTATAAGCTTAATGACAGCTGCAAATACTGCTTTACCTGTGTGGGTGTGGGGAACAGTGCCAGAAATGTATTAGGCACTCAGTATGTATTTCTTGAATGAATAAATGAATCTTCATGGAGTCCCAGTGAGGCTGATATTATTATTAACGCCATCTTACTGATGAGAACACTGGGGCTTAGAAAGGATAAAACCTTTGTACTAGGTGACACAGTTAGGGCATGGTTAAGTAAGCATGTACTTCACATCTTACTGCCTGCATGGTTGAAATTAAACGGCTGCTTCCAAGGATGTATATGCGGACGTCAAGCATCCAGTGTGACTCAGTTTGGTAGCCCTCGGTTATAAAAACGATTTCGTAGACACTCTCAGGTTGAGTACAGCATAAGAAAGAACAGGAAACTTGTTCAGCTGTTAAAATACTTTTCCTTTCCTTTCTGGAAAAGTTTTGTTAGGCTTATAGGGAGCTTTGGTGTTTTTTTTTTAGCATTTATTTTTTTCAACCAATGTTTTTTTTGTTTGTTTTGTTTTTTTAGATGTTGGGGGTAGGAGTTTATTAATTAATTAATTTATTTTTGCTGTGTTGCGTCTTTGTTTCTGTGCGAGGGCTTTCTCTAGTTGTGACAAGCGGGGGCCACTCTTCATCGCGGCCTCTCACTATCGCGGCCTGTCTTATTGCGGAGCACAGGCTCCAGACGCGCAGGCTCAGTAGTTGTGGCTCACGGGCCTAGTTGCTCCGTGGCATGTGGGATCCTCCCAGACCAGGGCTCGAGCCCGTGTCCCCTGTATTAGCAGGCAGATTCTCAACCACTGCGCCACCAGGGAAGCCCCGGGAGCTTTGGTTTTGACATGGTAGTTCTTTGTGTTTGTGGCTGAGAGGCTTAATTGAGTGACAACGAGAGACATCTGAAGGGAGTGTCTTCAGGGCTGGGAATCATGGGTATTTGAGTGAAGCGGTTGAAACATTCAGGAAGATTGAGATGGTAACATATTTTTATGTGAGTTGCAGTTTGTGGATTGATGGTGTGGCTTATTTTGGACACATCTTTATGTGTGCAGTATAAGCCTGTCCTTCCCTCCACCCACCTCTTGTTTTTCCCTTAGAAAGTAAACCCTGCTTTTATGTTAGCACTTTTGAAGGAAGCAACTGCTATGTTTGAGAATTTAATAATACTATTATCTGAATTTAACAATTCCGTGCTCTTTTCAGAGCATTTTGCACAAAGACTGTTGCCCGTTTGGAAGGGCTTATGTGTTGCCACCTTAACCTGTACACTATGTGTTTAAAAATAATTTGAAGGAAGGTAGTATAAAATTGCATTTGGTTTCTCAGATTTCTTTTAATCTTGTCTGAGCACTGATATTTGAACTTTAATCTTATGGTCTTCAAGTCATCTTCAAAGAGGTTTAAATATCTAACACGATTTAGGATATTTGAACATGACTAATTAAATATAGTATATGATTACGTTTATATCGTTTTTAATTTCTACAGTTAGAGATCTCCAAATGCCAGTTCCTTTTTTGTTTATGTTCTATGTTCTGGTTAGCCACATGGTGAAATAGAAAATTTAATTGATGTTCTAAATGTCATTCAATATTGGTTTGTGTTTAATACCCTTCTAATAATAATATATGAGTTCTGTTTAAATTATGAGAAGAGAGCTCTGTTATTTATTCTGTGAGGGAACAAATTTGCAGCTGATCTTTTCGGTATATTTTAGGGTACTGTAGGCTGTGACTTTATTTGAGGACTTGTTTTAAAGGTGAAGCCTTATTCTGAACATTGTGCATCTGTCAGCATTGTCTCCTTTGATGCCTTAAGTTTTGCTCTTCCATTAGCAGCAAATCCGACCGCGAAGTGTTTGAAGTTTTCTACCTTCCCTTGGCTCCCCCTGACCACAGCTGATAGGCATGTTCTCTCCTCTAATGAAAGGTACGTACCTGATGTATTTCAGGTGTTTTGGCTTTTGGTATTGATATTTATAACCATGAAGTCTGAGAGTTATTACTGTACATTTTCATCAGGAAAAAAGATACTGAGTGGCTGTGATAGGTAGCAGTGGGAATATATGAATGATTTTCAGTATTTCAAAAAACAAGCCAGAAAATTCCTATTTGCCTTGAATCAGGCTTCACATCGTTTCTTTTCTATGCTTAGAATCCTGTGCACTCCTTGGTGATGTGAGTCATCTCTTATCAACCAGATTGGTGGCCATTGCTTAGGCCCTTGGTGAATAAAAATGGAGAAATTAAACATAAATGCAGTCTTTTTAGTAGACAATGTATTTCAAAACGTGGACTCTGTTAGGAGAAGGTTGGGGACCACTGATCTGATCTGATGTATTGGATTTTATTTGATCATCACCCCCAAAAGTAGAGAGCCAATATCTAGAAGTTTGGAGACTGTTTTAATGTCTAGTTTCACTTTTTGCTGAAACGTAATTTCAGTGACTGCCACATCAAATGAGTTGTCTGCCCTTTTTTGGTGAGAATGTGAAAAATAAAGACCAACTTCTAGAGTTAGGGCCCAATACAGGGGGATGCTATTAAATGGCTTTGGATGATGGCCGTTTTTACTGATGGGCATCAGTAAATTCTCTTGGAATAACATATTGAAGAGGTAGCATGCCCACGGGGATGGGGCAGGGGTGGTGTTGATCTGTCACTTCTGAGTCGGTCGCTAAGGAGGAGGTACGGTCTCCATTGGGCGCCTGTGGGTGGTGAACTGTGGGTGGACTGAAGCTGGGCTGAGAGCAGGTTTGGTTTCTTGGGGTGAGAGATGAACGACTGTGACATCCCTAGGAGGGCACATATTTCAGAGAAGTTCAGAGGTGTCCTCTCCGTGAGATAAGAGAAGAGTACCAGCTTCATTTCCCTCGAGTAGGGAAGAGCAGTAAGGAATCTAATTTCTGGAATTTAACTCTGTACTTAGTATGATCTCCTCTGCCTTATTTCCTGATTCATTTAGCAGATTTCATTGATCTCATTTCATGGCATTGTGATAGCCTTTGGGTATACAGTGGTGGATACTGTGTAGTCCCTGCTCTTGAGGGGGGTCTAGTGGGGCTAGGAAGTCAACAGGCAGTTTCGTAGCACAGGTTATGGGCACATGAAAGAACACACCTACCCCAGGGTTGGTCGTTGATTAGGGAGGAGATTTGGGAAGGCTTCCCAGGGCAAGGTGTCTTGGCTGAGACCTGAAGGACTGTGAATAGGTTACTTAGAATCTGGTATAGGTAAATTCTTTTCAAAAATAAATAATACTGTATTTTGTATATTTTGTAGCTCTTTAAGAAGTAGTAACCACACTTTAATCTGGAACACCTGTGAACTGTTGAAAGACGTTATCATGCAAGATTTTCCTGCTGAGATTTTCCTTCAAAGGCCAAAAATTGTTCAGGTGCGTTTCCTCTGTAATAGGTTTAGATTTTGAAACAGGGAAGTTTTTGCAATGAAACACATTTTGCAAAGTAGGAGTCCTTGGGAAGGAAATTTGCACTACCATAGTTAAATAATGAAGTATTTGGTTATTTAGACCACTTACTCTCTAACTTACTTAGATAGTGGTTGTTCTCCTGGTAGGAAGTAGTCTCATTTGACACATGCAGTCCAGTGACGACCTTGAACTTAACCATTTATGGATCACTTGGGGAGACTAGACCTGAGAAACTGAGGTTGGGCAACAGTGACCAATCTTAATAGTTAGAATTACATCACTTTGGGTATCTGGGTGTTTAAGGCACGGTGCTGGATGCTGTGGAAATATGGCAGAGGTGAGCAATGTAGGTGGATTCTTTGCAGTGCAGTTTATTGCATACGTGTATAGCAGAGAGACTGGGTCCCGGGCTGGGTTTGTGGTGTGTCCACGGCATCTGGTAAGGCTTGGTACCCTTGCTCTGCAATCACGGGGCTGAGATGGGTGCCAGTGAGTGGCAGCTATTACTTCATACTGTCCCAGCTATGAGTGATAGCAGAGGGAAAGCTGTAAATTATCAAAACAAACAAAATGATTTAGCTCTTTGAGATGTAAGAGGCTTCTTGTGGTTTTTAAAAAGTACTGTGTAACTTAATGTCCTGAATGGGGAATTATTCCCGTGTTCTTCACGATAGGTACTCAACTAACAGTTCAGATATGAGAAACGCTGACTGTTGTATTTAAATTTTATCTTACTTTGACCCATCTTCCTGCATTATGCCAAGTCATTTTTGCCTGTTTCTGTTTCTTATGTTTTATAAATATTTGCACCTTATCTTAATTCCTTTGACTGTTCATTTAACCTCACTTAAGCTCCACATCCTTCTTTGAAAGTCGAGCACTTTGTTCCCTCGATAATTTTTATAGCTCTTCTTTATTGCAGAGCCTTTTATCTCTGTTGAAACTGGCCTTTGGAGGAGATGGAAAACATCGCCTGGCATTGCAGTCAGTGTCCTGCTTGCAGCAGCTGTGCACGTATTTAAGAAACAGACTTAACTTTCACCGAGATCCAAGTTTTTTCTCTAGTAAACAAGGTATTATGTTTGTATATTCCTTGGTCACTGGTGGTATTTGTAGATTCTTCCAAGAACTCCCCATTATATTTACTGTCAGGGTTATTGTGTATACATTTTCACAACATAAATTCCCCATTCCTAAATGTAATCAAATTATCATCTTTGAAAACAAACTGTATGAATGACAGAAGCACTCATGATCCCATCCTCTTTTTTTTTGATAAGAGACATTTGCAAGGTGTTTTTCTCCCACGTATGCTGAGTGTTGTTGGGAGCTAAGGACCAGGATTCTGAGTGCCGCTATTCATGTGGGACTTTGGGCATTTTAGCAAGTTATATGTTGTGTTAAGAAATTGTTTGGTTTGAAAAATACCTATTTGTATTTTATGAAAACTATTTTTATGCAACTTGTGATATAGGCAGATATTATGTGCTAGCAGTGCCAGACTTCTCAGGGAAGAAGCACCACCTAATGGCCAAATAGAGCACTGGGCTGGCCTTGTCAAACCAGCATTTACAGTTTAGGGTTTCTGTGCACTTATATAATACAGTATATATTGAAAGTCGAATATTAAATTGTAGTGATTTGTCGTCATGCTTCATAGTTAAGCCCTGTTTTGTTGAGAGTTTCACTGATCCCTGTGCTACTTGAATATTTATCCTTTATGTTAGCTTTATTATAGACCTCAGGGGGCATGGGGTTTTCTCATTAACATTCTTGAGAGCTTGTGAGTACCCCATATTTCATCAGAAAAGGAGTTATAATGTGGGTAAAAATAGTGGATAAATCAGAAGATTTATTCGTGTATTAAATAAATATTTATTTATCACCTACTCTGTGCCAACCGATACTCTAAGGGGTATAACACTGAACAAAACAGATAAGGTTCCCGCCTTTATGAGCTTGTATTGTAGAAGGTTGGGACAGGTAGTAAACAAACAAGTTTTTAGATATGAAGTGCTCAAAGGGAATAAGAAGGGTGATGTGACAGAATGTGACTGCGGATGTGGCTTTCTCGGATAGGATGGTCAGGGAAGGTATCTGGCAGGAGGCAAGCTGAAGGGTGAGAAGGAACCTCCGCTTGAAAAGCGGCAGGAAGAGTACTCCAGGAAGGTCAGAGGCCTCAGCCCTGAGGGCCACACGCTTGAGGAACAAAAATCAGGCTGGTGTGGGTGGAGCGTAGTAAGTGGGCTGGGGGTACAGAGAGGGGAATGGGGTGAGGTCTGGGAGGTGGCCCGGGGCCAGGGTGCAGTGGCACTGGCACACCTTTGTAAGGATTTGATCAGTATAGTCCCAGCATTGTGCGACCCTCACCAACATGTCTCCAAACCGTTGTCATCATCCTAAGTGGAAGCTCTGTAGCCATTAAGCAGCTCTCCCCATTTCCCCTTCCCTCTGCAGCCCCTGGTAATCTCTCGTCTATTTTCTGTCTAGGTCCCTAGACTGAGAGCGGGATTGTACAGTATTTATCTGGCTTATCTCACTTAGCGTAATGTTTTCAGAGTTCACCTATGTTGTAGCACGTGTCAGAACTTCATTTTTACGGCCGAATGACATTCCACTGTATGTACACACCACATTATATTTATGTATTCATCTGTTGGTGGACGTGGGGCTTGTTCCCACCTTTTGACTGTTACGAGTGATGCTGCGGTGAACGCTGGCATATCCGTTCGAGCCTCTGCTTTCGATTCTTTGGGTGTATACCAGAGCAGAACCGCTGGGCCATACGTTGATTCTACGTTTAGCTTTCTGAGGGACCGCCAAATGTGTCCCACGGCGGCTGCGCCGTTTGACATTCCCACTAGCAGCGTATGAGGCTTCCAGTTTCGCCACAGCCTCGCCAAAACGTGTTTCTTTTTCTTTCTTTTTTATTAACTGTAATCCTCCTAGTAGGTGTGAGGTGGTATCTCATTGTGATTTTGATTTGCATTTCCCTAATGACTAGTGACTCTCTAGTGACTTTTCATGTGTTAACTGGCTATTCGTATATCTTTGGAGAAATGTCTAAGTTTTTTGCCTGTTGTTAAATTGGAATGGTTGACTTCTTGTTTTTGTTGAGTTTTGGGAGTTATTTCTCTATCCTGGATACTAAAACCTTATCAGGTATATGATTTGCAGATATTTTCTCCCGTTCTGTAGGTTGTTACTTTCTTTTTTTTTTTTTGAAGATCTATTTATTATTTATTTATTTTATTTATTTTTGGGTGCGTCGGGTCTTCGTCACGGCACGTGGGATCTTCGTTGAGGCATGCGGGATATTTTGTTGTGGCGTGCAGGCTTCTCTTTAGTTGTGGCATGCAGGTTTTCTCTCCTCTAGCGGTGGCGTGCAGGTTTTCTCTCTCTAGCAGTGGTGCGTGGGCTCCAGGGCCCGTGGGCTCTGTAGTTTGCAGCACGCAGGCTCTCTAGTTGAGGCGTGTGAGCTCAGTAGTCGTGGCGTGTGGGCTTAGTTGCCCTGCGGCATGTGGGATCTTAGCTCCTGGACTAGGGGTCGAACCTGCGTCCCCTGCATTATAAGGCAGATTCTTTACCACTGGGCCACCAGGGTCCCGGTTGTTACTTTCTTGTTAATGTCCTTTGATGCATGAAAGTTTTAAACTTTGTTGAAGTCCAATTTATCTCTGTTTTCTTTGGTTGTTTGTGTTTTTGGTGTCATATCTAAAAATTCATTGCCAAATCCAAGGTCATGATGACCCACCCCTATGTTTTCTGCTGAGAGCTTTACGGTTTTAACTCATATTTAGGTTGTCGATCCATTTTGAATTAATTTTTGCACAAGGTTTGAGGTAGGGTCTCTGGGAGAGTTTTAAGCGGGAGAGTGCATGATTCGGTCTCTAATGTTGTAAGTGAACAGTGTTGGCTAAAAGGTTCCGTGTAATCAGGTCGATTAGACATGAACCTAAGTGTGCTAAGGGAGTATTGCAGAAAAGGTTGACTTTTACTTTTACCTCATAGAAGCATTTCTACTATCTTAATTTTGTTAATTTTTTTCCCTGAAGAATGACAAGAACTACATAATCAGTAATCTGTCTCTACCAAGGAATAATTTTATTCTTTTTTTTTTCCCCCCAGATACAGTTTCCCAAAATTCTTCTCTGTCTTATTGTCATGAAGCAAGAGTCACTCATCATTCCCAGAATCCTTCTCCAGGAAGCAGCAGCCCTCGGCCTTCTGTGGTGGGACGCACAGGCCAGCGACCCAGAGGAGATGGCCAGGATTGGGACGCCGTGTCTTCCAGGTGACTGTAGGAAAGCCAGGTTAACTTGTGTGTGTGTTTCAGTTTTAGAGGGAGATTGTTGTTTTGCTGTTGTTTTGCTCTTTAGTCTTTTCTTTTGAAACATTAACACAGGTATTGGCCTTGTGTTAAACCAGTGACTTTCATACTTTTTTGACCATGACCCCCAGTAAGAAACAAGTATTATACTGCAGCTCGGTACTCAGTACACAGACATATACTCTGTGTATGTGTGCGTGTGCATCTGTGTGTGTCCACTGAAAAAATGTTAACAAAATTGTTCTCTCATTCTGTGTTACACAGTGCATTTCTGTTTCATCCAAAAAATGGTGATTCTGACCCACTGAATTGTTTTTAGCAGCCACAAATGGAGTGTTATCTAGTTTAAAAGCATAGTTTTAAATGCTGTATACTTTTTGATAACATTTTAAGCCCATTTTTGTAAGTTTAATCATAATTTAAGTGCATTGGTGTTTACTATTAAAGGGAATGATTGGAGAATCTATAAAACAAAGTCCCCTTCAAGGTGCACAGTTACGGTATTTTATTCGTTGGTGTAAAGAAAGATATTTATATATCTAGTTTTCTTAAAGGGATTAGCGTGGTATTTGTGTGTTATCTCATTAGGCTCCAAGCATCTTAAAACCTCTTTTTTTTTCATTTATTTATTTTATTTTTATTTATTTTTGGCTGCATTGGGTCTTCATTGCTGTGTGCGGGCTTTCTCTAGTTGCGGCGAGCAGGGGCTACTTTTTGTTTGTGGTGTGCAGGCTTCTCGTCGCGGTGGCTTCTCTTGTTCTGGAGCACGGGCTCTAGGTGCGTGGTCTTCAGTAGTTGTGGCTCGTGGGCTCTAGAGCGCAGGCTCAGTAGTTGTGGCGCATGGGCTTCGTTGCTCATGGCATGTGGGATCTTCCCGGACCAGGGCTGGAACCCGTTTCCCCTGCGTTGGGAGGCGGATTCTTAACCACTGCGCCACCAGAGAAGCTCTTAAAAAGCTGTTTTTAAGTCTTTTCTTTACTGTCATTCTGCTAAATGCTCAGTGAGACCAGCACTTGTCTGTTGGCTTGATTATTTTCTTGTGACGTGGCTACTGCTGCTCCAGGCTAACACTGACTCAGTCTTGCTGTGTGTTTGGTGTTACGTCAAGTGCTTCATGTGCTTTGCCTCCTGTGGTAGTCCTCGTAACAGTCCTATAATAGAATTGGTATTATTATCATCATTTATAGAAAAGCCTGAGGTTTGGAGAGGCTGGGAGCCAAGCCCCAGTTTATACAGTTGGTGAAGAGGGGGGCAGGGGTGTGGGCAGTACATGGTCCGGGAGCCTGTGCTCCTCGTCCTTACCGGATGGCTGCTGTCGATCAGGTGTGGCTTTTCTCTTTACCTCATTCTCTGAGCTATATCTAGTGCGCTACATGCTTGTAGATTTTCACTCCTGAGTGAACGTCCTCCTGGGCCCTTTCAGAGTTTGAGAGAAGCCCAGCTCATTTCCATATTTTGGGATGCTTGGTATATTGGAATTGAAGAAATGACAAAATGTATTAAAATTGGGGAGTTTTACATGTTCAGTAGTGTTAGTGCATCTCTGTGATTCAGCTTCAGTTGTGGATAACATCAAAAGTCAACATTTTGAGGTGCTTTGTAAATGGGAAGTTCAAGCCTTTCTGTAGCACTGTTATCCCCACCCCACTCCTTTACACCCAAGGTAATTTTTTTTATAAAGTAAGCCAAGAAGGGATGTTCCATTTTGGGGTACATTTCCAAAATCATATGATGTTGACTGTACTAAATAAAGTAATCCATTTCTCATCATGTTTTTCTGGCATTTTCTAGCATTCTTCAGTTGCTAACATTGGCTTACTTAGAACATTTGGTGAAAATCACAGAAAATCTAGGAAACCGTACGAACTATTTGGTTTTGCCTTTATAAGTTACGGAAGAACTTTGCTATGAATCTGTTTGCTTTCCTTTAGAAATGGATGGGTTATCAGTGTTCATGTTGATTGCTGCTATAGGAATGTTGACACGTTTGGAGAACATCAGTTTGAAAAGCAACATATAAAAAAAGCATTCTTGGTTTCACTTACAATTTTGAGCCATCTTTATGGAATTTAATCTCATAAATTTGTCAAGGTTTCTGTAAATCTGACCAGAACTGTTTCATGGAGCAATATAATTGTGCACGGTATGAGTCTCCTAATATTCCAGGCAGCAGCTCTGCATTAAATCTGCTTGTGGGCTGTTTCCATACTCAAGGTTTATTATCATCCTTGTCTACTTTACAGTGGAAGTAGTAGTCACGCTCATGTCAACTCAAGGGTCTCCATCCCTTCCCCTTTGGACATGGTGCACCTGGACCTGCCAGAGCTGGAGGCTGAAGACACGCTAGAGCTGCAGTTCCAGCAGTTGAGCCTGCCCCAGCTCTGTGTCTCCATCCTGGAGTGTGCCGTTCCTCTCTTAAGAACAGGTTGGTTGTGCTTGAAGTCAGTAGTTCCTTTTGTATACTTTGTGTTTGTTTTCTCTATTTTCTAGGACTCTAATTTTTCTCGTTTCTGCTTTCTATCTGTCTTAGGACCTTTAAAATCTGGATTTACTTATCTTTTGGGGTACAAATTCCTAAGAACTTAGTAAGGTCTTTATTATCCCTTAATTAAACGTGGATGCCATGGAGCGCTTTTCAGATAGAATATCCCCTTCCATTGCTGGCCTTTTATTGCACAGACTTCCATTTGTGTGTGGCTATTTTAAAGGTAAGCACTGAAAAAACAATGCAACTGGAGTAAGTTAGAGAAGATGGATTGGCATGAATAGACCAGAATAAAAAACTCTTTGGCTTTTGCTCTTTAGAAATTTTTTGAGTTGCTTTCAGTTGTTCACTCCTCCTACTCGGTTTTTACTTGAGCTATGAAACATGTTAAAAACCATAACAGACCCAACACTGGATTTGTACCTTTGCAGTAATTTCTTTTTCTTAAAAAACAAAACAAAACTCAGAAAACCCAAACGTTCTGGAGTTACATTTTCTCTCAAATGTGCTGGGTAAGTTTGCAAAGATGTACTGCAGTGTACACTGGGATGTCGTTGTGATTTTAGTGGAGAGTGATAAGAAGGATAACAACGTGGCCAGTGTCCAACAGAGCCTAGTAATCAAACAAGTTACCACACATTGAGTACCTGCTGTGCTCGGCTACCGGATGTGGTCTTGTGCACATTATTTTATGCACTCCTCACACCAACCCATTTTATACATCCCTTAGTGGTAATTACTGCTTTTCTCTCTGTTTTACAATGAGAAAGCTGAGGTTTAGAGTGCTTCAGAAACTTATCCAAAGTCAAACAGTGAAGAAAAGAGGCTTGAACTACGGTTCTGAGACCAAAGTCCATGCATTTTGCAAGGTGAAGAAAGGTTTGGAATAAATAATGATTTTTTATTCTCTAAATATATACATTTTAAGTAGTTGATAAACTTGTCAAAATACAAGATAAACAGGTTTTGCTTTTTTTCGTTTATACTGGCTGAGTAAAAAATCTGTCCCATGCTGATGGTTCTTTAAGTCCTATGACTGTTCTTTGCCTGCTTGGAAGTGATAGGGAAGAAGGCCGGAGGTAGGTGTATATTTGGGAACATGAACAATTTTTTTTATTCTGAAGAAAACTCTATACCTTAACTTCTCACTGACTGAAGAACTCTGCTTCTAGGAGTGAGGAATACATATTAATTCATGTACTAATAATGTGACATGAAGGAAGATCTGAACTTTGGCATCATGAAGTGTATATGTTTGTCTGCATGGTGTACTGAGGAGAACAGTTTTAGATTTAATGATTTTGCATTTAACCTTTTCTTAATTTGCTGTAAAAAGTCAGATTGATAATTATAGAGCTGTATCATGGTACATAAAATTTTCTAAATGTTCTCTTGCCCTTTTGTGGGAAATTATTGCATAATTTGCATTTGTTCAGTGTCGTAAGAGATTTCTAAGAGAATTTGCTCCAGCTGTTCTCATGAAACAATTAATCTAGACCCTTATGATCTGGTAGTTTGTTTTACTTTTATTCATTAGAAATTGACCTTTGGTATGTGGGACAGGAAAGTCTTGATTGAACATTCACCTTACTTAGAATTATGGGTGGTGGAATTCCTTTGTTATCTATCTCTGTGGAGAAGGGAGATTGCTCAGGTGGGTGTGACTCTGACAGCACAGTTTCCTCCGGAATGTTTTTAGAGTTTAAGGTGAGTGTAGGTTTCCCAGGCAACTCCTGTGTAGGAAACTACTAATTCATGACAAGGCTTAAACCTTCTAGTCCTAAGTGGGAAATTTATTAGACTGCATCTTCTCAACTAAACCTGTGCTTTGTCACCTATTACATGTAACATGGATGGTCTCTGAATCTGAAAAGTTATTTTAATCTATCTCACAGTGCTTTTAGTTAGATTATTGTTATACTCTTCCTGAGTATCTTTCCCACTTAAAAGCACATTTGATTTTTTGTAGTTAAATAGAGTTATGATTGAAACAGAAATCTAATGGTGATTGTATATTGTGACTTCCCTATTCGTCTCTTTTAAACAATTCTAAAAACATCAAAAAATAAAAAGAGAAATAGGAACTTGGGGGCATTAGCTAACCAGAGGATTGAGCAATATGATGTTCAGCTATATTTGAATTAACTTTATTTTTCTTCTCTCTCTCTCCTATTTGTATTCCTAGGTAGTAGACAGATGATAATAAGAGTTCTGGAATTGCTTGCAGAGGATATGGTACTTATTGGTGAAGCGATTTCAGCAGATATCTGGGATGACAGCAGTCTTTTTGCTATAGATATGGTGAGAATCAAGGTTTTCCTTGGGATGTGGGTAATAATATTAGTATTTTATTTTACCTTGGTCCTGTTAAGCTGTTTTCATTGTCTCATTAGTCTTTGAAAACTTTCTTTGTTTTAGACACAATAGATCCCAGGCTTATTTTGTGCATAGTCTGGAATAGGCCATTTCTCCAGAGATTCTGGTTACTTTTAATGGGGGAAATGTGTATCAAGACCAAAAACAGGTCATTAGGGCTGCTTGTAGTTACAGTGATATCATTCTTTCCCTTCAGTAATAGAACCTAGGAAATCTGTATTTAAAAAAAACTCATGAATTCAGACTCTGCTACTTCTGAACTTCAACTTGTATTTCTTTGCTTGGACTTTATTGTCCTTCATAGATTCTTAGCAACATCAACATAATTGCTTATTAGTTTTAACCTTCAGCATAAAGTAAGTAATTTCACAGTAGCAGTATTAGTATCACTGTGGTCAATAACTAATAAAGTTCAGGATTTTCTTGCAGTTCTTTTTGACTTAGACTAAATCTCACTAAGTATATAAAGTCAAAATTCTGTGCCTTAAAGTCACTCAAAAGAATTATTTTCTCTGTTACCAATTCAGTATACAGTTAGATTTTTGTTTCAATTTGTTTTCATTTTTGGGAATTGTTTTCTCTTCATAAAAATGTAACTCAGGGGTGTCTCCCTGCCATCCTGTTTTCTAGTTTATTTTTTCCATTTTTAATTTTAGTTTTTGCAAATGTAAGAAAATAAGTACGTAGATTCTTATTCCCCCTCTCACATCTTCCATAAAAGGTGGTATATCATATACAGTTTCATACCTTGTTTTTACAACGTAAGAGTAAATCCTGTATAGTAATTAGACTTATTGTTGTGACCATTATGTATAGAAATATTGAGTCACTATGTTGTGTAAGTCAGTTATTCTTCAAAAACAAGCAAAGAAACGAACTCAGAGAAAAAAAAGATCAGATTTGTGATTAACAGAGGTGGGAAGTAGGGAGAGGGGGAATTGAATGAAGGTGATCAAAGGTACAGATTTTCAGTTTTAAGATGAATAAGTACTAGGATGTAATGCACAACTGCTGTGTGTTATGTATGAAAGTTGCTAAGAGAGTGAATCCTGAGGGTCTCATCACAAGGAAAGGAAACTGTTTTTCTATCTCTCTAATTTTGTTTCTATATGAGATAATGGATGTTCACCAAACTTAACGTGGTCATCATTTCATGATGTATGTAAGTCAAATCATTAAGCTCTGCACTTTAAACTTATACAGTGCTATATGTCAACTATATCTCAATAAAACTGGAAGAGAAAATAATGCATCCTGGATAGATGGATGGATGTAAACGTAGGCATGGAGATTATTCCGTGTTCATATGTGAAGATCTTCATTCTTTTTTACAGGCTGCGACTGCTTCACTGTGTATTTATTCACTCAATAAACATATTGATAGACATAATTGCTAACAAAAATGTGAAATGAGTAATGTGCATTTTTTAAAATTAATTAATTTATTTTTGGCTGCGTTGGGTTTTCGTTGCCGTGCACGGGCTTTCTCTAGTTGTGGTGATCGGGGGCTACTCTTCGTTGCATTGTGTGGGCTTCTCATTGCGGTGGCTTCTCTTGTTGCAGAGCACGGGCTCTATGGTGTGCAGGCTTCAGTAGTTGTGGCATGTGGGCTTCAGTAGTTGTGGTTCGCGGGCTCTAGAGTGCAGGCTCAGTAGTTGTGGCGCACGGGCTTAGTTGCTCCGCGGCCTGTGGGATCTTCCCGGACCAGGGCTTGAACCCGTGTCCCCTGCATTGGCAGGCGGATTCTTAACCCCTGTGCCACCAGGGAAGCCCTCCCCCAATTTTTTTTATCTACACAAATCTTTTGAAAAGAAACACAACTGAAACATTTTACAGTAGGTGTAATATATTGTTTCAAGTCCTACAATTTATTTATAAAATAGGGATAATAGTTCTTATCTTAGTTTTTCGTTTGTCCTTAAGGTTATCACATTATTCTGTAGTACTTTTAGAAGGTTTTCACATATTGAAGGTTTTCAACAAGTGAGTTTTCCTTGAGAAGTGTGAAGAATGTTTTATCAGTTGCTTCTTAAAATAGCTCAAGTTTCTTGGCCAGAACATTTATCTGTAAAAGTTAGTCATTCATTTTTAACTTTTGGCTGCTGATCTTTTATGATTCAATGAATTATTTTTACTTTAAAGGTTAAATCTGTTGTGCAAGTGCCAATTGGTATGTTAGAAATGTTAAATAGTACTGCTGGAAATTATATTTGACTTACTTATTTAAAAGAATAAATGCTTCCTAGGAAAAATCTCATCCCTTTGGGCTATATATTAATAGAAGTAGACAATTAAGTAGAATTCCTTAATGTCCCTACTTTTGTGAGGTTTACACAGAAGGCAGAAGCATATTTTTGTCGTGTCGTTAAAGGAACGAAGTAATAAATGTTGACCAATTCAGTAATTAAATGCATGTAGATATGTAATCAATTCTCTAGATCTTTCCAAACAGTGCTAATAGCATTCATGTCTGGAATTCCATAACTCAGTTTATGTAAGCATAGTCAAAGAAATTTTTTCTCCATAAATTGAATATTTTTATTTCAGTCGAAATAAATAAAAAATATTTTCACTGAAATTATATTTTGTTAAAATAAAAAATTTTTTTGGTAAGCACTTGTAAAAGTTAGGATGACCTGAAGTATGTCATCCTTTTTTTGCCTACCTATGAAATTAAGTTTGTTTTTTCCTTATTCACATGGTAAGTTAGGTTCACGGGAGTAAGGCTCTTTTCCTCATGCCAGATAACCCGACTCTTGGGGCTGTTTTCTGTTCGTTTTTTGCCTTTCTTCTTTCTGTCACTGCTGTCACTCAGTGTCACGAAAAGCAGTGTTTTCTCCTTCTTTATGACTCTGTCCTTCTAAATTCCCATCTGACCTGCTGTGAGCTGGTAACTTAGATTTCCAGGCATGTTGGAAGAATTGCTGGTTGAAGTTCAAGTGAAGTGGAGAGGATTATGAAAGTTTCTAGAGAGAAGGGCTTGGTATCCAGTAAGGGCTCAAGAAGGGGAATTGAACCAGATTGTGAATTTATAATTGGCTGAGTGGAATCTAATTAGCATATGCTTTTCCTGCTTCTGCCGCCAGTCCAGAGACAGGTGTTTTAGTTCACCAAACATTCTTTGATTGCTCATTATATGCTAGTGATAAACGGAATACTTCCTGCCGTATTAGTAAACAAAGGATGTCACAGTCATCAGTGATTGCAGCCACCTCCGATGGTGAGCTGGTGAGCCGTGAGGAAACTCAGGAAGGAAAAGAATACCTGCCATCTAGCAGCCATCAGACTGCAATGATTTCAGTGAGCTCAGACTCTTGCATCTTCCCGTGCACAGAAAAGCGCTAAATTCCTTAACTTGAGATATCTGGTTTTCTTTAATTAACAGTAATCTTTTGACATTCAGACTCCCTGCCCTTTGTTACAAAACTCCCATGTATCCTGGCTCCCCACCTCGCCTCCACGGAGCAGCTCTCTCAGGGTTACTTGAGATGCGGCCTCCTGGCCTTGAAGTCCTAAAAATTCCTGCTGAATAAAACATAACTCTCAGCTTTTAGGTTGTGAATAATTTTTTAGTCGACCCTGGGCCCTGGGGGTGCAAGATGAATAAGCAGCAATTCTTTTCACTCTGTGGGAGTTAGATAAAAAATCGACTGTATTCCCCATGCTGTACATTTCATCCCCATGACTCATTTATTTTGAAATTTGCAGTTTGTACCTCTTAATCTCTCTCACCTATTTCACTCATTCCCCCCCTCTCTTCCCCTCTGGCAGCTACCTGTTCGTTCTCTGTGTCTATGAGTCTGTTTCTGTTTTGAAGTTTGTTCATTTGTTTTTTAGATTCCAAATATAAGTGAAATCATATGTTTTTTGTCTTTATCTGCCTTATTTCACTTAGCATAATACTTTCTGGGTCCATCTGTGTTGTCACAACTGGCAATATTTCATTCTTTTTTATGGCTGATTAATAGTCCATTGTATGTATATGTGTGTATGTGTTTGTGTACATATGTGCCACATCTTCTTTATCCATTCGTCTGTCGATGGTCACTTAGGTTGTTTCCATATCTTGGCTGTTGTAAATAGAGCTGCTCTAAACGTTGGGGGGCACGTCTCTTTGAGTTGGTGTTTTCATTTATTTTGGATATAAATCCAGGAGTGGAATTGTTGGATTATACAGTAATTCTCGTTTTAGTTTTTTGAGGAATCTCCATGCTTTTTTCTATGGCGGCTGCATCGATTTACATTCCCACCAACAGTGTACAGGGGATCCCTTTTCTCCACATCCTTGTCAACATTTGTATTAGTGGTCTTTTTGTTGATGGCCATTCTGATAGGTGTGAGGTGATATCTCACTGTTGTTCTGATTTGTATTTCTCTGACTAGTAATGTTGAGTATCTTCTCATGTGCCAAGGGTGCTTTGAAAACACTCCCAGCTGAGAATCTCAGGGAGGGCTTTGTGTAAATCGTGGCTGAGCTGAGTTTAAATTACGAATACGATTCGGCTAAGAAAGTAAAGGTAGGGCTTTTTGTCTGGCGGAGGGGAAGAGAATGATGGGGAGGAATGAATAGTGCTGATTGGTGGTCAAGGCTAGGGCTATTGGGAGGAGTGCAAGCAACCAGAGCATAAAACGTGAGGTGGATGTGGTGGGAGAGAGGCTGGAGGGTTCAGGTGGGGTCTGCTCACAGAAGGCTTTTGACGTGCTGCTGAGTAGTTTGGCTGTCATTCTGCAGGCAGGATGAGCTTGCTCTTAAACACAGAAGTGCCTGGTGAGACTTGCACGCAGAACAGTAATTGGCTACCTTGTAGAAGGGGAGTGGGGAGTGTGAGGCTGGGAGCATATGGGGGAGAGTCACTTATTTCAGATGCTTTACAGAATCCAAAACCTGTTTTATATTGTGCAGATAGTGGAGATATTGTGTTTGCACTATAAATTCTGTTTTATTGGGAATATTTAGAATATTTTGTTCATCTGATATTTTAAGTCTGTAATTTTGTAAAAGCTTTGACTATCCTCTGAAAACTGGCTCTTTTTTTTTTTTTTCTGCATCAACTACTTTACAGCTGTTTAAATATCTTTAGCCCAGCAAATTAAAACTGTGGACCAGATAGTATTGTTTTAAAATCCTTTCTTTTCTTAAAACATTAAAAAGAAAACACTGGGCTTCCCTGGTGGCGCAGTGGTTGAGAGTCTGCCTGCTGATGCAAGGGATGCAGGTTCGTGCCCCGGTCCGGGAAGATCCCACATGCCATGGAGCGGCTGGGCCCGTGAGCCATGGCTGCTGAGCCTGCGCATCCGGAGCCTGTGCTCCGCAACGGGAGAGGCCACAACAGTGAGAGGCCCGCGTACTGCAAAAACAAAACAAAACAAAAAAAACGCTTTTTTTTTTTTTTTTGGCTTGGAAGAAGTGTTGGAAATAGTAAAAGCTGCAAGACTGATTCTTATAGTATTTAATACTTCCTTTTTATACTATTTTGAGAAGTATGTCAATTCATCATTAGAATTAGCAAGGTTATTTGAAACAATTTCACAAGTAAATAGATTTTTACAAAAAGCCTTGCAATACTGAGGTCTTAAATGTGTTCATTGATTTAAGTTGTAAATTGTCAAAGTTAGTCTTGAATAACAGAGATATGTTGTTTGTAGATGTAAAAAAGTATTTTAATGGAGAAGCACTGGGTGAAAAATTGCCTGTCCATGTAATAAGACTGTCACTGTGTTTCTAATTTGTTTTCTCTAGACCAGTGGTTATTAATATAAGTGCTATTAAAATTTTCTATTTTAATTTTGTAAGGGTGGCCCTACGTTTGGTTGAAATTTTTAACTTTTAGTTTTATTTCCATGGGCTCAAAGAACATAGTCTTAAATATACATTGACCATTTTTTGCGATTAAGTAAATGGCTAGTTTTAGTCAGTGTTCCTTGGAAACTTGAGGAGTTGTAGTCTTTGAAATGTTCAAAGTTTATATCTGTTTAATTTATTAATTAAGGTAAAAAAGACTGAGTTAAAACCTTTAAATCCAACTTCAGTTTTGGCTTCATATTTATGTTATTCAGACCACAATGACTCATTCATGTTGGGTCTTTACTCTCTATTATGCACTTCATCAATAGAAAATTACCTGATTTATCTAATTTTTTTTGTTCTGAATTATTCATTATTTATATTTCATACATTTTTGTTCATATTTCACTACACTAGTTTTTTTTGAATTTTTGAATTTTATTTTATGTATTTTTTTATACAGCAGGTCCTTATTAGTCATCAGTTTTATACACATCAGTGTATACATGTCAATCCCAATCTCCCAGTTCATCCCACCCCCACCCCCACCCCGCCACTTCCCCCCTTGGTGTCCATACGTTTGTTCTCTACATCTGTGTCTCTATTTCTGCCCTGCAAACTGGTTCATCTGTACCATTTTTCTAGGGTCCACATATATGTGCTAACATACGATATTTGTTTTTCTGTTTCTGACTTACTTCACTCTGTATGACAGTCTCTAGATCCATCCACGTCTCTACAAATGACCCAATTTCATTCCTTTTTATGGCTGAGTAATATTCCATTGTATATATGTACCACATCTTCTTTATGCATTCGTCTGTCGATGGGCATTCAGGTTGCTTCCATGTCCTGGCTATTGTAAATAGTGCTGCAATGCACATTGGGGTACATGACTCTTTTTGAATTATGGTTTTCTCAGGGTATATGCCCAGTAGTGGGATTGCTGGGTCGTATGGTAGTTCTAATTTTAGTTTTTTAAGGAACCTCCATACTGTTCTCCATAGTGGCTGTATCAATTTACATTCCCACCAACAGTGCAAGAGGGTTCCCTTTTCTCCACACCCTCTCCAGCATTTATTGTTTGTAGATTTTTTGATGATGCCCATTCTCACTGGTGTGAGGTGTTACCTCATTGTAGTTTTGATTTGCATTTCCTTAATAATTAGTGACATTGAGCATCCTTTCATGTGTTTCTTGGCAATCTGTATATCTTCTCTGGAGAAATGTCTGTTTAGGTCTTCTGCCCATTTTTGGATTGGGTTGTTTGTTTGTTTTATATTGAGCTACTTGAGCTGTTTATATATTTTGGAGATTAATCCTTTGTCTGTTGATTCGTTTGCAAATATTTTCTCCCATTCTGAGGGTTGTCTTTTCGTCTTGTTCGTAGTTTTCTTTGCTTTGCAAAAGCTTTTAAGTTTCATTAGGTCCTGTTTGTTTATTTTTGTTTTTATTTCCATTACTCTAGGAGGTGGATCAAAAAGGATCTTGCTGTGATTTATGTCAGTGTTCTTCCTATGTTTTCCTCTAAGACTTTTCTAGTGTCCAGCCTTACATTTAGGTCTTTAATCCTTTTGAGTTTATTTTTGTGTATGGTGTTAGGGAGTGTTCTAATTTCATTCTTTTACATGTAGCTGTCCAGTTTTGCCAGCACCACTTATTGAAGAGACTGTCTTTTCTCTATTTTGTATCCTTGCCTCCTTTGTCATAGATTAGTTGACCATAGGTGCATGGGTTTATCTCTGGGCTTTCTATCCTGTACCATTTATCTGTATTTCTGTTTTTGTGCCAGTACCCTATTTTCTTGATTACTGTAGCTTTGTAGTATAGTCTGAAGTCAGAGAGTCTGATTCCTCCAGCTCCGTTTTTCTTTCTCAAGATTGCTTTGGCTATTTGGGATCTTTTGTGTTTCCATACAAATTGTGAAATTTTTTGTTCTAGTTCTGTGAAAAATGCCATTGGTAGTTCGATAGGGATTGCACTGAATTTGTAGATTGCTTTTGGTAGTATAGTCATTTTCACAATGTTGATTCTTCCAGTCCAAGAACGTGGTATATCTCTCCATCTGTGTTGTCTTTGGTTTCTTTCATCAGTGTCTTATAGTTCTCTGAGTACAGTCTTTTACCTCCTTAGATAGGTTTATTCCTAGGTGTTTTATTCTGTTTTTTGCAGTGGTGAACGGGATTGTTTCCTTAATTTAGCTTTTACATTTTTATTCATTAGTATAGGAATGCAAGAGACTTCTGTGCATTAATTTTGTATCCTGCAACTTTACCAAATTCGTTGATTAGCTCTAGTAGTTTTCTGGTAGCATCTTTAGGATTCTCTATGTATAGTATCATGTAATCTGCAAACAGTGACAGTTTTACTTCTTCTTTTCCAATTTGTATTCCTTTTATTTATTTTTCTTCTCTGATTGCTGTGGCTAGGACTTCCAAAACTATGTTGAATAATAGTGGTGAGAGTGGACATCCTTGTCTTACTCCTGATCTTCGAAGAAATGCTTTCAGTTTTTCACCATTGAGGATGATGTCTGCTGTGGGTTTGTTGTATATGTTCTTTATTTTGTTGAGGTAGGTTCCCTCCATGCCCCCTTTCTGGGGAGTTTTCATCATAAATGGGTGTTGATTTTGTCAGAAGTTTTTTCTACATCTATTGAGATGATCATATGGTTTTTATTCTTCAGTTTGTTAATATGGTGTATCACATTGATTGATTTGCATATATTGAAGAATCCTTGCATCCCTGGGATAAATCCCACTTGATCATGGTGTATGATCCTTTTAATGTGTTGTTGGATTCTGTTTGCTAGTATTTTGTTGAGGATTTTTGCATCTATATTCATCAGTGCCATTGGTCTGTAACTTTCTTTTTTTGTAGTATCTTTGTCTGGTTTGGGTATCAGGGTGATGGTGGCCTCATAGAAAGAGTTTGGGAGTGTTCCTTCATCTGCAATTTTTTGGAAGAGTTTGAGAAGGATGGGTGTTAGCTCTTCTCTAAATGTTTGATAGAATTCACCTGTGAAGCCATCTGGTCCTGGACTTTTTGTTTGTTGGAAGATTTTTAATCACAGTTTCGATTTCATTACTTATGATTGGTCTGTTCATATTTTCTATTTCTTCCTGTTTAGTCTTGGAAGGTTATTACCTTTCTAAGAATTTGTCCATTTCTTCCAGGTTGTCCATTTTATTGCGATAGAGGTGCTTGTAGTAGTCTCTTAGGATGCTTTGTATTTTTGCAGTGTCTGTTGTAACGTCTCCTTTTTCATTTCTAATATTATTGATTTGAGTCCTCTCCCTCTTTTTCTTGATGAGTCTGGCTAAACGTTTATCAATTTTGTTTATCTTCTCAAAGAACCAGCTTTTAGTTTTATTGATCTTTGCTATTGTTTTCTTTGTTTCTATTTCGTTCATTTCTGCTCTGATCTTTATGATTTCTTTCCTTCTACTAACTTTGGGTTTTGTTTGTACTTCTTTCTCTAGTTCCTTTAGGTGTAAGGTTAGATTGTTTATTTGAGATTTTTCTCACTACACTAATTTTTAACCTTTTATGTACCAAGATAATGTCTTTTTTGTATGTGTAGATTATTTTTGATTTTTACTTCAGTATGAAATCATATTTCACTTACAGGGAAATTTAACCTTTTTTAGTACAGTTATTATACTTGGTTTTCATGCAGAAGTTTTGCTATCTCTTTTGTTTCCTTTTTTTTTTTTTTTAACTCTATAGATTATTTTATCTTCCTTTTACTTCTGTAGTGATTTGGAAAATATCATAGGTTTAATGTTATTTGTGTTTATCTTTAAATTTTTCAAATGATCCATGTAAGTAACAAAAAAATGTTTACTTCTTTATATAATTTTTAAAATTTTGTAAAATATACATAACATAAAATTTACCATTTAACTCTTTTTGAGTGTATAATTCAGTGGCATTAGGCACATTCACATTGTTGTACAATTGTCACCATTATCTGTCTCCAAAACTTTTTCATCATCTCAGAGTGAAACTCCACACCCACTAAACAATAACTCCCCACTCTCCTCTTCCCCTAGTCCCTGATAACCACTATTCTACCTTCTTTCTTTATGAATTTGTATATTTTAGGTGCCTCATATAAGAGGAATCATACAGTACTTGTCTTTTTGTATCTGGCTTATTTTACTTTACATTATGTTTTCAAGAGTCATCTTGTTGTAGCATGTGTCAAAATGCCATTCCCTTTTAAGGCTGAATATTTCATTGTATGTATACCATCTACTGCATATTGTTTATCCATTCATATGTTGATAGACACATTTCTACCTTTTGGCTGTTGTGAATAATGTTGCTGTGAACATTGATGTACAAGTAAGTGTTTGAAATCCCTGCTTTCAGTTCTTTTGGCCATATACTCAGAAGTGACATTGCTGGATCATATGGTAATTCTATGTTTAATGTTTTGAGGAACTGCCATACTATTTCCACAGTGACTGAACCTTTTACATTTCCACCAGCAATGCACAGGTGCTCCAGTTTCTCCACATCCTCGTCAACATTTGTTATTTCCTGTTATTTTTGATAATGTCCATCCTAATGGATGTGAAGTGTATCTATTGTGGCTTTGATACTTTGTGTAACTTTTATAGGCTCCATGTCTTTTTTATTTCATGTTTATTTATCCTTGAATTAAAAAATTTCTGACATACATTATATTTTTGTCTTTAGTTTACAGGTAATTTCTCATTTTAATTTTCATAAATTTTCCGTGGAAAGTTGAGAGTGAGAACCCCAGTGCTTTTTTTGTTCTACCCTTTTTCTGATACTGTCCTTTCAGCAGCTAGTTTATAGGGTTATGTCAACATATCTAGGATATATTTTAGTCTATGTTGTTATGACTTGCCAGTTAGTCTACTGTATTTTAGTTTTCATGTTTTATGCATACCTTTCAATTTAAAAGATATAACTTCTATTTAAGTAGTAAGGTATCTAGAAATTTATGATGGTGGAACATTTGCTCTGAAACAACCTTATTACCTGAAGAGAGATTATACAATTTAATATTTCATTGTTTTTTAATTATTTGACTTCCCCTGTTTCATTTCTTTAGTAACTTTGGGATCACTTTGAGGGCAGGGATCATGTCTCTTGAACTAATGCATTTTCCCCCATATACCTGCCACTGTGTTAAGCATACACTAAGTCCAATAAATATTGGATGAGAGATTTACATGCAGTGTTCAAAGTTGGAACAATTAAGTACTAGAAACTGGAAGGAACTAATGGATCATTAAGTTTTTGTATTTTGTTTATTTTTATTTATTATTAGTTAGAATTCATATTAAATACTTAAAAATTGTTAGCTTTTTAAAAAATTTAGGTATACTTATCATTCTTTCCTATCGTTAAAAGTATCTCAGCATGTATTGGTTATTCTTATAGGGAGGAATACATTTATATTATTTAATGATAACATTTTATATTGTTCTCCATGATATTTCTATATTGGCCCCTAAAATTGATTGTTTTCTTCTGTTTTGTGTTTAAATGTTTGCAGAAGAAGAAACTGCTCATGGTGTTGGGGTCCCTTGGAGACAGCATATGCTACCATAAAAGCAACATCAGTTTGGAACAACCAGAGGCGGTGCTGGTGCACCACAGGATGGCCTTTGTCAGCATTTCGCTGTTTGCAGTCCGACTGCTGCAGACACTTCTCCCTGTTGAAAAGGTAAGGCAGGTAGCGTGGCTTTGTTGTAGTTTACTGGGTGTTACAATCACTGTCCTGTTGTAAATTCCTTCTGATCGTTTCATGGTGTACAAAGATTATATTGGAAATGCAGAAATTGAGAAATGGCTAACATTTTTTATTAGTTTTGACAAATAAATTGATAGAAAAAAATACTAATTTTTTAAGATAACTTTTAAAAACTGTGGTGTAATATGTTGAGAAAGGTGCACAGTTCAGTGCATTTTTACTAAGTGAATATATCTGTGTTTAGAAAGTGACCACCCGCCAAAACATGAAGTAGAACATGACCAGCCTTTCAAGGCTTTCAAGCCCGTCGCTTAACCTCTCCTCTCCCCACCCCTGCAAGCTAAACTCCTTTCTGACTTCTGTCACCATAGAGGGGTTTTTCTGTTTTTGAGCTTTATATAAATAGATGTATAAAGTATGTAATTGCTCAATATTTTTTTTTTTTGAGATTCATTTTTGTTGTTGCTTGTAGCAGTTGTTAATTTTTATTGCAAAATACTATTCCATTATGTGACTGTATGTTAAAGGTGATTTTAATAGGTGTAAATACTTCTTTTAAATCATCTTATTGACTGTACTTTAAAGTGGAGGTTATATCTCTGAATTTGAACGTTGGTGGTAAAAATATCTCAAATGACTCATATGCAAGTGTTGTGTAGTGAACTTGTTGCAAACAGAAAGGTGTAGCATCGTGCTTAACTGAAGGTATGGGAAAAATTACTGCAGCTAAAGAACCATTTCCTGTGCCTTTTGTTGTCCTTTGTTATAGCCACTTGCCCTTTTGCTCCGTAGAATTCTGCAGAGCATGTAGTCTAAACTCCATTTTTTTTTTTTTTTTTTTTTGCGGTACGCGGGCCTCTCACTGTTGTGGCCTCTCCCGTTGCGGAGCACAGGCTCCGGATGCGCAGGCTCAGCGGCCATGGCTCACGGGCCCAGCCGCTCCGCGGCACGTGGATCTTCCCGGACCGGGGCACGAACCCGTGTCCCCTGCATCGGCAGGCAGACTCTCAACCACTGCGCCACCAGGGAAGCCCTAAACTCCAGTTTTTAATAACACATATGCAATATATGCAAAATAGTATCAGGTCATCTGGAAAAATAAGAATAGAACATTAAATTTTAAATATAGTATTTTCCTTTGGGGAAAATAACATTTCTGTTAATTTTAATTTTTAACTTTTTTTATTAATTGTTATGTTTCTGAATAACACTCTGTGTTAAAGAGTGATAATTTTCCAAGGCATAAACATTATAAATTGAAGAATTTCAGTCATATAAGACTGGTATTGCATTTAAAATATAGGTGTCTCAACTTTACATGATAATGTTATATAACTGAAAAATTAGTAGTGCTACAATAACTTGTTACTAAGTATTACAAATGAACAATCTATGTATAGGTTGAGGTATTTTTGGAAAAGTTACTTGTCAGTTGTACCATAGAGCTTATTTGTTGCTTTTTTGATTATAGAGTTCTTTTCATCTATATGCTTATTTGGGCAGGAATCAAAATAGAAGTCAATAATTTATTTTATTTGACTTACTTTAGTGTTAGAATAATGTGAAGCCAACTCTCCATGTCTTTTTTTAAGGTAGCTATTTTTTGTTTTTGAAGGCAAATCAGTGTCTGTCATTTTGGGGAGCTCTTTTAAATATGTAGCTTGGAACTGCATTAGAACAGTAAGTGGGGTCATTGAAGAGAGTGTAATTAAGGTATCAGCTTATAGATGGTTATAACTGCTTTGATTGATTAACTAAGAACTTTAAAATGAGATCTAAACAAACATGCTCTTCCTTTGCTGTTAACTTGCTCCTTCAGTTTATATAAATACAAGGCTATGCTGCCCTCTGCCTGTTGCTAGCCCACCAAAAATTGAAGTGGAATTTGGACTCTGAAACTTTCTACCGTAAAAGTGGCTTTTAAATGTTTGAGTTGCCACTTACCAAATATGTAATTTTGAAGTTGGAAAATGATATAGTATGAATCTATGTAGAGATTTCCTGAATTTGAATGTTTTGACAAAATGCCCTGAAGACCTTTTCTGAAATTGATAATTGCTGATTTTAAATGAATTTGGAGAATACCCATGTATAGGTTAAAATGATGCATTGGTAAATGTTATTACCAATGTTATAAATTAAAATTAAAAGTGTTCTGGTTGGGTAGATCAAATTGGTAAGACAAATGAAGTTAACTTCATATGGGGGAACCATCTGGGAAATAAGAGCTAAAAATACTGGCCCTGTGCCAGAAACAAGATCCCAGAGCATCCTAGGAACCCCTGTGACCCTTTCTCAGCCAAGCAGACTGAAGGTAAGGAAGAATTTATACCACAAGATTTTGACTTTTTTAGTGAGGTATATAAAATCTAATAATTGGGTGTAGCTGATTGATTCAGAGCAGCATTTCTCAAAGTGTAGTGTGCACCCAGATCACCCAGAGATCTTGTTAATCCGATCTTGCATGTTCTGGTCTGTAAGGTCTGGATAGGGCCTAAGAATCCGTACTTCTGACAGGCCATGCCAGGATAACGCCCTGGCTGCTCTGAGTGGCAGGTTTAGAGAAAACAGTATTATACCCCTCCTCCTCCAGCACGCACGAGATGACGATGTTGACTCTTTTCTATCTAATACTGGTAATAGCTTTCCACTGAAACATCATCACTTTCAGTCCCAACTGACACGTGACTAATGCTTATATATGTAGGACCACCGTCTTCAGTCTGGGGTGTAAACTGTGATGGGTCCATTGGCCATGCAAGGATTAAACGTATGACCTTGAATGCTTTGAGTTGCTGAGAGGAGTTTCAGATGTAGGTATGCAGAGTGAAAATGTCAGAATTCCTTAATGATGGGATGAAAAGAGGAAAGAAAGGAAATTAGTACATATTGAATGTGATATGCCAGACATCTGCCCAGTGCTTATTTAATCCTCACATCAGCTATTATTTTTCTGCCTAGAGTCAGAGAAAGCGCCTTTAAACTAAAACACAGTGCCTTTGGAGTTAGACCCACTAGGATTTACTATCTTAGCGCAGAGCCCCACTCACTGAGTCTCCTTTGCTAATTCCTCTCTATCTTCCTAACCTCTTAAAGGGGTGGAACCCCAGGACTGGCCCTGGCCCTCATGAGATATCATCGCATTTTGGTCTTTAAGTGCCATCTATTTGCGGACAGCTCCCAAACTTATATTTTCAGACAACACGTGTCACCTGAACCACAAACTCATAAGTATATATCCAATATCCTTTTTGACATCTTCTCGTGACAGCTGATATCTCCGACTGAACATGCCCCAAGCCTTACTTCCCTGCACAGATGTGTTCTTCCTCTAGTCTTCCCGAGCTCAGTAAATGGCACCTTCATTCCAGTTGATTGTTGATCAGGAAAAACCTTAGAGTCATCCGTGATTCCTGGCTTTCACACACACTTAGATCCAATCCCTGAGCAAAATGTGTTATTTCTCCTTTGAACGTCTATCCAGAACCTGAACACTTCTCACCACTCCCACTGCTGCTACCTGAGTTTAAGCCACCATCCTGTCTCGCCTGGATTATTGCAGTAACCTCCTCCTTGGTCTCTCAGCTTCCACCCTTGCTCTTTTCCATCTGTTCTCTCCAGACTCATCCTGAGGCTTGCTCGAAACCTTCCAATGCTCCTTCTGAGGACAAGTCCTTATAATGACCCAAGGCCTTACCTGATCTGGCACCACTGCCCCCTGACTCCATCCCTCAGCACTAGCTCCAGTGGCCTCCTTGCTGTCAAATATACTCTGTGTCCGAGCCTCTGTATTTGCTGTTCCCTCTTCTGTGAGTGCTTTTCCCTCAGATATCCACTCCTCCAGTTCTCTGCTTAGATGTTACCTTATCAGAGACGCCGTCCTGTGCTTCCACCTCCTGTAACTTCTCTCTTCTTCTCCATCTTTCCTATCCCCTGTTTTTAAAATTTTCTTAGCACTCCTAGCCACACTGGACAAGTATGGTTTACTCTATGCTTTCTCCACTGGAGTGTTAACTTCGTGAGGGCAGAGGTTCTGTTTTATTTCCTGCTGTGTCCCTAGTATCTGGAATGGTGCCTGGCATACGGTAGGGGCCCAGTGAGTATTTGCTGAGTGAGCAAATAATTGGTGACTAGGTAATTTAGTTTCTCGCTCTCTCTTTTTTCCCCACTAGGAGAGTTCTTTACAGAATAAGAGAAATTTCTCTCGACTTTGTAATAGCTGCTGTCTTAATAGTTGTTTTTTTTTTCATGCTTAGTAACCTAAAATTTTGATTCCTTTAGCTTTTGATATTCATTTGGCAACTGTATTTCATTTAAAAGCATTGTTTAGGGCTTCCCTGGTGGCACAGTGGTTAAGAATCCGCCTGCCAATGAAGGGGACACGGGTTCAAGCCCTGGTCTGGGAGGATCCCACATGCCGGGGAGCAGCTAAGTCCGTGTGCCACAACTACTGAGCCCACCTGCCACAACTACTGAAACCCATGTGCCTAGAGCCCATGCTTTGCAACAATAGAAGCCACCACAATGAGAAGCCTGTGCACCGCAACGAAGAGTAGCCCCTGCTCGATGCAACTAAAGAAAGCCCACGTGCAGCAAAGAAAACCTAATGCAGCCAAAAATAAATTAATTAATTTAAAAAAATAAAGAACAGTAATTCTAAAAAAAAAAAAAAGCATTGTTTAGCAGATTTAGTTCTTAGACTTTCAGGCAGTTAATGATTATCCTTAAAATAGGTTATCCATGAAAAAATTATGACCAAACCTACTTTAATAAAGGCAGCATTTCAGCCGTAGTAGTAAACCCTGCCAAATGGTTTTCTCTGAACATTGAATTTTCAGGCCTTTTCATTTTCTTAATTGATGCATAAAATCCTATTACAAAGCTAGAATCATTAAAAGAAACAAAACCCAGCAAAGGGTTTTTTTAGTCTTAAATCAATTGATTTAAGTTATAAAACATACACTATTTCATTTGGGCCCCTTGATTTTATACTAATTAAAGGTCAGTCTTTTGTGAGTGTTCTAGAACTATTTTAAATATGTTGAATTTCTCCTTTCCCCTCTAAAACACAAACAAAACCAAATAAAAATTAATTTCTGTTCGAATTAGTCTATAGCTGTACTTGATTTAGTGATATTCAATTCAATATGTAGTTAATAAGCCTTGGGCTATATCCTCAGGGGTTTATTGCATTTTTCTGGAGATTTGTGTGCACCTGCACGAAAAACTTAGAGAAAAAGGCCTGGTACCTTCAGTTCAGTAGCAGAGGCATAAACGAGGTGTGGGCCGAGAGGGAGAGCAGTTCTGGGTGTTGATGTGGGGAAGAGGAGGTATCCTGAATCCCAGGCTTTGGGAAGGAGTTGAAATTTGGACTTGGGATATTTTGGGCAGAGAAAAATTGCAGTGAACCTAGGTGTAGATAAATGATGTGTTGGACAATAGAATTTTCTTTGGAAAAGCAATAGACTTTGTGATAGAGAATTACTAAAAAAGTTCAACTACGTTAATATTATAGTTTACTATATTTATCTAAAAATGGTTAATTTTTTTTTTTTAATTTATCAAGGCAAGCAACTTTTTACCAGAGCCTATGTCAGCAGCATTATTTCTAGTTTCTTTGGACATGCCTCTTTCTTTGGAATATCCAAATATTCATGAAGCTGTTGTGGCCTATTTGGAACAGCTGAATTCTGAAAACTACAGTATTTATAAACGAACTGCAGAGGCTGTTTATTCACTTGAGTGTACCTGTAACTTCCTGTCTGATGTTGGGAAGGAGGTAAAAAGTTTTGTTAATATCTCTTTAAAATTCCTTTGATAAAATATTTAGAAAATTTAACCTATAGTTTTCAAATTGATGGACATTTAACAATTGAACTCTTAGGGGTGGGATCCATTATTACTGAATGGTCCAATTATAAGATTAAAGTAAGGGTATGATTTGTATAAAAGTAAAATGAAGATTTAGATTAATGAATGGTATATATTCATGAGACCAGTGGTTTTAAAAAAATAATTATTATCAATATCTTTATTAGTGAGTTCCTCTTTGAAGTGGCTTACTATGGGTGAACAGAGTGACAATTGATGTAAACAATTATAAGGGCCATTTTAGTGCTTATTTGTAGACACATTTTTTCCCTTTATAGACCTTTATTTATTCACAGAAAGAGCCTGATTTTTTATTAAATAAAGCCAGGAACTAGATTGTAAGGTAGTAGGATGACTTTCAATACCATGTTATAGCAATAATTATGTATTTGTTATTTATCCCTTTTAGGATATTATTTAGTATGTTATGAATTAAAAGGTTAACGAGTCTTAAAATAGACATTGACTACAATAGTTGTTTACTGTTTGAAAATACCAAAATGGGTCCTGAAGATTTTGAAAAATTAGGAGCAAAATTTTATTCCATTTGGCCCCTACAGTGGAGTTTTTTGAACTTCATATTTTAAATTTTCCTTATTTACCCACTGTTGTTTATTTTTATTTTCTTTTCCCCACATCTTTATGCCACTGTATCTTGTCTCCTCCATGATAGAATTTTGAACTGCCTTTTATTTGAATTATTTCTGTGGCATTCTGCATGGTCAGTTAATCACACAGGTATTGATCACCCCCTATTTTCCCTAGAACCAATCAGGATGTTAGAAGTGGGAGGTGGATCTTAAAATACATGAGTCCTGCCTTGAGCTGCAGTTAGTAGGGGGATAAGGCCACAATTGAGCAGTCAAAGAACCATGCCACTCAGAGGTAAATAATATAAAGTCTTAAGCGGCGTTGAGTTAGGCATTTTCCCCACATTTTTCCTCCTAGGCTGACGTTTTTGGTTTGCTTGTTGAGCAGGTTGACTTAAGCAAATGTGAACAGTCTCAGGGCCTCTGGATGATCTAATTTCTTGAAGCTGCTTTGTTAGCTGTTGAGAATTTTATTGTACATGACCTTGACATTTACTGTTCCATTCTCTTCTTTTTTTAGGGAGAGAAGAATCTCTTAGAATTAGTGGAGCTGGCAGACCAAGCCTTACATAGCTTTTCCTATCATCAGCATTTCCCCCTAATAAAGGAAATCATCTGTATTTGTTCAAAGATGTAATATTTTCTTTCTTAATATGATTACATTATTATAGGTTGTGTGTGTGTAAGTTTAGGAGCAATGAAAATGAAACTTGTCTTAAATCTGTTATTTTTTAGTTTAAACTGCTTTTATATGTTTTGACCTTTAAACTGTATATATATAGTAGCATTAGGACAGTTAACTGTTTTATTCAAGAGTAAGCTTTAAAAATGTCATGCCTATAATCAACATGAATTATCCTTGGATTTTTATACATTTGTTTTGGTGTCTTTCCAAACAAGTATTCAAGCACATTTGTTTATTTATCTTTAACATTTTAATTAATAACTTGAATTGAGGATTTTTTAAATGTAAATTTCATTATTCCTACCTTTTATATGGATTTTTGAAAAGCATCATGCATTGGTTAATTTATTTGGGGGACATTGGAACAGATTTTTCTTTAAAACTTAGTATTTTCATTGCTTTTGGAAAGAGTAAATTCCATGGTGATAAATATCCATTAAATATGGGATTTATTTTTCTTTCTGTCTATCTGTCAGTCATCTCACATAATTACCTTTTTTTTGTGGTGAGAACATTGAAGATCTACTCTCTTAACACATACCAAGTATACAGTACAGCATTATCAACCATAGTCACCAGAACTACCTATCCTGCATAACTGAAACTTTGTACCCTTTGACCAACATCTCTGCATTTCCTCCAGCCCCTGGCAACCACCAATTCTACTCTCTGCTTCTAAGAGTTTTAGGTTCCACATATAAGTCAGATCATGCAGTATTTGTTTTTCTGTACCCTGGCTTATGCCACTTAGCATGTCCTTCAGCTTCATCCATATTGTCACAAATGATAAGATTTCCTTCTTTTTTAAGGCTGAATAATATTCCATTATATATATATTATATATACATATATAATATATATATATATACACACACACATACACATACATACCACATTTTTAAAAATCCATTCATCTATCAATTGACACATTGTTTTCATGTATTGGCTATTGTGAATAATTCTGGAATGAATATGGGAGTACATGTATCTGTTTGAGGTACTGATTTCATTTTCTTTGGTTACATACCTAAAAGTGGAATTGCTGGGTCATATGGTAAATCTGTTTTTATTTTTTTGAGGAACCTCCGTACTATTTTCCATAATGGTTGTAACCATTTTACATTCTAAATATAGGTTTCTAAAGACATTTTGTTGTTTTGTATTCTTTAAGAGAGAATATTCCCTGCCTTGAAACAAGTAAATGCTTGAGTAAATATTAATTCTGGGTTAGTTAAACAAGATCTCAGTTGTAGGAACTGGAGTAGGAAGAAACCCCTTTCTCTGTGCTTTTTAGTCTCATGTTTAGTCCCTTACTTGCCTTAGATGTCTTGTATGTTTACCTTTTTACCAGCTGGAAATCTGCACAGGCCAGTCCATTATTACAAGGAGAAAGTCAGAAGGTGTTTCTACGTATGTTGTCTCACCCTTTGCCACAAGTGAAAGTTAAAACTTACCACTGTTGTCTGGAAATTGTTAAGGTAGGTTTTTTTGTTTTTGATTTTTTTGCGGAGCATTAACAGTGGATTTTCTGATTATAACTCAAAATTAAATTACTTGACCTTTTGGATATGATATAAGAGTTATTACCATAAAAATAGATGGTAGTTATTAGTCAACTCTAAGAAATTTATACTATTGAATTCCCTTAGTAAGTCTAGCAACTGAATTGCCTTATTAGCAGTTTTAATAAGAATTACATTTATGTTGTGTTATTTAATGATGGAAAAATTGTAAGGAAAAGTTGACTTCTATCAAGTATTCAAAGGTGATTTCTATGCTCAGGAAAAGTTTTAGCTTATTATGGCTTAAATTTTATAGTTTCAGATCTGTTTTCTTAGTAATATTCTTCTTTCCTTTCTTTTGAAACAAATATTTCCTGCGTTTTTAAATTATAAAATGTTTCAGCATGGAATAGTACATAAATATTAACTATTTCATTATTGAAAAGAACACTGTACATAGGACAGTATAGAAAAATATATATATTCCTGTGTACTCTTGAAAGTGTCCTCTTGTATTCAGTACTCTTATAAGTACTATCTAGATATAATGTTTACATTTTGCTATTTTTTACTTATGATCCTTTTTTTTCAGAGAAATAAAAATATTATTTATAACTGAAGCTTCTTTCTTTTCTCTTCCACTTTTTTTATGCCACCAAGATAACCACTCTTACAAAGTTTTTGTTTATCCTTCCCATGCATGTATTTTATATATGCATATCTCTATAAATCATATATATTACTGTGTTTGTCTCTTTAAAAAAGTACATAATTTCATACCGTACACATGTTTTTGCTGCCTGTTCTTTTCCTTTAATAGTAAGGTTTAAGATCTACCTAGTGGATTCATCTTAACTGCTCTTTACTTTGAATATACTTTCTTCTGTTTATTGATAAGTATTTAGGTTCAGTCTGCTTTTTACTGAGCTATGTTTTTCAGTATTTTCAATGACAGTCTGTAACTGATAGTGCATGTGTTTGAAAATGTCTTGAGTTCACCTTACTCTTGAATGATAGATTAGCTGGAATTGTAGAATTCTGTAGAATTCTGTAGAGTTCTAGATTGACTGCCATTTTTCCTTAGCACTTCGCCAGTACTGCTTTGCTCTTGGTAGGCTTTTATCATTGTCGAGAAGGCTGCTGTCAGTTAAATTATAATTTCTTTGTATTTTTTTTCTTCTAGTTACTTTTAAGGTCTTTTCCTTAGCTCTGGAGTTCTGCAGTTTCATTACAATGTAACTTTGTATATACTTTTTTTTTTTAACGTATCTCTTTTAGCATGCTTCAGTTTGAAAACTCATGTCTGCCTTCACTTCTGGATAATTCTCAGTCATTATTGTTTCCCTTAGCCTTGCTGCTCTCTCCAAGTGGGACTCTCATTAGATCATGTTAGATCTTCTTATTTTACCCTTTGTGTCATTTAAGCCCTCTTTTATATTTGATCTTTTTTGGTTTTGTTTGGATAGAATTGCTCAGTACTGTCATTCAGTACACTAATTCTTTGCTCAACGATGTCTAATTTGCTTTTTAAAAATTGTGGTAAAATACACATAATGTAAAATTTACCATTTTAACCATTTTTAAGGTTTTGGTGGCATTAAGTGCATTCACATTGTGCAATCATCAACATTATCCATCTCTAGAACTTTTTCATCTTCCTAAATTGAAACTCTGTACCCGTTAAAAAATAACTCTCTATTACCCTCCAACCCCCCCCAGATCCTGACAACCACCATTCTACTTTCTGAATTTGACTGTTCTAGGTACCTCATACTTGTGGAATCATATAATTGTCTTTTTTGTGTCTGGTTTATATCACTTAGCATCCATGTTTAGTATATATCAGAGTTGCATTCCTTTTTAAGGATGAATAATATTCTGTTGTATATATACCACACTTTATTTCCCATTCATGTGTTAGTGGACATTTGGGTTGTTTCCACCTTTTGGCTACTGTGAACAGTGCTTCAGGTGTACAAATATGCCTGCTTGAGTTCCTACTTTCAGTTTTTTGGGTGCATATCCAGAGTGGGATTTGTGCTAATTTTGTCGAAGAGATGATACAGAGTCATTACTTATATGCAGGTGCATCACTGTATTGATAAGAAAAATCCCACATATATGTTGTCCTCCCCCTCACCCAGAAACTTAAGTCTGTTTTGATTTGAATTTTCTCTTTGTCAAACCTCAGTAAGCAAAATACAAACACCTTAGGATAAGTTTATGGTGGTGTTTATTTCCTATATGTCTGTTATTATGAACAACTTTAAAAGATTATGGTTGTCTCAGCAGTTTGGTTATTTAATTTGTCAACACCACTCTTGTTGGCTGAAAGAAATGTAATAGGTATCTCATGCAAACTCAAAAACTGTTAGTTAAGAGAATCTTTTTTTGTGTTCTACCGGTTAAAAGAAAAGTTTCAGTGACATAAGTACTAAAATTGGATTTGAATTATAAACAGAAGAAAGAGGAATGCTTTGGAAAAATCACTGTCACTAATTTTTAAAAACTTTTTGTATTATTTTGCAGGAATGTTTAGGTGTCCATAATGTCAGTAAACCTGTATCTTCCCTTTGTAATGGAATTCATTTTCTACTTCACCCAAAAGTTCTGTATGAAATCTCTGCGTTTGGTATTCAAGAGCCCAAAAATGAGGTATGGCATGTTAGAAGGAAGTACAGAAGACTACTCTGATTCTTTAGATACTCAGCTAAATCAAGACAGTATTCTAATGTCACAAGGTAGTATGAGAAACTAAAAAGAAACTTGTCTTTGATGTATGGGTTCAGTTAAGTTGTTGTTTAACTAAAAAGAAATGTTAAAAAAAATGAGGCTTAAAATACAGGACATACTTGTTCTCAGAGAATTCAGATCAAAATGTTAACTTAAGTTTTTCATGTTAGATGTAGGAATGATGCATTAGTTATAATAAGCAGCGTATTTCCTTAAGGAACATTTTTATTCAATGGAAAAATATACTTTAAAGGTTAAAAAAAAAAAGGAAATCATTAAGGGGGAAGGACTGGTTGAGAACAGAATGTAAGATGATGCTGTGGAAATAGGAACGTTTGAAGGAAGAGATGCTAATTACCTTTCCAGATTTTATGAAATATTACAGGTATGTAAGATGACTTAACGGGCCACCTCCTCTTGGATTGTTTCCCCCGTATTGTTGAGCAGGTGAATGCCACTGCCAAGGCCATCCTGATGCATCTGCTGCAGGGGCGACTGAGGATGACAGCACTGACCTGGAACAAGTTTATCGAGTCTCTGTGTCCTGTCATCCCAGTGCTACAGGTACTCTGTGCTCACCTGCTTACGCTACCATTTCTCTTTAGTGAGTGTGATTGATTTAAACGCACGCAAGCAGTAGAACCGTCATGCTGTGGGAGAAATGAAGTGAAGCCACGAAGGCGCTGTGGATAAGGGAACAGGAAGTGGGCGGCTGTCTTGTTTCTGGCAGAAGGTTAAAGCAGGCTAGCGAATTTGTCTGTGTACACCGGGTGGGAGGTTAAGAAGTGAGGCGCAGGCATTTAGCATTGACTGTGAAAAATGGAGCTCAGCCTTATATAAAGGCTTTTAGCCAAAGCTAACAGTGCTTTCTAAACAGCCTTTATGTCATGAAACTGGCTGCATGAGTTCTATCTGTGCATATATGGGTTAGCCTGATACTTTGATTAATGAGCTCTTAGAAACAAAGCTTTTTTAGCAGTCCTTCTGGGCTTAGGTAAAGGAGGGAGGGAAGTGCAGGGCCTTCCCTCCCTTGCATGAGAAGGTGGAGATGGGAAACACCATCATAGGAACAGTCCTCTTAGAAGAGAGAGCTGGGCCTCAGGCCCTGCCGCTTGCACAGCTCAGTTCCTTGCAGGCGCACCGGCAGCACTCCACTTTTGTAATGAGGGCACAGGTCTGAAGATCTGGGAGGGGCCTCATCTAGGGGCAGTGCCACTACTAGAATCTTGGAAAGTAGAAAAATTAGCAAGTGTCAGGAGGGTTGGCACATTTTCCTGAAGTTCTCCAGTATTATTTTTTAAATACAGTTGTATGTAGGCTTCTTACCTCATGTAGGTTATTTTGAAAAGTCATATTCAACTGAATTGAAAGAAATTTGTGAGTTGCCTGACAGGTCAACACAATTCTTATTTCAAGTTAAAAAATTAAGCAGTATGTGCATACAATCAGATGGTCATTTCTCTTTTTATGAAATCTGTTAGGGCTATGCTGACACAGAGGATCCTTTGGGTAACTGCATTCTCCTCCTAAGCAAAGCGAGTTCTGAGGCTGGTGAAGGGATTCTCCCCTGTACCACCTGGTTAAAGTCCATACTACGGCTCCTGCTGGTGAAAAAGCCATCGTAAGTACAGCAGAGTCTACTGAGTGTGAAAGATGAACGGGAATGTTCTAGGAAAGGGTAGTAATTGTATCAAGCAGTATAGAACCAAAGGAGGTAAAGGAAAGTGATTCTCTTACTAGACAGAGACGGGGAGCTAATGGCTGAAACTAACCCAGTAAAGGTCTTTTGGACACTTTCTAAGACGCTCTGTCCATCCTCCAGCCTTGCTGTCAGATCAGCCTATGTTACGGCATCGCTGCCCTCAGTGCTGTTCATAATGCTGCTGCGGGCAGGGTGGAGAGCCGTGGAGAGAAACAGATTGCCAAAACCATAGGGCATTCGCACTGTCTTCTCGTTAGAAATTGTTAGTCTCCTGGAGTGCAACTTTTCTAATTAAATACTTGTTCTGAAAATTAAAGTTTTTCATGAAAGTGTAGTGGACCAGTTGCCTCACATACCAGGGTATGCATGTATTTTAATCTTGTTTAGCTTGTCCTCTTTTTTGGGAAACAGTAAAAGTGTCCTTTCCTCTACCATTAGTGTAAGTGTCATTTTAACTAAAAGAAAAGGAGAGAAAGATTGTCTTCCTTCCCTCTCTGTCAGTGCAACATGAATCTTGTGTTACTCTCTTTAGGTAACAGTGGTTAGATTTTCTCTCACTGAGAAGAGAAAAAAAGCTTAGAGTAAAGATGGATAAGCAGTGATGAAGAGAAAGTGTCTGTTGAAAAGGCTAGGAGAAACAGACAGATGTTCTTTTGACAATGGATAATATTGTTTTCCCCATACTTACATCAGGATAATGCAGTGGCTTATTTATAAACAGTTGATCGGACTAAAAGTTAAGGAAGTAGGTGAAATAAACTAAAACGTTAAGAGAATGGAAAGAGGAAAGTCAGAGGAGATTGTAAGGGCTCATGCATCGTGCAGAGAGGAAAGTTGTGGGTGATGCAGGAAGCAGAGGGGCACATGGGGTGAGTGTGTTTGTGCTCCTCGGGGATTGGCTTCTGCAAATGTTTCCATTGACCCTCGGCAGTGTCTTTATTAATGTGCTAGTGTAATATTCCCTACCCCAAATTTGGTGATATAACACAATAGGTGTATGTTTTTGGTTCACCTTTGGGGGCCCAGAGTCTCCAGGTAAACAAAAACAGTCTTATCAGGCAGGACATTCTAAGGGCTTAGAGGTCCCCTCCCAGGAGCCAAGGGCAAGGCCAGACCTCTCTTTGGGTAAGGTAATTCTCGATTACACAGAACTTAAAGCAGTCTAAATTACATATTTGTTTTCATCATTTGACTAGTTCTACCCCATCTCACCAGACCATAAACTCCATTAGGCAGGAACCCCATCCATTGGCTAATCTTTACATCCTCAGAACTTCATTGAGTACCTTGGGCATAAATATGCTCAAAATGTATTTGTTGAAAGAAATAAGTATAGAGAAGTAATCGCACCATGGTGCTCACGCTAAACCTGAAAAAACGGCTAAATTTATCTACCAGAAGAGGAGATGCATTAAAAACATGCTTTACATACCCCACTCCGGGCTTTTGCCTGGGGGTGGTGGCTGTCTCTCCACTGACGACCCGAGATGTTAATACAGAGAGTGCTGGCACAAAGGAAGAGCATCGTGTGGGTGTCTGGCTGTTCTGAGCTTTCATGAGGTCACAGCAGATGGGAGAGGGAGGTTTGCCTGACTCCCACACCATCTTGGAGTAAATATTTGCCCTCCAAAGATGATATCTATTAGTAATACACTAAATTCCTGCTTTCTCTAGATTTGGTAAGCACTTGAGAACCGTGGTGGGCAATGGAACCTAGCAGCACACAACACAGACATGACGCTGCCCTTCCAGAATTGGGCATGTAATTGAGAAGAGAGATCTTACCAGTTATACTTTATTATTAATTGTAATACAGCGAGATCAGTGTTATGATGGGGGACTTCAGGGGTCAGCACACAGCCTTTGCTGTGGTAGGGATGCCTCCCCGAGTGTGCAGGTTTTTAATCGTAGTCTCACAAGTAGTACCTAAAACCTGGAACTTGTATTACTGCTTAAAATTTGCCCAGTGTCCATGTAGTTCCAGAACCTGTCTCAGTAACTCATTGCTGTGCGTCCACTTTCTATTTTTCCATTTCATTGTCTCGTGCATGCAGTGTTTAACCTTTTCTTGAAATCTTCTACCTCCCCACTCAGTGCTCAACTGACCTTGATGCTAATCCATTCCAGATAAAATAGAATTTTGATGGGAACCAAAAATATCATATCTGAGGGGATCTATTTCACCCCCAATATCTCGCTTTAGCTGTTAGTATGATTACTCTCCTGGAGGTTCGACCTGTTGTTTGGGCTCTGCTCATGGGTCTGTGATAGCTTTTATGATTGAGATACATCACTAGACTTGGAGTCAGGAGCTAGGATTTTTAATTTGCAGACCGACTTACTGGAGCTGAGGTGATACTGACAGTGAAGTTCGCAGTCTCAGTGAGTCTGCACCTTCACTTGTAATTATTGATTATTCTTTATTTCTGCTGCTTATTCATAAATGTAAAATGCAGGAATAACTGTGGTATTTTAATAGAAAAGTATTTTAATAGAAAGTATTAATAAGTATTTTAATAGAAATACTAAGTATTTTAATAGAAAAGGTAAAATGTCATCAGTAACGTCAGTATAAGCATAGCTAATTATTGTGTTGATTTGTAATAATTCTTTGTGTTATGGGCCTTTATAATTTCTATACATTTGTATATTACAAAATGTTGACTTAAAGACTTTGTTTCTTCAGGGTCCGGATGCTGGCATTAAAGCTTTTAGCAAGTCACCTTACAAGGGAAGAGGGGGCGGATACCAAGCGCCCTTCAATCGATGCCAGAGTTCTCTCCAGAGTTACTAATTTATTTATTGTGAAAAAGCCTATTGAACTCAAATTGGATGACAGAAGAGAACTGATTATTAAGGTGATCATAACTTTCAAGTTTATTTATTCATAACTGTGTGGTTATTTGATATATTTTATGTTACATTTTTCAATTTGTGTTATGTACGGGAGAGGGAGAGAAATGGTGGCTTCACCTGTGGTTATTCCTGCCTAGTGTGAAGTTGTGTCCTGGCTTTTTCTGGCTCCTGGATACATTTATTTATTGAACAAATATTTCTTGAGTGCCTACTATATGCCAGCCATCATGTCCCTTTTCATTCAGAATATACGCTGGAAATGCAAATTAATTTGAATAGTATCTTAAATACAACATAAGGCTAATCTAGTGGAAAGAAATTCTCTGATGACTCTTAAAAACAAACATCACTGACATAAAATTATTCTTCTTTTTCTTCTGTTGGAAATTGCCTGTAATACTAAAACAGAAAATATTATGATAAAAGTTTTCATCCTCTTCATTACAGGAAAAATAATATAGAAGGCAAGGGCAATTTCTTTTAAATGTTACAGTGGTTCTGAGATTTTTTTTGTTAATCTCTTTTCTAAATCTTTGGCTTTTTCTCCCTTTTAAGAGGTGTAGCCTTCATCTCCCTGTCTGCCCAGAACTGCCCCCAAATCATCGTGGACTGATGTAGGATCAGATAAAGCAAGCTGTCCGTTATCTTCATTGCTTCATTCCTGTGTTTCATAGCTTCTCCTATGACTCCAAGTGTGCAGTCTGGCAGTTTTCTTTAAGTTTAGACCAGACCCCGAGGCCTGTGGTAGAGCCACATGCAACACAATGGATTTTTTAAAACAGGGAAACATATTCAGTGTTCTTCTAACCTAAGTGTTCGGGGCCGTCTGATGGCCCTGGCAGGAGGATTGGAGAACCTTCCATGGGCCACATACCAGGTCCTGTTGGGGAATTCCTGCGTACTGAGCCACTGGTATCGCTACTGCGCCCTGTGTGTCACGTGGAGGAAGGTGGAGTGGGGTTCTAGAACTCTCTTTCCTGAGTCCACATGAGGGCTGCAGGTGGCAGTAGGGGGGGAGAAAGGAGGGGTGTGCTCTCGGTCCTTTTCTACCCCCATTTCCTGTTGTGTTTTGCCTCTTCAGACTGTCCCGGCAGGAAGTGACAGCCAGGGACTGCTGGTGGGGGGCTTGGTCAGAGTGCTGGGCAGCAAGCCCCAGAGAGCTGTCCGCTTGGGGGTCCCTAAGAGGGGGAAGTGGAGAGGCCAAGGGAATTCCAGCTGGTGGTTTCGGGGAGCAGCAGAGAAATCCCAGGTCACGTGTCTGGGGTTGCTGTTCTCGGGCTAGCCTGGAACTACCCGTAGTGATGCTGTGTGACTTGGATGGTTGGTGGGTCATGAATGGCTTCCTAGTGGAAGTGTACGTTAAGAGGAGAGGCTTATTTGACATCATGGATCTTTGTTTTGGATCCTAACTCCCTCTCTGACCTAGCACATCATTGTTGCAATATATGTAAATATATCAGTTACTTAAATAAGTTGGCCTTTGAGCTTTTGTTTTTATAACTGTAGACTTTTACTGGAGAATTGGAAGTAGATGAAAAAAAAATTTTTTTTTTTTTCAGCTGGAGACTGTTGAAAAGGTATATGACATCTTTATCTCAGACGATATTGATCTTATTTTGAGAAAGTCAGCTGCAGAACAGTTAGCTGTGATTATGCAAGGTAATCTTTTAAGGAAAATGCTGCTGAGAATGGAATTTTAGATTGCTCTGTGTAGTAGTACTGGGGGTTGGCAAACTATGGTTTGTAGGCCAATCTGGCCTGTGGCCTGTTTTTATTTTGCAGCCTTCAAGTTAAGGATGGTTTTTACATTTTTAACAAAGAATATGCGACAAAGGCCATATGTGGCCAGCAAAGCCCAACACATTTACTATCTAGTTCCTTAAAGCAAAAGTTTGCTGACCCTTGGTCTAGATTATTGTTGTTTGACCTGTGGAATGTCATTTGATAAAATTATCTTTCTTCTGAAATGTTGATATAATTCTAACAGTAAATTGCTTGTTCCTTTCTCAGTTTACCTAGTATATGATATTTCAGTTTGTTCCATCTTGCTTAGAGAAATCAATCAAATTGTACTTTGTGGGTAGGTAAGATAAAAATAATGCACTGTAACTATGTATTTTCTTTAAAAGTTTATTTTTAAAAACAACTAGTAAAATTTACTCTTAGCTTTGTTTGTAGTGTTGTTATTCTTTGAGTTTTTAATTTTTTCCTATATGTGATGTATGTAATTTATCTTTAATGTTTGAGAGAAGTAATTTTGCATTTACATAAAAATTTTTTTTTTAACTTGGAAGGTGGGGTATGATGGATATTCCCATCCTGACATTAGTGGAAACTGGGATGAGAGAGTAATTTGAAAGATCATATTCAACATATTTGTGCTTTTAATAACAATAATAGAGACTACAGGAAATAAGCCTCAATCAAATGTGGAGAGCCTTGGCTAAGAAGATTAAAGAAAACTTTTAGAGGGTATTCTTTCAGTATTGTTTAACATTTCAAAAATGAAGCTTATGATTTGGGTATGCACTATATTGGAGGGTAGTGGAAACTAACCTTTTTAAAGTGGCAGCTAAAGGTAGTTACAGTGAAAGCTACAAATTAAATATCAACTTTATATTTGTACGTCTTTCTCAGTGAGAATATAGGAGTACAAACTAAGAAAATTTGTCTGCTAGTTGTGAAATACTTGTCACTAATCTATAAGCAGCTAGAGTTTTTGGTGCTAGTGATATCTGGTATATGTGTGTGTGTGTCTTAGTCTATTTGGCCTGCTAAAGTAGAACACCATAGACTGGGTGGCTTATAAACAACAGAAATTTATTCTCACAGTTCTGGAGGCTTGAAGGCCAAGATTAAGGCGCCGCAGATTCAGTGTCTGGTGAGGGCCTGCTTCTTGGTTCATAGGTGGCTGTCTTCTCCCTGTGCCCTCACATGGAGAAGGGGCAACAAAGCTCTCCTCTTTTTATAAGGACATCGATCTCATTCAGGAGGGCTCCACCCTCATGACCTCATCACCTCCCAAAGGCCCCACCTCCACGTACAACCGCACTGGGGATTAGGTTTCAAGCATGTGAGTTCTGCGGGGACAAACATTTAGACTGTGGCAGTGTACACACACACACACACGCATGTATATGTTTATTAAAAAAAGAGGTCATATTCTCTAGAAATATGTAGAGTATGTTACAGACCCTTTCTTTTATATTTGCTATTAACAGTTTGAGGTTAAAGATCTTGTATTAATATTGATAGAAAAATGCAAGTCATATTTACATATTAGCTTGTGGAGAATTCTAAACATTTTGAGATGATGGATTTGGAAAAGAGAAGAAATGTCCATGAAAGAACATAAAATAATTTTCCATGTACAAATAAAAGTGTTCATTTGTATTTAAAATTCTAGTCCTTTTCAGAATCTGAGCTAGTTCATTTAATTATTCTTCTTAAATAGCTTTTTTTTTATATTACAGAAGTAAGATGTGCTTGTTACTTAAAAGTTTTCAAATTGTTCAGATGTGTATAAAGTAAAAAGTTTAAAGTGTCATCCTCTAATTTTCAACACTAGGTGTAATTATTCTTAAAAGTTGTGTGGCTGTCTGTTCTATTTTTAAAACTATAGAAAATGTTCTTTAACTTTTAGTAACTTTTTTTGGTCTACAGATATTAAAATGCATGCTGTGGTGAAAAAATTATGCTTAACTGACAAGATAATTGAGTATTTAAATAAATGTGTGAGTCAGGATGGAGAGGTAAGACATATTTTTACAGATTGGTTTTTTTATCAATTAAATTTGAAATGAATTCAACTGGATTTGGATGAGTACTTGGAGTTTCAGTCTTGAGTAACATCCACTACCTTGTTCATTTTTTTTTAATTTCTAAAAGTGAGATCTCTAAAGGAAAACCTTAACATTTCTATTAGATGTATAAGCAGAAGTATATACAAAACGTACTTTCAGTAGAAAATCTTAATATTTGCATTTTAGTTTCACACAATTTTGATGAAAAAGCATGACATTTAGATTAAGACGATGTTATAGTATATTTTATCTCACCTTAGAATTGATAAAAATAAATAACTGTGTTTTCCCCTGCTGGCCAGGTAATAGAGTGTCTAGTACAGCCAAGCCTCACGCTCCTGAGGAAGGTTCTCTGTGCTGACCCAGTCCTACGTGTTTCCCTCTCCCAACAACCTTCTCTCTTGACCCTGCTGTTCAGAGGTAAATAAAATACATTCTGACAGTAATAAGAGCAATCTTCAGCTTTAACTGTTTATTCTTTAACTGTAGGTAACATTTTCTTTCCGCTTTACTAACACAATAACAAAGTTTATTAGTGAATATGCCACTGAAAAAACCCATCGCAGTGGAAAACGTTTAACACTTTTGTGGGAATTTTCTTAAAATCCTGTTACAGAGCAGACCTTAGGGCTGAGAAGGGCTGAAGCCTCTGATCGCTCTCTGCACCTTGATGTAGCTGTCGTTTGGTGCTCAGATGGTCAGTTGTTACCTGTAGAGAGAGAGAGCGCGCTGCAGCTGCTGTCTCTGTTGCCTCTTTCCAGTGTCTGTTTCCTCATTCTTGTTTTGTTTGTGCCTTTAGATCTGATGCTTTGCTGTTATAACTGACTATGTCCTTAAACTGGCATTCAGAGTGTATAGACTCAACTTGTGGGGAGTGGGAACTAGACCATCCTGAATGACTCTGAGCATTAACTTATTACATTTTCTAAAGTGTGATTTTTTTTTTAACCTTTTTCAGTTTGGTTGTAATTGAGTAATGTATTTAGGTGGAAAAATTCCATGTTATTTTTTTCTCTTCTTTTCTGACTGTTCTCAATAGAGAGCTTTGTAACATTCTGTGATATTTTCTTTCCTAGAAATGTAGGCCATTGCTTTTAAATATTCTACAAGAGACATCTTGATCAAATGTCTCAATATGCCTAACCTTGTCAATTATCAGGCATGTAAGAGATTAATGATATTTATGTTCAAAATATTATGAGTCATTTTATTTTAGCATTTTCTTCTCTTCTAATGGCTTCTGCTTGCCAAGTGAATAGGACACAGTTTAAGTAACATTGATAAAGGTTCAAACCAGGTAAAGTTCTAAAGAGAGTCAATGTGTTCGGCTTCATAAATTTTGAATAGTGAGTAAAATTTTATAAGTTTTTTTATAGATTGATGTGGAAGGGTAGCAGTTATGGATCTCTAGTTTTCTTTTGTCTTGTTAATAATTGTCTTCCTGTTAACCTCACTCAGTAGAATTTAGTTCCTAGTTTACCTTTTCATTTATAATTTTGATTTAAATTATTCAAGCAATCAGTTAATTATGAGCACCTACTAGATTCAAAGGCATTTTCTAAGGCAACATAATCTGTACCCTTTTAATACTTTTTTGGTCTCATTGATGTTTCCAAAAATTACTTAAGTGAGCCTGAAAATGAATTTTAATATCTCTCATTAATGAATTTAGGGCAAAATTAGTTTTTTAACTAGGTACTCAACAAGGAAAATTAATTCCTCAGCAAACATTTATTGAGTGCATACTGTGTGCTAGGCCAGTAGTGTCTGTATGCTCCAAACCTACCAGATCAGAAACTCTGTTTTAACAAGCCCTGCAGAGATTTGCATAGATTTGAAAGTTGAGAGCCACTGTTTTAACGATGTCAGTTTATCTGGGTTAGCATCTCATTTCTCTGAGAATGGCATCTCTTCTTTTCAAGTTAAGATATTTTAAATTTGAAGTTCATTCTTTCTAGAGGTAAAAATATTTTATAAAGTTATGCTTCTTTTTATTTACAGTTTCCTTGATATTTCATGAAGATTGTACCGTCGTGACTGAAGTTGGAGCATTATTTTGTCTTCTGTTATTTGATGAAGTATCAAGAATGGATATGTGGTGAGCTATAAGACTTTTAAAAGGTTTTTACTCTGAATTGTCTGTCTGAGTTTCTGATGCAGTCTTATAGCAGTGCATGGAAATTTCTGACTTAGGAAGCTTATGCTTTCTATGGTAGATATACATGGTATGATTTTTGGTTTGAGTAGCACTATTATGCACATTGGCTCAAAAAGTCACCCTGAACTTTTATTGTTGAACATTACTAAGTACAAAATTTGATAATTACTATAGTAAGTTTTGTCATTAATATGTTTTTTGGTATATAGTCTCAATTTTGTGTGTTTTTTCCTTAATATTTAATTTAAGAAAACCTTGGGGAAGATGTTTAGGATGTAATATCTGATTAACACTGACCCTGAGCAGGATCAGTGGGAGAGAGACACGGAGGCCACCTGCCAGTACAGCGTCTGCATTGTGTGGGTCATTTATTATATGGACTTCTTAAAGAAAAGCATAATTTGCTCTTCAAAAGCAAATCTGGGTAGTGGCACCATGTTATAACTATACTAAATGATAGAACCAAATGCAGCTCTTGATTTGAGTTTTAGTCAAGGAAGCGAAGCAAGTTGTGTTTCTTAGACAAAACGATGGTCTGCTCAGTTGTTTCTTTCCTTTTGTGTTTCTTTTGTGAAATAGGTCTGATAATCTTTCCAGTAAACCTTCACCATCAGTCTTCAGTTTGCCTGTTTCAGTTTCTAGAAGGTAAAGAATTTATTTCTTTGATTTTCTCAAAGATAAAATACTGTTACAGAAAGGGAAATCAAAATCTATGATTTGTTAAAGTTTTCATCTAGCGTTTCATCACATGACTTGTAATGCTTTAATCTTTCCTTCATGGTGGTGCTTCTGAAAGTTCAGTAAGTGTACATCCCTGTCACCAAGTGTTTTTTTTGATATTGTTCAAGTCTATACAAAACTTGAAAGAACTATATAGTGAACACTTGCATACCCTTCAGCCTAGATTCGGCAACTGTTAACACATGGGTCTGCTTTTCTGTGTTTCTCCCTCTCTCTCTCTCTCTCAATACATTTATTTATTTTTAGGTAATCTTTTTCCCCAACCCATTTAAATATAAGTTTCAGACATAATTTTACTTCCCTCCCAGTTATTCCAGCATGTACCTCCTTAAATTAAGGACATTATCCTACATAACCACTGTACTATGAATGGTCACATCTAAGAAAATTAAAAATAATTCTGTAACATGATCCAGTTTCTCCAGTTACATCCCAAATATCTTCTATAGATTTTTTTTTTAAAAAATTCAGGATCCAGTCAAGGTTATGAATTGCATTTGGTTTTCATGTCTCTCTAGACTTTTTAAAAAGTAAATTGTTTTCATTGAAGTATAAGATACATAAAGTTTACAAATCCTGAATTTTTCCAAATAAATACACCCACGTAACTAACATGTAGATTAAGGTACAAAATATCACTAGCATGCCAGAAACCACTTTTGTCCTTCCTTATTACCTTCCAGCGCCCACAAAGATAATTCAGTTTTCATTCCTGTTATTATACATTGTTCTTGAACTTTATATTCTTGCATTTGCCTTCTTTTGCTCAACTTGGGTACAGGGTACAGATTATGTTGCCTTAGCAGTATTTGATTTATTTTCATTTTTGTGTAGTATTCTGTGTAAGAATATACAGCCGTGTAGCTACCATTCTATCACTGATGGACATCTGGTTTGTTTTCTGTTTGGGGCTATGATGAATAATGACCGCTAAGCATAATCTTGAACACATATGGATCAGAGGATATTTATATGTTTAGCTTTAGTAGATGCTACCAAGCAGTATTCCAGAGTGGTGTACTGGTTGACATTCCTGCAGCAGTGTAGTGGTCCCAGATGCTGCACACCCTCTCCAGCTCTTGGTATTGACATCACCCCCTATCCTTTTATATACATATATAGGTGAATGAATGTTCATAACAGTTTTATGTATAGTAACCAAAAGCGTGAAACATCCCAAATGTCCAACAGCAAGGAGAATTGATAAATGAACTATGCTATACTCACACAGTGAAACACTATACAACATTTAAAAACTACTTTTTACACAACAACATGAGTCTCATAGACATAGGGTTTATGACATAATCATAGACATAATGTGAAAACAACCACAAAAGAGTATATACTGTATATTCCATTTATTTAAAGTTCACCAACAAAGTTGATCTCTAGTGAGAGAAATCAGAATAGGTAACAATAATAGTTACCTCTTGGAGGAGGGCTAGGAGAGTAATTGACAAGAAGAGGGAACAAAGAAACTTTCTGAGGGGATGGAAATGTTCTGTGTTTTATTCTGGGTGGTGGTTACACAAATGAACACATATATAAAAATTCATCAGGCTGTACTCTTAAAATCTGTGTATTTTAAGGGTAAGAAAGTTACATCTTAATAAAACTATGATTAATTTAAAAATAACATTTTATAGCTTGCTAGATATTACATGTAGTATAATCATTTTCACTACTGTATAATACTCTTGTTAGACGATACCACAGATTATTCATTCTCCTGTCATGGGGTATTTGGGTTGATTCTGGGTTTTTGCTCCTGTATACATCCCTGTAAACATTATTGTATGTATCTCCTGGGATATGTGTCCAATAGTTCTTCTTGGATATATCCTTAGGAATGAAATTCTTTAGTTGTAGACATCACATTCTTTATGGTCTTTAGGTTTGGCTAAATAATAAAACGCACACAACAGTAGGTCGTGCTTGAAATGTGATTACCTGTGTGGGTGCTGGGGGCTGTCCTGGCATAGGAGGCCCACGTCCCAATAGAAAATGTGATCTCTAGGAAGCATGCCGTGGGCATAATGTCCAGGTCCCCATAAGGCACATCATGTAGGAGAGCCACAGCACTCAGGGATGCTCAGAGCTGTGGCTTCCCACTGTACATTTACACACAGGTGTGGGTTGTTTCCACACCTCCCAGTCCAGATGCAGGGAGTGATTGTCACCATAAGCAAAGTGGTTTAGTAAAATTGTTGACATTCCATATCTATTTGGTTGTCCTGGGGAAAAGGGTCAGAGAGTTACCTCAAGATCAAGGTTGTCCATACAGAAGAAATGTCAACAGTAATTTCTTTACACATAATAATGTCATTTTAAAAATTGTCCACATGGTGGATGTGTAGTGGTTTCTCAAACTGGTCCTGATGTAATACCCTTTGCTTTTTATTATTTTCTTCCTTCTGTGTTCTTCAGGTGTAATTTGCAGTACATTTTATAACTTATTAAAAGCTTGACCATTGATTCACAGCCTTAACTCTTTTCAGTTAGTGCAAGTCCTTTCAAGGAGGCTTTTGTGTCCTTTTGACATGGCTTCACAAGCCTTTTAGTACATTCTTGCTTTCTGGCATGAAGAGATGTCCACGGTTCACCTTTGATTTCCCTATTTCAGACCTAGCATTAGCCATCTCTCTAAGGAGCCCTGGTTACTTCTAAGGAAAATTCCAATTTTTAAAATTTATTATCTTTTAAAAAATTATTCAGCTTCATTTATATACAGAACTCTACCTTAGCCTCTTTTTTTTGAGATGCATGAAATGAAAAAGCACACTAAATTTCCCCTTAAAAATCCTATCCAATTGTGTTTCTCTAATATTAGTTACAAATACATGAATTAGGGGTTTGGGATATGTTTTATAAGCAAAATCATTCTTTAACATTTGAGATGCTAGGCATTGCAGTCCTGCTAAACACTATTAAATTAACATTAACTAGTTTAAGAGATACTGCTATTGAATCTTTTCTTAGATCTAAACATATTTCTGGGTTCTCTTGGTGACACACAGTGACTGAGTTTATTGATGGTGCAGCTGTGTTCTCAAGTGAAAATAGTAGGTTGTGATTCTGTCACTTAGTGACCCCTGTGAACATAAGCAATTCATTTAGCGTCTTTAAGACTCATTTTGATCATCTGTAAAATGGATTTCATGGTGCCATGCCATGTAACTGTGAATGAAAGGTAGATAACGTACAGTGTGTAGCATAAAGTAGACATTTGTGTTTCAGCTGAACACCTTGTGTGTGTGGTTCACTGTAGCCATGGGCCTCGACTTCAAGGGGCGTCAGTCATCTCTGCAAACAACCCTAATACAACACAGAGTATGGTAAGTCCTCAGGAAAGAAGTTTAATCAGGTGTTTTTGAAAGTTTAGAGGATGGCAAAAGAATAAAGCCTGGTAACTGTTCAAAACTGGGACCACATGAGAGATCTTTGTATTGCTGTAGAATGGGAGGCGTAGAACTAGCCCTCATCTGTGGCTTGTTCTTTTGAGTAGCACTTAAGAATTTAAAAGTATGTAATTATTTTTGTACATTTTCTTTAGGTATCATCTACCAGTACATGTACTTGGCCACCATGCTGTGAGTCCTTACTCCATAGTTTTGCCGTTATCTGCTGATTGTTTGGCCTTGAAGCCGGTCTCAGATATGCTGAGAATAGCTTGGAACCTATCATGGTATCATGGGAGTGATAATCTGTTGAAGCAAATGAACTCTGAAACTAAAATCCAAGAGTAAGCTGTTACATGTAGTAGAAAAGCATTCACATCTACCTAATTGTGATTAATTAGCTAGGCCTTATTTTTCCTTTAGGTTAAGTAACTTTCTTACTTTTTATCGTCTGACCCTGCTTTCTCACTGAAGATTATAATTTTTACTTCGTTTTAAAGATTACATGTCGTTCATTACTTTTTAAAAACTATCACACAAAGAAATTTAAATTAAAAAGCATTGTGCTCTATGCTGTTTTGGAGATTATATAAAGTTTGGTTAGTTAACAGATGTAATTCACTAGGAAAAGTGCTCTGGGTTAGGGTAGAAGCTTAGTAAATACATAGGTGAATTTCGTTATCGTCACTGGGGTGATGACGATGATGATGACTTTTAAATACCTCAGTATTCTAATCTGTCAGTACTTTCTCATTTGAAAGCAAATTATATTTCTGTAAGCAGGAAAATGTCAATATAAACATCCTCATGCTAGTATGAAACCCTAATATTGACAGATACACATCAGATTTTCTTTTGGCTGTGAGTCACCCTTAAAAGGAAACAAAACAGAATTTGGGGGAGACAGTTTATAATAAAAATAATTGTGAGCTTTTATTTAATAGCTTTATATTGCTCTTTCTTTTTATCTTTTTGTTTAGATTTTTAGATACATTGAAGTTATCCACTGAGGACACCCTTACTCTGAAGATGACACACACAGCAAGTGGACTGAAGGACTGTCTACGCTCCATTGTTCAGGCTGCAGCCCACAGGGAAGTGAGGGCTGCTCTCACGAGGATGAGTTTTTATCTTCTGAATGACAGATTGTCTTTCAAGGGTGGCACTGGCCCATGTGGGATTACCTTGAAGTCCTTGTCTTGGCACACCACACTAAACAGGTCAGTATCAGCTCAAGCCTGCTGGTTTCAGAGGCCTGGATGGAATCGTATTTGGGTTCATCTCCACATGTTTGAAGTTAGGAGCGTGTGTTCTTATTGTTGGTATCATGAGAGAAATGCTTTTTAGAAAGAAAAATTTAAGGATTTTTATTATCTGTAATACAGGTCTAATAATAGCAAAAGAGAAAATTTTAACATAATTACTGCATTTTGGAATTATTAATAAATTGTTATAATTTTTACAAATATTATAATTATTAGATTTTTATATCCTAACATAGCAAATCTTATTTTTTATCTCACAGAAGTAAATGATTAGGGTAAGACATGGGTAAACAAACTGAAAGTTTATTCCTGCCCATGTTATATCAATAAATGAGCTGAGACATCAGGGAACTGATTAAAGGCTTGGTAACTCTGGCTGTTTTGTTTTGCTTTCGGTCTGTTCTTAAGTAAGTTATCTCATTTTTCTTTTTCCTCTGAATTTCATGGAGTTGATAGCCATGTGGAGGTCCTTTAGTAGTTTTTGGGAAGGCCCCGGCTTGTAAATTTAACACGTTTAACTGGTAGCAGATGGCTGCATTTGAAACAAGACTGATAAGCAGCCGCTGCCAGCAGTTTTACATTTTAGTCTTCACGTGACTTTAGTATAAAATGTATAACTCTATTAAACGGAAAGTGTGCCATTTTCAAAATGCAAGGTTATTTGAGTTTCTAAAATGTGGGCTCTTACTTAGTGCAGCTCTCACAATTCGGGTATCTAGTTCACCTTTTTCAGTGGTGTGCTGTCGCCAGCTAGGACTGCCTTGTAAGAGAGGTGATGGTTAAATTATCTGGATTTTTGCAAGTTAGTTGTTAAACACAACCACTCTTAAAATTGAACTTTGTAAACTTACAATTAAATAAATTATATTAAAAATAAAGGTAATGGTTATGCAGAGTCATGGCTTCCTAAGTATTTTACATTTTCCTGTTATCTGTGCTCTCGATGTTGTTTATATGGATTCTGTCTGTGCTGTGGAAATGCTGTATAATGGTGTGCTGCAGTGCCTGTCTCCACAGCTATGTGGTAGATTGGAGGATTGCAGTCAGCCATGGCGGGGTATTTACACTATGGAAATTGGCAAACACAGCAAATCAGCACCCCACTTCTCAGCAGGTTGTTAAATACTTATCCGCACGCCACTTACTTTAAAGAACTAGAAACCATGATTACTGTCTTCTTTATTGTAGATTTTTACAAGTACTTCCTGCTTGCACCGAAGATGAGAAACTGCTAATAGATATCATACATTTTCTAAATAAGTTATTGAAGGAACAAAGAAAAAATGTATCCGTAGAACTTCTAAACTGGCTTCTCGAATTACTTCTTAGACATGTAAGTGTTGTTAAGGAATTTGAATTTTAGGTTTGACAAATGATATATTTGTAAAAATCATTAATACTGTATATGAAAATATGGAAAAGTATAATTTTTACATAGCCCGTGTTTAGCCAAGTAGTCCTTATGTTGTAATAGATGGCTTTTAGCAATATGCCTTCCTGACGTGATTGTTACTAGGTTTAAGTTAAAAGTCCGTAGCCTAAATGGAACCTTGAGTCTTGGCGTTTAACGAAACCTGTTCTATATGTGAGCTTTCAGCAGCAGCTGTATTAAGTGAGAATCTTGGAGTGGCGGAGTTCAAGTAGGGATGTGGAGGGGCAGTGAGGGGTAGTGAGGTGAGGTTGGAAGGACTCAGTCAGACTGTGCTCAGGCTTCATGTAAGTTTACTGTAGTGTTTACCTGTGTTTGCCCCCCACTACTCTACTTTTTGTAGCTGACTGTGTTCTGAGAAACTTGCCAAGAACCCAGGAAGCTAGCTTGTTTTTTTATTGTTGGCCTGTATTTTTTTTTTTTTTTGCAAATACTATATGGATTTACTTAATCTGGTAAAGATAAACCTTCGCACAAACAATCACGAAAAAAACACATTAAAATTAGAAAAAAGGGCCTAAACTGAAAAAGAAGATAATAGACCTTATAAAACAAATATATTTCATTATATGTTAATACATTTGCAAAGCTCATTTAAAGACGTGATTTTCTATAAAAATGCAAGGAGCTAATATAATGTAAGTTAGAAATTCTAATTGAGAATACTTTTAAAAGTATTTAGAGATTTAAAAAATATGTATATGAATGTTTATATGTGTATAAAGCTTGTTTATATGTTTATTATTTTCTACCTTATTGTGGATTGGTGAAAATAGGGACCGTTTCGTTCACCGTTGCATACCGAGCGTCTACCATAGTGCCTTGCACATAGTGAGCTCTCAGTAAACATTTATTAACTCACTAGTAAACATAGCACTTTAAGGAAGCTATGTAGTTAATTACAAGAAACGCACATAACTTTAATTTTGTAACACGTTAAAATACAACAAATGGAAACTATAAATTCCTAAAACTGTAATTGCTGAGTCAGTTACAAGTTGCAGAGATACATGTGTATATGTGTTTGTATTGAGTTTTTTTTTTTTTTTTTAAATAGGTAACTCTTATTTTGAATGATACGATGATTTTCATGATTGGGGTTTTTTTGTTTTCCGTGAATTGTCCCTTGATGCCCTTGCTAGTTATGCCCCACAATTGGGTTTTTAGTTTTCTCTCGCACGTGTGTGCTCAAACACGCTCGCGCTCTCGCTCGCTCGCTCTCTCCCTCTCTCTCTCTTTCATTTTTGGTAACAGAGGAGCCCTTCATAAATTAGAGAGATTAGCCCTTTGTCTGTGATATGAGTTGCAAATGTTTTTTTTTTGTCATTAGTCTTCTGACCTTACTGTATTTTGGACTTATTTTCCTATTTTATCTACCCCTTTCATCCCCTAGCTTTTGTTAGTTATGTTGTTTCTACTTTTCATCTTTTATAGTACTTAAATTGTGTTCCATGATCAATCATAATTTCCACATTTAGGTGTAGTGCTACAGGGGTGTGTGTGTGTGTGTGTGTGTGTGTGTGTGTGTGTGAAAAACCTGACTTCTCACCACCTCGACCGTTATCACTCTAGGCCGAGCCATCACCGCCCTTCTCCCAGGTTATTGTTAGGTCTTCCAGCCTCCACCCATGCTGCCTGTGGTTCTCAAGACAGCTGCCACAGGGATCTTAAACTTAAGTCACATCATGTCCCTGTTCTCAAAATCCTCCACCAGCTTCCTCTCATTCAGATTAAGCTCCATAGGCTACAAGGCTCTATTGAGCTTGATTCTGAGTATCTTTCTGATCTTCCCTCCTACCACTATACTCCACTCCTTCTTTTCCAGCCACATTGGCCTCTGGTTGTTTTTCAAACACTGCACTCATAGCTCCCTTTGCATTTCTTTTTCTCTCTGGCTGGAATGTTCTTCCCCTAGATATCTATACAGCTGACTACTGCACTTGAGTCAGTGCTCTGTTCAGATGTTAGTCATCCTTATCATCATAATGTAGCATTTATCCGTGCCTGACTCTCTGTGCCTTCTTAATCCTATTTTATGTTTCTTCATTGTACTTATCGCTCCCACTTGCAGAATATCTTTGTTCATTTTCTTTCTACCCCACCCCACCCCACTAGAATGTGGGCAGTGGGAGGACAGATTATGTTGTTTGTTTCGTTCACTGCCATGTTATTTTTGTGTAGTCGTAGGTTTTTTTTATAGTTTCTAAATTATGTGTCTTCTTGGAAAGATCTGTTTTCCAGAGTTTTGAGAAAACACTCTCATGTTTTCTTTTATGATACTTAAGGTTTTATTTTTGTTTACATCTTTATTCATCTGGAATTTCTTATGATGTAGATTATTTTTTTTAATGGTTAGCAATTTTCTCATGTCATGTCTACCCATGATTTGAATTGGCACCATTTTTTAAAACCATAAACTGATTTCCTATATATGCATGACTCTTTGTTTGAACGTTGTATTATGTTCCTTTGATATGCCTGTATTTTTCTGAAGAACTACATTTTTAAATTATCATAGCAAATTTTTCCTTAATAAAATTTATTCTTTATATTTTTCTCTGGCTTTTTTTTTTTTTTTTTTTTTTGCGGTATGTGGGCCTCTCACTGTTGTGGCCTCTCCCATTGCGGAGCACAGGCTCCGGACACGCAGGCTCAGCGGCCATGGCTCACGGGCCCAGCCGCTCTGTGGCATGTGGGATCTTCCCGGACCGGGGCACGAACCCGTGTCCTCTGCATCGGCAGGCGGACTCTCAACCACTGCGCCACCAAAGAAGCCCTCTCTGGCTGTTTCACTTCTATTTTCATTTCATGAAACATGACAGAACATTTGTCCAGTAAGAGGGCATTTATATGTGAATTTTATTGGTTTCTGTATGTATGGCAAGAAATACCTTAAGCATAGTTAAAAAGACATGATAAACTGAGAAAATTATTTATAACACAAATGAGAGACAACATACTAATTTCCTTAAATTATAATTTTTGAGTCCTTATTAAGATGATTGCACTTCCAGGGTACATAGATTTATTGTTCAGTAAAGTTTGCTCTTCTGTTACTTTCCCAAGGATGATTTCAAAGTACTGTATTTACTTCTATTTTCTCTTATCTTTCAATTATTAAAAAAATTAAGGAAGCATTCAGAGGCAGTTTTTTTCTGGATATTTTTAATAAAGTGAACAGGAAAACCTATTGTCATAGTTCTTTCAGCTTTTAGGCCTGCTTAAATATTTTATAGATTAGACATTAAAATATTATTAAAATAATGTCCATGAAGCTTTTCCTCTGAATGAGTTTTTTGATAAATTGATTTTTGATCTATAAATTTTTTATAACTTCATGATCTTTTTACTCATTTTAAAAAAAGAATAACCCCTAAAACAGTCTCCTTCTTCAGCTAGAGTTCTTGTACACTGGGAGCTGTGGTTGCTTTGGTTTGTGAAAATAGCAGATATGTGATGGGCTTTAGTTTTAGAATCTTTTCTTGAAAATCTGTGCAATAGTTGAATGTTTGCATATGACTGTAAATCGTATATAACAATAGAAAAATTAAAATATACGTACCTAAACTGTGTAACTATAATTAGATAGTTAAAACTTTACATTTAAACGCTTATGAATTTTGTAGTATGTCATGAATGCTGATACATATTGCATAATTTATTCATAGTTTTGAAATTAAAATGAAATTTCTACAGGACTCTAGATGATTGTACTGTAATTTTAATGCAGTTTTAGGAAAGGATTTTTGGTATAATTAGTTTGTTTGACTTTGTATGGTATCAAAGCTGTCTTTGGAGAGCTTTTACCTTGTCTCATACATTGTCATCACTAGTGTTATAAATAATAGTAATACTTTTAAGGGTGAGTAAAGTGGACTTAAGCATCCACTATCAGGAGAGTTTACTCTCTAAATATCATGCTACGAGGATTAAATTATTAAGCGTATGTAACAACCAATGTTCAAAATAAAAGAAGCATGAAAATAGAAAGTCAAAAAGTGACTTTTACTAAGTTTATCATCTGAAATGGGTAAAATAAATGAGAAATGGCTTAAGAAGGTCAGTAAAATAGCATTTCCAAAGGAATTGTTTTGAATGTATGGACATAACATATGAAGATGTGCAAAAGTGATGGTGGCAAAAAGAAAATTAGACAGAAATGAATACCTGATCAAGCAGAAGAATGCCTAAAAGATATGTAAAGAAAAATCAGCTAACTTACTGAGGGAAGATACAGAAACTTTCTCTTGTGAAAGTTTTGTCTACATGTTTTATCAAAACTTTCATTTATTACAAGCATTTTATGTACTTAAGGAATTTTTTGTACTACTAATTTATATTTTAATGTATTGATATTTTGTTAGTATATAAAATAACTGAGAAGTGCTGAATTTGAATGCATTTCTTTTCAGAATGAGTTTTTGATAGAAGTTTATCGAAGTGGGGCCATACTTTTTCTGGGGGACCATTCAGAACTACACAGCACGTGTCTGTCTGTTGTCAGACTTCCACTGGCTCATGGGCACTCAGAGTTCACAGAGGGCATTGTCCATCCTACTATTGTAGGTTGCTGATGGATGGAAAATTGGATATGATGAGTGGTAACTCTGCAGATAAAGATAATGAACCATCATTGCAGAAACTGTTGCCTTTTGGAGGTCAGCACTGATGAAATAATGGCCCACATAGTTGGTTTAAAATTAGGATTGAATACTAATATTTAAAGACAAAACCTTCAGATATGATTAAGTACTTGAGATCAATAAGCATCAATAGAGACATCTATTTCCTCTTGTACTTAAGGAATAGTAATAAATCCCATATTTTAGAAGTGGTGTTGCTGAGGTTCACTGAATCTTAACGTTAACATGTCAATCCAAGATATGTTATAAAGGGAAAAAGTCTCAGCAATTTACCTGCAAAAATAAGTTATTAATAGGATGAGATTCTTTGGAAGGGTCTTAGTTTTAGGTATTTACATACTGCTTCAATATATTAATATGTTAATCAGTAGCTTCTACTTAATTTTTATATGTATATCAGAATTAATAATTGCTGATGGTAAAATTACATTTTACCAAGATGGGGTTTGCATTAAAAACAGCTCGCTCGTTTAGTCAGTATTTATGGGATGTAGAGGGAGTGTGGGTGTAAGCCTTTGGTTATTTGGGGCTAAGAATACTATAGAATATATATTTATTTTTATGATTTTATTAAATGTGTGTCTAGTTATTTTATTCATGTATGAAACTTAGAAATTGTAGTTATGTTTTATGTAATTTTACTTGAACCAAGTGAGACACTTCTTGTTCAAGATGAAAGGAAAAGCTGAAAAAAAATGCTGCTTAGGTGTGAAACATAGTAAAGTTAAAGGTAAAGCATCTCTCCTCAGTATTTTCCAAAAGCTCTCAATTAGATTATTTTTAATTCTTTGTACCTGGTTGAAGTATACTGTACATACTACATAATGTAAACAACTTGGAATTTTCTTCCCATTTAAGAAATTTCTTTTTCTTAAAAAGAATGTAGTTATTTTTGAATTGAATTCTTTAGGTGAAGGATGCCATGACAACAGTAATTACATTTTGATTTTATCTCTTTGAACGTTGTAATATGCAGTATTGATGTGACATAATGCCGGGGGTGGAATGTTAACTATCTCTGATGTAAGATGGTCCTGAGGTTGAATTCTTGCTCTGCTCATTCATATGACTTTGGTTAAGTTACCTACCCTCTTCATGAACCTCTGTTTGCCCATCTATAAAATAAGAAAATGCAGCTCTTCTAGTTTAACTCAAAAGTTAAATAAAATCTTATTTTCTTTCTCTCTCTCTTTTTTTTTTTAGCACAGTGCCTATGACATTATAGATGATAGATAAATATTCCATCTATTTTTAATGCTGTTGGTTAATGTAACGTTTTCTGCTCTCTCAATATTACTAGAAATCATCTAATACATCCTTTAGCTATTTTTTTTTAAGTTGGAAAACAGGTTGAAATTTCAGTAGTACTAGTTTCCTTTGTTTATCAGCCTGTCAAATTGGCAAAGATTACAACAGTAATAATACTCAAGTTGGCTTGGGTGCTGTGGGCCTTAATCATATGTACTGGTACATTTTTTGCAGGGACAATTTGGCAGTATACATTGAAAGCATTAAAACTATTATAATGTTTTGATTTAGTGATTTCATTGCTTAGAATTCATACGTAGGGTATAATCAGAGTTGAGCATGCTGCTGCAGCTCACTGAACTTAGGAATCACTGATTATCCAGTAGTTGTGGTAAACCCTTATGGCTGAATAACAGTCAGATACTAAAATAATGTTTTTGAAGAAATATTGGTAATAACATTGTTTAAAAAAATGGTCACAGTAGTGGATTTTTTCACTTGATCTCAGTTTTGTTAAAAATATTGAATTATAATTCTGTTTGCACTCACATAAAAAGAATGGTATGTACCAACATACTAATAACAGCTACCTCTGTGAGGTGTGATTATGGGTGGCTTTTGTTTTTCTCATTGTGCTTCTCTCTATTTTCCTCAGTTTTCTGTAATGGATATGCTTTCCTTTTCTTGAGTTAACATATGAAGCACCTTTTGAGTTGAGAACATCTCTACTAATGCCGTAGGAACCTACGATTTAGGCGCTATAACTTAGTTACTCCAGAACATGATTAGCAAAAAAAACCTTTATGGGAAACAGCATACAGCTCCATTAGAGGGTAAATATATGTTTTACAAATTCCATTTTTTAGAGTCCAAACCCACTATTGGAGCTGCTGCTTCTGACAGAGTCCCAGGCGCGAGAGGAAGCAGATGACATCCGCACCGCCGTCCGGCAGCAGCTCCAGAAAGAACTGGTCGCTCTCTTCAACACCCTGCTGCTCGGTTCCGTGGCACTTACCGACAGGTACCATTTGTATTATTGGAGGTCTGGGAACTTCACACAGAACCTAGTTTTCTTTTGATTTCTAAAGGGTCTTACTTTTCATTAGTTTCAAATTAAGAGGAGAAAAGACTTCAGTAAAAATCAGTTGTGGTGGTTTGTTTTTTAGTTCAGATCAATTTCTGATATAGCCTGATTGTAATTACACACACACACACACACACACACACACACACACACACACAGAGTATTTTGTTGTCTCTAGGTTTAGTTCTTGGTTCTCTCAATTTTCTACACATCTGCCTGAGCAGTCATACCCATTTCTATGACTGTACAACTATTTTTGCATGGATGATTTTCAAATGTATATCTGTAGCTCTGACTTAAAAATTTTAAATTCACAATTTTAACCATTTTAAAATGTACAATTGAGTGGGTTTTGGTATATATACAGTGTTGTACAACTATCACTGTTTAATTCCAGAACATTTCCATTACCCCCAAAAGAAACTTTGTACCCATTAAGCAGTCTCTCCCCATTTGCCCTTTACCCAAGCCCCTGGTAACCATTAATCTTCTTTCTTTCTCTATGAATTTGTGTATTCTGGACATTTCATATAAATGGAGTGAAACAGTATGTGACCTTTTGTGTCTGGCTGTTTTCATTTAACATCATGTTTTCAAGGTCCATGCATGTTGTAGCAGATGACAGTGACTAAATAATAGTCCATGTATGGATATGCCACATTTTGCTTATCCATTCATCTGTTGGGGGACATATGAGTTGTTTCTACCTTTCACTGTTGTGAAGAGTGATGTTATGAACATTCATATGCAAATTTCTGTGTGGACATATGTTTTCAGTTCTTGAGTATATACCTAGGACTGGAATTGCTGGTTCATGTGGTAACTCTATGTTAACTTCTAATTTCATTATTGGTTGGCAATAATAATACCCATTTATGCATTTTTCAATGTAATTGTTACTTATATTTTACATCATATACTCTGGATGGTATATTAACTATGTTTTTCTTAAAAAGTCTTGTTTTAAGAGGGAGTATTTTCTGCCATTTCCCGCCATTTCCACTAGTTCATACTTTTTTGATACAGTAAGTTGCTAGTAACCCTCCACCACCACCAAGAAAGCCCATTAAGCCAGTTACGTTTGTTCCATGGTTGATTTTTTTTCCTCCTTTACGTACACAGGAAATGCTTGGAACTTTTTTACGTTTTCCAAACGCAGCTGGCTCTGAAACTGCTCCAGTGTCTGAGAGTCACGGATGCTCCTCGCTTCTACGGCCTGCCGTCCCTCGAGAGGACCTTACGAGGGATGGCCCACCTTACAGCATTCCCGGGATGGAGCGCACACTCTCCTTTCACAAAGCCACTAGAAATTTGTGTGAAGTACTTGTCAGGTCTCCTCGAAGTAAGTAAAAATAGTCAATAACTGTAAACAGCAATAATAAAACCCCTAAATGATAGCTATTTACAAACCCCCAAATGATAGCTATTTACTATTTACTGACCACTCAGTGTGTACCAGGCACAATATTAGGTGTACTGTATGTGTTATTATATTTAATGTAGATTATTATTCAGTGTTTATGGCTCATTAATGCTTAAATGTGTTAATGATTTTTATTAGCAAATATATAAGTAAGATTACTTTTATGAATAAGCTCATTTTCAAGAAAAGTAAGGCTTACACTTCATTAAGCCCCTTTATTTGGGTAACTTATTTTGCATTTATTAACCCTTTTGTTGTAAAATACAACAGATGCAGAAAATACACAAAACGTAAATACATAGTTCATTGATTATCACATAATGAACACACATGTCACCACCCTGATCCTAAGATAGAGAGTAGCCACCACCCTAGAAGCTTTCGTCATAACCACTTCCAGTCTCTACTCCTCTGAAGGTAGTTGTTATTTTGATTTTTACGGTAATAACTTCTTTGCATTTCTTGATGGTTTTACCACTTAATTATGTGTCCATATATACAATAATTTCTCATTCTCTTGATTTTGTTAAATGGAATGTATTTCTCTTTAACATTATGCTTATGAGAGTTAACTCATTTTGCTTCCTGTAGGTGGAGTTTAATTTCATTTTTGTGTAGTATTCTCTCTACTACAATGCTGAAGGACAATTTGGCTTCTCTTTCTTCCTGTTTAGGGCAATTTTAGATACTGCCATTGTACACTTGTGTTGAAAATGAGTATATTATATCTTCTGTGAAATTTTATTTTCTAACTATTGCTGATGTATGGAAATATATTCAGTTTTTATATGTTAATTGTGTACCCAGCAGTCCTTGCTTCCAAACTCAAAGGAAAGGCCTTCAATGCTTTATCTTTTAGTAAGCTGTTTGTGGTAGTCTTTTTTCAATTACTTAAAGAAAAGTCAGATTAAGGACATTTTCTTTTAGTCTTACTTTGCTAACAGTTTTTTTTAATCATAAGTGTGTATTGCTTTTTCTGTATCTTTTAAGATAATCATATGGTTTTTTTTTTTTTGTATTCCATAAGATGATGGATTTCATTGGTTGATTTAAAAATGGTAAACAACCTTACATTTCTGGAAAAATTTCAACTAGTTTGTGATGTATTATTCTTTTTATATATAAACAGATTGAGTTTGTTAATGTTTTTAGAATTATTCTACCTATTTTCATTGGCAAAAAAAGTTTCTAGAATTACTATATCTATCTTCTTTCTCATAAAACTTCTGTCAGTTTTTTAATATCAAAATAAGTCCATCCTTATATAATTTTCTCTTTTTCTTTATGTAACTTCCTCTTTTTTCTTTTTGGAATAGTTGGCTTGAATTGGTGTTATTTCTTCCTTAAATGTTAAGTTGACAGTATAGCAATCTGGGACTGGAGTTTTCTTTTTGGGAAGATTATAGATGAAGTAAATTTTTAAAGTAGATCTAGAATTGCTCAGATTTCCTATTTTTTGTGTGTCAATCTTAGTAAGCTATGTTTTACTGAATTTTATCTGAATTTTCAAATTCATTGCCCTAAAATTGTTCATCACATCATCTTGTTTTTAAAATATCTGTCAGATCTGTAGTGAGGTCCCATTTCATTCCAGACATTGATTTTTCCTTCTCTCCAGTTTTGTTGATTGGCCTTACTAGTGGTTTGTATGTTTTATTAGTCTTTTCAAAGAATGAATCTTTGGCTTTGTTTATCCCCCTTTAATGTTTTTTCCCCTCTTTTATTAATTTCTGCCTGTATTTATATCCTTCTTATTTTGGTTTAATTTATGGCTTTTTCCTACCTTTTTAAGGTAGAGCCTTACTTCACTGATTTTTTTTTTAATTTTCTCAAAAATATATTTTTAGCTCTAATCACCTTCCAGTCATGGCCTTAACTTTATGCCTTGTTTTCATCATCATTTAGTTCAGTATATTTTACGAATGTTGCAGTGAATAGAGCAGTGATAGGTTTCTGTAAGAGAACAGCTTTGCCACGGTACCCTGGCAGCTTTGTGTGTTTGCACATGGGCCACGTAGGCAGGGCTTAGGTGCGGCTGATCTAAGCTCTGGCAGAACTTCCTGTGATCCTTTTGGAACGTGAGAAGCCTGTAAGGAACTGCTACAAGGCCGTTGCTCATTCACTTCACTTTCTCTTAGGAAGTGTGTCACGGGCCTGTTTTTATCACCTCCTGGGTTCTGATGCACTCGTGGGCTTTCTGCCTCGCTCCCTTGGGGTACGGCAGCAGGCTATAGATGGTTCAGCTGCAGCTTGGCCTGAGCTCCTCAGCAAGAGTGCGCTGCCATTGCACTGCTGTCATCTGGCCCCTTGGTTTCAGTGTCACCCTGTAAAAGGGACACTGAGAGCTGGCACCTTTGCCTACTCTTGCTTATGCTTTTTATGTAAGTAATAAACTGTCTAGATCTATAAATGGATCACTGTTTGCTTAGTGACCAAGTCTGCCAGCATTGCTTGCCTTGAAAGGTTCAGTTATAGAGGTTGGCATCTTTAACTGTTAGGAATTCAGGCAAGGCTCCTGTAGGAAGCAGTGTAGAGAGAGGTTTGGAACATGAATAAACTGATCAGAAGTGATGGGCTTTCTAGACATGGAATGTTTTGACCAAATCGTGTCCGTAACTTCCTATTCCTTTTTGTGCTGTACGTTTCTACTTGCCACTGGTCTCTACCCACCACCAGATCATCCTTCGAAACAGAAACCTTTCACTCCCAATCTCCTTTTTCAAGTGCATAAGGCTCATTATAATCTAGCATTTTGAGTCTTATCTCTGTTTAAAATTTTCCCCACATCTCTTGAAGTTTCAGTTATATGTGGTTCTTCTCATTAAATAAAAAAGCATGCTTAAAAAGTCTGTTTCTTGGGCTTCCCTGGTGGCACAGTGGTTGAGAGTCCGCCTGCCGATGCAAGGGACACAGGTTCGTGCCCCAGTCCTGGAAGATCCCACATGCCGCGGAGCGGCTGGGCCCGCTGAGCCTGCGTGTCCGGAGCCTGTGCTCCGCAACGGGAGAGGCTGCAACAGTGAGAGGCCCGTGTACCGCAAAAAAAAAAAAAAGTCTTTCTTTTATATAGCTTCTTTTCTCTTTGGGTGGCAATCTCTACACAAAGTTGAAGATCTCACTTGTTCATTTGCCTTCCTTTAGTAAGCCTTTTTTTATTCTTTCACACATAGTCACCCAGTAAGTATTACTTGGCTGACTGATCTCTTCTACAGGTTATGTACCTCAAGCAGTTTATATATGCCACTATTATGGCACTTAATACATTGTATTTTTATTTTGCTTTATGCTTTGATCTGTTAGACTGTGAGCTTGTGAGAATCATCTGTGGACCATTTCCGCTACCCTCAGCTCCCCACTGGCCTAGGACAGTGATTTGTACATAGTGGACAGATAGTGAATAATTTAGTTGTATCTTATCTATGATTTTAAAATTAGAATAAAGTTTGAATAACTGGAAATGTGATGTAAATGAATGTAAATGATGTGTGTTTAATTTTTGTATTTTCATTATTAAATCATACTTTAGGTGATGTTTATATATTGAGCTGTAAATCATGCTTCAGATGATATTATCTAGGATTTGTTTCCAAAAGTACATCTTGTTTTTTAAAAAATATTTCAAAATTCTAAATACTCTCAGCTGTACTATAAAATTTAATATGAATTTTAGTGTAGTCACTTTAATGAAATAATTTTTTTATCTTGAATACTTGTAAATACTGAAAAAGAGCAAACTGTCAGTAAATTAATTATCTCATGCTTCAAGGTGTCCATGATCAGAAATAATATGAATTTTTTAGAATAGATGTATTAGCTAAAAACTTACCATAGTGTTTTTTAAGAAATAAGCTCCTCCAATGCATTTAATATAATTCAGTCTACAAGTACCTAATTTATAGCATTATTTGTAATGTGATTTATAAATACTCCATTTAAAAACCTTTTGGAAAACATCTCCTCTATTAAGTGATTTTTATCTGTTTCAGATCAGGGATATGTGAGGACCTACTACAGCAGTAATTGAAGAAGTGTTACATTGTTTATATTTAGAAACCCTCAGAAGTACTTTTGTTTGTAAAATTGTGTAACAGGAGAGACTTCAGATCACACCTGTGTTTCAAATACCTGAAATTAAAATGAGCTTTCTATGTTATTGGAGAACAAAAAGGCTTAGTTCTCAGTAAGAAGTCGGGGGGAAAAAAGACAATACTGTCATTTTAAGCTCAGTTGTCTTTGAGGTAATAAAAATCAATACAGTTTATTAGCTAAGGAATAGATATAAAGTGTGATGCTTGTTTTATAATGTTTCACTGTTATGAAAACCTGATAACAAATCTTTATTTGGTATAAACAGAGGAGTACATGTTATGCTTCATATAACATCTTGGGAAGAAAATCTTTATGTCTTTACATTAAATGACAGGAAAATAATATGAAAAAAACCTGTCACTTTTGTTAGAAATTGTGTCGGAGTCCTATTAAATCTTACTTGGGTCCTTCTGCTTACTTAGCTAGATAAACAGGTTTCTTTATTTTACTACTGGCTAAATTGATCTTTTAGAGAATAAAGTAATGCTCATGTAACTGGACATTGAAACAAGCCATTGTTGGTCCAAATGATTTGCTTCATAGTTTCTCAGTGATTAAAGCTGATTCCTTTTCAGATGGAGGTTGTAATTCATTATTAGATATTTTGTTTCTGCACAGTGAAATTTGAATGCAGTATTTGCCTTTTGTGGTTGGGAAATGAGACTTTTAGACTAAGCATGATTCATTATGATAGGTGAATAAACTATGATAAATAAAGCCTTAAAAATTATATATGAAGTATAATTCCAGGGATCTGACGGTAAGTTGAAAGGAGATAATATCAACGTTCTTGACTTATCCCTTTTAAGCTAGAACCTAAACCATGACAATATAGCTCTCTCCAGTGACGTATAAGAAGATAATAAAGACTTGATCATTTGGATCTCTTCTAAAATAGTCCCTTAAAGTTTTAAACTTTTAATTATAAAAACCTTAAACATATACATAGGCAGAAAGAATAGTAGAGCAGGGCTCCTGTAGCAGTCACCTGTAGTTGTTAACCCCTGGCCAAACTGTTTCATTTTCAGACATACTATACAGTTATTTGGTTTATGAAAATTCTGATTTAAGTCAAAATCCCCAAGTTATCTTACGAATAAATTGCTTTTGTTAAATAAGCTGTGCCTAACTTGATTTATATTTATGCCATTTTTTTTAAACTAATCTTCTTTGCTGCATGAGCTGAAAAGAATCCAAACTAAAAAGTAGTCTCTGTTATAAGACAAAATGGCTTACTGTGCTGAATAAAAGCATTGAGTCCTTGGGTGGATGAATTGAAATACTTTCTGCTGTATTAGATAACATGTGGTTTTGATTGCTTTGATTCACAAGTTTTTCCTTCATAATGTATTGCCACCTAAATATAGTTAGCATTCTTTTTTTTATTAAAATTTTGTGAATTATAAAGTGATCTTTTGTCACTTTAAATTTTTTATTTTGAGTTGAAAGCTGTAATGATGCTTGTTATTCAGTGTCAACAAATATTTATTGAACCTCTATATGGGGGACAATATGTGATTTACACAGAAATTTTCCAGAAGAGTTTGTCACATATTTTAAAGGATTTTCTAAATCAGGTGGAAGGACTTTTTCTCAGACTGCTGTGTCCTAACTCCCCATGTTCATTCTGATTCAGCTTCTCAGATAAGGGCATAATAGCTTCAGATAAGAAACATTTCTTTTGTTGTTACTGATGGAAATGTGTTAAAGCCCTCAGGTATGTGGGAGAGAAGAAGTTGACAGGCAGTGATTGAAGTAATAAGTATATGCTTAAATATGGAGTGGAAATCTAAGATCCTTAGAAATGTAAATGTCCATTTACATTCAAACCATACTTCCAGAAAACTTAGCCTAAATCTGGTAGTTAGTAAGAGTTTTGTATAGCTAGCAATTTCTAAGTATACTTTTCAACAAGGTATTTATAAAATAAACTCTTTTACTTAAAGGATACTATAACATTTGAAGAATGTTACGGGCATATTTTAAATCACAAAATCTTCTAGGAGGATACTACACATTCTTTGTACAAATTCCAAAGGAGAACAATTTAAACGAAGAATGTTTGTTTTAATTGTGGTGAAATACACATAACATAAAATTTACCTTCTTAACCACTTTTAAATGTATAAACTAAGAATATTATAATATACTTTATGTGGTTAGGATTCAATTCAGACAAGTCAGTAGAAAGGTATATATTTAGCCACTAAGAGTAAAGCTGCCACAAAATTGTTTGCATTTGTTTTTCAGGTCATTACTTCTTTTTATGTGGAGCGTGGAGGAAATGCTATGTCCTTCATGGGAAAAGGTGTCACAAAGAGCACGATTCTCTGCTTGCTTCACTTATCCCATGAGATGATGGCCCAGGCCCAGAGCTCGGTGAGAGCTTTCAAAGCTGTCTGTCTTCCCACAGTTGCTAGAAAGGGAATGTGCTGTGTCTAACACGTTTCAAGCCTATATGTTTACTCTAGGAAAATGTCTTTTGACTTGTCTTTTTAGGAGACAAAAATGATTTTTGTCAAAGATGTTTCCTAGAAGCTGTATATTACACAAATCTGAATTTTATTTTAAATTTATTTTGATTGAAATCTGCATGCACTAGAGAACTATGTTTTATCTAAATCATGGGGAAAGTAGCTGTTCTGAAGAAAAATTGTTATGTATAACTTTTTAAGGAGGAGCTGAGATTGTTGTTTGCCTTGTGTTGGCTAAATAATGAATTAAAACCAAGTCTTAAGCATATTTCTACTTTGTTTTGATTTTTAAAAATTCAGTTATTTTGAACTCTGTTTTATCCTTAGAAATGTACCTGATGCGTTTCTGTTCCCTTTTTTTCATTCTAGGAGTGGATGTCACTTTGGTTCTTGCCTTTGGGTAGTCACAGTGAAGAACATGCTACCACTCAACAGGGATTGGCTTGGTTGATTCCGTTGTGGGTTGACCGAGACCCAGAGGTCAGTGTGAAGGAAAATCGAGTCCATTATGTGTAGATTAAAGAACAAATGAAACAAAACATGTATGCATATACTTGTTCATATTTTCCAAAATGAGGTTATTTTAGTGCTATACCTTAAGCTGTATTTACCCCCTGTCTTGGTCAGTTTGGGCTGCATAATAAAACACCATAGACTAGGTAGCTTGAACAAAGAAATTTATTTTCTCACACGTCTGGAGGCTGGACGTGAAGATCAAAGTGCCCACCCACATGGTCAAGTTTGGTGAGGACTCTTTCTGGCTTTCAGATGGTTCCCTTTTCATTGCATGCTCATATGACCTTTTCTCTCCTCCTCTTCTTATAAGGCCACCAATCCTATCAGATTAGGACCCAATCCTCATGGTCTCATTTAACCTTAATTATCTTCTAAAAGCCCTCTCCTCAAATACATTAGGAGTTAGGGCTTCAACATATGAATTTTGGGGGTACATTATTCAGTTCATGGTACCCCCTATTCAGTCAGATTCAGAGTACAGATTAAAAATAGTAAGAAAGGAACTATTATAGAATCTATCAGTTTTATAAAGAACAGCAAAATATTATTGGAGAAGTCGAGCCATTTTTAAACAGTTTAGAAGGATAGCAGCCAAGTGACTTTTGAGTGTCATGTAATAGAATAGTATCATTACAATGCAGCGTTTTATATTAATGAATTTTCCAGTTTTAGCCATTTGTCTACTGATTTGATTTTTTTAAACCACTTTATTGAGATATGATTGACATACAAAAAGCTGTACCTATTTAATGTGTACAACTTCATGAATTTGGAGATAAGTATACAGCCCTGAAATATACATCACCAGATTCAATGCCGTAAACATATCCTTCACCTACAGAAGTTTCTTCTGTCCTCTTACTGCTTGTTTTTGTAATTAGAACAATTACCATAAGATCTACCCTCTTAGCAAATTTTTGTGTATATAATATAGTGCTGTTAACAGCTAGAGATACATTCTCGAGCCACATTGAACTTGGACTTGGTGCTTGACTGCCTTATGACTGCATTGCTGTTTGTTACCCTGTGGTTATCAGTGAAACTCTGTTCTGAAATCAAAATTCACAAGTTCACCCGATACGTAGCTTGAGCAGTGGGGGTACTATGGCAAACGTTACACCATGTCAATCTCTTTTGAAACATTTTTCTTTTAAAAGAATTTTGGGGAAAATACTAAGTACCTTTTAAAAAGATAATTCAATTACTTCTGTTTGAAAAGAAGTTTCAAAGAAGTTAAAACCATTTGTTTGAAAGAAACACTGAAAAATTAAGGAAGGTGGAACAAAATAATAGTATCCTCTTAAAAATGAGAAATAAACAAGAATCATGTTCATGAAAGATACGTAGGCACCCTATGCTTTCCCTAGAAAAAGACTTTTGAACTATAATTTTTAGTCTGTCTTATAGCTGGTTTTGACTTTTTGTGACATTTGCTTTTATTTAGCTTTTATAACCTATATTATTACTTTTCTTAAATCATGGAATAGGAGTTTTATTCGCTCATAAACTTATAGGACAGTATTCTTTAAGTATCTTATAATTTAGGATCGTCAAGACAGTATCATAAAAATGTGATATTTTATGTACCAGAAAAATTGAGAATTCATGTTGTGAAATCGGGTTCTTTGGTTTCACAACGTTTTCTCTAATTTGAACAGGTGAGGTTCACTTCACTGGGATTAGGATCGGCACTGACTACCCTTGAAACTGGCTGTGTGGCCTTAGCAAACAGTTGTCAAAACATTTCTGGTGGGCTCTGGGGAACCGTGGTGAACATTCTTCTGGACCAGTCGGAGTGCAGCATGGTACGCCGGGAGGTAGGCCTGTCTGTTTAGCCCCACCCGTTTTCCCTCAGAGACCTGTTGTAGTAGTTCTTAGGAACCATACTCCCTGTTCAACACTGTGGGCTCACCACTGACCGTTGTCTCTTTGACCTGCGAACAACTGAAATGAAATGGTTATAGAGAACAAAATGGTATTGATTCACAGTCAGAACAGGAGTCCTTTACTCTGAAAGATCAAAGCAGAATTCAGTGCATTTTAAATGGACTCTTCTATTTTATTACACATTGAAAAGTAGTTCACAGGAAAAGAAATTACTTTTATATGATCTCAGTGTGTAAGTTTATAAAGCTTTACTTAAGATAAGGGGCTGTCAAATACTCTGTAGTATTTATTATATAACATGTAAGAGGAAAAGTAAATGCTATTTTAATTCTTTCTAAATAGTTTGTTATTTTCTTTACTGCTGCTTTTATCAAAGTGATGAGTGATGCAGACCATTTTAAGAACAGTAATCAAATAATGCTTAGAAGCTTGTAAAGAAAACAGCAGCTCCTGGGCCCACCATTAGCCAGTTTCCAGTTTCAAAATCCAAAGGCTGTAGTTTTCTTATTATTTGTTTTTTTTTTTAATAATAATGCTTAAACTTGTAGCTTCCTCTTGATTTACCAACTTTAAAGACTGTCTACTGGCTTCCAGTTAAGGTGGTTGAAAATTTCACTCCCTTTGGATCCCCTCTGTTACTCTGGTTATTCTCCCGTTATAATCTTTCACTAAATAGATAATCAGTGTTCATAATTAGTATGATTTTTTAATTTGACCATCTTCAGGACCTAGGAGGTTAAGTTGGACATTTGTGGTTTGTATTTCTAGTTAGCAGTTTTTTATTGGGAGGAGCTTGTATGAGAGAGGAAGAAAGAGATAGGGAGAAAGGTGTGTGTATATGATCTGTAGGAGGATAATAGAAACATGAAGTCGATTTCTTAAATACTACCAGAACAGTTTATGGTTTACAGATCATTTTTTGGAAAGACAAAATTCTGAAATAGGAAAAAATATCTTTGCTTGTGAAGTAGTTTCCCCCACTACTATGTCATCACCTAACAGGAAGGGCAGTGGGGAGTTCTCATAATGACCTCTCAGCATGTGCAGCTGACCAGGGATATGCTTTTTTGTTATTAAATAACACTATATTGGTTATTTCAGACATGACAACAAGATGGCAGTATTGACATTTTTTTCCTTTAATTTCAGGCTGCATTTATTTTTCAAAATCTCCTTGTAATTCCAATGCCTTCAGAAATCATAAAGGGTTATACTTGGCAGGTAGGTGACTTTAAACAATTATCAACCTAGTAGATATTTGAGATTAAGTGATGATAAAGTTTCAGCATATATATATATGTGTATATATGTGTATATGTATATATTTCCTTACTGATGAAACTTTATACAAGCCAACAGGACCTCTTGAAAGAGAATGTAGACTTTTTTTATGCTTGATCAGATTTACAAATTCTTCTCTGTGGTGTTAAAAATAATTTTAAACAGAAATAATAATCACTGACATGTTTACTATGTACTAGGCACTCGTCTAGAAACATAACAAATATCAGCTTGTGTAATGGTTTGAGTTATGAACCATTATTATCCTCATTTTTTAGATTAAGAAAATTTAGCACAGCAGGTTTAAGTAGTCGGCCCTAAATCACACCCTTTTGCTTTCAGTCCAGGCAGTTTCTCTTTCGCACTCACCTTATTGTCTCTCTAATTTAATAATAATAAACAAATTCGTTTGTAGTTAAATATGCATTGATGTTAACTTCTTTTTTCTTTTCTGGGTAAGTACACTGAGTCATAATTTATCTTTCTTTGCTTTCTTTTAGATTAATTTTTTGTATCATGTTCTGAACGACAAGTCAGTAGATAGTTTTACCTAACCTTTTTTTATAGCCTAGTGCTTTTTAGGTGATTTGGAGGATAGAAAAGTGCTCACCTGGGGCAAATGAGACATGCTTTTTTTCTACCCATGTCTTTATCCATATGTCCTCATCCTATATGTGCATATGTATCACACTGTTGCATCTCATCCCCCAGGATCTTAGATAAGATCTAAGGTTTCTTTTTAAGTTTTCGTTAGAATATATTTGGAGGAGTTACTGAATCTAGTTGAGCTGTAGTGAGGGCAGCTTTTGGGGCAGTCACCTAGAGCTTGAATCCTGGTGGTCGTTAAGGCCTGGATCTCATTTAACTCTTGGAAGCTTCACTTTTCCAAGCTTTGCAAACCCAGTTTAATGCTGCCAGTTATTGAAAATCCCAGGCTGCTTGTCCACTGGCTCCTTTAATTTGTTTAACGTGCCTTCTGATGATGGTTGTTATTCACAGTCTGTGTTGTAATAAAACCATAGGAGACAAATTAGAAAAGACTACACAGGATTAATATTTACATTAACAGTGTAGTGGTTTTGATGCCTGTTATCCAATAACTACATTTAAAAATGTTATTTTTGGCTCAAATGCAAATGATCTCTACTCCCATTGTTAAAGTAGTGACATTTGTATACTATAACCTTTGTGATGTACTGCCAGTGAGTTTTTTTTAAATTATTGAAATAAATATAAAGGCAAGAGTGATAAGTTTTCTGGGTTCTATTAAAGCTCTTGGGACATTATAATATAAAACCATGTGTAGAAGTTCACATTTTTTTCTAGTAAGTTAAATAGTATACAGCTCCTTTTTGCTACTGGTGACATGCTTAGTGCAGCTTTTTGATTTTGTTATTTTCCAGTTCTTCATCACAGAATTAATTTTCTACTAAAAAAGTTGAAAACAGTGGTTTAAGTACGCTTTTAGAGTCTTTTGCTTCACCTATGTTGGCCATAATCAAAAATATTTGAGAGCTACTCTAATCCAAAATAGTACTTGATGATGAAACTTCTACTAGTCTTAAGCAACATTAGGAAAATCAGTCTTTTTTTTGTGTATTTTTAATAAACTCACATTTTCTTCCTCTCTTTTTAAAATTTGTTTTTGGTTATTTTTTTTTAAGTGTCCTCACTTGGTAGTATAAAATAGTTGGTAATCTAGTATATGTCCCCCAATTTTTAAAAGTTTAGTGGTACTTTAAATCCCGAAGTGGAAACAGCTGCTCTAGTAAGGGAGGAAGATATTCTTCAAATATAGATCATGGAATTTTTTTTTTTTTTTTTTTGCGGTACGCGGGCCTCTCACTGTTGTGGCCTCTCCCGTTGCGGAGCACAGGCTCCGGACGCGCAGGCTCAGCGGCCATGGCTCACGGGCCCAGCCGCTCCGCAGCATGTAGGATCTTCCCGGACCGGGGCACGAACCTGTGTCCCCTGCATCGGCAGGCGGACTCTCAACCACTGCGCCACCAGGGAAGCCTAGATAATGGAATTTTATAATCTCCAAGAAGTTGTGACCTTTGCCAGTTTACTACAGCCAGAAAGAAGGTGCTACTTTTTCAGTAATTTAAAATTAAAACTGTCTTTCGTAGAACGATGAGTAATAATCTTATTCAATAAGATGTTTCATTTACTTGCCTTGGTGTACGTTTTGCAGTGTTTGGGAGGATAGAGCAGGAAGTAGCACTAGTATATAGAAGCTTTGTAAATATTTTATTTTGGTTGAGGTAGATATTTGATTAATAATATTTTACAAAGAGAACTGCTTTTACTGCTTTGCACTTTGTCTTGGTGCCTGAAGTCTGAGTTGATGCCCTTTACACTCTTGTTCCACTGGGTGTTCTGCAGTGTTTGCTTTAAGATTATTACCTCTGTCCCAATTCTTTCCCCACACAGCAGGTCTAGATTTCTATTTCATGTTACTATTGAAATTGTACTTCTGAGTGGGAATCATTTGCATAAATAAATTATGAGTTATATAACTGGCTGGGTTTCCTTTTGTTGTTAAGTAAAGTTTAGTGCTCTCTTATCAAATGTGGTAGATACTTTTTAGCTGGTTCCACTGTTTACATACCTTTTGTTTTTCTTTCATTTCTGGTGTACTTTTCATGTTATAATTTACCTTTCCTTGTAATAGGGCTTAAATCTTTTCTGGAACAAGGTAAGGCATAAGTCACTTAAAACATTTTGGGGGGGTTTGAAAGGAATATTTAATTTATTAAAGTTATAAATTTTATAAAAATTTAGTTCTTAAGTTTTAAGATTTAGCTTATAATTTTTCTTTTTCTTAGTCTGTTTATAAGGCTACCAAAATTTAGCAGTGTTTTCAAGGGGCTTTTGGATAACGTTTACTTCATTTGCAAACTATTTTTTCTTTTTTTAAATTGAGGTATAGTTGATATACAATATAAGTTTCAGGTGTACAACATAGTAATCCACAGTTTTTAGAGCTTATATTACATTTATAGTTATTATAAAATATTGGCTATATTCCGTGTGTTGTACAATAAAACTTTTTTTAATTTAAAGAAAGTATTTTTAAAAAAATACTTTCACCAACTGCTACAATCCATCTTAATCTTCCTCTTCTCTGAAAGATACTAGCATTTAATGTCTATACCATTAAATTAGGTTCTTCTCATATATACCTTTACTGCCTTGCATATTTCTTACTATTTAACTTAATCTTCCTAGGTGGAATGTGTATTTCAGGACCATGTTTTGAATATTAAAAAAAAATGTTTCTCCCAGCCCCATCCACAGAGAGTGGTCCTCTATCCGTCTTTGCTAATGCGTAGAGATGTGCAAATCATTCCATTTATCCCGTTAGTCTTCTTGATGTTGCTAAGTAAATAAAGTTGAAAATCAGGTCTTACTTTTTGTAGTGAAATTCCCATTTGGATTTCCTTGGATACAGAAGCGCACTGGGAGTGGGCGGTCACGAAGAGTAGGAACAGGTAAAGAGCCTCTCAGCGCAGCTTCCCGGGGAGCCCAGCAGCCCTCATAGGGCCCCGTTCCTGGTGCGTCGGTCCTCGGGGCATCACAGACCTTTTCTATTCTGTTTTTTAACAGCAGCGTTTATAATAATGGCCTTTCTTTGTTCAAGGCTACATTCCTCTCTTAGGGAGGGAAAACAGAATTAGTGTCCAAGGGACCCTCAACTATGTTGTGTTCCCAGCTGTGCAGCGTCTTGTAAACTGGTTTCCTAGAGTCTGACTTGGATTTAGTATTCCTGGATGTGGAAGATTCTGTTTCTGGGTTTAGTTTGAGAACTAATGTCACAAATCCATATCCCAGCAACTTTAACAACCAGAATGGAATCTTAGAGTTGATTATAACAAGAAAGCTGTTGGATAGGGATTATCTGTGTAGTTTGTTTCAGTTCATTTCTCTAAATGTTTGTTGAGTATTTAAATGTTGGGGATTCACAGATGATCTGACTTAGTGCTCTGGGGCTTATGGCCTGTGGGGGGAAGACAGTGTTCTACCAAGAGAACATTACTACAGTGTTTTATATATGCTCATGGTAGCTTATGTGTACTTTTTACAATATTAAAGTTGTTCTTTCCCTTGAAAATGGTGTCACAGATTTAAATGTAAAGGTAATTTCATGCACTTAAGTAATATAATGAGATGTCAGTTTGTGGTGTAAATACACTTGTTAATGCTTTCATTCCTTTCCATGTTTGTGAGAGGAGTTGGCACATATATTTTATTTTATTTTTTAAATTTTATTTTGAAAAAAAATTAGACTTAAATGCAAGTTGCAGAAACAGTATAGCAGTTTTTATATCCCCTTCACCCAGATTCCCCAAATGTTATAATTTTACCATATTTGCTTTAGCTCTACCTAGTGTCTTTTTTCTGAACTATTTGAGAGTTGCAGACATATACTTCTATTTTCCCTAAATAGTTAATTGTGAGTTTCCTAAAAACAAGGACATTCTCTTACAGAATCACTATAATAATTATCAAAATGTGGCAAGTATTCAAATTTTTCCAATTGTCCCACTACTGTCCTTCATAGAAAACAAACAAAAAGAAGACAGTCAGGATCTAGGATCCAATTTAGGAATACATGTTGCATATAGCTGTCATGTCTATTTAGTTTCTTTCATCTAAAATAGTTCCTAAATCTTTAACATTTATGACCTTGGCATTTTTGAAGAGCATAGCCTATTTAGTTTTTGTAATATTCTTTAATTAGTTTTGTCTGTTTCCTCAGAATTTGATTCAGGTTATGCATTTTTGGCAGAAAAGCCACAGAAGTGCTCTGTGCTTCTTATTATATTATATCAGCAGATAGGCTATCTCTTTGTCCCATTGCTGGTGATATTAACCTTGCTTACTTGGTTAAGGTAGAGTTGGTCTGTTTTCTCCATTGTGGACTTAAAATTTTTCCTTTTGCCAGGAGGTGCTTTGAGACTGTAAAATATCTATTTCTCATCAACTTTTATTAGTTTTAACTTCCATTTGTGATTCTTGTCTGAAGCAGTTATTACAGAATGGTTGCCAAATGATGATTTTCTAATTCCATTATTTCTTCCACATTAATTACATTTTACTGTAAGGAAGAGCCTTCCTTTCTTATTTATTTATTCACTTATTTATTTACACCAGTATGGACTCAAGGATTCTTAGTATGTTTCATGGATTATGATCTCTTTCTATCATTATTTATTTAGATGTTCAGATTGTTTCAGATTTGGCTAGGAGGACTTCCTTCACAAAGACTCCTATATCCTTTTAACATGTCTTTATCAACCTTTGAGTACTTGTTTACTTCCTGGCATAGCAAGATGTTCTTGACTTTCCCAGCGCCACCCTGGAATCAGATATTTGCTCAAAGAGCCCTGATTTCTTTCAATGGAGAATGTATATAGAAATGAGTTCTAGATATGCTCGTTGCTCCGAGGGAGGGGTCTTTGGTTCTATACACTCTCAGTGGACATAGCTAGACTGTCTGCATATGTGTTTATATGTGTTGTAGAGAGATGGCCGACTCATTTATAGTTGTAGTATGTATCGTTTTCATATTTGATGTTATAATTATCAATGCATATTTTTCATCTTCTAATGTGTTCATCATGGATCATTTTGAGTATTGATTTCACAAAATGCTAAGTACTTGGTGTCAGAGAAACAATACCATTTTAACTATATTCATAATTTATATGCAGTTAGGGATTTCTTAGGTAACTAGGGTCATTTTTTTCAATCTCTGCATTACATTATAGCATTTTAAAAATTTGTTATGTATCAAAATAATTCCTTTTTCTTCTTGAAAATATTCTCCATTCTTCTTACATGCAATTTTGTTTTGCTTCTAGTTCCTTTTGAATCATAGCTAATGGATATGTTAGTACTGTGACACTAGGAGTAAAATGTCTTAAATGTAATATTGTAGCTTCTTGCATCCTTGAGATCAATATTTTCAAATTAATCGGAGTATTCTATGATATAATTGCTGTTTTCTTTGCAAACTTATTTGTTATGGCTCTTGGTGATTTGAAGAGTTTTCTTTCTTTGCATACTGCCCTTCTCAGCTCTCCCTGGCAATTTTGCAGATGATCTGGCAGCCCGAGCGCTCACCTGAGGGCAAGGCTGGTAAGGATATAGACGTCCTGAGACAGAGCAATTAGACTGTGCTGATTTCCCCACTTTACCAGAAGACAGCCCCATCAATTACTGATGAATCTATGGAGCGAAGCCTAGTACATGCGTGAAAGGCTTCATTGTTCTGGCCCTTGTACATTAGTCATGTGTGGAAAGCCTGAGCCACACCATCTTTTGCGCTTATGCTGGACTTGGCTTCACTGCTGTGATTAAAGCTCTGTTGATAATGTGCCATTGCTACTAGGAAGCTCTGGCACGTGGAGATTGGGGATTCAGGCTAAATGCTTAGCTAAAATAAATCAAATAAAAAATAAATAATGGTTATGTAATATGTACATATTCCAGATCATCTGGTTTTGTTTGAGAAACTTAAAAATATTTTGAGTGAAATGTTTGAATTTTTAGAAGAAATTATTTTTTTCAAGTAATGAATATATATGGTTAAAAAAGCTAATAGAGCTTATACTGAAATTCTTTACCCTCTTCATTCACAGAGACAGCTTTACCTCCTACTGATTTTAATTCTTCAGGTAGTTACCTTCCTGTCTCTAAATAGTGTGTTTGCAGTAATAGAGTATGTTTGTTCCTTTACTGTGTCAATACATAGGATTTAGCTCACTTAAACAATGTCCTGCCAATATAGTTCTGTTAGTGGTCTTAGTTTCTCCCCTGGTCACCCCTGCTGTTTCTGGTCTCCTTACCTATGGGTCATATCTCTTGCCCGCCCCCATTTAGAAGTTAAGATGTGGCTAAGTTGTTGCATTTACCGGTATCTTGTCCCCCACTTCTACTGCCAATCTTTGCCAGTTTCATCTCTACTTTTACTTTGTGAAGGCTGATTATGGTTAGATTCTCTTCTACAGCCTCCTTATATCTATAAGTTGATTCTAAAAAGTGAAAACTAGTAATTTGCTACAGAGCCATTATTTGTTGGGCTGTTGTTACACTTCCTTATCTATGCTTCCAGGGCTATGGCCCCTCTGGCACTCAGAGGAAAACTTTCCTGGTATTTGTGTGTGTGTGTGTGTGTGTGTGTGTGTGTGTGTGTGTGTGTGTGTGTGTGTGTGTGATTTAAAAACTTGATTTGGGCGTTGGGTGATTTTTTTGCCCTTGGAGTTTCTGTTAATTTTTTTTCTTGCATTGTGAGTCCATATCATAGCTCAAGTTTTTCTAAGCTCTTAATCATCCTTTCTCTTCAGTTAGAATCCCCTTTCCTAGTAATCATCCTCAAAATAATTGTATTCCTACCTAAAAACAAATGCATGAGTGACAAACTTCTGAGTTCTTGTTTGTTTGAAAATGTATTTAAATTGCACTGGATTGATAGTTTGGGCTACCAGGTATTAGGCTGAAATCATTCCTCATAAGAATTTTGCTCCACTGTCTTCTAACATCTCGTCCTACGGATGAGAAGTTGGATACCCATCTGATTCTTTTTTTTTTTTAAGTTTTAACATTTTTATTTATATACAGAGAGTTAGTATTGTTTCTGAGGAAAGTAGATATGCTTGATGACCCATTCAAGAAGTTCACACTTAGTTCAACTTAATGAAGCCGATGTCCTTCGCATACTGGGAAACACTGGCAGCATTTATTGAGGCCATATTTCTGGATCAGACTGTGCCGATTTAAGCAAACGCAGCAAGAGTGAGAACCCTGGCCGAATTTTCTCGGATGGCTCCTGTAGAGCTGCTGGTGACCCATGTTGCTTTCTCGGCTGCAACAAGGCAAAACGAAAGAGGGAGCACATGCCGGCACTCTTCAGAATTTTTCCATCTGATTCTTTTTACCTCTTTATGGATGACTTTTTCTTTTACTATCTTCACTTTGTCTTTAATGTTCTAGAATTTTATGATTCTATGTCTTTTTTTCATTTCTCTTGCTTGATATTTATTAAGCTCCTTAATTTGGAGACACAGATGTTCTATTTCTTTTGGCTCTGACAAATTTTTTTCATATTTATTTATTTTAAAAATGACTTTTCCTTTTTCTTTATTTTTCTAGAAATTATATGAGTCTTATATTAGGCCTCTTGAATTAATATTCTGCTCCTTATCTTTTCTATCTCCTGGTCTTTAAATTCTGGGATATTAATTTTTTTGTTCGTATCAGAATTAGTTTAACTTTTTCAATCTTGGTAGGCCAAATAATTTTCACTGTGACTTATAGGCGAAGAAAAAAAGTCAGGTTCTAAACTTTACTAGGTTGATTTAAATTTATGTCTTTTATGACTTCTTTTGTTATCTTTATTTTCTAAATCTTTTTTCTTTTTATATTAGTAAGAACTAGAGAAAAAAATGAATTTTTAAAATATATTAATTAAAGGGTGAATATTATGTCAATTATATACCATGATAATTACCATGATAATTATACATATTTATAGAATAACTACTATAGTTCTGCATCATATTTACGTGTGTAATTTCTCACTTTGAAAATATTTATAACTAAAGAAAAGATGGATTTTAGAAGACAGTGGGTTTGTAACACTTCTCCTTCTAGCACGTGGTGAAACCATCAGCCTCAGTGGGCCTTTACCGAATAAAGAATCAGCAGATTTAAGAACTCTTGAGGAACTTGTTTTCAGCATTTATACAGTTTACATTCCTTCATGTAATTTTGGCTAAACCTTTGTTAATTTGGACTGTGGCTGTTAACTCATCCAGGAAACAATTATATAGACACAATTTTGCACAAGAAAAAATTTTGAATAATTTTATATAATATGTATAATAAAATATTTGAAAATTATTCTTAGTATTATTATGAAATAAATTAAAAAATAGTGTTTGTGGTACTTTGTTTAATAATTTTATTTTATTGATTTATTGGTGTATGTTACACAGCTGCAATTAAGCTAGTAACCTTTGCTGAATTATTTTTAATTCTCCTCTTGGTTGTTGGTCCTTCCTGGAATCAATATAATGGGGGCTTTAATTTGTGATGTTAAGCAACTATTGCAGATCTCATATGTGCTTTTTACATTTATGAATGCTATAAGTTGCTTAAAAGATAGAACATTTTGAATGTTAGGATTGGCTCTGTGGCTTTGGATGAATTACTTTGTCCTAGATATTTAAATAAAGTAATGCATGAAAGGGCCACATTGCCTGAAATGTGCACCTGGTTCACAGACGGGAGCCACGTGACCCTGTTCATGTACTCCTCTCTGTTTCGCCTGCCGCTTCTCAAGCTCCGGATTTAAAGTTAACACGGTGACCAGCGTCTGTGACTGCTCATTAAAGAGTCTTATTCCTTCTTGGACAAGTAAACTGCCCTATTTGTAAAGAGTAAAGCTCACAGTGTTGGGTAGGTTTATTAGAACACAACAATAACAAATTCATAAAAATAAAAAGTATTTAATATTGAAGTAAGACATTTAATTTTAATAATATTCTTAAAGAGAAGGGTTAATGGAAATAATCTTCTTAATGTAATTATATCTTTAACTGTAATTATACGTTTAACTATTACTTTATCTTCCTGGATAGTGAGTTTTAATATCCATCTTTCCTTGGTGACCAGGAGGCATGAGAGAAGGGGCACGTATGCAAATTTCAGTTAATGGTAAACTTTGAATAGGCTTTGACCAGACCTTTCCTGTTGGCACTTAGATTTCGATTTTCTATCTTTTATTTTTCTCTCTATTATGGTCTGTTTGAAAAGTCTTAACTATATTGATTATCATTTTCCAAAAAAGAGAAATACTTATAAACTAATGATGTGATTATTTGCATACTTTAAACCGATCCTTTGCATACTTTTAATGGCTTGCTTGATTTTTGCCATTTGGATATTCCAGGAAAAGTAGTGACAGTGCAAAAAATTATTTGAAAAAAAGTGCAAAGAGATTAAAATTTTGCAATGGCAGATCCTTCTCAGCCTCCTGCTGGAAGGGGTGTGTGTGTGTGTGTGTGTGTGTGTGTGTGTGTGTGTGTGTGTGTTTGCACGCATGCATGCATGTATGCAAGGAATTCCCTTGGAAGAAGGGTTAATTCAGTGGGAAGTAAAGTGGCAAACAGATTTTACTGTGGATATCAGGCTTTTCATTCTAGCCCCTCAAGAGACAGACTAGATCAGCCTTCTGCCTTCAGTGGATTTTTAGGCAGCAGAGACCTGGAGTCCTGTGAAATCCTCTGCCCGGGTCAGGCTGGTGTATGTGGGGAAGGACGGGCAGGTGAAAGGAGAATGGTCACATCTGGGATCCATTTGTTTCATTGAGGGGAATGTGGGGAGACATGGGTCTTTTTGAAGAAATTAAGTGATAAATCACTGTCTCCCCCTCTTTTCCTACAGGGCCCCTGTGTCCATGATGAGGACTCTGGCCTGTCGCTCATAGGAAAACCTGCCCTTCAGGCTCTTTTGTACCACTGCCATTTTTATGAACATTTGAATCAGATGGTAAAACATTGTTACCTGGGACGGTATACGTTTGATTTGAATTGTTCTGCTCTTAATGGAACTTCTGAAGGCAATGACTTAAATGGTAAGAATATTATATTTATATTTTTAATAAAATGTAACATTTCTTAAACTGTTAAAAACCTATGTGTTTGTTACAAAATATTTGAAAAATAATGAAAAGTACACAGGAAAACATTCTCTAGTCCCATTACCCAGAGGTTGCCTTTGTTACCTTACAGTATATTTTCTTCCAGTCTTCTTTCTCTGTATAACTCTTGTTTGTTTTACATAATTGTGTTCATATCTTATGTACATTTTTGTATTTCCTCCTTTCACTAAACATTGCCCAAGCATTTTTCTATTTTATAAATTCTTCATGGAAACCGTTTTTGACATCTTACTAATGTTTCATAAGTTATTTCATGCCCTTTAGTAAAGGTTTTACAGTTTTTTCCTGTATTAATGTCTTAAATTTTTGGAAGGTTCTTCCCAGGCAAACAAGAATGAGACCTTTCCTACTAAATTTTCTAATTTGTTTTGCTAGTATATTGAAAAGCTATTTGTTTTTTGGAATGTTACTCATTTATCAAAATATATGCTGAAATCTTTTCATTTCTACTTGTTTGTAGATTCTCTTGGATTTCCTAAGTATAAGATCTTAGTGCATATAAATGATAATTATGTCTCATAATAATAAATGATAATTTAATAGTAAGAATAAAAATAATTTTAAGATAAAAATAAAATAATAAAAATTTTAAAATTTTTAAAATTTTAAAGTAATGTTAAAAAATCTTGACATAATTTCCCACAGAAAAGGTACAAGAATAGAACAAAGAATTCCCAAATGTTAACATTTTACTATATTTGCCCTCCTATACCATGTGTATGTATGTGCGTATAAGTGAAATATATTTATTTATATGCATATATACATATATATATTTTTTCTGAGCCATTTAAGAGTAAACTACAATCATGAAGTTCCCTTACCCTGAAATACTTAAATGTAAATTTCTAGTTCACTTTTCTGCTCACTTCTTGGAGGCATTAAGAGGAGAATGACATTTAATGAAGTTTTTGAACATTCTAAACAAATGTCCCTGTGAGGAAAGTGACCACTTTAATTGTTTGGATTTCTCTGTATCTGTGTTACTGGAAGCATGGCCCTTGAACCAGCAGCACCGACATCTGCTTCCAGCTTGTTAGAAATGCAGATTTACGCCACCCCCCCGACCTTGGCTTGGGGACTGGAATCTCTGGGAATAGGACTCAGGAAACCACTTTAACAAGCCCTTTATGATTCTTCTGCACTTTCCCTTTGGGAGCTGGTGCTCTTGCTAAATTGTGTTAGATTAAACTAAAGCGCAGTCAACTAATTGTTTTAAATTTTTTTGTGAAACATGCTGTATATATAAATTAATTAAGAATAATAAAAATTAGGCACACTTCTTTCGCACTTCTTTAGTTCTGGATTGGTTTCATGTAAGGAGTATTCTTTCTGTTAATCGTTACAGTGCCCAGAAGGCTATTCACGTTGACAGTTTTCTTGTTGTCACAGGTTTAGATGACTCATTCAAGTTTTGGAGGGCTCCATCTCGGATGTCCAGTCAAGATCGAGATCCAAGTTCTCTCTCCACTTTGGAAACAATGGTACTTCCAAAGAACGCTTAAGTGCTGCATTTTGAATTTCTGAAAAAATTTGAATTTACATAGTGGAGGGATAAGAATAGATGTGAAATATAAGGTTATGACCATAACAACTGTGATTTATTTGAAGTGCCGTCTATAGCAGAACTAGTGTCTGTTTTGCTCAAATAAGTGCACTGAATATCCTTTTAGATGAATTGTCAACCTCTTTCCTACCTTTTTTGATAGAACCGGAAGTTCAAATGTTTTAAAATGTTTATCAGTAGTAGTAGAAAAAGAGAACAAATCCCATATGATTAGTAATGCTTGATTACCCTGAAATTTTGTTTAAGGACAAGGCAGTTTGAAGAATGTTGATCCATTCAGATGATTCCAGTGTGGTACTAATGATTTTAAACACATTTCTAAATGCTTGCATCAAATAGAAGCTTGTCTTGATTATCTGAAATACCTGAAATTTATGTACACCTGCCTGCCTTTCTTCCTTTTTTTTTTTTTTTTTTTTTTTTGCGGTATGCGGGCCTCTCACTGTTGTGGCCTCTCCCGTTGTGGAGCACAGCCTCCGGACGCGCAGGCTCAGTGGCCATGGCTCACGGGCCCAGCCGCTCCGCGGCATGTGGGATCTTCCCGGACTGGGACACGAACCCGTGTCCCCTGCATTGGCAGGTGGACTCTCAACCACTGCGCCACCAGGGAAGCCCCTTTTTTTTTTTTTTTTATTTATAAGGTGCTTTGTTCTAAAAAGTTTGAGACACTAATTATTTCTAAATAATGACATGCTAGGTTTCATTTGTTTTATAAGCATACAAAATCATTCTCAACTGGAAAGCATTGCAATGTATTTTTGGAACAATATACTGTGTTGTAGAACCTATTAGGAAGGCAGAGCCTCGACACCACTGCTTCCAGGAGCAAAAATAATATGAGAATTAAATAATTAAACAGGAATTAATAAGATTCACCTCCTACAGTTTCTCAAGAGACTGGTACTTTTTGCTAAGTTTTAAGAGACTTTTTTTTTTTTCCCTCTAGACTCAGAAGAGTTTATGTTTAGTGCTAAATTGAACCTTTATTTAGAAAAACAGAATAATTACTCCAGTTCCACTAGATGTCATGCTTTCTTTTGCAAGCTAGAAATAGTGTGTATCTTTGTCTCAATAAGAGAAATAATTATATGATTCAATGCTAAAGGGGATTGTATTAATTGGTTATTTAGTTCACAGAAGTACAGCGTTAATATGTGCTTAAAAATAATTCTTCTTAGGTTACCCTGTTTGTTTAAAGGGCTGTAGACTAACTTTGAAATCTTTGTACATTCTTCAGTTCTTTGCTTATAGTAGGTGTGCGGTAAATAGTAATTGCTGTAAATAACTTTTGAGTTAGCTATTTTGTAGATATCAAGTTACATTTATTTTTTAATTAACTTTTGGCTGTGTTGGGTCTTTGTTGCTGCGCGCGGGCTTTCTCTAGTTGTGGCGAGCGGGAGCTACCCTTCGTTGCAGTGTGTGGGCTTCTCATTGCGGTGGCTTCTCTTGTTACGGAGCACGGGCTGTAGTCGTGTGGGCTTCAGTAGTTGTGGCACGCAGGCTCAGTAGTTGTGGCTTATGGGCTCTAGAGTGCAGGCTCAGTAGTTGTGGCACACGGGCTTAGTTGCTCTGCGGCATGTGGGATCTTCCTGGACCAGGGCTCAAACCCATGTCCCCTGCATTGGCAGGTGGATCCTTAACCACTGCACCACCAGAGAAGTCCCCAAGTTATATTTATTCATACAAGGAAACTTACATACAAAAAACAAAAGCAAATCAAACTTGCATTTCTCTATAATAATATATAAATCTTACAGATTAAGCTACTAGATTTTCCAAGAAACACTTTGTAAATATGTCACTTATTATAATCATTATTAAAATAGAAGCACATCTATTAATGCAAAAGTCTTTAACTTGTTTATGTTAGGATATCACATAGACTTTTAGAAATACATACCAGTGAAATCTGTTTTTTTTAAGAATTCATATATATAGTCTTATGTAAGATTTACCTTCTTGTAGTTCCTCAAAAGATTAGTATTACCTGTTAGAATTTTTACAGTCAACTTTTTTCTTTCTTTTTTGTTTTCCAAACAGAAGAGTTTTGGTATTGGTGAATTACTCACCAAATTGGTGACTTTTATTCACAAAAATTAATCTAATTACCCGAGTTCTACGAATTGTCATGTTTTCCTTACCATATGAGATATACTATATATCTTTTTTCCAGCAGGAGACAAATATGGAGAGTTTATTCCTTATACCATTACTTTAAATTTCTTTCTTTCTTTCTTTATTTTTGGCTGCATTGGGTCTTTGTTGCTGTGTGCGGGCTTTCCCTAGTTGCGGCGAGCGGGGGCTACTCTTTGTCATGGTGTGCAGGCTTCTCATTGCAGCAGCTTTTCTTGTTGCGGAGCATGGGCTCTAGGCTCACGGGCTTCGATAGTTGCGGTGCTCGGGCTCAGTAGTTGTGGCTTGTGGGCCCAGTAGTTGTGGCTCACGGGCTCTAGAGTGCAGGCTCAGTAGTTGTGGCACATGGGCATAGTTGCTCCGCAGCATGTGGGATCTTCCCGGACCAGGGATCAAACCTGTGTCCCCTGCATTGGCAGGCAGATTCTTAACCACTGCACTACCCGGGAAGCCCTTATACCAGTATTACTTTAAACCTAAACTGTCAGTACCCAGACCAACTAATACTTTCTCAGGTATAAGAAAATGTTGAAGTTACAAACTGAGGTATCAGTTGAGTGGATGTAACTCTTGCTAATGAGTTTATCTGGTTATTAATATCATTATTTTGTATGTCTCCCGGAATTGAGAAAAGATACAGTTTGTTGATTGGTTTGTCTTTCCACTTTGTCTTTCTGAGGAAAGCACTGTCTTTTGTTGTGGGTCGTATCATCCAGTGTGCTGTTGCTGGATTATTATCCGTTCCGTGTTGTTAATGCCACATTAGGGACTTTAATGGTGTTATCTAATGAATATTAGTTTAGTTGATTGTGACTTGTATGTTTTGTAAATTATAGGTAGAGTAAGGAGTGTCATTGTTACCTTGGGGGTGTTGCCCTGGTAAATAAATGCCTTTTCAGAGATGGCTTCCCTCAACTCAGTGTCTCCTTCCCCAGGGGAGGGGTCAGGTATCAGTTGTTTTTCCTCCTGAGATCACATTTCTACTTGTCAGAAATACCCAAACTAGATAGGTGTTTATGCCCAGGACAAACCAGTTTGTAGCAGCAGCTCTAAGAACAAAATTTGATCTTTTCTGCTGCTCTTGAGCAGAATTATGTCTGTATTTTTTAAAATCTGTTTTATCAGTTATCAAAAAAGAGGAAATGTGTGTCATTTGCTTTTGAGCTTTTCTTTGTGAAATATGTGATTCTTTCAAACTTCCTTGAGCACTAATTTAAGGAAAGCTGATTTTACTTTAAGTTTATTTAAACATTTATAGAGAAATTTTCCTCATGGGTCCTCTTAGTCTTTAAAAAATTGATAATCATTTTACTGTTTTACAGAAGAAGAGATTAAGGCATGGAATGAATAAGTGTCTTGTGTAAGGTTCCAGCGCTGCTAACTGGTGGAGCGTTATTTGAATCCAGAATTGTGTTTGGCTCTAGAGCCCAGGTCGTTGGCCATGATGTTTTGCTCCTTCACTACAGAGCAAGATGTGATCAGTCCCGAAATAGATGTTACAGTCAGGGTGCAGTGAGCTTAGATTAGAAGGAATGATGAAATAGGCAGTGATTTTGTGTAAGAAGTGGCAATTGAAATGGGCTTTAAAGGATCAATCCCTTTTTTGTATTATGTACACATTTGCAAGGAACTAAAACGATACTCAAATATGTCTTAGAATTCAGTACCCACTTATGAGGTTTGAAAGTCTACTTGAGAACATAAAGCATAAATAGGAAATAGCTGAATGCCAAGCTGTGTGGTACTGAATGCCTTAGATATTCAGAAGATGCAAGATGGGGTTGTTTTGAGGGTGGGAAGAAGGCTGAAGTTTGATTGCTGATGTAACCAGGTGGGGTTAGCCAGGAGAGCCGAGTCCGGTTTTGGATTTGAAGAGATAAGAGATAACAGCTGTAAAGATATAAAACATTTCAGCAAAGTAAAATGTCATGAAGCATTACAAAGGACATTAGAGAAAGATGAATTGACGTTTATTTGATGGTAGTTAAAAGTTTTATAGAACAAGATGACAATACATTTATGTATTGATGTGTATTATTAAATATAATCAAATGAGTGTCCATTGAAGATAATTTTCAAGCAAGCAGGATTTGAGCATAGTAGTAGAGCAAGTCAGCTTAATACTTTTTTACCTTTATTTATTAAAATAGTAATATGTTAATATAGAAAATTTAAAAAATATAGATAGGCTAGTAGAAATATAAATCACCCCTAATCAATTTTTAAAACACAGTATATTGCTATAGAAAGAAGTTCTTGTGTTTTCTCAGCCATATGGGGTAAGTTATAATGCAACCATTAGATGCCTTCTAAAACCAAATTTTCAAACTTTGTGTGTCGCTTCCTTGGACTATACAGAGGACAATCATGGTGTTTATTAATGCCTGACCTTGGTCACGAATGGCAGCTTAGCGTTCTAATGAGCCAGGTATTTAGCGGCCCTCAGAAGCTTTCTTTTCCTGCAGTGAATGCTACCTCTGTTTTCATCAGTAGTGGGGACTGCTTGAGTGTTTGCCAACTGAAAGGATGTTCAGTGAAAAGATAAAGGATTCCGGCATCCTTGTCCTCTTAAATTTTCTTGTGTATCCGAGGGAGCTTGTGGCAGGAGCCAGGCTCGTTCATCAGCTCCTGCACGGTTGTGATGTCAGTCTCCGTGTGTGCTTGTTGCTTCACATGCTAAAAGTTATCTGGATGTCTATTGACAGGAACTGTTTTTTTTTTTTTTAAAACACATCTCTTATAACCAATTGTAGGTAAATATAATTTTTAAAATGTCTTTAGGTTTTTTTCCCTGTTATGTAGATCTAATGTTATATCAAATAAGGCATTTTATACATGCTTATTTATGAGTGATTTATTTAGACTGAGATTTATCCAGCCTTCATTTTTAGATGACTTCATGTGCTTAGCTTACTTTTTTGGCTACAGCTTCTGTCACTTATTTCTTATTACTGTAATGTCATATTTGAAGTGGTGAGAGGCGATTGAGGTCCTAAGTTGAAAGAGGGATTTTTAAAAACTATGTATTAATTTCGTGTGCCATTTTCTTCAAATTTATATTCTCTTTACTATCAGAAACTGCAAATGAAAATAACCTTGGGTTTTGTTTTCATCCTGTTATATCAAGTCTAAGGTACCTACTTTAAGCGTTAGAATAGATATGTAATCAATATGCAAATATCGTGAGCTGTACAGTATCTGGGTTTGTGGTAGGGTTGATTCATAAGTTCTGTTGACAGCTTACCTGTGTACATGCACGGGCCTGGAGCTTATCCAAGTATGGAAAGTTCATGCTGTCTCAGAGAAAAGAAAATTGATGGGAAGATACAGTATTTTCCACATATGAGGTACTTGACATCAATTTGGGCTTTTTCAGTTTTAAGGCTTTTACAGCCTGCTCATTGGTAAACCTGTGTGTGAAATTGTGTTTGTTTTCTACAGAATTTCTGTTATGTTTAATGTTTCCAAAAAATGTATTCTGAAGAACAATGTCAGATATTGCCTAATTTTTAAAAACAGTTCCTTTGCGACATGGGGAGAGGTAGAGAACAATCTTTTAATACTTCTGCTGATTCTTTTAGAGGCACTATTACAATTTGTGTGTGCCATTTGGAACTTTAAAAAACCCTTTTATTATGAATTAAGAAGTGCAAAATATCTCGAAGGACACAACGAATTATAAAGTAGTTTTTTTTTTAGCCTTTCAACATTTGAGCGTAAGTGGGAAGAGGCTTTATCAGGACCTTAAACTCTAGATGGGCTTCAGATCAAAACTGTGCTCCTTTGAGTTACTGATTTGTATAAACTGTAACAGGTCCTATAAGAAGAAGTAGAAAATGCCATTCAAAACACTGTTTTAACTCTCGAGATATGGAGTATTTTCCAGTTATGCGAACTAGTGTACTTTTGTAATATACCTTTTTGTTCAAGGATATCTTGTATATATATTGCTCGTGTTTCATTTTCCAATTAGTAGTGTTAACGAGTGACTGTTCTGAGTATAGAATGATTTTCTTTACTGATCCCCAGGTGGCAGCTTCGTCGGCAAGTGCTGAATTTCAGCCGGTAGTGCCCTGCACGGCGCCTCTCCCTGAAGCCTCACATGACCAGTTTGTGGCTCAAGGTATCCTTTTAGGAAGACATTCTACTTTCAAAAATAAAAATGATAAGTTGGTCCAGGCAGATATGTTGAAAGTAAATGTTTAGATAAGAACCAAATTAAATAAGTCACAGAACAAACTGTCTATATAAGAACAAAACGAAATATCACAGAACATGATAGAATAAATATATCAGAAATTAACAAAACAAATACTCTTAACTAATAAATGGGACTTTGGCCATCAAATAAACAGTCTGATTGCCATATCGTTTCCTATTAGGTAAGAATAGATATTTGGTGTTTGAATTGAGGAACTAATGAATATTAATTAGCTTCATTTTTTTCCCCTTTTGGGAAAACACCTCAATTTACCACAGTAATCCACTTGAAAGTGACGAGAATGGGGTCATAAGTATTTTGCAAAGCCTGTGCTTTCATTTGAAAGCACACAAAGTGTTTTGAGCCTTTATTTTGTTAGAAATGTGTGATGAGTAGCCTAGGATTTATTTTTATTAATGACAATATATCGATTTTACTCTTTGTGTTAGGCACTGCCTCCAACTCTATTATGCTTTACGCTTTATATATTTATATAGATTACAACCTAACTTTTGTTTCTTCTAAGTCGGTAGATAGACCTTTATTCAGTAGCATTAAATTCCTAACCTATATGGAATATACTACCTAAAAAGAAGGTAATTTTAAACACTGAAATATAAGCATGTGCAGAGAAAATGCTTTCTAAAACTTCAGAGATACTTGCTTAAGGAAGACTTTACTCTGCATTTTCATTACAGTGTTTGTTCCATAACTTCCTAAACAATGTCTCGTTTTGGTTTTTAGTAATTTATGTTAACAATACACAAAAGAGTTTAATTATAGAAAGTACTCATTTGGTCCTCTTAAGAACAAAAGGAGCAAACTCAGGTTGTTTTAAGTGGCTAAGGACACAGAGCATGAAATGAAATTTGATAATGAGTTTCATGAATATTTATTTCTAAGAGTGTGTTACGTTACTATTTTTAAAACAGCTTTATTGAGATATAATTCACATTCATACAGTTCACCCATTTTAAGTGTACAACTCATTGTTTTTTAATATATTCACAGAGTTGTGCAATCATTACCACAGTCAATTTTAGAACATTTTCATCACCCCAAAAAGAAACCTTGTTCCCATGAGCAATCACTCCTGATCTCCCCCATTCTCCCCAGCCTGAGGCAATCACTAATCTACTTTCCCTCTTTATAGATTTGCCTGTTTTGGAATTTCATAAAAATGGAATCATCCGATATGTGTTCTTTTGTGTCTGGCTTCTTTCACTCAGCATAATATTTTTAAGGTTCATCCGTGTCGTAGTCTGTATCAGTGATGCATGTTTTATTACTGAATGATATTCTACCATGTGGATATACTATATGGATATATATGGATATACTGCATTTCATTTACCCATTCATCAGTTGATGGACATTTGGATTTTTTCCACTTTTTGGCTTTTATGAATAATAATGCTACAAACAGTCATACAGGTTTTTATGTGAACATACAGTTGTGCGGTTTTTGTTTGTTTTTTGATTTCATTATTCTTGACTTGGATTTATTTTACTTTCAAGGATTGTGCTTAGAATATATGTTCATGCACAGTTTTTTTTTTTTTTTTGCGGTACGCGGGCCTCTCACTGCTATGGCCTCTCCCATTGCGGAGCACAGGCTCCAGAAGCGCAGGCTCAGCGGCCATGGCTCACGGGCCCAGCCGTTCTGCGGCACGTGGGATCTTCCCGGACCGGGGCACGAACCCGTGTCCCCTGCATCGGCAGGTGGACTCTCAACCACTGCGCCACCAGGGAAGCCCCCCATGCACAGTTTTACTGTTTGCCAATTACTTCAGTGTATGTATTTGACAAAAAAGTATTTTACTCCTTTTTGTTGAATCTGCCAACGAATCTTTGAATAGTACTGGAAAGCATTAAATATCTTTTGTCAGTGAGCCTTAAGACTAAAGCAATTTTGTTGTTACATATCTTTCTAAATTCCGTCTCTTTAAAATAGTGTTAAGATAAAAATTTTTTAGTGATAATGAGATTATAGTTCCCTCAGCTGGAATTCTCAGTGAAGGATTTCTCCATGAAGCTGGTTAGTCCTTTTATTTCTTGTTCTGTTAATTCTTGATTAACCAGGGAATTACTGTGCCCCAAAGTGGTTTAGAGCAGGATGACAAGAACTTTCCCTATCATGTACATCAGGGCCACTTTAGATGTCCAACTTCTCATTCCTAAGTTTAGTTTCTAACTTTTGTAAAAGAAAAATCCTTTTATCTTTTAAGAAAGGCTTTAACAGAGTCTCATGATCTATAAGCGTACATTTGATCTACAAAGTTGAAAAGAATCATTACAAAATAAAAATGTTAGTATATTTGAGTATTACAAATATAAATAACTGAGATAGTTCTCTCCAGATAAAATACTAAATTTTTTTAATATATTGAATGATTTTGAATTTCTTAAATGTTAAGCCCCTCCTATTTTATTGGTATTCTTTTCTTCTGTATGCTGCCCTAGAAGTCCTGAAGACGTGTAGTACATCTTCTGTGAATATATAAAATTTTCCCTTAAAAGCAGTTGAACTATTTCTGTGGAGTTCCCTAAATTTCATTTTCCCAGTTTAGTTTAAAATATCAAATCTGTCTTGACAGTAAATAGTTCCAAAGTGCCTCCTCCAAGGAATTAGTTACTTACAAAGGAGAATATTATGACTTTGTAATGGAGAAGCCTAGTAGACACCACCTTAATCCATCAAATGGCCAAAGTTAACACCACCTGTAATGGGCCTAATAGGAATCATGTTTCTCCTGATACAATGTCCTGAAGATATAATGTCCTGAAGATCTAATTATGAGGGAATATCAAACATCAGACACTCTACAAGGGAACTAGCTCGTGTTCTTCACAAAATGTCCGGGTCCTGAAAAACAAAGCAAGACTGAGGAATCCTTCCAGTTCAAAACCCAGAGACATGAGAACTAAAGGAAAAGCAGATCTCAAATTGGATCCAAACAAGAAAAAGAACTTTTTCCTTTTGCTGTAAAGGATGTTGGTGGGACAGTGCAAAATTTGGAAAAGGTCTATGGATTAGATAGTACCACTGCATCAATGTTAATTTCCTGGTTTTGATCATTGTACTGTGGTTATAAAAGACAAAGTCCTGTTTTTAGGAAGTTAACTTAGGATTAAAGGGGCATTTGTGTGCAGCTTACAGTTCATAAGAAGGTATGTAGGTAGGTAGATAAAATGTGGTAAAATACTAATATTTAGGGATCTGGGTGAAGGTATATTGGGAATTTTTGTACTCTTGTACTTTTCTGTAAGTTTGATTTATTCAAAATATAATGTTTCTTGAAAAAAGAAATAAGAAACGAAGGTCATGAGGGAATCTTGAGGCAGGTTAAGCTTTCTTGTTAGCAGTACGCTGCTGAGTCTTCTAGGAAAGTTCCCTCATATCTTCAATTCTAAAATCCAGAATCTCTGAAAATGGAAAGTTTTCTCAGAACACAGGTGGCAGTAAAACTTGCCCTTACCTGCATATTTTTGGCTGCAAAATCTGACCAATTCTAGTTTGAGGTTGTATTTGCTTATGTATTCATCCTGCTTGCTGTGATTATGTGTCTGCTACATTGCAGAAATATTTATATCCTTATGGGCTGATGCCCAAGATTCCATTGGAAGTGTTAATTAATATATGGTACACGTACCTTATTACTTTTCTAAAATGTAAAAATATGTTGAATTCTGAAACACTTCTGACCCCTAGAGTTTCCAAAAAAAGGATTGTGGAGCATCTGTTTGTTCCTCAGTGTCTGAATGCTTGGGACACAAAACCATGCCCTGCCCTTCTTGTCTTGGCTAGTACACTGTCACCCAAGGTAGACACACACACCCTTGTGTACATGCATGTACACACACACACACACACACACGCACGCACGCACTCACACTCACACTCTGGAGGAGTTGGACGTCTGACTCCCTGGCCTCGGGGTTGAGGTGTGTTGAGCAGTTAAGGGAATTTCCCATCCATCTCTCTTTGGCAATTTTAGGAACTTCCTCTGATTATCAAAACTTGTGAATATTGTACATAACCACAAGGTAAACAAAATGGTGATAATTTTCACACTTATTTCAATAATAGGTCAGCATGAAACTGCATCTCCACGGCTTCCTCATGATTCATCCCTTTCTGCTCCTCTGCCCAGACAGTGTGTTTTTGTCACTCCGCCTCTTCTTTCCGCGATGTGCAGCCTCCTAGACAGCCTCTTGGCAACGACTCCAGGCGACACTGCAAATGCTTTTCGACAAGCTCGTCTCATAGAGCTTCTTTGTAGGTAAGAGATAAATACTCCCAGAGAGGCGTGTAGACTGCAGGTTTTTGCTTTTGCCAGAACTGTCTCGACAGTTTTTATTTTAGATATGTTAAAGCACTTGGATGGGTTTGTTATGTTGACTATTAAGCTTCCCCAGCTCCCCGTCCTGATTTTTTTTAAACTCCGAAGTTCTGAAACCTTATTTGTCCTCTGCCACATTCAAGGAACATGATGCAAGTCTCCTTGGTCATTCAGAATGGAAGAAGGAGTTTTGGGGTTCATCTCCCTAGCAGTCATATCAGAATAATGTCCTTGGCTTGAAAAGTCATTTTTAAAGTTCATTTGGAGTTACTTAGTTAAGGGAGCCTGAGAGTTTTATCAGAAAGTAGTCTGATAAAATTTAGGGAAATCATGATTTGGTTCTTTCATTTACCTAATATTAATCAGTGTCTGACATAACTTTTTCTGATTTTCTGATTGGCTATATGGTATAGTTAAAAAGGCCAAGGATATTGAATTCAGTCTGACTTAAGTCCTAATTAGAGTTCATTCTCTCACTAGTGTTGCAGCCTTGGGAAAGTAACTTTAATCTCTGAAGTGTCATTAATAAACACCTAGTTAATGGGGTTACTGTTAGGATTAAAAGTGGTGTTGTCTAGGATACTCTCTTATCTTAAGTGTTCCTTTTCTCCTCACATATGTTTATTCTAGCCAATTGTACCTACCTCCTGTTCACCACATATTGATTTGCATTTCTCTGTCTCTGCCCTTTGAACATTCACTGTCTGAAATGTCTTCCTCCTCTTTGCCAAATCACAATGCTTTCGCTTTCTTTCTGGGATAAGAACAGTCTAAAAAGAAAGAAGTCTGCCTTGCTTCCCTTCACTCAGTTGTGATTACTCCTTTACTCTGCCCTTATAATAAGCAGCAGGGTGTGAGTTTGTTCTGTTTACATTCATTTGTCATCTTTTCTACTTTGATGCCTACTAGAGTTGAAAAAAGGAAACTGCTAGTTGATTGTCTTTCCTTCTTGAATGTTTCCTGCCTCAAAAAGGGTCAGAATGGGGCTTTAGGAATATTCTTGCTTCTCCAGAGTCAGTTAAGAGTCTGTTGTGACATTGAGGGCACAGAGGTATTAAAGACTCTTTCTTGGCAAAGGCTTATATTTCCATCCTTCTTCTTTATTTCTGATTTAATTTTTTTTTTCCTGTTTGTTTTTCATTATTTTATTTTTTACTTTCTAAATCAGAACTTATTTCCTGGCAAATGTTTTTCCTGTTTTAAATAGGGACGTAACCACCAAGGTCTTGCTCTTGTTTCTTTTCCTTCTGAAAGGGCTTTATGATATTTTATTCTGCTTTTAATAAGTTTCATTAGATATTTTTCTTAGAATTCCTTGTTTCCCACATTTATCTGATGAGATCTTTTCCTGTGTTCTGAAATATTGTAGGGTAACTTTTTATAAACAATTATTTCCGTTATTTTATAAAAATCCTTTTTCTTGAATTCTGTTCATGGTTATATCCGAACTTTAAATTCTCACGAATTAGTCTTCAGGAATAAGCATACTGATCATCTGAAGGGTGTTCCTTCTCTGTCCTTCACAGCATCGCAGATGCCACCCTCATAGAGACAAGCGTCCAGGAGCTCCAGGCCCTGCTGCCCGCGTCACCTCCTGTTGAACGCACTCAGGCTCAGGTAAGCGCCTGCGTCTGCATGTGCGTTCGTTTACCCTTAAATGCCAGAAACGTAAATTCTGCTGATATACTAACCACAGGACAAGGTTGAAAATTTCTCAGGATATACGTGGTATGACGAGGTTATTTGAAATAGGTTACTTAATAGATGGTAGAAAAGAGCAGTGGGATTTGAAGACCTAGATTGTATTCCTGGTTCCATCATTAACCAGCTAGAAATGTTTAATCAAGGGTCTGGGTATCTTTGAGCACAGTATTAAAAAAAGGGGATGTTGTATAGCCCACCCTCCCCTTCTGTGATTTTAGGCTGTCTCTGTCATTTCCACTTAAATTGAAGTTGTGAAATACTTAGTGACTAAATTCTGTGTATATTCAAAACTCAGTCTAATAAGAATAAATTTATGTTTGTTCCTTCACAGATATTTAGTGTAGTTGCTGCTAATAGAAACGTTACTGTAAAATCAGATTTTGTAAGAAGGGCTACACGATTTATTTGGGGTGAGAGGTAATTACAGGTGGACTAGCAGTCTCTGTTGCTGTGTGCTGTGTCCTTTGAGCTTTCTGAATAAGGCAGACCCCCAGGACAAGGTTGGGTAACACTGTGCCTCATCTTCCAAACACTGTCCCATTGCAGTGTTTTCATTTGTGAGTGTGCTTATTTGCATAATGGCCATCGCCTCCATTTTTCTGTCTGTCCATCCAGCAAATCTTTATTAAGGGCCTACTGTGCACCAGGATATTCCCTAAATGAATAAAGCAAAGACCCTTTCCCTCAAGTTGGGAGAGTAGATAGTGAGCAACTACATATGTGCCTGATGATGTCTTAGACGTCGAAGAAGAAAAACTAAAGCAGGGACAGGAAGTGAGGTCGGGGGCGGGGGCAGGGCTTTTCCGCATAGGGTGGTCAGGGAGGGGCTTTCAGACAGTGACGTGTGGCCTGAACTTAGTGAGGAAGCTGGTCCTATGGGACATAGCAGGGCCCCTGAGAGCTGGCCTATTCAAGAAGCAGAAAGCAGTGGCCAGGGCAGGATCTGCGAGGCGGAGATGGGGCTAGAGGGTTCAGGGCTCCATGAAGGAAGGGCCTTCCTGTTTCATGCCATTGTGTCCTGAGTGTCGGGCACAGTGCCCTTCCCATGGCAGGTGCTCATTCAGTCCCTGTGGAATGAATGAATAATAACAGTAACAAACCTTCATGTGTGCTTGTTTGTGTGAATTTATGTAATCCTCACATCAATCACATGAAGTACCATTAGCGGCCCTGTTTTATAAAGGAAGTGACTGGAGCCCAGAGATGAGTAACTTGCCCAGGGTCACTCACACAGTAACGGGCAGAGCCAAGATTCCAGCCCACGCAGGCTGGTTCTAGAAGCCACGCTCTTACTGTTGCACTCCCTGGCCTTATGTAGACTGAATGTCCTTGCCTTTTTGTCCTTATAGAAGATCATCCATTCCAGAAAAAGTTTGGAGCATATGCTTTGCCACATTGTGTTGTAGGTGCTAGTGACGCATCTGTGAACAAAGCAGACACATACCCCTGCCCACATGAAGTCTGTGTCCTCGGTACAGGAGACAGACAGTAAACAGTAAATAAAATTTAACTTTTATCGGATGGTGACGATGGTGTGGAAAAAATAAATGAGGACGGGTAAAGGGGAGACAGGTTGATGTTTTCCTTGTGTGGTGGTCAGAGAAGGCCTCCTGGAGGTGAGATGTGAGCAGATGCCTCGGAGGTAAGGAAACAGGCCGTGGGTTGAGGGCAGAGTGTGTGGGCAGGACTCTGCACGGCGAGCCTGCAGGCAGCCAAGGTACGAGGGTTCTGAAGCATGGGGTCAGTTGGTTGGTCTATTTATTTGAAGAAGGAGTTTCAAACATAAAAAAAGAGTTACTTTGTGAACTACCATATTAATAGCTGATTACATCTTCAGTATGGTAATTTACAAAAGAATCTTTGACAGCTCAGTTGTTCTCTCTCTAATGCTTCCTCACCTCCCATGGTTTATCTATTTATGGTTACACCATACCTGGAGAGGGCAGACTCGCTGTAACTTCAGTAGTGTAGTCTATGAAGGGATCAAAAAATACTTCACAGCAATCAGGAAATTAAATTTCACAAACTGCTTGCATTCTACCCAACAGGAAAAGCATAGCACCACCTATACTTTTATGTAAAATATATCTGCAGATTAGATAAAGGGAGTACCTTTCATCAAGAGCAGTAGGACAGAAGAACTATTTGGAAATAGTCTGAGGCCATTTACCATAGAGGCACTATGCCTCCACAAAAGCCCAATGGTCCCTGCTCTCACAACAGCAGCCGAATAAGGTGGGAGGAAAAACTGTGAGTGTGTGTGTGTGTGTGTGTGTGTGTGCGCGCGCGCACACGTGTGTACAGAAAGAGACAGAGGCTTCAGAATATCTCTGTAAAGTTCATTTATATGGGCTGTCTCATTGCTTGGGGATAGTGGACAAATGAGTCCTCGCAGTTTATTCTTAAATTATTACATATCCAGAGAATTTTTTTTAAAGTACTTTTGCCAGTTAATATTTCTTATGGTATTAGTATGTATCAAGCAACATTCCAGAGATGTTTTTATTGGTAATTTGGGGGAAGATTTAATTTTTCTTTTGTAACTAAGAATAGTATTTTTATGCTGAAGGATACTTGAGGCCAAACATTGGACATGTTTGCATTTTATTTGTAGCAATAACTAGGCTATTAAGCTGGCTTTTCCCACCCCTCAGTTGTACACTTTAAAGAGTATTTTATAATCTTTCTTTACAAAATTGTAGATTTTATGATTTTGGACTGCCATTTTTGCTTCTTCCAGAGTATTGATTCTACAATTTAGCTACTTGAAAAATATGAAGACTTTCTTTCTCTAAATAGAATTCAGAATTTGGTTTTGGAAATATTGCTTTGTTTGGTATTATTATAATTGACGGTGTTAATGTGGCCATTAATGACAAGCTTATGAGAAAAATAATGCTTTCTGTGTATTCATTTTAGTCTTTAAAAATTATGGTGAATATTTTATTACTTTTTTATTAACTTATGTTACAAAGAAGTGACTTCTTGTAATGCATAGAGAACTAAAATACTTTATCACTGAGATGGGCTTTTCATATGACATGCTTTGTCTTACTTTATATCCTTTTTCGAATAGGTATCCTTTCTCCTAGAATACCTGTCCTCTTTGTCCAGGCTTCTTCAGTCATGTTTATTGGTAGATCCTGACCTTGTGATTCAGGATGAGCTTCTGAAACCTCTTATCACAAACATCATCAGAGTTCTCACCATATGCACCAAAGATATATCAGGTAAGCTTTATTTTTTTAGTTTAGGATGAAAGTAAATAATACTGAGGAGGAGTATCTTACCTTGCACCAGGTATTCAGATCAAGGTCACATTTTGGGTTGTTCTTTGCCAGTATTTTGGAAGCCTTTTATAATGTGTTTTATAGTTTGGATATTTTAAGTGGTTCCAGGAGACCATTTGAGGCAATTATGTAGTATAATAAAGGACCATTCCCTGTGCTGTCATTTTAAATGAGGGTAAAGTTCTTTATGAAATGTTAGAAAGTGCACTAAGTATTAGATAGTAATTATTCTTATAGTCTATGGCTAAATAACAAGTTTAAGCAAGTCTAGAATACAGTATCAGAAATTTCCTAAGGTCTGGAATTTTTTTTTTATTTTTTTGGCTGTGTTGGGCCTTTGTTGCTGTGCGCGGGCTTTCTCTAGTTGCAGCGAGCGGGAGCTACTCTTCGTTGAGGTGCGTGGGCTTCGCATCGCAGTGGCTTCTCTTGTTGCGGAGCACGGGCTCTGGGCCTGTAGGCTTCAGTAGTTGCAGCACGTGGGCTCAGTAGTTGTGGTGCGTGGGCCCTAGAGCATGCGGGCTTCAGTAGTTGTGGTGCATGGGCTCAGTAGTTGCGGCATGCAGGCTCTAGGGCACACGGGCTTCAGTAGTTGTGGCACATGGGCTCGGTAGTTATGGCTCATGGGCTCTAGAGCACAGGCTCAGTAGTTGTGGCACACGGGCTTAGTTGCTCCACGGCATGTGGGATCTTCCCAGACCAGGGCTCGAACCCGTGTCCCCTGCATTAGCAGGCGGATTCTTAACCACTGCACCACAAGGGAAGTCCTGGAATTCTTAAAAAACATACTTTGATGAAACGTTGAACATAGAGCTTAGTAGTGAAGAAAATTAATAAGGTTCGTTGTCAAAATTAAGATATGATAATTGTCTAAAATAGTTTATAATGAAGTAATAGATCATGTGATAATTCTCTTTGCCCATCAGTTCATTCTTATTTAGTCCTTTGAATTTATGGATTTGCAGGGTTTAGGTCTGGTAAGTGAAGTGGTTTATGATGCCCAGCAAAGCTGGTCCTCAGTGTCTCATCAGTACTAAGTTATCCCAGTGCTAGAGCAGCAGTAATTACTTACATGGAAATTTTACAAGTGACAGTGATGTCCTGACTAAGCTAATTAGGTTACACCATGCGTTCTCTACAAGGGTGATGTCTCCCTACAAGGAGCAAAAAGTGATTCTTGAGGGAAAGGGATGGGGGAGAAAAATCTTAGCTGTTAGAGTGGCTTGTGGCCCTCAAAAGCTCAACTCTACTCAATAAAATCTTATTCCTTAGTATTTAGTTTCTCTTGTTAGGTATCAGTTGAGAAGCTTTGACGTTGAGCTCATGGAACATGTGTGAGAAATATGCAAGATCAGTGCTAAAAAGCCGGTGCGAGCATGGCTGTGACTGGAGTGCTTTTGATCTAATGCTTGATCCCAAAGTCACATGACAAGAGGTGGCCTGCATGTTTTGGCTGCCACCAGCTGCCTTGTGGATGTTTTATTGATTTCCTTGCTTTGATTTGGGGCTTTGAAAATGAAATAAAAATGGTATATATTTTAATATCGAAGTATATGAAAGTTATTTAACCTGTAATTAATTACACCAAGTGCTGAAAAGAAAAAATGTCAGTAATATCTGAATGTATATTTAGCAGGTGGTTAGGTTAAAAGTTATTTTCTCATATCTTTCAAACATTAAACATTAACTAAAATAATTAATTTTTAAGAAATTAAATTTTTTTCTGGAAAAATAACAGTTTTGAATGATTTTTATAAAACATTGATTATACTTCTGGTATATATTTGTATGATTTGATGATTTTCATATATAATTTTATATATCTTAATTTATATGTGTAAATAAATTACATTAAAATTATTCAGCAAGCACAGTTATAAAGTTAAATGTGAATAGATTTTTAGTTTTTAATTTAACTTTCAACTTAAATATTTTATTTGACCATCTTAAGCCTGTATTAAATAAAGCTAGCAAGCTTTATATTTACTCTTTTTATGTGTAAAGTACAAATATATAGATGTTACATAAACAGATATATGGTATCTGTGAAGTTAATATTTCATAGGGGTTGTGATAAGGTGACATATGATTAAAAAGACTTCTATTTATAGAGCTGATAATGACAAAAAGGTTGAGAAACACCAAAGGTTGCTACAATCCAAACTCCCTGGAAGATGCTTTTTCCCAGTGCCTCATGGGTGCTGAAGAACACTGAGCGGGGAGCCTTCAGTTCCTTGTAATGAGTTTGACACAGTTGGCAGATAACTGCTGGTGGTGTGGCCACAGATGACTGTCCTAAGGTAGCTACTGCCCTCCAGCTCCCATTTGCCTAGTAGAGAGAAGGGAAAAGCTGTTTTTTCCTCTAGAAGGTTAATTGCTGCACCCTTAGCCATACATAGGCAAAGCTGCAGAATCCTCTTTTGTATCACAGTTTTCCTTTTGTGGAAATACTCTTTTCTGTTCTTCAAAGAAGTTTCCTTTCTTTACTGCTGTGACCTTGGCCATTATGTTTTCCCCTTTCACCCCTACACAAAGCTGCTAGAGGGGATAAAGAAAACAGGAGAAGCTTCACTTTTATAGAAGTAGCACAAGCAATGACATGTTTTTATGATGTGCCCAATATGTAGTTCTGAGGCTATGGCTTAATATTCAATTTGCCAGTTTCTGCTTATTGTTGAATATGCTTTAATAAGAGGAGGATGTGTGAGTGTGTATTCATTTATCTGTAGGAGGGTGGGTGGAAGAGAGATCTTTAAAAAGCAATGAAAAGGAGAAATTAATTGGAATAAATTTTGGATCATGCTGAATTACATTTGTCTTCATTTGATGAATACATACCTCTTATTTTATGTGTAATGAAGTGTCGGTGAGGTTTTTCTTCTTTGTGTTAATAACTTGAAATGTTTTGATTAATTTTATAGATACAGAGTTAATATCGGCTTTTTATCAGACATGGACACATTTATTTAACCTTCTGGCCACACTCCTGAGGAAAGCTGGCCCTGCCTCTTTCCCATCTATTACGATGGGTCTGGCCAGGTACTGGGCGACGATGGTCGGTAAGAAGATGGTCTCGCTGGGTTTGGGGTTGTTCTGCTAATAAAAATTAAGATAATCCCTTATTTCTGATTTTATATATAATTTATATGTATTCTCTAAATTTAAGTAGTTATGGCATGGTATATGAAAGAGGAACAAGGTACTTGCTTTGAGAAATTTGCAGTGCTCTTTAGGAACCCAAAAAATGCATTTTAAAAAAAATAAAACGTGTCAAGATACTATAAAAACAAGTAAGAAAAGCCTGTGGCGTTATGAAGATACATATGATGTGATTATAAAACAATGAGATAGATTTTCTTCTGTTGATGTAGAAACCCACCTCTTTTCTCACACATATGCATTGTGAGTGGGCAAAGCTGCCTATATAATATCCTGCTTACATGATAACTTAGAAAGTTATAATAAAAATGGTGTCTTGTCTTGAGACATGAGGATTTTCTGATAGCCAAGGGTATACTGTAGTTAATTATTTTTGTAAGATGTTTTCCATATAGTAGTTGCCTACTACAATAAACAAATGATTGTTTTTTATATTACTGCTGTCTTTAATTTTTCATAAAGTCTCTTCTAAATTTTAGCATAGCAAGAGCCTTTTTTTACGTAAATGTATATAAATAACATTTGTTACCTTTTAAAAATAGCCAGTTAAAATGTATTCAAAATTGAGTTCTTTTAAGTTTCCACTAATTCAATTGACTTATTTTTTCACATTTCATTTTATCATTTGGTCATTCTGTAAACTTACATGTATGGTACATTTTGTCACCAGAGTGATAGTTTTGAAGAAAGGTTATGGGGAAGTACATGTTCAGCAAGAAACAGAATTGTTAGTTATTTGGATATAGGAGTTCTGAGTTTACCCTAAGGGGAATAATGTCCATTTAGGGATTATTATTTTGTTAAAAGAAATAAAAATTGAAAGAGGTTGACCAAGTGAGTGATTAATATTTTCCTCTTGTGTCCATGGTGTGGGGCAGGGGGGAAACTACTTTATCATCTGAATTACCAGTAGTACAGAGCAGCATGCTTTATGGCACTCATATGGGGCACCTAGGCCAGCTGGTCAAATCTGGCCACTGCCTGATCTGGTAAATAAAATCCTACTGGAACACAGCCACACTTATTCATTTCCTTATTGCCCGTGGCTGCTTTCCTGCTATAGCGGTAGAGAGGTGAATATTTGTGACAAAGGCCCATGACCTGCAAAGCATGAAATACCTAGTTACCCTTTGACCCTTTGCAGAAAAAGTTTGCTGACCCGTGATTTAAGCCTGTTTACCTGACACTGTTTCCCTAGTGATAAAATAAAGACATATTAAATTCACAGTCTTTCTACAAAATATATACGTGGTTTTATATAATAATGGTGCTAATAAAAAACAACATACTACATATACTGTTAGCTTTGATAATCGCAATGTTGATGAAAATATAACTAATAAGAATGATCATTGATATTCCTTACTGAGGGGTTGTTTTTGTCTGTTTTCTGTTTCTCTTATAATTTTCCTTCCCATGTGCCCATATACATTTGAAAATATTAAGTCACTTTGTAACTTAAGTTATCTATAACAGTTTTTTCTCAAATCTGACTAATATTTTGACATCATTTAAATGATTCCCATGAAACCTGCTGACTAAATTTCTTTTGTTACTTAAGAACATAAGAATTTCTATAAGCCTGAATCTAGGTAGAAATTCTTATGGTTATAACTCTTGGACAAGTATAAATCCAAAATAATATAAGAATAAAACACAACAAAATTATAAACCAGTGCAGTCAAATTAATAAAATTAATGTAATATAGCAGACATTCTTTTGATTAAATTTAAATCAGTGCTCACAACAGGAAATTAATAATGACTGCTTTAGTCTAGATTCTTTTGAGTTTGTTTGCCTATTCTTTCCTCTCTGTTATACTTGCAGATCACTTCATAATCACTCTTGTTCTCTCTCTGAACTACTTTGAAACCTTTGTTCCTACATTATGCCAACATTGCAAGCTGGGTCTTGTTTTAAGTACTGTTTAGCATCAACTTGTTTGAAAACAGAAAAACAATCACACTTATTTGTAAAATAGTAATCTCGATAATCCAGAGTATAGTTACATTAACTATTTTTTAAGGTTAGCACTGAAATAAAAACTCTAGAGTGTTTTTGGGTCCCCCAGTAGACCCCAGAGGGATCAGTACTCATTTATATGTAATCCTCTTATTTTAGATCTTAGCAGATACTGTGTATATGTACACTTGTACACACACACATTCATATAAAAAAGAACCTATATAGGGCTTCCCTGGTGGCGCAGTGGTTGAGAGTCCGCCTGCCGATGCAGGGGACACGGGTTCGTGCCCCGGTCCGGGAAGATCCCACATGCCGCGGAGCGGCTGGGCCCGTGAGCCATGGCCGCTGAGCCTGCGCGTCCGGAGCCTGTGCTCCGCAATGGGAGAGGCCCGCGTACCGCAAAAAAAAAAAAAAAAAAAAAAAAAAAAAGAACCTATATAAAAAGAACAAAATGAAAATTAGATTCCTTCATCAGTAGGTTGTCTTAGTACTGTTTAACTTACCTTTAAACACTACGGTTATTCGTGTGCTAATAAGCTTTACTTCATTAGAAATTAAAAAACTATAAACTTCATTACTCAAATAAATCTGATTAACTTCTTTAATTTTGAAGAAGTTTTCAGTCATTTACATATGGAATTATTCTCTCTTTCAGATATGTTCTGCAAATGTGTGGGTTTGTCTAGCACCTGCCCCACTCTGTGTACTGCCAGCCTGCAATTCCTTTCTATTCTCCTGACTGAAGAAGCAAAAAGGTATCTCCAGGATAAGGATAAAACAAGTTTATGCCACAGTCCAATGATGGCTTCACTTCTTGATAAAACCCAGGAAAGTCAGAAATCTCTAGAACAACTTAATGAAGTAATTCTTCAGGTATGTGATTTCTTAATTTTTCAAGATTTGGTTTAGTTTTTAAATGAATTGACTTTCAGTCTTGGTCTTGTAAGAATTTTTTTCAATCATTTGAATTAAAAAACAATGCTCATTATGACCATTTAAATAATAGAAAAATATATAAAGTTAAATTAACCATCTCCTCTACAGTCTCATTCCTCTGATGCTGACCGGTTTCTTTAATACACGTGATGTAAAAATTCAAAATGAAACATTAGTAATTTAAATCCGGCTGTTTATCAAAATAGTTTGCCGGATCATGACCATAATGATCATGTTTCAGGAATACAGCTATAATTCATAATTTATCGCCACTTTCAAGACATGTTTACATCTTTGAAAATATTTTTACCTCAATGGCATTTGGCTTCTACTGTAAATGAGCTATATATTTAAGGTGTATGTCCGTGGAGGTAGGTGGACGTGGTTGGCATTTCTAAGAAAATGCCCCCTTTCCAAACCCTGCTGCCTATTTTATCTTGTAAACTTACTTTTTGCAATCTTAAAATATGAACCAAGAATTTTGTTTCATCGAAAACTTTCTAAAGCTGCTGAAGTATTGTTGTTTTATATATAAGATTAACAGTTAAAAAAAAAACGGGAAGTGTTTCCTGAGTTGCACAGCTTTTTACAAATAGGAATATTACTAGATTTTTCAGTATTAAGAATTCTTTTTAATAATCACATTTAATAAATCAACTATACTCTAATAAAGTTAAAATTAAAAGAAAATCATCATACGGTTTTATGATTTTTGTCTTCTTACTGAAAGGTGGGTCAGTGGTGGGTGGGCTCATTGAAGGGTTTGCTCTTGCTTCCCGGGCAGCCAGCCGCGTTTCCCAGTCAGCGTGTGTTCTGCCCACTTGCCGCCGTCCCTGGGGCCTAGGGTTCTGGGATCTTTGCTCCTCCCATGCCCGGGATCGTTGTGGTCGCGCAGGTCCTTCTGGTATGGCCCCTTGTGTGTTTGGCATGACAGCCTGATTGTGTTGGGGTGCGGAAGTGGCCGAGGCAGGGGCAGCCCCTGGCCCCGCCTGAGCTGCCCATGGAGGGGCTTGCGGGCTCCACGGGGACTTCTGTCCCCCTCACCTAGAGGACTCTAGTGGTCTTCACGGCACAGGAAGGAGCCTGGTAGGGGCTCCCCGACACTTCGTCTTCTGTCTCAGCAGCTTCCTCAGGAGCTGGAGCTCTAGGGGACAGGTCCCCAAAGTATTCCTCAAAGACACGTATTCTTGGGAAGCCACCACTTCCTGTAGCTCCTCCCTCACTCATTCCACTCGATTTTTCTTAGTTTAGAACCCAAACTGGACACTGTTCTGATTGTCTCAGTCACCATCACAACAATAGGCTTTACTCCCCCATGATTAACTGAGTCCGATTTTGCACTTTAAGGAATATGGTTGGCTCTCCGTATCTGCGGGTCCTGCCTCTGTGGAGTCAACCAAATGTGGATTGAAAATGTTTTTAAAAAAATTTTCAGAAAGTTCCAAAATGCAAAACTTGAATTTGCTGTATGCCCAGCAACTATTTCCATAGCATTTACATTGTATTAGGTATTAGAAGTAATCTAGAGATGACTTAACGTAAATGGGAGGATGTGCCTAGGTTATATGCAAATACTTCGCCATTTTATGTGAGGGACTTGACCCTCCGCAGATTTTGGGATTCACGGGGATCCTGGAACCAATCCTCTGTGGATACCAAAGGACCACTGTGTTATAAGCAGGAAACTAAAACTTACACTTTACCGAAGTTCTTCCCCAGCCCCGATCAGAAATCATTACTAGTTTCCCAACTTTGGCTTTGGCAGAACACTCTTCTCCTGGGCGAGGGGCCTTTGCTCGTGCCAACATGTTTTCCTCTTCAGGGAAACAGAGGGTATCTCTGTGGTTTTCCTGATGATTAGCTAACTTTCCTCCCCATTTCTTCCACATTACAAAAGATATAAGATCTGTGTGGATATGGATATGTTAACCAGTTATTTAAATCGTGTTTCCTAATAAATCATACTTTTCTTGCTCATGTAAACAGTAGAATATGAATATGTGACTTTTGTTAGGAGGGCACAGAAATTTAAGACAAAGGAGAGAAAGGAATTGTACCTATGACAGTTTATGAGAAAAACGTATGCCTGACATGAGATGGGGCATTTATTAATGAACTTGTTAAACTGCAGATACTGTGTTTTCTTTACAGTGCCCTGCATAAAGATGATATGTGAATTAAAATATTGTTAGAATGCATTAAGCAGCAATACATTATAATAAATCACATATGTTTCTTAATATATATCCATGTGAGCCATGAACTGTGCCAGGAGTTATATGAAGCAAAGTAAACTATAGTCTTTAAATTATCAGAAAAAATAGTATTCTGAAATTGCCCTTCAAAGGCGTATTTAAATTTTCTATAAAACTGTACTCAAAAAATATTAGACGTGTGACCGTAGGCATATCGCTTAACCTTTTCTGATTCTGTTCTTCAATGCAAATGGTTGGATTGTATTACATTATTGCTCAGTTTCTGCTGGCTCTAAAATTCTCCGTCTCCTGATAAATTATTATATTGTTGTAACTTCAATTAAAATGTCTTGACAGAGAATCTTTTGTAATGGCTGCTTTACAGCAGTATCCTACAGATGGTACATGTTGAAAGTTTGCATTTGGTACTCATCTCTTAAATCACGTATGTTTATTTTTCCATAATTTTTGTAATTCTGTTTTGAGGTGCTTTCAGGTTCAGAAACTGTTAGCTGTCTTTTGAACATAAAATATTGAACACATTTGACTTAATGGAGATTTTGCCTTCTCTAGTGAGATACTCAATATGTTTCATTTGCAAATACATATAGATAACGAGATTAGTAAAAGCTATCTCTATAATAGGTTTTGTCTGTAATTGGTATGTTGGATTATTTTTACTCTTTATTTGATATGATATCTAAGGATAGTAATGCAAGGAAACAGCAAACTCTTATGTCACATTTTAGGAGGTATGTTTTGCACTACTGCTTAGTGAGTGGTAAAATTCAACAGTAAATCTGTTGGAGAGAAGACTTGTTATATATTTGAGATTCTGCTGTGTCAGTGAATGTTCACTGTAATTAAAAAGGCTTTTTCTACTTTAGTACCTTGTGGAAAGAAAGCAAAAAGCCTAGATCACCTAGTATATAGAAAGAGTTATATCAAAAACTGCGTAACATTTAAACAAATTGCATTGAGTCCTCTTATTTTCTTTCTGCCTATGGTTTTACACTCTGTATCCTCTTGTTTTGCATGTCTGCGTCATCCAGTAGCTAGTCGTCTGTCCCTTCACCTGTCTTATGTGGAATCTTAGCCTCGCCTCCTGTGCCCGGCTCCTCACCCTTACAGGGTGTCCTGCTCTGATGCTGCAGCTCCTTGTCAGTCTGCAGTAAGAGCTAAGTGGGAGACCAAATTAAATCCTGTGCTCTGGCCTTTGGTCTGTGTTGAAAAGTGTGTGGATTTACTAGAGGTTATTTCTCTCTCTTTCTTTCTTTCTTTTTTTTTTTTTTTTTGCGGTACGCGGGCCTCTCACTGCTGTGGCCTCTCCCGTTGCGGAGCACAGGCTCCGGACGCGCAGGCTCAGCGGCCATGGCTCACGGGCCCAGCCGCTCCGCGGCATGTGGGGTCTTCCCGGATCGGGGCAGGAACCCGTGTCCCCTGCATCGGCAGGCGGGCTCTCAACCACTGCGCCACCAGGGGAGCCCTAGCTTATTATTTTATAGTTTCCCTTCTGTGTCTCTAAATAACATGCTTGTATTTCTTTATCTTGATTATTCAGTTTTGGACTCTGTTGATTTTCTGGTGTGGAAAATGAGACTTTTAACTCTCTTTCCATGTGCCACCTACGTGCCCAACCGCAGTGAGTTCCTCTCTCATTCCCCCAGTATTATATAGCTTCACATTGACTAGGATGTAGTGTTAAATCCAGGGTGTAGCGTTAAACTGTGAAAACGTTATACACAATTGAACCATGTTGCAGTGTTCACCTTTCTTTTCCTGCACGGCTTTCTTTTTCCTTAGAGGTAATTGTATTATTTTTCATTTGATGAGTTTTCTCTTATCACTGGAAAGCCCGTTGTTCTTTGCCAGCCATTGAATGTCTTCCTAGTATATTCAGAAATGTCAGAACTTATATTAGCTTCATCTTCTGGAAGAAATCACTCCCGATTCCTTCTGACCTGCTTGGTGGCCAGTGTCATCCTGGGGTCTCCATTCACTTCCTTCCTGGGGAATTCCTTCACCTCTCTGCCTTTTCCTGTGACCCTCTGTGCCCCGTGCCTTCTTTTGGTAGAGTCTCTTTTCCAGCAGCTTCCAGAGAAAAGGTGCATAGGAGGCTTTTTTGAAATCTAGCCATGCTTCCATTTAATTTATAGTTTAGCCAAGTGAGAATGCTAGACTGGAAAACATTCACTTCAGAGTTTTAAAAGCGTTCGTCTATTTCCTTTAACTTTTCATGTTACTGTAGAGAATTCTGAAGTCATTGTGATTCCTGGTATCTCTCTCCTGGAAGTTTTTAGAATTTATTTTTTGTCCCTAATATTCTGCATTTTCCTGATGAAGTACCTAGGTGTGGGTCTCTTTTTTCTGTTGTGCTGGGCTTTCTTGGGGGTTCTTTTCATCTGTAAACTCCTGTTTTTTAATTACTTCATTGACATTCCCTCCACTTTATAGGCTCTGTGTGCAGGGAACTTTTGTTAAGTGTTCTTCTTCCTACATAATCTCCCTTTTCTTCTTTTTCCTCTCATTATTTTGTTTTCTATCCCCTGCTGTGGGAGCTTTTGTCAGATGTCTGGTAATCTTGGTTGTCTGCTATATTTCAAACTGCGAGACGTAAAGCAGGTGGATGCTCTGAGCCTGTGAGCGGCACTGGTGAGCTGCAGGCTGTGTGCGGGAGGGATCTGGCTGGGTCATTTTGTGACCCTGTCTCGGTGAGCTTGTCACATTCCCGAGAGCAGAATCTTCCGACCTCCTGCCTGGGGTTGAAAACCCACCTGCCAACTGTTTTGCAGCAAAGTTGGAGAGAGCTGGGGTCTTAGAATTTAATTTGAACAGTTTCACTTAATCCTTTGTTGTTTTCAGTAGAACACCCTCACCTACACAGGTGCTGAATCTCTGCCAGTTTAGAATCCTTCTAACTCATCCTCTCCAGAGACTAAACCTCCAGTTTTTTACAAGAATTGGGGAGGAAGAGTGGCTTGGCTGCACAGAGCCTGATGGGAAGAATCTGGTCCCATGTAACTGCTTCTCAGAGATTTTTCAAACAGTCCTCCTTCACTCTCACTTCCCGGGGTACATGGTACTAAGTTTCCTCAGCCGTTGTCAATTCAGTGTATGGACTGGGGTGATACTCAGTTTTTCTCACTCACTGCTTAGAATTCTCAAGCCTGCGAATGCATTGGCCATTCATCCATCGACTTTCTAGTTTCCAAACTTGCACGTGCACGTGTGTGTGTGTGTGTGTGTGTGTGTGTGTTTAATCCCATTTCTCTCATTTTAATGAGATTTCACGAGAGAATAAAAGACACATCTGTGTGCACAGCTCTTTCCTTAGAAGTCTTACCTCCTTTTTTCCCTTATTGCTGCAGATAGTAGATGAGTAGTGTTTTTCAATGAGCTCAGTTTTGTTTTTCTCATATCACTAATATGTGCAGGTTCAATAAGGATGTGTTTGTGAGAGCAGTTTTCCTATTAATGGTGAAGATTGTTTATAGACAAATTGGGATTCTCATAGTTAACTATAATGATTATACTCCATAGATATTCATCATCCTATAACACTTCACTGCGTTTTCACCCCTTTCTCATGGTCACACTCAGCATGGTCTTTATCAAGCATCCCTGGCCTGGCCATTTAATATCTAACATTGGCCAGACAGGACCTGCCTGATTCGAGGCAGCGACCTAAGTGAGGTATTTAACATGGAATCACTGCCCCTGGTGGGAGGGCTGGGAGGCCCCCCCACTCTGCAGGCTCCTCCAGGGTCATGCTGCCAAGTGTAGGCCGGGCTGGAATTGTAAATGGAGTTGCACCTGTATGATTATGCTGTGCTATATTTTATGTAAAGTTATGTCATTTAAGCTTAATTTTAATAATACTGTAAGGCTGGATCATTTTTAAATTACTGGTAGAAGGAAAAGTTATGAATTTGAATGATATCTAATATTTATAAACCAAATGAAGAACTTCTAGATTCTTCAACTTGAGCTTATGAACCCCTTGAACTTGTAATAAAAATGTACTCATATATCCACATGAGAATCTTACCACGAAAAATTCAGCTGAATCTAGTCAACCCTTTAGAGCTAAAACACCCAGTAAATGGGAAATAACAGAGGAGAGAAGACAAATTAAAATCATTACAAGGAAGCAAACAGACTGTTCCATAATGCGAGCCATTCTGTAGGATGACTGATCTGGTTTATTCAGCTTCTCAACAACAGTGAAAAACCCTGGTGGGTGGGTGGGGTGGGGGGAAGAGGCAGGTGATCGTAGGAGATATAATGTACAGATACGATGTGAACGCTCCATTGGGTCCCGATTCCAATAAGCCAACTGTGAGAAGACGTTTTTGAGACAAAAGAGAAAATCTGAATTTTGACTGCAAATCAGCTAATAAGCTGATTCCAAGAAATTATTGATAAGTAGTTTAGGCATGATAATGGGTTTATGGTTATGTATACTGGAGTGTGCCATTTTATGATATCTACTGTTTACTTTAAAATACTTCAGCCAAAAGTGTTTTAAAAGAGTATGAGGGTTTGTTATCCTGTTTTTTCTACTCTTACACATACTTGAATTTTTTATAATGAAAGATTTTTAACTCATAAATTCAAATGTATAAAGGAAATATACCAAAATATCAGCATTTTCAAAAGTACAAGTGATTTTTTCATTTATGTGAGAGTAAAAAAATTAAGTAATATTTTTTTGAAAAACATGCCACACGATAGGTTAATGTTGCTATAGAAATGAAAGATGGAAAGAACCAAATCACCTGAGATACAGGGGTACATTGAGTAGAAATTGAGGGAGGGGAATGTGTCTCAAGAAGAAGACAGGAGGAATTTGATAACAGTTCTCCAATTCCAGTTTTCCAAGGGCCCTTCTAAATAAATTACACGTGTTCATATATTTCCTGGTGAATTTAAGTGTATAAACTTGCTATGTGTTAGTACTAAACATAGCTTTTTTCTTTAGATGATGAGTCTTTGAGAATGATTTTTGGTCTTTTCCATATTATAAATTTCTTATTCAGTCTTATCCACACAGCATTCTCAAATCTTAATAATTTATCAGATTCCAGTGAATTTCATGGAATAGTTGAAAACTAACCATAGCTTTTAAATGGAATGCATCTTTTATTCACAACCATTTTGCTCCAGCTTAAGTTTTTCTCGAAGGCCGTGTGATATATGTTCTTTGCAGTGTTATGAAGTAAAATCCTCCAGAGATGTCCTGAAAAGAGTCGCTGTGACTGCGCTGATGTCGCTTCTGGCCGTCAGTAGAAGAGCACAGAAACACGCTCTGAAGGGTGAGCCACCTGGCACATCAGCTCCTTTTGTGGCATGCTTTCAATTCGTACATTTTACTGCCTGTTCATTTCAGTTTTCTTTGGACTCAAAGTGTAAAGAACTTTAGTGTCACTAAAAAAATATAGGTTTTATTTTCCCTGTACAGAAACGTAGTAAACATGCATTACTTTTAAAATAAAAAGATTACACACATAGATTATTTTTTGTGTAATGATTCTGACTCCAGAGAATCTATATCTAAATATTAGAGAAGCTTTTAAAAGTAGCACATCACTCAATTTCATAATACTAACTACAAGCACATATTGCACACGTGAAGAAATCACGTACTTTTGATAGTAATAACAACTGCATTAGATGATCCTATATTTTCATAGAAATTTCCCCTCTTGTGTGTCATAATTTCTCATCTGGAATCAGGGAACACAGATCTTAGAGATGAAAGAGAACATCAAGCAGCAACATCGAGCCCTAATTTGAGTTGTGACTTTGCTACTGAAACAAACTCTGCACGCCTCCAACGTAAATGAGACGTGGGTGGTATCATACTAAATTGAAAACAAGTGGGCTTTAGCATTTTCGTTCTCTTACGTTTTTATCCTCTGATTCATTAACGTCTCACTGAAAGTGCAAAAATGAAGTTGGTTGGAAATAGAAAATGTTATTTTTTTTGAGAGTTTGTTATGTGTAGTTTTAACTTTTTTGGAAATGGAATATCCTTTTGATTGTTTTGGATTTTCCCTCTCAGCCCATCTAATAGACAGTTGCGTGGAGCAGATGAAGCACGTTCATGCACAGCTGAACCTGGAATCTCTGAGGCCTGGGAGGGCAGCACTGAAGAAAAAGGTGACTGAATTCTCAAATTCTGGGAGGCAGGAATGGCCATACGTAGAGACCGTCTCTCCAGTATCCTTGTGCTTATAAATGACACCAATGTTTGGTTGAAATGAGTGTTTTAGAAGAAGCGTACAGCCAAATAAATTAATGGGATTTCTACATTAGCAGGTTTGCATTCGGGGTGTGTGTGTGTGTGTGTGTGTGTGTGTGTGTGTGTGTGTGTGTGTGTGTGTGTGTGTGTGTGTGTCTTAGTTCTCACTTGAAAATCTTTTAATGAGATTTATATATTATATGTTGTTGTTATAAGCATTTTGGAGTGTGCATGATACATTTTTATGCTACAAAAAGAAAATCTTTCTCTCATAAGTTCACTAGGAATGAGATAACTTCCTAAGTGTTTTCTATATGGTAGGCACTATTTAAACATTTCATATTTATTATCCCCTGCACACTCATGACACCACAGTCACATAACTGGTAATGGATAAAGCCACTGTTTGCCCCATATCTGGGTGGTTGCAGAGCTCATATTCCTAATCGTGTTTATTTCCTTCCGTGACTTCTGAATGTCTCTTTTAAGCGTTGAGTCTGCTGGACTCATGTTCAAGCTGCATTTTCACTGTAAACTTGAAATAACACAGGTTTTTAAAAAAATTATATTTTATATTGAGATAACATTGGTTTATAACATTATATGTTTCATGTGTACAACATTATATTTCTATTTCTGTATACGCTACACCATACTCATCACCAAAAGTTTAGTTTCCATCTGCCACTGTAGAGTTGACTCCCTTTACCCTTTTTGCCCTCCCCCTCATCCCTTCCCTTTTTGGTAACCACTGCTCTGGTCTCTGTATCTCCGTGTTTGTTTTTATTTGGTTTGGTTTGTTCATTTATTTGGGGTTTGTTTGTTTGTTTTTTATATTGCACATGTGGGTGTAATCGTGCAGCATTTGTCTTTCTCTGTCTGACTTCTTTAACTTAGCATAGTGCCCTCAAGGTCCATCTGTGTCACTGCAAATGGCAGGATTTTGTGTGTGTGTGTGTGTGTGTGTGTGTGTGTGTGTGTGTGTGTGTGTGTGTGGCTGAGTAATATTCTATTGGATATATACACGTTTTTAATCCATTCATCTGTCAGTGGTCACTTAGGTTGCTTCTATATCTGGACTATTGGAAATAACACAGTTTTTATATAATAGCAATGGTTAATACTAATAACTATGGTTAAAAAGATCTGCCACACAGGCTTATCGAGAAAATGAATATGTGTATATGTTTATAAGTATATCTATTATATTTATATATATATAATATATATACATAGATCTAAGACCATTATTGCAGCGGTCTGTGTAATAACTAGTTTCTGCTGCCTTTGATAAGAAACCAAGAAAAAGCCATATTTGATAATTTCATTGGTCCAGGGGCTTATATGTTTGTCAGTTTCTTTTCTTGCCTCTTTTCCTTTTTCCTCTCATGCAGAGGCCCTTTACTTCATCATTGAGAGTGTCAGCCAACACCTGATATGACTGAAAACCAGTCAGTACCTGCTTCACTTTATCGAGATGAAACATGGAGCTTATTATATATCTCAGTTCCTCCGTGCTTGATAGAACAGAAATAGCTTTTTCTTGGTGGATGCGCTTCTCGAGATATGGTCATCTTTCAGAGATCATTAGCCTGTCAGTTCCCTCAAAGCTATGGCGATCAGGCGCAGTGAGAGCATAGCTGCATTGTAATGTGACCCAGGGGAGAAGGAATTACTGTATGTAAAAAGTGGAATATGCTATTGTTGTTCACATTTTTCAACTGCTTTTTGTTTAAACAGGAAGATGGTTTTATTAAAGAGTTAAGCATTGCCATGCAGCTCCTAAGAAACTGTCTTTATCAAAATGAAGAATGTAAAGTAAGTAGAGCTTCTTTTCAAAATTTTGATAGTGCTGTTATTAAATAGTTTAAATTTTATATGAGATAATTTGGGAAAATGGAAAACCCTTCGAATTTTTTTTTTGATGCATGGTTGATTGTAAGCTCAGTGTCCATTCTCAGCAATGGATGCACCTAATCTTATCATAATTTCTCAACCCTGATGACATTTCTTATGTTGGTGTTTTAACTTTATCACTGAAACTTTAACTTAAGGCTAAAGCAAAGCTAAAGCAAACTTGAGCCTCTTTTTTTTCTACTGGTAGCCATTTCGGTTGTTTTTGTTTTTTAACTAAGATGGAATGAATGGCTGTGTACGTCTTTTTTTTTTTTTTTTTTTTTGGCTGCGTTGGGTCTTCGTTGCTGCACGTGGGCTTTTCTCTAGTTGTGGTGAGCGGGGGCTACTCTTCCTTGCAGTGTGTGGGCTTCTCATTGCGGTGGCTTCTCTTTGTTGCGGAGCACGGGCTCTAGGCTTGTGGGCTTCCGTAGTTGTGGCACGCGGGCTCAGTAGTTGTGGCTCGCAGGCTCTAGAGCGTGGTGCATGGGCTTAGTTGCTCCACAGCATGTGGGAATCTTCCCGGACCAGGGCTCAAACCCGTGTCCCCTGCATTGGCAGGCGGATTCTTAACCACTGCGCCACCAGGGAAGTCCCACGGCTATGTATGTATCTTAAGGCAGAATTTTTTCAAAGGTGGTTGTTAGACAACTGTCCAGGGGGATAAGTAGAGGTGTCTGCATGCATAGGAAAGAAGATGAGGGTGTCTCCTGCTTCAGAGGAGAAATCGCTTACTGCTATTGCCGAGTGTGGGCCTGTTGACGTCCAGGAGGTTCTTCACTCCCAGCTCTGCTGCAGCCCCTCTGTTGTTTTGCTCTGTCTGTGAGCATTGACGCTGTCATTTAACACAGCCGTTGGTGCTGTTATACAGGATATAGTGTCTGGAACACTTTGATTTGCTTGGTCATAGTGATACGACACTTTTGAAGAACTAGCTTCCACACAGAATTACTATGGAAAATGAGTAAGATGAAGATAAATTACAGAAGTTTCGTTTTTTAAAAAAATTTCTTACCTTTTTTGTTTTTAGTTGTGATAAAACTGGAAAATATATACTATATCTAGGAAATGAACATCTTGAACACATATCCCTTAAACTGTAAAATAATTTGTTCAAGACACATGACTAACAATTTACATTTCAAAGCAATTTTGATGGGAATTAAGCATTGATAGATTTCATTAAGATTCCCAATGGTACAAACTTTTTACTCCAAATAGTGGTGTCATTTACTGAGTTTGTTAGGGTCCTTGTGACTGGGTGCAGTTAGTATGCATCTGTGACACCTCACTCAGGCAACACGCCAGCACACTTTCCAAGTAGGATCTGCCTGTGGATTTCCGAGATGCTCGCCTGAGTACTGGTTGTAAGTGTAGTGTTCACATTTGTAACACATCAGCCAACTATGAAAGTGTAATCTCTCCATAAGTCACGTGTTTCTGCATTTCCAAGTTGTTTAATGAGGAATAAATCCAAAGAAGAATATCTAGGGGGCAAAGATTCTTAATTTCTTTCCCTGTTCCAGCTTACCTGAGGTGTGTGACACACTCCCATCACTAACTGTTGGTCACTTTTGTGGTGATTCACCAAGTCACCCACGCCCACCCCACCCCGCTGTCTATACGTATGACACAGAGGAGTTTCCATACCGGAAAGGTCACCGGGGGTGTGAGGTAGATGGAATGAAGAGCGAGCAAGGTTAGAGGGGGTGAATGTGCTGGTGCAGAAAGAGGTGACGAGACCTTAGCCAGGCAGGGAGAGCGGGGAAGGAGGGAGGGGAGCAAATACGAGAGACTGAGGAGAAAGAAGAGACATGTAGAACGATGTCCAGGCTCAAGTCTACGCAGGCGAGCCTAACAGAGCGGCCTGTAGCTGTGAGGGATCCTTATGTTGGGTTCGCACATCGCAGTGTAAAGTGTCTTCGGGCTCTCGGGGTGGGAAATGGCTGGTAGTCGGCGGATTACACGGCTCTGGGACTCTGAGGGGCGGTGCAGGCTGGGGATCTTAGGAGCTAGCAGTGCATAGAGGTGTTTGTAGCCGTGACTGTTGTTGACATTTCCCAAGAGGGCATGTAGTGAAAGCCTAGGTCATGTCCTCAGAAAATATAACTATTGGAGAGGAGACAGAAAACAGCTGAGAAGGGAATGCTGGAGAGAGTTTTGAGGTGATCCAGGATAGAGGGACTGCATGGAGGCAAAGAACAAAGAGCCCTTAATAGTTGCCACAGTGCCTGAGGGTTTGACAGCCGTAAAGGTAGGAGCGACTTTACCAGCCTCATCAGTTCAGAAAAGAAATTGAAGTAAGCTGAAGATTAAATAATAGCTGGGAAATGACAGCATTAAGAGTACTCTTCCTAGAAGCTTGGTTCTGAAAAGCAGCAGTTATAATTTAGGAATATAGCATCAAAGGAGGCTAGTCTGTATGTTTACTCCTAACATGTAAAGTGCTTAAATATAAACAGAAATGAGCAAATCGGGGCCTAGTTATTAAAGAGACAGGAAGGGAAGAACTAATAGATGGGTAAAGATCCCTGAGGAGGCACGCGGGGCTGTGTTCCAGAACACAGATGGGCGGATCAGTCTCTGCCCAAAGAGCACCTGTTCCTCACTGCCAGGCAGGAAGGGTGAGTGCAGGGATACACAGATCAACCGTGTGGACGGAACGGCGGAGTAGAGCAGGAGCCCGTACCTCATCGTGTCTGTCTTCTGTGTGAAACAGTAAGCAGGGTCATCTGCGGCTGGCGTAGGGCTGTGCTCCAAGCCTGTGGAGAGTGGGGAGTAACATTGGGAATAACCCGCCCACTCTCTTTATGGAGTATTGATACTCCATAAAATTGTGTAGGGCATTATGTGAAGGCCCACATGTGTGCACATGGGTCTACAAATTGCCTAGTAACTCTGTTCATTAAAAAAATTGTTGCATTTACTGCCAATAGTTATATTTTATCCATAATATTGTCCCAGCGGTAACTGATCTTTGTAATAAAAACTGAGTTACTTAAGAATTATTGATTTAGCATAAAATTTTGACTGAAGTTTATCATATTCAACTTATTTAAAAACAGTAATCTACTTCTGATCTATCTGTCTAGCTACACATATTAGATATATATACATATACCTACACACAGGGAGAGGGGGGGAGGGGAGAACTCAATTGATCAGAATGTTTCCTTAACCAGAAAATCCCTTTTCTTAACCATATCATAGCATTTATAAGAGTTTATTTAATGTTGCAAGATATCACTGTCTTGCTTAATTTACATGTTCAGAAGCTGTTTTTCTACATTTCTGACCTAAGCTGCGTATCCTGGTCACCCCAGTGTTGCAGGGACTTCCGAGACTGGTCAGGCTTGTGGTCAGGGCAGTCTGGGTTGCACGGTGCTGAATCTGTCCATAGGATTCCTTTCTCTAATCAGAACAAAAATCAATTCAGTTTTTGTCTCATGTTGGTGACAAGTTTTTTGGCTTTGATTTTAATTTATATTTTCATTATTCAGACTAATGCTGCCCTTGTTTCCTTCCTGCTGCAGGAGGCAGCCCTGGAAGCTCATCTCGTCCCTGTCTTGCACTCTCTCTGGCCTTGGCTTCTGATGGATGATTCACTGATGCAAACTGCCCTGCAGCTGCTTTGTGTCTATACTGCAAATTTTCCAAATGGTAAATGGAACCCAACACTGCCTTTCAAAAGTATACTGCAATACTAATCTTATGTAATGTTGTTAAAGTGGAAAAATGTATATACATTTTGAAGTGTTTCTTCCACTTATTTGAGGGTATGTTGGTTAGAGGTATGCTTTCTCACAGGTATTATAAGAACGAGCAGTTATGTTACTATATGTTTGATGAGACAGAAGAGTCATTAGACAGCTCAGGGAATAGAGAGGGAGAAACTGTCGCGATTATATGGCAGCGGAACGTTGAATTTAAGAGGAAAATTGAGAGTGAAAATTATGATGGAAGACCTTAAAAACAGGTTAAGATTAAAACTTAAAGAGATTCTAGAACAGGAGGCTGGTGTGGTGAAAGGTAGTTCTGGGTTTGGTTGGCTTGGTGACAGTTGGTATCATTGGGGTGCCTCTTTCATTCCTGCATTTGACAGACTTTTTATTGAGAACCTCCCAGGGCCCTGCATTGTTAGAGGCCAACAACTAAGAGAGAGCAGAGCAAGCAGGGAGGTGACTTGGGAAGAGAGGAGAAGGTGTGAGGTAACTGTTTGAGGGGAAGGAAGTGGGGGGCATTGCGGGCAGTGTGAATTTTCCATGTAAACTTAGGGTCTCAGGTTTAAGGTTTAGTCAGCAAGTTTAAGGTTTGCGTGCTTCTTCTAACAACAGTCAGCAGCGTAGCAATTGGATTCTCCCGGTATCAAAAGACAGACAGAGAAAGGACCGGAACTGAGAACATTCACAGCCATCTTGGCACTGCTGTGTGCTGGGGGTGGCTATTTCCTCCACCCTGGAGCCGCCTGTCCTGTTGCCCGTCCTGTCGCCCACTCCGCGTGCCTCTGGCCGTGTGAGCTGGCGGGAACAGAGCCTCAGGCTCTGTGCTGTATGGAGAGCACTGCAGGGCAGTGTCATCCTTGTTTTCAGGCCGCTGCTGTTGACTTTTTCGTCCCCACTTCTGCTCTCACTGCCCCCCACCCCGGCTCACGGCCTCTCGCAGTGTGACCGGCGGGGCACGGCGGTCTCTGAAGTGTGGCCTCTGCACATCATCCTTCTTTACCCCACCCTTCACTCCTTAATTTAGGGTTTAGGGAAGTGTGCTTAGGGGAAGAAAAGAATCCGTTGCAAAATACTGAGCAAAAGAAACATATATTGGGTTGGCTAAAAAGTTTGGGGTTGTTCCATAAGATGCTACAGAAAAACCCGAACAAACTTTTGACCAACCCAATACTTTACGATAAATCTTTGAAACCGTAATCTATGTTACTTACATACTTACAGTAGATGCAAATATTAGAATGTGGTTCTAATGGAGGAAGAAGCTTTTTATTTTCCTGTCTTTTTTGTTTCCAAGCAAACCTGCATCATTTAGTGATAGTTTTATGTAACATGAACGGAAACCTTGGTATTTGGATACTGCTGTGTAGTGTGAATACAGGAAAGATCACTCTATTTATTTGTGTTTACTTTTATGAGTTTATTTTACAGAAAGTATTTGATTCAGATCTAGTTGTACTTAAGTTAGCCTCCTTGCATGGACTTTCACAAGCTAATCACACCTTAGGCTTACGTTACAATACAGTAAAATGCATTTCTAATTCTTTTATGATTATTTTTCTCCTTTGATAAATCCCATATGGTTGTTTAAATTACTGAGTAAACACTGGACTCTGGAAAACCAGTTGATGCTACTGCTGGCGCTCGCTGCTTGTGAGCTGTGTGACCTTGAGCAAGTCACTGACACCTCTGAGCCCCGAGATGCCGTTTAGCGGACATGGCTGGTGGCGTTTGTCCTGTCCTCCCACCCCAGGGTTTCGTGGTCCTCATTTTTTTCTTCTGGAAAATGAAGGCATTAGACCACAGTGTTTTTAAATGCTTTATTGAGGTCATTAGGCCCTCAGTCCATTAGATCAGATGCAGACATATCAGCACCAGCCTTCAGTGCCATTGCAGTTCACAGGCTAATGGCCGAGTCCTTTGATAGACAGACATGCTTTACCACTCAGGTTGTTGAACTAAAGCATGGAGCCGAGACGATGTTGTGATGGACTGTTGTTTTTCAAGGTTGCAGTTCTCTCTGTTGGTCAAGTTACGGACAATATCCTGTTCAAACTGCACATCGAGGGGCCCCTGGCAGCTCCCTGATGCTGTATATCCTGAAGATGGCTTCCCAGGTGCCTCTCGAGAACACTGCAGTCCAGCAGATGGTTTTCATGTTTCTTTCAAACCTGGCCTTGTCTCATGACTGTAAAGGGGTAATTCAAAAAGTGAGTACTTAAACTCTCCTTCCTATCATAAAAAAGAGACTCAGTAAAATAATCCTTTCAACCGAGGACATGTGTGAAAGTCTAGAACTCAGTTTCTAGGATTAATTATTATGATTTTAATGCATTGTATTTTAAAGGATTGTAAAAGGATCAGGAGGTTCACTTTGTTTAAAGCCTGTTGATAGATGATACATGAAAAGTGACAGAAGCTAGAATATGATCACACCATTCCCTTTTAGTTTGTCTTCTTAGCTTTTGGACTGTATTTTCTCTCTCTCAAAGATGACGGTTTTAGGGCTTCCCTGGTGGCGCAGTGGTTGAGAGCCCACCTGCCGATGCAGGGGACACGGGTTCGTGCCCCAGTCCGGGAGGATCCCACATGCCGCGGAGTGGCTGGGCCCGTGAGCCATGGCCGCTGAGCCTGCGTGTCCGGAGCCTGTGCTCCGCAACGGGAGAGGCCACAACAGTGAGAGGCCCGCGTACCGCAAAAAAAAAAAAAGATGACAGTTTTAGAAAGACAGCTGTGTTACATTTATTTGAGATCATAAAAGCGATATATTGGTCTTTAAACAAACAAAAAACAGACCAAATTGAGCATAACAATTCTAGTTCAATTTACATTGTCAAATGGTTTATGAAATGACGGCCCCTCCTCAAGTTAGACCTAAGTTCTTTGTGGCACACAGGTGACTTTTCAGTCCCTGAGACTCCTGTGCCAGAACGTGACTTCCCGCCGCTGGTTTCAACTTGGGCGCTTTAAGAGGGACGGTTGGCTTAAGCAAACCCAGTACACATGTTCCCTTAGGCTGTATTTAGGTGCGTGTAAACAGGATCCCTAATTTGGAAGATTCCTTAAAATTTGAATATGATCAGATTATCTGTTACTTACTAGTACATAGTAATTTGAATGCTTCCCTTTCATTTACATGAAGGCCAAGGTAAATTGCAAAAGTTGACCACATTCATAAGAATTGAGTCTCCTTTTCCTCTATTGTATCATCTCCCCAGCCACCACCCCCTCCAAAAACAAACACACTTTGAGTGCAATCTCTAAATAAATAGCAGTCTTACTAAACAAAGATCTTCTCAGTGGTATGTTGGAGCTAACTCACGCTGGTTCATGAGTGTTTTTGTTAATTTTCAGGAGTTTTGCAAGCCAGCTGACATCTTGGTGGTATCTTGAAATCAGCCATGGTGGGAATATTCACGCCATGCACATCAGGGACCTACTGCTCTCACCTCAGCACATGGCTGGATATTTGCTGTGTGTGTGTGTGTGTGTGTGTGTGTGTGTGTGTGTGTGTGTGTGTGTGTGTGTGTGTGTGTGTGTGTGTGTGAGAGAGAGAAGTCATCCGCAACTGGATTTTGTTGGGCGGGGGTGGGGGGGGCAGTGCTTTCTGCCACTTCCTTATGGAGAGCACACTGGTAGGAAGCAAAGTAGGAATTCCCAAGTGGAATATAAATGCTAATCTTGGATCTGATGTGTGACTGAGCTGACGCTTATTCTTTTTAAGCTTCAGTTTCTTCATTCAAAAAAATTTTAGAGTAAACAAAATGATCTCTAAGATATTTCAACCCCCAATCTATGATTTTGGTAAGGTACTTAAGCATATTTTGTTTTTCTCCTTTTTTTAAAAAAAAATATTTATTAATTTGGTTGCGCCGGCTCTTAGTGGCGGCAGGCGGGCTCCTTAGTTGCAGCATGCATGCGGGATCTAGTTCCCTGACCAGGGATCGAACCCGGGCCCCCTGCATTGGAAGCGCAGAGTCCTATCCACTGTGCCACCAGGGAAGTCCCCTTAAGCGTATTTTGATATAAGTGTGATCGGACTCCATTTCATCAGATTTTCATTTCAGGTGCAGATCAATCAGGTTATTTTTCCTCTGCTCTAATTAGGAATCCTCCGAGCCTTCCTCTGCTCATTGTTATGAAGAGCCCTGGACACTTTCAGCTACACCTCCCATAACTCATCTGTAGTTATTAGAAAATGTAGCTAATGCTATTGTACAACTAAAATTCTAAAATCATCTCTTCTCTCTACCACGGCATATTTCTTTGCATCCTACCCAGTGCAGGAAATCGTCTAAAAACGTCTTTAGGCCCAGCAAAAAGAAGGACTGCCCAGAGCATATTTACAATTTAAAGTACTATCATGTATTTTATCACTGTTGTCAACTCCAGATCCCCAAGATCATGGCAGAATCTAGCTGAATGGGAAAGACAAGGGATGAATCTAAAAAGCACTAATTTGGGCTGAGAGGTGGGAAGAGATGTGAGTGATGGCAAGGGCAGGGCAGAGTGGGATGCAGTTCTGCAGTTTACTTGTTGCTTGGGTGGTGTTGCTAATGTTTCTGTAGCTCGTTTCGTTCTTGTACTCAGTCCTTTTATGTAAAAGTGCCAAATTTATTTTATAGATTCAAGCCAAAATTTTGATTTAGGTGTAGGGGAACCCAAGAAATAAGCCAGAATAGGTTGTTAAACAGGAAGAAAGATGAGCTACTCTGGAGAGTTTTGAAAGTTAAGCGATTGTACTTCTGCACCCTGATCCAAATGCCTGTGGTTCCCATGCTGTCCTGGGCTGCTTCTTGATCTAATACTTTTATGCCCTCTTTCCTTGTTTGCATACAGATTATTCTAGGCAATAAGTTATCGTCTTTCACATAGTTCAGGGTTTGGTGTGGTTTTATAGAAGGGGTTTTATTTGGAGGTTGAAATGACTCTTACAGTTAAGTAATGGAGCTTTCTCATCTATAAGTTTACAAGAATGACATGTAGCCACGAGAAATCATCTGTAATGATGAGCAGCTGGGGTAAAGTGAATATAAGATGTACCCACAGATTTTTTTTAAAAAACACTTGTCGTTGGTACTACCAGAGTTGTTAACTGGTGTCCAAGACTGACTGAGGTTTTGTTTCTTTTTCTTTCCTGTAGGATCGCTTTAAATGAGGAGCAAAATTGCCAGAAGGCAGACAGAAAGAGAAAACTCAGGAAGCCTGAAATAATCCCCAAACTGAATGATCAGCCCTAGATAACTAGCAGTTGACTAGTTACTGTATCCATCATCAGGAAAGGATTAGTGAGAATTAAAATTTGAGCACTTAAAATTTAAATTAAAATTTAAGCACTCCTTAACCTTTTCACTTATACCTGGAAACAGTATAGATGGAGTATTTGGAAGGTATTGGGAGGAAGGAGAAATTAAAGTTGGGGAAAAGAGGAGCAGAATGCTAGTACGTGATCTCTGAGGGACTAGGAAAATAATGAAAAGACTCAAGAGGAAAATGATATTCTCTCTATTTATCCACAGAGTAACTTCTTACAGAACTTCCTGTCTCTAACATTGCCAAAAGGAGGAAATAAACATCTCAGTAATCTGACCATTCTTTGGTTGAAGTTACTCCTGAACATATCGTTTGGAGAAGATGGGCAGCAAATGATCCTGAGGCTCGATGGCTGTTTAGACTTACTTACAGAGATGAGCAAATTCAAGCATAAGAGCAGCCCTTATCTACCTCTTCTTATTTTTCATAACATTTGCTTCAGCCCTGCCAATAAGCCCAAGATCCTGGCTAATGGTGAGTATTCTGCCTGTACACCACACGCATCCATTTATACGTGTGGTTATTCAGGTGAAAACACAGGATAGTTTATAAATAATGTGCCAGGTGCTTATTCATCATGCGCCACGTTCAAGGCACTGTGGGAGGCTGCAGCTGTAGGGACGAATTCAATCGGGTGTGATTCCCGCCCCTGAGTTGCTGCTGAGTCTCCCGGGTTAACAAGTCGCCGCACAACAGCCAGGCTGGATCCAGGAGGTGGTACCGAGGTGGGCCTGGGCCCCACCTCCCTCCTCCCGTCCCTCGTCCTGGTCCTCTGACTCCTCCACGCCTTTGAGCGGGCACTGCCCTGTCCGTGGAGCCTGCCCAGACCAGCCTGTCCACGTGGTAACCCCACCTCTTCCTCCTGCCTCCCCGCCCTCTCACCCTCTGCGCCCTCCCCTGTTTTACGTTTCCCCATAGCACTACCACCAGCTGCTACACTGTGTTTTCAGTGTATATCTGTGTGTTCCTCGTCTGCCTGCACTGGAACATAAGCTCTTACACGTCAAGAGGTTTCTGCCTCTTTTGTTCATGTTTATCTGGAGCAGCTAGACTCACGCCCGTCACTAGTGGGTGCCCAGTGGGTGTGTGAGCTTGAGAGCCACACTGAGCAGTCAGCAGAGTTCAGGACCCAACAGCACATGGTGACAGTAGCTTCACAGCGACTCCATTCTCTGATCTCAGGACAGATGGAGGCGAGGATCGGTGAGGATTCAGAAAAATTTTGGAACAGAAGGAGCGAAATGGAAACATCTGTTTGTGCAACCATGTGCTGTTTCTGTGAGGGGTGTGTGTATTTCAAGTTTTATGAGGAGGTGTGTTATCATGAAAAGACAAGAGGTGGGCTCTAGTCTCCCACGTACCTGGTGCCGGATGCCAGGCCCTCGTGTGCTCCCGCAGCGTCGCCTAGGGCAGCTTCTCCGGGTCCACTTTCTTCATCTAGAAAATGGTCTCTCCTTTCTTGACTTCGGTAGAAATCAGTTGTTAACACATAAACTGCCTGGCACTGTTTGTGGTACATAGTAGATGCTCCAGATGTATTAATTCTCTTTCCATTCATGTTTTTCACTTAAACTTTTCTTAGAGGTGTTTTTCTATGAAACGCGGAGTTTTCCAAGTGGAAAGGATTCTGCTTACATTTTGTTGTGTATAGTCATGATTCTATTTTTCTGATAATAATTATTGAATTGCTAGAAATGCAGGGGAAGATTTTAGAAGCTCAACCAGCCTTTAACTTACCTAAATGAACGATGATCTCCTTTCCCGTGGCCCCTCTGCTGACTCTGTGTAGCTGCCATGGGGGAGGGGCTGGGGGGGGCTGCAGTGACTTGTTTCCAGGTTTCCATCCTCCTTCGCTGTGTCTCCCTCAGTCCTTACGTTTGTGAAATGAGGGTGACGTTAGGGCCTTACCTCAGAGGGCAGTGAGACGGCCTGTGTGAGGCGTCTGTTCCTCTTCCTGCCATCACCTGTTAGCATTCACCTTTCTCAGAATAAGTGTTTTCTTTGGGGACTGCTAACTGCAATTTTATTATTGAGAGAGTTGGGAAAAGGTCAGGCTTTAGGGAACTGAAGGAAAAGTCTGCATTTTCCATTTCTGGATCACTCAGGGTTTTGTTTTTTTTTCCCCACAAATAAGATCTTTTATTTGTCACCATTAAAAGTCTGAATTTTAAACAGATTCTTAGACTGTTGGCTCATATCCATTAGCTCATTCAACTTTAGCACCTGTCTCATCCCCAATAGCTTTTCCAGGACTACTACCTTCACCCTGTAGCTCTGTGAGTTTTCCCAGTTCAAACTTGGGCTTCTTCAGCATTTTTACTTTTCTAACAAAAATATCATGGACCTTTTCTGTGTCTTTTCCAGTGCTGTCTGGAATCAATTTATTGACCACCTTTTTCAAGTCATTTTTCTGCTCCTCTCCAGTCATGATTTCCATCATCTTCTTGTGGATCTGGTGGACTTGCTGGTGCCGGGCATAAGAGGTCTTCCCGAATCTGATTTACATTTTTTAGTAAAACTCACACAGAAGAGACGAAGCAAATAACCGTCGGTAGTCTTGACATCAACGTGAGCTTCAATCATGGTCTGCCATTTTTTGACCATGGGGCACATTTTGTCATGCGTAAGATCCACGCCATGGAAATTGGTCAGGCCGTTTTTGCCCTGAACATCCTCAGTAATTAGCTTGAATTTTCTAAATGCAGCTTCATCATTCTGCAGATCATCAGGGCTCGCTTCAAAAACACAACCCTTGAGGCCATCAGATGTGATTTTGGTTCCTTGAGTTCTCGTGACCAGTATTTTCCCAATATTTCTTATATTGAACATAGCTGGTACTTTCGCATCATACCAATCTTTCTTAGAAAATTGGTCAACCGCTTTCTTCTGGGCTCCCTTTTTGCTGCCTTTCATAAGATGCTTGTTACTGTTGACTGCCAGGGTGCTGCTCAGAGAGCCAAAAGGCTGGATCACTCAGGATTTATTTTTAAACATTTCCTTGTATCAGCAATGTGCTCTCTCCTTCACTAGCTTAAAGAAGTAGCTTTCCCCAGCCCCACAGATGTGAGATCAGGGGCCTTCAAGGCAGGGTAGGAAGCAGCAGCTGTGCCGTTTCTACATGGATGTGTCGCAGGCACTGCCTCCGTCTCCACTTGGGGATCCAGAGGGAATGCTTGGCAGGGTCAGGCAGCTTGAAAATCTTCCCAGCAAGGCTGTGTAACTCTGATAGTAGCACCCAAACATCCAGTCTAGATGGCCAGGAGTAGAGTGGGCAGTGGGGCTTGACTTTGCTGTTTAAACAGATCCAGAGTACTCCTTGTTTCTGGTCATGTCAGGGTAGGTCTCCTCTCTGAAAACAAGAACATGCTAGATAAAATATATTAAAATTCACCTTAAAAAATCAAAGAACTGAAAACATAGTGGGAAACTTCTAGGCCAATTTTGATTGAAAGTGTGTGCCCAGAGAGGTAAGAAGTTTGTAGAAGGCTCTTTAGCTCCCAGGACATTTGCCAGCTTTGTGTGCTGGGGCTTTTGTCCAGGAGTGCCAAGAGGGGAGGGGACAGACGCCGGCAATCTCTGGAGTCTTATGGACCATCCTGCAGGTATTGAGCTGGAATCCCAAAGAACTAACCTCTTAGAAAGAGGATGAATCAGAATTAAATTGGTGCCCCAAACCTCATGCAGGCAACTAGAAAGAAAAGAAAAACAAGTGTGAGAATGGGCACCACAGACTGCCCCTCACAGCTCTGCACCCCAGACACACATAGACAAGTGGCCCATGACCTTGGTTGGAGCTGATCCTCGATTGACAGTGCCGCTGGGGGCTAAGCAGAAGCAAACTGCCCTCTGATGGATGGAGGACAAGTTTGGACTAGGCCTCAGGGAACCTCCACAAATAATTTTTCAAAAGCATCAGCCAGTATACAGTTAAAGATGACCAAGCTTGTCAGGAGAAATGGCAACATGAGTGAGAAAGAGCAGGGGGAAAAATACCAACTTATCTGCCTAGATTTCAGATGCTGGAATTCTAAAACACAGATTTGAAATGACTTTATTTATACAGTATTTAGATAAATAAATGACAAACTTGAAAGTATTTGCTGGGAATAGGAAACTGAAAAATTGAAAGATTTGGAAAAAGAACCAAGCAGAGCTTCACTGTTGAGTATGATAATCAGTTAGCCACTTATAGGTATTTAAGTGTAAATTATATATTCAGTTAGTCACACTAGCTACATGTGGCTATTGGCTATCTTATTAGACCACATACATATAAATATTTCCATCACTGTAGGAAGTGCTGTTAGACAGGACTATTCTAGAACTTCAGTAGCCAAAATTAAACACTCAGTATACATGTCTGGCAGCAAGTTAGGTGCAGTGGAGGAGAAAACTTAGGTATTAGAAGATAGATCAGAAAAACAATATCCAGAATGCAGCACAGACAGCTAAAAAAGATGAGAAAGGATTAAAAGAATAAAGGGTTTAAAATAAAAAAAAAAAGGTAAGTGACATAGCAGATACATTGGGACAGTCTAATTGCATGTTTAATTGAAGTCCTCAAAGGAGAGGAGAAGAGAGGAAATGTAAGCGAGGACAGCTAAACATTTTAAGAACTGTTTTCGTCAGACACTAATCCATAGATTCAGGAGACTCAGATAATTTCGAGCAGATAAATAAAAATAAATCCACGTCTGTTCTCGAGGTTATTTCTATGTTTCTGTGCAAGTTCAGTTCATACCTATTTGTTAAACTTAAAAATGTTTTACATGCTTTTTTGTATACATATTATATTTCACAATAAAATGTGTTTTAAAAAAAATTGATCCACTTGCATTATCAGAGGGGACACTACATTAAGTGACCTATACATTATACAGTACCTATACAGTACTTTATTAAAAATTTTAAGAGATAGTAACTGGTTGAAGGGAGTTATAGAAACTTATTTAGATCATGGGTTATATGTTCTGAGTGTCTGATAAAAAGTATGGAAACATGCCTGGATGATACTCAGTTGGAGAACACAGAAATCACCCTCCCATTTGATGATGGTCCCTAAGAGTACCAGCTGCCACCCATCACCTTACATGATGAATTGCATCAGGTAACAGTTGTATATATATAGCCTGGGTCTGGGTAGGTTATGATACAGAGGTGGCGGGGAGTGCAGAGCAGGTGGTGAGGCAGCAGGGGGTAGTCGGCAGAGAGTTGCAGCGCTCACACCTCACTTCCACGCTGTCTGTCCCTCTGCTGCACACAGCTCACTTTATGGAGCCGCTTTTTTTTTTTTTTTTCTGTAAAAGATTTAAAATTTCTTAAAATTTCTTGAAAAATGCTAAATAAGATTACTTGAAATCATTTTTGTTTGCTTTAGTTATGGAATCTTTCATCCAACTAGTATTTATTGAGCCCCTACAATAAACTTGCAATGTGAATATTCATCAGTGAGCAGACACACAGAGTGTACCCTCAGCTAGGTTACAGTTTCATTAGGTGCATTCACTGAGGTGGGGATAATGCATAGAGAGAGTTCCCAATAACAAGTGTTTCACCCCTAAGAATACAGCATGTTTTTAAAATCACACATTTTAGAGGGAAAATAATTGGATAGAATTTAATGATCCATACAGTTAAGTAGTAAAATAGGTTCATGTATTGTTCTGAAACACTTGGACGATCTCCTTGGGGCTAGACATCTGTACTTTAAAATGAGTAGGCTGCTGCAGATAATTTGTAAGTCTTTCATCCTCTGGCCAGCTTTGCACAGAGGGGCTGTATCTTGTGTGTTGTTACGCCTTTAAAAAACATTTTCCTCTCTCTCTCACACACACATACACAAACATGCCTTTGAAATGTTTAGGCCTTTTTTACAAGGCTTAACTAATATGGTATTTCTTGACTATTGTTTTATATTGTAGCCCATGCTATTGATATGTTTGTATAATGTCTTTATAATTTATCATAAGACCAAGTCCTATTTTCCTGCATGTGAAAATGTGAGATATGATTGAATGGCTCATTGATAAACTCATTGTGTAATGGCTTACTTCTGCTCTATCGTTGTCTTTAAATGAATGTGCCTTTGTTGAATTAGGGCCTAAAAAGTTAAGCAGCCGTGGCTTCCCTGACAGTTCTGTGCCTGCTGTGAAAACAATTTGTTTCCAGGTGGTTCTCCCACATACCACATGTTATAAAAGATTGCTTTTGCCAACTATTTATTTGTTTGGTGGGTAAAAAGGGGTTATCTGACCAGTCTAAGATATGAATACAATGTATTGTCTGGGACTGAACTTTTTTTTTTAATGTGCTTATTATTAGAAAAAGTCATTAGTGTGCTAGCTTCCTGTCTGGAAAGTGAGAATCAAAATGCTCAGAGGATTGGAGCAGCTGCGCTTTGGGCGTTGATTCACAATTACCAAAAGGTCAGTTCTTAAAATCATTGTTGTCCCTAGGGGGCAAACACCAAGGCTGTCCGGAAGTCAGAGGACTGTCAGAAAGGAAAAAATCAAGAGTCAAAGATAGTGTTGCCTTTGTGCATTCAAACCATTAGTAAACTATCTGTCAAAGTCTTTCATGTAATCATTTCAATAGGAGGTGTCTCAGTTCCAAGTGTTTCTCTCTCGAGTGAATTTTCCCTGTGACTATAACTTGATTTACCATATTGGTACAATGCTAGTATGAACTGTTTCTTCTAAAAGACGTGTCAAGGAAAAACTCATCTTGAAATCAGGCCGAACAATGAAGTTTTATCCAGTTGCGAGATTCGCCTTTCTCTAGGACACGTCATCACTGAACTTTGAAGTCAGCTCAGTCCTTGTAAGGCTGTGACACAGGGCCGGCCCCAGGGGAACGGCCAGCAGGTGGGACTTGCACCTGCTCTCTCTGGCCTCTGGCCTTCTCTTTGATTGCAGACGTCTCACTCCTGAGAGAAATACCTGTGTGTACCTAGTGGCTGAGTAGTGGCCAGGTGACAGTGTTAGGATAGATGGCCATCCCCAAACGGTGCTCACGCAGCTGGCCGTCCCTGGTGCGCACTGGCTGGTGTCAGCACTTGTGAGGACAGAGGCTGCTCTTGTCACTGTCACCCCTGTACCCCCAGGGCTCAGCACAGGGTTATGCACTTTGGAATCGCTCAGTAAATACTTGTTGACCAACTGGCCGACTGCTAGTATTGTGTATCCTTGATCTGAAATCTGAGGTTTGAGGAAATAACGAAATACTGAAACTGAGATGGTATAGTTTAAAATAGCAAATTGAGATCAGGGGAGAAGGGGGAAAAGGGCAGGGAAGGAAGAACATGGGACAGTAGAGTAAAAATCAAGTCAGATAGGGAAGGATGTGGGCGGTGGCACAGTGGGATGGAGTAGTGTAGAATCTCTAGCTACATCATTCTCTTCTGTAGTATCCTGTTTAATACTGTGGTCAACAAGCGCAGACTTAGTATTAGTATTGTGCTATCCTGATAATTAAACATATGGGAATAAATCTAATTGATGGATTGCTCTATATTATCCTAGGCAAAAACAACTTTGAAAAATCCATCAATAAAAAGAAGAGTGGATGAAGCATATTCCACAGCAAAGAAAAGTAAGTTTTATTATTAAAGAGATTATAGTTAAACTTGGAAGCTGTTCCCTGAGTTCTCTGATTAATGATACATTTGGACAGTTCACAGCAAAATGGCAGTTTTCTACACTGATGTTCTACACTGAGTTTGAGGAGCTTTTATGCTGAGGCATTGTGAAGTGTGCCAATACTTGGTCCATGTTTTTCATTGTAACATTTTTTAAAATAATAAAATGTTCTAATAGATGAATGTTTGAGATACAGTATTTTCTTGACGTGTCAGTGATCTTTCTCCAACTCATTTTTTTGTATCACATTTCTTTTTGCCGGTGGCCACCACTGTGCTGAAGTATGTTCTTACATGATAAGAACTAGGCCCAATTAGAACTGACCTTGAACAGAAAATGTTGATCTAACGTCAGGGAGTTGAATTACAGTCTTCCAAGAATAGATCCCATTGCCCCTGCATCCACTCGGTCCTGTGATGTGACCATGATATGAGGCAGGGTTTTCCTCTCAAAGTGCATTTTTCATTTTAAGTGATACCAGTTTTCAATGAGCATTATTCTCTAAACCTTTTTTCCACTAAGGTACTGAACTGTGTCTTTCCTGTACTGTGTCTGTTGGCTATTAATTTTTATGTTTTTATAGTGTAATTTTTTTGTAAGTGGTTTGGTTTGGGTTTTTTTTTCCCCCCCTTCGGTTTGTTTCTAGCTATGACCATGAGTTTCTAGAGGCAGTGAATGTTTGAATTTATGTGGTAGGAGGGGTGGTCCGTAAAAAGAGCAAGGCATTCATTTGGGATCATAGGTAATAGTATCCATTATGGAGGTATATTGATTTTTGTTTACACTCTGTGGCTAAACCAGTAATTAAAAATAAATTCCATAACTTCTTAATTTTTAAAATGTTTAGTATTTTAAATATTAAATTAAAAAATATTCTTATAATGCTAGCACTCAAGAATTGGAATAGAACTTTGTCACAGATAATCCTATTCACATGTGTTTGTGTGTGTGTCTACTGTTCAGTGCAGTGCTAAAGTTTAATAAATTGCTCTTCTGTGCTCTAATTTTTCTGTCTCAGCTTTCTTAAACTCAGAAGAAACTCCTCTAAATGCCTATTATTTGAAATGTCTTGAAAACCTTGTGCAGCAACTTAACTCTTCATGAGCGCTCTGAGATGCTTTGCCCCGAAGCCAGCGGCCACCGGACAGGTGAGCCAACCTTGAAGCAAGTTGTGTGTAGACCTGTCCCTGAAGACGTGCTAAGCCTCTGCATCAAAGGGCATAGAGAGTCCTGGGAACACAAACTCTTTTTTTTCTATGCAATGTGTTTTGTAAAAATCCTATTTATCAGTTATTTAATAAAATAAAATATTTTTAGCAACTGAAAATTGACTAATAATTGCTGCTTACAGGCTTTTAGCAGTCTCATGAATATAAATTTTAGGAATGGAAAGAAGACATTGTGTTCTGATTTCCTTTTTTAAAAAAATTTTTACGTGAAATTTGGCTCATCAATACAAACCCTTATTTTTCAAAGCATACACATCAGTGAAGGAATATTTGTAGTAAATGTGTATAATTTTGTGATTAGCTTCTTTTTGCAATTTTTAGTGATAGTAATTCCTTTCCATATGATTTATAAATGTGTTATATTTTATTATTTTCACCTTTCAACCTCTGAAATGTTGTGTAATAAAAAAGGAAGAAATAGTGTTTATGGTCATGTACTGTGGCCTGGGTTCAAATTCTGTCTCAGCTCAGAACATCATGAAGAACAGGAATGTGAAAAATCTAGCAGGAACAACTCTGTCAAGACCTCCTCACATAACTCTTAACTAACATGTAGTTCTGAACTCAGAACTTAAGATTGGGAGTTCCCTGGTGCTCCAGTGGTTGGGACTTGGCGCTTTCACTGCTGTGGCCCAGGTTCAGTCCCTCATCGGGGAACTAAGATCCTGCATATACATACACATACACCACACACATATATACACACTCATTATTTAGGAAAAAGTTTTCTAATTAAACTATGATTAACAAGAAAAAGAAAAAAAACTTTTTTTATTAAGTACTGTTAGCAAATTGCTATCATTAATAAAATAAGCCATGGGATGTTATTTACGCTAGAAGCATGGGGACAAAATGCTGAAATAGAAGCAGATAAATTTGTAGTTTCTGAAAGTCATTCATTAGAGATCTGAAAAATAGGTCTAGGAAGTTCAGAAGTTTCTGGATAGCCCAAATTAATTTGAAGCAATGGACATGCCAGTATTCTGAAGAATTCTAAGAGTAGGAATCTTAGGAATTATTTCTTCCTTTTTTCCTGGTTTCTTGTAGTCTATGTCATTTTCTTGGTATCACCTTTAAGCCCTCATTGATGACTGATAGAACAGATTTCTCTGTAACTTCCGTTTAAAGAGCTCTTTCTATGTCACAGGCACTATTCTCCAAACATTTATTATTTAATCTGTCTTTCTCTAAAATACTGCTGTTGTACCTGTGTTAGAGGTGAGTGAATGCAGTGGCTAGGTGATCCGTTTGTGGGTGATGAAGAGGGAAGTTGAGGTTGCAGGCAGACATTGATCCTGAAGTGTCTGTATTTAGGGCCTTGAGCAGTCTGGGGGACGAGGCAGCCCCTGGTTTTGAAAACAGAGGAAACAAGTAGAATAATTAGCTGACCTAGTTGGAGCCTTTCCCCACTCTTCCTAAAATCTTTTTCAGAAGTGAATAGCTGGAAGTACTTTTCTTTGGTATTCTGTAAATAATGGAGTAAAAAATAGAATTTGACCATTTAATTGCAGGTCACCAGTTTTCCTTTGTAGTGTTAGATTAATACAGGTGATGAGTATATTTTCCATCATTAGTCTTGTGGCTGCACCTTGTCTACCCCCCATTTCCTGGGATCTGCTGCTTGACCCATGATGTTTCTCAAATTCGGCAGATTGATGAGTAGGAATAATGACTGGCATTCCTGTTCCTGCCATACGAGGTGTGACCACAGTTCTTTCGGGGAACGTGGCGAAGTGGTTAAGGGCATAGGGCTCTGGAGTCATATGGACCTGGGGCCAGCCCTGGCCTCACCCTGCACAGCTGCAGGGACCTGGGACAGCCTCCAGGCCATATCTTCCGCTGTCACTGGGGATAAGTATACCCACCTTGTGAAGTTGGGGAGAGGATTGAGTGCCCAGTCTTCTCTGTGTACCTGGTACATAGCTCATTGTCTATTAGATGTTATCAGTGATTGATTATTCTTACAGTCTCAGAAATGTATCTCTCTTTCATTAAAGCATTAACTCTTTTGTGTCCTTGCAATGCTTCTCTCCCTTTGGGGAGGGGGATGTGCTGGAAAGTGAGTTTTGTTGTCAGAACTAAGGCTCCCACATTCCAAAAAGATCATCCGTTTCTGGTGGAGGTGCACATCCACAGTCCTGAGGTCGCTAAAGGCACAGACATTGAGCAAGTCGTCTAAGTCTCGCAAAGCACTGCATAGAGGTGCTAAATACACCTGGGTGACCTGATGCTTTTTCTTCTTCGGCTCAACAGGTTGTCTTGATTGAATGTCAGTTGGTGAAATATTGCCCCTTCTCCATCTGAATTATGAAAATGGAAAATACAAGAAATTATAACCTTAGCAGCCGGAAGAAAATCTTAGCTTACAGAACCCATCAGTTTGGGAGCAGACCTTTTCCTCTTGCCACCTGTTGTTGGCCTGTGTGATCCAGGAAGTTAGGGGAATGGATGATAAAAGGCCATTGTGAATTAGGAAACTTAGTTTTGGGGAACTTAGAGCTTATTTTTCTTAAGTCAGAAGTTATTCCTCGAGGAAATTCCTTATAAAACTCAGGTAACAAATCTCATACATAGGCTCAGGATGTAGGGAAGACCATGCCAAGACCTGGGATTCTGAGGTTTGGCAGCGAGACACGAGGGGCTCGGCATGATACTGTTTTAACTGTTCCCAACAACGTTCATCTTTGTGTTTCATTTGCTCCTTCTGCATTTGGGAAATCTGCTTCAGAAAAAAAATCTGCTTTTTTTAAAAAATGGTGTTTCATAAAAGATCCATATGGTAACGTTCAATAAATTTCTTTTTAACTAATTTCACATGAAAGCCAAGAGAAATGTATGTGCTTTAATGTAGACTCCAAGGGAAAAATTCTTTCATGCATTTCTTCTTTTCCAATGACGTCTCTTTCCCTGTGGCCTTACCCATGCCCGCA